>NC_092148.1:64689350-65296850 GCF_045791955.1 Oncorhynchus clarkii lewisi
TTGCGACCTTTTGCCACATTTCAGGCTTCAAACATAAAGATATAAAACTGTATTTTTTGTGAAGAATCAACAACAAGTGGGACACAATCATGAAGTGGAACTACATTTATTGGATATTTAAAACGTTTTTAACAAATCAAAAACTGAAAAATTGGGCGTGCAAAATTATTCAGCCCCCTTAAGTTAATACTTTGTAGCGCCACCTTTTGCTGCGATTACAGCTGTAAGTCGCTTGGGGTATGTCTCTATCAGTTTTGCACATCGAGAGACTGACATTTTTTCCCATTCCTCCTTGCAAAACAGCTCGAGCTCAGTGAGGTTGGATGGAGAGCATTTGTGAACAGCAGTTTTCAGTTCTTTCCACAGATTCTCGATTGGATTCAGGTCTGGACTTTGACTTGGCCATTCTAACACCTGGATATGTTTATTTTTGAACCATTCCATTGTAGATTTTGCTTTATGTTTTGGATCATTGTCTTGTTGGAAGACAAATCTCCGTCCCAGTCTCAGGTCTTTTGCAGACTCCATCAGGTTTTCTTCCAGAATGGTCCTGTATTTGGCTCCATCCATCTTCCCATCAATTTTAACCATCTTCCCTGTCCCTGCTGAAGAAAAGCAGGCCCAAACCATGATGCTGCCACCACCATGTTTGACAGTGGGGATGGTGATGAGCTGTGTTGCTTTTACGCCAAACATAACGTTTTGCATTGTTGCCAAAAAGTTCAATTTTGGTTTCATCTGACCAGAGCACCTTCTTCCACATGTTTGGTGTGTCTCCCAGGTGGCTTGTGGCAAACTTTAACCGACACTTTTTATGGATATCTTTAAGAAATGGCTTTCTTCTTGCCACTCTTCCATAAAGGCCAGATTTGTGCAATATACAACTGATTGTTGTCCTATGGACAGAGTCTCCCACCTCAGCTGTAGATCTCTGCAGTTCATCCAGAGTGATCATGGGCCTCTTGGCTGCATCTCTGATCAGTCTTCTCCTTGTATGAGCTGAAAGTTTAGAGGGACGGCCAGGTCTTGGTAGATTTGCAGTGGTCTGATACTCCTTCCATTTCAATATTATCGCTTGCACAGTGCTCCTTGGGATGTTTAAAGCTTGGGAAATCTTTTTGTATCCAAATCCGGCTTTAAACTTCTTCACAACAGTATCTCGGACCTGCCTGGTGTGTTCCTTGTTCTTCATGATGCTCTCTGCGCTTTTAACGGACCTCTGAGACTATCACAGTGCAGGTGCATTTATACGGAGACTTGATTACACACAGGTGGATTGTATTTATCATCATTAGTCATTTAGGTCAACATTGGATCATTCAGAGATCCTCACTGAACTTCTGGAGAGAGTTTGCTGCACTTAAAGTAAAGGGGCTGAATAATTTTGCACGC
Organism: Oncorhynchus clarkii lewisi; assembly: GCF_045791955.1. NCBI lineage: Eukaryota > Metazoa > Chordata > Actinopteri > Salmoniformes > Salmonidae > Oncorhynchus > Oncorhynchus clarkii. Next base: position 64,690,743 of record NC_092148.1, read on the forward strand.
CCAATTTTTCAGTTTTTGATTTGTTAAAAAAGTTTGAAATATCCAATAAATGTCGTTCCACTTCATGATTGTGTCCCACTTGTTGTTGATTCTTCACAAAAAAATACAGTTTTATATCTTTATGTTTGAAGCCTGAAATGTGGCAAAAGGTCGCAAAGTTCAAAGGGGCCGAATACTTTCGCAAGGCACTGTAAATACTGGAGGCTGAGACAGGAGGGGTCAGGAGACACTGTGGCCCCAACCGATGACACCCAGGGCCAAACAGGAAGGATATAACCCCACCCACTTTGCCAAAGCACAGCCCCCACACCACTAGAGGGATATCTTCAACCACCAACTTACCACCCTGAGACAAGGCCGAGTATAGCCCACGAAGATCTCTGCCACGGCACAACCCAAGAGGGGCGCCAACCCAGAATGGAAGATCACATCAGTGACTCAACCCACTCAAGTGACCCACCCCTCCTAGGGACGGCATGAAAGAGCACCAGTAAGCCAGTGACTCAGCCCCTGTAATAGGGTTAGAGGCAGAGAATCCCAGTGGAGAGAGGGGAACCGGCCAGGCAGAGACAGCAAGGGCGGTTCGTTGCTCCAGAGCCTTTCCGTTCACCTTCACACTCCTGGGCCAGACTACACTCAGTCATATGACCTACTGAAGAGATGAGTCTTCAGTAAAGACTTAAAGGTTGAGACCGAGTTTGCGTCTCTCACATGGGTAGGCAGACCATTCCAAACAAATGGAGCTCTATAGGAGAAAGCCCTGCCTCCAGCTGTTTGCTTAGAAATTCTAGGGACAATTAGGAGGCTTGCGTCTTGTGACCATAGCGTACGTGTAGGTATGTACGGCAGGACCAAATCAGAGAGATAGGTAGGAGCAAGCCCATGTAATGCTTTGTAGGTTAGCAGTAAAACCTTGATATCAGCCCTTGCCTTGACAAGAAGCCAGTGTAGGGAGGCTAGCACTGGAGTAATATGATCAAATTGTTTGGTTCTAGTCAGGATTCTAGCAGCCGTATTTAGCACTAACTGAAGTTTATTTAGTGCTTTATCCGGGTAGCCGGAAAGTAGAGCATTGCAGTAGTCTAAAGTAGAAGTAACAAAAGCATGGATACATTTTTCTGCATCATTTTTGGACAGAAAGTTTCAGATTTTTGCAATGTTACGTAGATGGAAAAAAGCTATCCTTGATACAGTCTTGATATGTTCGGCAAAAGAGAGATCAGAGTCCACAGTAACGCCGAGGTCCTTCAAAGTGTTATTTGAGATGACTGTACAACCATCAAGATTAATTGTCAGATTCAACAGAAGATCTCTTTGTTTCTTGGGACCTAGAACAAGCATCTCTGTTTTGTCCGAGTTTAAAAGTAGAAAGTTTGCAGCCATCCACTTCCTTATGTCTGAAAGGCTTCAGGCTTCTAGGGAGGGCAATTTTTGGGCTTCACCATGTTTCATTGAAATGTATAGCTGTGTGTCATCCGCATAGCAGTGAAAGTTAACGTTATGTTTTTGAATGACATCCCCAAGAGGTAAAATATATAGTGAAAACAATAGTGGTCCTAAAACGGAACCTTGAGGAACACCGACATTTACAGTTTATTTGTCAGAGGACAAACCATTCACAGAGACAAACTGATATCTTTCCGACAGATAAGATCTAAACCAGGCCAGAACTTGTCCGTGTAGACCAATTTGGGTTTCCAATCTCTCCAAAAGAATGTGGTGATCGATGGTATCAAAAGCAGCACTAAGGTCTAGGAGCACAAGGACAGATGCAGAGCCTCGGTCTGACGCCATTAAAAGGTAATTTACCACCTTCACAAGTGCAGTCTCAGTGCTATGATGGGGTCTAAAACCAGACTGAAGCATTTTGTATACATTGTTTGTCTTCAGGAAGGCAGTGAGTTGCTGCACAGCAGCCTTTTCTAAAACTTTTGAGAGGAATGGAAGATTCGATATAGGCCGATAGTTTTTTATATTTTCTGGGTCAAGGTTTGGCGTTTTCAAAAGAGGCTTTATTACTTTTAGTGAGTTTGGTACACATCCAGTGGATAGAGAGCCGTTTATTATGTTCAACATAGGAAGGCCAAGCACAGGAAGCTGCTCTTTCAGTAGTTTAGTTGGAATAGGGTCCAGTATGCAGCTTGAAGGTTTAGAGGCCATGATTATTTTCATCATTGTGTCAAGAGATATAGTACTAAAACACTTGAGTGTGTCTCTTGATCCTAGGTCCTGGCAGAGTTGTGCAGACTCAGGACAACTGAGCTTTGAAGGAATACGCAGATTTAAAGAGGAGTCCGTAATTTGCTTTCTAATATATCATGATCTTTTCCTCAAAGAAGTTCATGAATTTATTACTGCTGAAGTGAAAGCCATCCTCTCTTGGGGAATGCTGCTTGTTAGTTAGCTTTGCGACAGTATCAAAAAGGAATTTTGTATTGTTCTTATTTTCCTCAATTAAGTTGGAAAAATAGGATATTGCACGGTACTGTCTTTCCAAGCTAGTCGGAAGACTTCCAGTTTGGTGAGGCGCCATTTCCGTTCCAATTTCCTGGAAGCTTGCTTCAGAGCTCGGGTATTTTCTGTATACCAGGGAGCTAGTTTCTTATGAGAAATGTTTTTCGTTTTTAGGGGTGCAACTGCATCTAGGGTATTGCGCAAGGTTAAATTGAGTTCCTCAGTTAGGTGGTTAACTGATTTTTGTCCTCTGACGTCCTTGGGTAGACAGAGGGAGTCTGGAAGGACATCAAGGAATCTTCGTGTTGTCTGTGAATTTATAGCACAACTTTTGATGTTCCTTGGTTGGGGTCTGAGCAGATTATTTGTTGCAATTGCAAACGTAATAAAATGGTGGTTCGATAGTCCAGGATTATGAGGAAAAACATTAAGATCCACAACATTTATTCCATGGGACAAAACTAGTTCCAGAGTGTGACTGTGACAGTGAGTAGGTCCAGAGACATGTTGGACAAAACCCATTGAGTCGATGATGGCTCCGAAAGCCTTTTGGAGTGCGTCTTTGGACTTTTCCATGTGAATATTAAAGTCACCAAAGATTAGAATATTATCTGCTATGACTACAAGGTCCGATAGGAATTCAGGGAACTCAATGAGGAACGCTGTATATGGCCCAGTAGGCCTGTAAACAGTAGCTATAAAAAGTGATTGAGTAAGCTGCATAGATTTCATGACTAGAAGCTCAAAAGACGAATACGTCATAATTTTTTTTTGTAAATTTAAATTTGCTATCGTAAATGTTAGCAACACCTCCGCCTTTGCGGGATGCACGGGGGATATGGTCACTAGTGTAGCCAGGAGGTGAGGCCTCATTTAACACAGTAAATTCATCAGGCTTAAGCCATGTTTCAGTCAGGCCAATCACATCAATATTATGATCAGTGATTAGTTAATTGACTGTAATTGCCTTCGAAGTAAGGGATCTAACATTAAGTAGCCCTATTTTGAGATGTGAGGTATCATGATCTGTTTCAATAATGACAGGAATGGAGGAGGTCTTTATCCTAGTGAGATTGTTAAGGCGAACACCGCCATGTTTAGTTTTGCCCAACCTAGGTCGAGGCACAGACACGGCCTCAATGGGGATAGCTGAGCTGACTAGACTGACTGTGCTAGTGGCAGACTCCACTATGCTGGCAGGCTGGCTAACAGCCTGCTGCCTGGCCTGCACCCTATTTCATTGTGGAGCTAGAGGAGTTAGAGCCCTGTCTATGTTGGTAGATAAAATGAGAGCACCCCTCCAGCTAGGATGGAGTCCGTCACTCCTCAGCAGGTCAGGCTTGGTCCTGTTTGTGGGTGAGTCCCAGAAAGAGGGCCAATTATCTTCAAATTCTATCTTTTTGGGAGGGGCAGAAAACAGTTTTCAACCAGCGATTGAGTTGTGAGACTGCTGTAGAGCTCATCACTCCCCCTAACTGGGAGGGGGCCAGAGACAATTACTCGATGCCGACACATCTTTCTAGCTGATTTACACGCTGAAGCTATGTTGCGCTTGGCTATCTCTGACTGTTTCATCCTAACATCGTTGGTGCCGACGTGGATAACAATATCTCTATACTCTCTACACTCGCCAGTTTCAGCTTTAGCCAGCACCATCTTCAGATTAGCCTTAACGTCGGTAGCCCTGCCCCCTGGTAAACAGTGTATGATCGCTGGTACAAACTCAGTAGCTAGCTAATGACAGATCCACTTTTCACTCACCCGTTTGTATTATTTTATGTCAAGCAATGTCCAAGTTTATTTTTAGATTACTTTACAGAGTTTGAAGCACTTTTGAAATCACACATCTGACATAATTTGTCATGTTACTGTTATATAGTTGTTCCTAGTTACTGATGCATGGCACGCCCATTAACCAATGAGCGGCTATCATGCATACAGAACGTGCACCGTAGAACATACGGGGGGAACAAGGGCTATGTCATCTGCAATACCATACCTTTTGGGGTGTATTCTTGTTGTTTGATTTACTGTTTGAACAGTCACTGAGATTACCTTTGGTTGTTAACGCAAAATAGGCTACTTTGATGAATAGCCTGTATAGCCTATAGATCAGATCAAGGAACCAAGCAACAACACTGCCCCCACAGCTGTGGAAAGAATGATACGCATGTCAACATTTTAAGGTAGTAAAAAAGTATGTTGAATGCGTATTACAAGGAGCCACCCCTTTTGTAATAAAAAAATGGCCTCGCAACACTGAATATTGCGTCTGCGTACAGCTTGTTGCCCCTCGATTACTCCAACAGCGGCATTGTGCCAAACGGTGTGCAGCATCATCTGGATGTGTGCAACAAAGTTCAACATTCACCTTCTGCTAACATTTCTGTCAAGCCGTCTACACATACATTCTGATGCATACAGTACGTTTTATAAATCCAACATATGCACCACAGAGAATGCACTGCAACTGCTTCTGCAATGCAATGCTGCAAGGCAAATGCATTGTTGCATTGGAAAGGAATGTACTTCTGGTGTACCAAAACGGATTGACGCTGTTGGTGTGATTGAGGCGTTATAGATGAACAGGGTAGACATGCTGCTGCTCAGCAGGAGCGGACCTTCAAGCTGCTTGTTTTCCTCTGATTAACTTGCTGAGCCGTAATTATCACTAGGAGCATGAGCTGTAAATATCCACATGTCATTCCTCATTTGTTTTTAAGTGTTGCTGCAGTTTTGAAGTGGGATAATGTTTTTTTTAATCCAGATCAATTGAGTATGATGGACAGAAACACATTAGGCATCTATAATAAATGACTGAATGATCTACAGAAATGTCAAGATAAGAAACAAGGCTGTTTTACACTGAACTAAAATATAAAAGCAACATGTAAAGTGTTGTTCCAATGTTTCATGAGCTGAAATAAAAAATCCCAGAAATGTTGCATACGCACAAAAAGCACATTTGTTTATAGTGAGCATCTTTACCAAGATAATCCATCGACTTGACAGGTGTGGCTTATCAAGAAGCTGATTAAACAGCATGGTCATTACACAAGCGTACCTTGTGCTGGGAACAATAAAAGGCCACTCTAAAATCTGCAGATTTGTCACACAACACAATGCCACAGATGTCTTGGCATGCTGACTGTAGGAATGTCCACCAGTGCTGTTGCCAGAGATATGAATGTTCATTTGTCGACCATAAGCTGCCTCCAATTTGGCAGTGTGTCCAACCGGCCTCAGAACTGCAGACACCGTGTAACCACGCCAGCCCAGGACTGGCTTCTTCACCTGCGTGATCGTCTGAGGGGGGGTGCTAAGAAATATTTCTGTCTGTAATAAAGCCCTTTTGTGGGTAAAAAACTAAGTGGGTGGGCCTGGCTGCCAAGTGGGAGGGCCTAGGCCCACCCATGGCTGCACCCCTACCCAGTCATGTGAAATCCATATATCAGGGATTAATGAATTTATTTAAATTTACTGATTTCCATAAATGAACTGTAACTCAGTAAATCATTAAAATTGTTGCATGTTTGGTTTATATTTTTGTTCAGTATAGAAAATAAGCTTTTTCTCCATATCAATAATTTTATAGAGTAGTATTATTTTCAAGAAGGAGTTGTACAGATGTAGGATCTTAATTTGACCTATATTGCCACAGCAAAATAATCCGCCAGCAACAGGATTTAAATGCTTAGTCCATAATGTTGCTTGATCAGTGCTTAGGCTGTTTGCTGGTCAAAAGTAGGCTACATGAAATGTGCAATACTCTTAATATGACCAACCATACGTTAGTGTGGGTTCTCAGTGAATTTATGTAAATCACAAAGCTCATATGGATTTTCAGCAATGAGAGTGATCAAAGTAAGATCCTACATTTGTAGTGGAGTCCCTTGGCAGTAGAGTCGAATGCTTGGAACATACCCTTAAAGCACTAAGAAAGCTATGTGTGTTTGCTCCTTGACCTCTCTTCTTCTCCATCTCCATACCTGACATTTCTTCTTCAGGCATTATTGAGGAGTGTATGAGCACCACATCAGTCTTTCACTCTGACTGCAAAGCTAGGAGACAGGCTCCCTCCATTCCCTCTCCTACCAAGTCAAAGAACCAGGAGAGGAGAGGCTGAGGGGCTTTAAAGCGAAAGAAAATCCATACAGCATTTCGCACGTCAAAGAGCTTAGATCAACATTATCTAATCTCAGCTCAACAGCAATCAATACCTGCAGTCCCCCTCTAACCAAGTAAAATACAGAGATCCACACTGCTCCGCTCCCCGTCTCCCTCTCTGTTAAGCCTGCCAAGGCCAGTCTCCTCACAGAGATAGATTCAGTAATCAGTAACAAACACGTATTTATCATTACACATAATAAAATAATCAAGAATTTCTTGTCTTAATGTGTCCCTTAAATTAATCCTTCCAAAAGGAGGCAAATAAAAGTTATCAGTAGTTGTGTTGCTTAAGCTTCAACCAATTGCAATGTTGAATGTTACTGATTGTAATCAATAAGACAGCCTGGTGTGCAAAACAGCAAGGTAAATGGTTCAATCGATTGACAAATGAACATTTTCTTGAAAACTGTCTCACTGCAATAAGCCTTAAAGCTATAATTTGTGGTAACCATAAAAGCACATTAGCACCTTGTTTCCTAAATGTGGTTCAACATGAGTGAGGTATGTGGGCTATTAGAGTAAGTTTGCGTAAATCAGGGCCTTGTTTACAGTTGTCACACTTGCCTTTACAGCTGAAACGGAGAGCAATGTGATTGTGTGGTTCCTTGACTGGAAATCAATAGTACTGTACTGTTGTAAGGATGTCATAGGCAAATCCAATTGTGTGGTGCCCACCGGCGCCTCTCTCCCAGATATGCTTAACAGATTCTATGTTCGCTTTGAAGCAAACAATACTGTGCACGTGTAACCGATGTGAAATGGCTAGCTAGTTAGCGGCGGTGCGCGCTAATAGCGTCACTCGCTCTGAGACCTTGAAGTAGTGGTTCCCCTTTCTCTGCAAGGGCCGCGCTTTTGTGGAGCGATGGGTAACGGTGCTTCGTGGGTGAAGGTTGTCTGTGTGCAGAGAGTCCCTGGTTCGAGCCTGGGTAGGGGCAAGGGGACGGACTAAAGTTAAACTGTTACACAATATAGGAAAACTCTCACTGCTCAGGTAGACCAGGTGCTTTCACTCTCCGAGGCTGACTTGAGGTAAACTCTCAAAAGAGTGAATACTCATGAAGCCGCCGGCCCAGATAGCATCCCTGGTTGTGTCCTTAGAGTGTGTGCTGACCAGCTGATGGGAGTCTTCTCCTCCTTAACCTGTCCCAGTCCTAGGTTGTAGTCCCCACCTGCTTCAAGGAAACCACCATCGTCCCACTGCCCAAGAAATTAAGGTGACATGCCCAAATGACTATCGCCCCGTCACACTCATAATCAATTCAAATCAAACTTTATTTGTCACGTGCGCCGAATACAACAAATGTAGACCTTACCTTTAAATGCTTACTTACAAGCCCTTAACCAACAATGTAGTTCAAGAAGAGTTAAGAAAAGAAACTAAAGTAAAAAAAATAATAAAAAGTAACACAATAACATAACAATAACGATGCCATATACAGGGGGTACCGGAACCGAGTCAGTGTGCAGGGGTACAGGTAATTTGTACATGTAGGGCTCCTGAGTGGAGCTGCGGGCTAAGGCACTGCATCTAGTGCAAGAGGCATCACTGCAGTCCCTGGTTCAAATCCAGGCTGCATCACATCTGTTGGGAGTCCCATAGGGCGGTGCACAATTGGCCCAGTGTCGTCTGGGTTTGGCAGGGGTAGGCCGTCATTGTAAATAAGAATTTGTTCTTAACTGACTTGCCTGGTTAAATGAAAAATAACTAAATAGGGTTGAAGTGACTATGCATAGATAATAAACAGCGAGCTTTGCACAACACCAACTCCATTATCAAGTTTGCTGACGACACCACAGTTGCAGGCCTGATAACCAACAACAATGAGTCAGCCTATAGGGAGGTGGTAAGTAAACCGGCATTGTGGTGCCAGGACAACAACCTCTCCCTCAACGGAAATTAGTCCCCACTCTGCAGACAAGATTTTTGCTCCACATCACTAGGACCGTGCTCCCACCCATTCAGGACATTACTCGAAACAGTGACTGAGTGAAACAGTGACTGAGGAAGGCCTGCAGCATCATCAAGGACCCCTCACTTCCTTACTGTCGAGCAGACGGTGTCAGAGCATGAGGTCTGATACCAGCAGGCTCAGAGATTCTATCTACAGTACAAGTCATCCGACTGCTGAACACTTGAACTGGACTGACCACCAGCTCTGATTCTCCGCACCTTAGCACACATGCACTCACGCACGCACACACACACGCACGCACGCACGCACGCACGCACACACACACACACACACACACACACACACACACACACACACACACACACACACACACGCACGCACGCACACACACACGCACGCACACACACACGCTCATTCTACACACGCATGACAACGGTGCAATACTATGCACAGCCAGCTTGCTCAATGAATGACAATGATGTGCACATTGGCTTCAAAAGCGATGGTCGGCGTTTGTCAATGAGTCTTGACCGGAGGCAGAACTGGACGATTTCCCCTTAAAGTCAAAATTGTCTATATTGTAAAAATTCATGAAAACAAAAATTTGCTTTCTGGTCTTCATTTACGGGTAGGGTTAGCAGTGTGGTTAAGGTTAGGGTTAGGGTTAGGGTTAGGGTTAGGTTTAAAATCTGATTTCATGACTTTGTGGCTTTGCCAGCTAGTGACCACTCTGCAGAGCTGCCTCCAGAACAAGATTCATGATGAAAATCGCTAACCTGCTCAAAAGCTCGTATTAAAAGTGAGAACAAAGAGCACCCGAGTGGTTTTCCCTCTGGTGCTTTCTGACTGGGAAAAAAGTTTTGAAGGACTTGTGAAAAATGCATTTAGCTTTGAAGAGAATTGTTACTGGGGTTACCTATTTCATGCTGTCTCACATTGCAGATTTATGTTCTTGACATGAAAAATCTGAATGTTTTGTTTTGGAGCTCTGTTATTAGTTCTATGTTTGATCCACTTGAATGCAAAAAAAATACTGCAGAATCATTCCAACATTTTACCAGAGACAAATATTGTTGAAGAATAGCAGTTTAAACAGTGTCAAGGGTTCCACTTACCAAGTTGTTTTCATTTCTATGTGTTTTAATGTCTGTTGGAGTACATTGATTTTATATAAAGCCCTGGTCTGCTTTCAGTCCATCTATATCAGTGCATCCCAACGGTAATCTAGAATCACTCTCTCCGAACTGCAGCCACGGCAGACTTCATAGATGGAAAGATGATCAGAGTTATTCAGGACATAACATTTGACATTCCCCCGGCTGTATCACTTACAATTGAAATTAACTGTCCATATATTATGTCCCTTAAGGAGATTTTTTTTATGGGCTTTTCCCAACATGGTCTCAGAGCATTTTGCATTATTCTGTATGTAACACTCCATGTGTAACGATTCTCTTCTTGTGAAGTAGAGTCGGACCAAAATGCAGCGTGTGGTTTACGATCCATGTTTATTAATAATATGAAACACGAATCTCCAATACAATACTACAAAACAAAACGTAACGAAACCCTAACAGCCTATATAGTGTGAACACAGGGACACATAGGACAGGAACAATCACCCACAAACAAACAGTGAAACCCAGGCTACCTAAGTATGATTCTCAATCAGAGACAACTAATGACACCTGCCTCTGATTGAGAACCATACTAGGCCGAAAACATAGAACTGCCCCAAAACATAGAAAAACAAACATAGACTGCCCACCCAACTCACGCCCTGACCATACTAAATAAATACAAAAACAAAGGAAATAGAGGTCAGAACGTGACAGTACCCCCCCCCAAAGGTGCGGACTCCGGCCGCAAAACCTTGACCTATAGGGGAGGGTCTGGGTGGGCGTCTGTCCGCGGTGGCGGCTCTGGCGCGGGACGCGGACCCCACTTCGCCATTGTCTCAGTCCGCCTTATTGTCCGCCTCCGTGGCTTACTCACCATGCCCACCCCTCTCAATGACCCCACTGGACAGAGGGGCTGCTTGGGACAGAGGGGCAGCTCGGGACAGAGGTGAAGCAGCTGCTCGGGACAGAGGGACAGCTGCTCGGGACAGAGGGACAGCTGCTCGGGACAGAGGGACAGCTGCTCAGGACAGAGGGACAGCTGCTCGGGACAGAGGGACAGCTGCTCGGGACAGAGGGGCAGCTGCTCCGGGCGGAGGGGCTCTAGCGGCCCCTGGCTGACTGGCGGCACTGGCGGCCCCTGGCTGACTGGCGGCACTGGCGGCCCCTGGTTGACTGGCGGCACTGGCGGCCCCTGGCTGACTGGCGGCACTGGCGGCCCCTGGCTGACGGGCGGCACTGGCGGCCCCTGGTTGACTGGCGGCACTGGCGGCCCCTGGCTGACTGGCGGCACTGGCGGCCCCTGGCTGACGGGCGGCACTGGCGGCCCCTGGCTGACGGGCGGCACTGGCGGCTCCTGGCTGACGGGCGGCATTGGCGGCTCCTGGCAGACGGGCGGCACTGGCGGCGCTGGGCAGACGGGCGGCACTGGCGGCGCTGGGCAGACGGGCGGCACTGGCGGCGCTGGGCAGACGGGCGGCGCTGGCGGCGCTGGGCAGACGGGCGGCGCTGGCGGCGTTGGGCAGACGGGCGGCGCTGGCGGCGCTGGGCAGACGGGCGGCGCTGGCGGCGTTGGGCAGACGGGCGGCGCTGGCGCTGGGCAGACGGGAGGCTCCGGCAGAGGCGCCGGACAGGCGGGAGGCTCCGGCAGAGGCGCCGGACAGGCGGGAGGCTCCGGCAGAGGCGCCGGACAGGCGGGAGGCTCCGGCAGAGGCGCCGGACAGGCGGGAGGCTCCGGCAGCGGCGCCGGACAGGCGGGAGGCTCCGGCAGAGGCGCCGGACAGGCGGGAGGCTCCGGCAGCGGCGCCGGACAGGCGGGAGGCTCCGGCAGCGGCGCCGGACAGGCGGGAGGCTCCGGCAGCGGCGCCGGACAGGCGGGAGGCTCCGGCAGAGGCGCCGGACAGACGGGAGACTCCGGCAGCGCTGGAGAGGAGGAAGGCTCTGGTAGCGCCGGAGAGGCGGGAGACTCCGGCAGCGCTGGAGAGGAAGGCTCTGGTAGCGCCGGAGAGGCGGGAGACTCCGGCAGCGCTGGAGAGGAGGAAGGCTCTGGACGGATGGGCCGGAGAGACAGCCTGGTACGGGGAGCTGCCACCGGAGGGCTGGGGTGTGGAGGTGGTGACGGATAGACCGGGCCGTGCAGGCGCACTGGAGCTCTTGAGCACCGAGCCTGCCCAACCTTACCCGGTTGAATGGTCCCGGTCGCCCTGCCAGTGCAGCGAGGTGGAATAGCCCGCACTGGGCTATGCAGGCGAACCGGGGACACCGTGCGCAAGGCTGGTGCCATGTAAGCCGGCCCAAGGAAACGCACTGGAGACCAGATGCGTAGAGCCGGCTTCATGGCACTTGGCTCGATGCCCACTCTAGCCCGGCCGATACGCGGAGCTGGAATGTACCGCACCGGGCTGTGCACCCGCACTGGGGACACCGTGCGCTCCACAGCATAACACGGTGCCTGCCCGGTCTCTCTAGCCCCCCGGTAACCACAGGAAGTTGGCTCAGGTCTCCTACCTGGCGTAGCCATACTCCCTGTTAGCCCCCCCCCAAGAAATTTTTGGGGCTGACTCCCGGGCTTCCATCCACGACGCCGCGCTGCCTCCTCATACCAGCGCCTCTCCGCTTTCGCCGCCTCCCGTTCTTCCTTGGGGCGGCGATATTCTCCTGGCTGAGCCCAAGGTCCTTTACCGTCTAATTCGTCCTCCCATGTCCATACCTCCTCGCGCTGCTCCTGCTGCTGCTTTCTCCTTTGCCCATTACCACACCGCTTGGTCCTGTTGTGGTGGGTGATTCTGTAACGATTCTCTTCTTGTGAAGTAGAGTCGGACCAAAATGCAGCGTGTGGTTTACGATCCATGTTTATTAATAATATGAAACACGAATCTCCAATACAATACTACAAAACAAAACGTAACGAAACCCTAACAGCCTATATAGTGTGAACACAGGGACACATAGGACAGGAACAATCACCCACAAACAAACAGTGAAACCCAGGCTACCTAAGTATGATTCTCAATCAGAGACAACTAATGACACCTGCCTCTGATTGAGAACCATACTAGGCCGAAAACATAGAACTGCCCCAAAACATAGAAAAACAAACATAGACTGCCCACCCAACTCACGCCCTGACCATACTAAATAAATACAAAAACAAAGGAAATAGAGGTCAGAACGTGACACCATGTAGTATGATATGTTAAGAAATACAATTCATATGTCATGTTACAAATCTGCAAAATGTACAATATGTTACGAATTTGCGAAAACGTATGGTATGTTACGATTTCTAGTTAGGTGGCTAACATTAGCTAGACTAGGGGTTAGGGGTTAGGGTTAAGGTGATGGTTAAATTTAGGAATTAGGTTAAAGGGTTAGGGTAAGTTTTAAAATACAATTTTTAGAAGATAAATTGTGGAAATGAGCAGGGTTTAGACATAATTATGACTTGTTGACTGTGTTTAGCAGAGACGTTGATAAATACTTCACTCAGTAAGGTCACTCCTATAGAATTCTATGATCTCTCCCACTAAGGCCAACTTTGAATGGTTGATATCCCAGGCTTATATGTGCTATGTGTGCAATAGCCTGGGGACGACGTTACACCAAGAAAGACTTACATTGATGAAAACCCCCACCCGAAAGAAATTGAAAGTGTCTTTCTTCTGGAACCAAGTTACATATTCTTCAGTACACAAACACACACACACAACAAACACAAGCCATACCGAGCAGTTCAAGGGCTTTGACACATTCACCCTCTCCCCCGCTGAAAGATCAGCCACAAAATGAAGGCACCATGTAACAGGTTGGCCCTGGTCTCCAGCATGGGAACAGAAGAGGAATAGCTGGTGCAGTAGTCTCAGGTTGGACTACTCCAAATCATCTTGGTTCTGACACACACACAAATGCAAGCTTTGCAGGTCCATCAACTCATTTAAATACCTCTCACACCCTACAGTATCCTGTGGATCATAGGATAACCTTAATAACCTATTTATGGACACGTTATGTAGTTTCCTGTAATACTTAGTCTGAAGTGAGACACCTTTGGTCATTCATAACACATACATAAATGCCTTATATGACGCTGTACTCACTATCAAGTTAGACCCATTTGATCATTTGTATCACATACACAAATGCCTTGTATCATATGAAGCTGTACTTACTATAAGGGGGACACCTTTGATCATTCATAACAAATACATAAAGGCTTAATGCTGTAAACACAAATGTATTAACACTTATGGAAGTATCACTAACAGCCAAAACAAATCAACATTGAAGACATGTTTAAACCATACATTTCCTTTTATTTGTACATTTTTAAAACAATACAAACACATGAAGTTCCAAAAAGTCCAGCAATGCAATTACGTTGAACATTACACAGGACTGTGAATAGTGGAGCTTGTCCCTGAGCTGGTGGACGAATGGTTCTTGCCTCTCTTCCTGCTGGAGGTACTGCATGTTGGTTCCAACCTTTAAAGTAACAACAACGAAAGTTAGCAGGTCTGTTAGGAAATGCCTTTGTCACAACCTCTGGATAAGGGCATTTCTGTGCTGCTCCAGAAACTCTAAATGGGAATCTCCATTCAATTCGTATTATTATATTCCTCTTTCATTTACAAATCTCATGACGCGACTATGAAACGTGGCTGTATCTAGGGGGATTTGTACAGTGCTGTGATAAAGTATGTGCCCCCTTTCTGGTTCTCTATTTTTGCATACTTTTGATACTGAATGTTCTCTAATCTTCAACCCAAACCTAATATAGATAAAGGGAAACTAAGCTTACAAATAACACAAAAATATTATACTTATTTTATTTATATAATTAACAAAGTTATGCAACACCCAATTCCCTTGTGTCAAAGAATTTGCCCCTTACACTCAATATCTGGTTGTGCCACCTTTAGCTGCAATGACTGCAAACCAAATGCTTCCTGTAGTTGTTGATCAGTCTCTCACATCACTGTGGAGGAATTAAAGCCCACTTTTGCATGCAGAACTGCTTTAGCTCAGCAACATTTGTGGGTTCAAGAATGAACTGCTCATTTCAAGTCCTGCCACAACATCTCAATTGGGATTAGGTTAGGACTTTGACTAGGCCATTCCAAAACTTCAAATGTGTTGCTTTTTAACAATTTTCATGTAGACTTGATTGTTTGTTTTGGATCATTGTCTTGCTGCATGACTCAGCAGTGCTTCAGCTTCAGTTCACAGTATCACGTTTCAGGAGAAGACCCAGATGCAGACAGTGTCGAAGTAACAAAAGTGTATTACTAGAACAGGGGGTAGGCAAAACGACAGGTCAAGGGCAGGCAGAGGTCAGTAATCCTGATAATAGTCCATAAGGTACAGAACGGCAAGCAGTCTCGAGGTAAGGGCAGGCAGAGGTCAATAATCCAGGGTGGTGGGACAAGGTACAGAATGGCAGGCAGGCTCAGGGTCAGGGCAGGCAGAATGGACAAAACCAGGAAAACTAGAAAACAGGAACTAGGAAAAGACAGGAGTAAGGGGAAAACGCTGTTAGGCTTGACGAACAAAACAAACTAGCATCCACAAACCATTACACAAACAGACAACACAGGTATAAATACACTGGAGATAATGGGGAAGAAGGGCGACAACTGGAGGGGGGTTTAGACAAGCACAAAGATAGGTGCAACAGATCAGGGTGTGACACACAGAAGGATGGCCTGACAATCAACCTGTAGAATTATCTGATAAAGAGCATAATTCATGGTTCCTTCTATTAAAAGTAATCCAGGTCCTGAGGCAGCAAAGCATCCACATACCATTACACTTCCACCACCATTCTTGACCGTTGGTTTAAGGTTCATACTGTTTGGTTTTTGCCAGGCATAATGGGACCCATGTCGTCCAAAAAGTTTGTCCATAGAACATTCTTCCAAGAGTCTTAATGATCATCCAGGTGCTTCCAGGTGTTTGGGCAAACTTGAGTTAACCTTTTGGATGAGATGGGTCCCATTATATCTGGCAAAAACCAAACACATTGTCATACAACAAACATATTTGTGTCAAACAAACGTTCAATTTCAATATTTTGAGATTATTTATGTAGGAATTACAAGAGGATAACAATCCCCTTCGGAAATAAAAGTTAGTCGTGTTTTTCTGGTGTGTGGGTCGTATTGCGTACATGCTGCTAGAAAGAGCGATGAGCAGGATTAGTGTCTTGGTGGCACCCACAAACGCACCCCCTGTCTGTGTATTGTATTGTCGTTTAAAGAAAACAAATACAGTCGGAAGTTTACATACACTTAGGTTGGAGTCATTCAAACTCATTTTTCAACCCCTCCACAAATTTGTTGTTAACAAACTGTAGTTTTGGCAAGTCGTTTAGGACATCTACTTTGTGCATGATTCAAGTAATATTTCCAACAATTGTTTACAGAGAGATTATTTCACTTATAATTCACTGTAGCACAATTCCAGTGAGTCAGACATTTACATACAGTAAGTTGAATGTGCCTTTAAACAGCTTGGAAAATTCCAGAAAATGATGTCATGGCTTTAGAAGCTTATGATAGGCTAATTGACATAATTTGAGTCAATTGGAGGTGTACCTGGATGTATTTCAAGGCCTACCTTCAAACTCAGTGCCTCTTTGCTTGACATCATGGAAAAATCAAAAGAAATCAGCCAAGACCTCAGAAAAACATTGTAAACCTCCACAAGTCTGGCTAATCCTTGGGAGCAATTTCCAAATGCCTGAAGGTACAACAATCATCTGTACAAACAATAGTACGCAAGTATAAACACCATGGGACCATGCAGCTGTCAAACCGCTCAGGAAGGAGACGCGTTCTGTCTCCTACAGATGAATGTACTTTGGTGCGAAAAGTGCAAATCAATCCCAGAACAACCGCAAAGGATCTTGTGAAGATGCTGGAAGAAACAGGTACAAAAGTATCTATTTCCACAGAAACAAGTCCTATATCGACATAACCTGAACGGCAGCTTAGCAAGGAAGAAGCCACTGCTCCAAAACCGCCATAAAAATCCAGACTCCGGTTTGCAACTGAAATATCCTCTGGTCTGATAATACAAAAATAGAACTGTTTGGCCATAATGACCGCCGTTATGTTTGGAGGCAAAAGGGGGAGGCTTGCAAGCCGAAGAACACCAGCCCAACCGTAAAGCACGGGGGTGGCAGCATCATGTTGTGGGGGTGCTTTGCTGCAGGAGGTACTGGTGCACTGAAAATTATGTGGATATATTGAAGCAACATCTCAAGACTTCAGTCAGGAGTTAAAGCTTGCTCGCAAATTGGTCTTGCAAATGGACAATGCATACCCCAAGCATACTTCCAAAGTTGTGGCAAAATGGTTTAAAGGCATCAAAGTCAAGGTATTGGATTGGCTATCACAAAGACCTGACCTCAATCCTATTGAACATTTGTGGGCAGACACTGAAAAAGTGTGTGCGAGCAAGGAGGCCTACAAACCTGACAGGTACACCAGCTCTCTCAAAATTCACCCATCTTATTGTGGGAAGCTTGTGGAAGGCTACTCGAAACGTTTGACCCAAGTTAAACAATTTAAAGGCAATGCTACCAAATACTAATTGAGAGTATGTAAACTTTTGACCCACTGGGAATGTGATGAAAGAAATAAAAGCTGAAATAAATCATTCTCTCTACTATTATTCTGACATTTCACTTTATTAAAATAAATTGGTGATCCTAACTGACCTAAAACAGGGAATATTTACTATTAATATTAAATGTCAGGAATTGTGAAAAACTGAGTTTAAATGTATTTGGCTAAGGTGTATATAAACTTCTGACTTCAACTGTATACATACAGTATATATATACACAAGTTTACAAAATATATCTACATATGCACTCAGTGGTAAAACTTTGACATGAAATTAAGTCTCCTTTTATGCCTTGCCTCCCAGTGCAGTTCAATCATTCTCCGTAACAAGATTAGAAAACGTAAGGGAAACTCATAAATCATATCCCAATATTAGTACACACTCTAAGTCCTGACCACAGTGATCCTTTGTGGCTTTAGATCTATTATGTTTAGCATTTCTAAAATTTGCCCTGTGTAGGGGATGTGAGACTCGGGGGACAGACATTCATTAAACTCACTTTCTCTAAGTAACAATCTATCTGTAAGCACTCTCCCCTCTATAAATGAAATATTATTATTTGATATGCTCTTGCACAGTTTATGAATTAAGAACAGACAATATGATCAATCAGATCAAATATAATCTAATTGTATTTGTCACATGCGCCGAATGCAGCAGGTGTAGTAGACCTTACATGGAAATGCTTACTTAAAAGCCCTTAACCAACAATGCAGTTTTAAGCAAAATGCCAAAAATAAATAAATAAAGTAACATATCCCAGCACCGACCGGTATCCGCTGGCACGCCGCTATAGTGCCACGGCTACAACCCCGGAAGCCCCGGGACCTTTTCTCCCCGCACCAAGATTAATAGCCCCTCTGCTGTTATTGGTTATTATTAGTTATTATTAGCCCCTTTAACAACAGCTGGTGCCCGAAATCTAAGGAAGTCTCTAGATTTGGCAGAGTACAATGTGATAAAATGCAGGCACCACTACTTGCCTCGAGAGATTTCAGCTATACTTTCGTGGCTGTTTATTTACCACCACAGACAGATGCTGGCACGAACACCGCACTCAGTCAGCTGAATAAGGAAAAAAGCCAAAAGGAAACCACTGACCCAGAGGCGGCGCTCCTAGTGGCCGGAGACTTTAGTGCAGGGAAACTGAAATCAGTTCTACCAAATTTCTACCAACATGTTAAATGTGCAACCAGAGGGAAAAAAAATATAGATCACCTGTACTCCACACACAGAGATGCGTACAAAGCTCTCCCTCTCCCTCCATTTGGTAAATCCGACCACAACTCTATCCTCCTGATTCTTGCTTACAAGCAAAAATTAAAGCACGACGCACCAGTGACTCGGTCTATGAAAAAGTGGTCAGATGAAGCTGATGCTAAACTACAGGCCTGTTTTGCTATCACAGACTGGAACATGTTCCCGGATTCTTCCGATGGCATTGCGGAGTACACCACATCAGTCACTGGCTTTATCAATAAGTGCATCGAGGACGTTGTCCCCACAGTGACTGTACGTACATACCCCAACCAGAAGCCATGGATTACAGGCAACATTCGCACTGAGCTATAGGGTAGAGCTGCCACTTTCAAGGTGTGGGACTCTAACCCAGAGCTTACAAGAAATCCTGCTATGCCCTGCGACAAACCATTAAACAGGCAAAGCGTCAATACAGGGCTAAGATTGAATCATACTACACCGGCTCCGACGCTCGTCTTATGTGGCAGGGCTTGCAAACTATTACAGACTACAAAGGAAGCATAGCCGTGAGCTGCCCAGTGACACGAGCCTACCAGACGGGCTAAATCACTTCTATGCTTGCTTCGAGGCAAGCAACACTGAGGCATGCATGAGAGCATCAGCTGTTCCAGATGACTGTGTGATCACCCTCTCCGTAGCCGACGTGAGTAAGACCTTTAAACATGTCAACATACACAAGGCAGCGGGGCCAGATGGATTACAAGGAAGTAGTCTCCAGTCATGTGCTGACCAACTGGCAGGTGTCTTTACTGACATGTCCCTGATTGAGTCTGTAATACCAACATGTTTCAAGCAGACCAACCTAGTCCCTGTGCCCAAGCACACAAAGGCAACCTGCCTAAATGAGTACAGACCCATTGCACTCACGTCCGTAGCCATGAAGAGATCCTCAACACTGGAGCTCCCCAGGGTTGCGTGCTCAGTTCCCTCCTGTACTCCCTGTTCACCCACGACTGCATGGCCAGGCACGACTCCAACACCATCATTAAGTTTGCAGATGACACAACATTGGCAGGCTTGATCACAGCCTATAGGGAGGAGGTGAAACCTGGCCGGGTGGTGCCAGGATAACAACCTATCGCTCAACGTAACCAAGACTAAGGAGATGATTGTAAACTACAGGAAAAGGAGGACCGAGCACGCCCCCATTCTCATCGACAGGGCTGTAGTAGAGCAGGTTGAGAGCTTGAAGTTCCTTGATGTCCACATCAACAACAAACTAGAATGGTCCAAACACACCAAGACAGTTATGAAGAGGGCACGACAAAGCCTATTCCCCCTCAGGAAACTAAAAAGATTTGGGATGGGTGCTGAGATCCTCAAAAGGTTCTACAGCTGCAACATCGAGAGCATTCTGACTGGTTGCATCACTGCCTGGTACGGCAATTGCTCAGCCTTCGACCGCAAGGCGTTACAGAGGATAGTGCGTACGGCCCAGTACATCACTGGGGCTAAGCTGCCTGCCATCCAGGACCACTACACCAGGCGGTGTCAGAGGAAGGCCCTAAAAATTGTCAAAGACCCCAGCCACCCCAGTCATGGACTGTTCTCTGTACTACCGCATGGCAAGCGGTACCGGAGTGCCAAGTCTAGGACAAAAAGGCTTCTCAACAGTTTTTACCCCCAAGCCATAAGACTCCTGAACACGTAATCAAATGGCTACCCGGACTATTTGCATTGTGTGCCTCTCCCCCAACCCCTCTTTTACACTACTGCTACTCTCTGTTCATCATATATGCATAGTCACTTTAACAATATCTACATGTACATGCATGGGGGGGGGGGGGGGGGGGGTACTGTCATGCCCTGATCTGTTTCACTTGTGCTTGTCTCCACCCCCCTCCAGGTGTCGCCCCATCTTCCCCACTTATCCCCTGGGTATTTGTCTGTGTTTTCTGTCTGTGCCAGTTAGTCTTGTTTGTTCAAACTACCAGCGTTTTGTGTCTCAGCTCCTGCTTTTTCCAGTCTCTCTTTTCTCGACCTCCTGGTTTTGACCCCTGCCTGTCCTGACTCCGAGCCCGTCTCCCTGACCTCTCCTGAGCCTGCCTGGTGTCCTGTACCTTTGCCCCTACTCTGGATCATCGACCTCTGCCTGCCTTGACCTGTTGTTTGCCTGCCCCGGTTGTTACAATAAATATTGTTACTTCTACACAGTCTGCACTTGGGTCTTACCTGAAACCTGATGCAGAGAAACAGAATTAATTAAGTTTTACATTTTTATTCTAGTTCTCTTCTGTGGTATTTAATATTTTATTTTACTTTATTTTAAAACAATGTTTTAGTCTAAACTTGTGGGTTCCTCCTATGCCTTTTGTGTGATATGAACATGTAGATGACTTGCCATGCAGAATGCATCATATACAACACCAACTTGAATAGGTACTGATGTGATAATGGACTGGAGGGCAGACAAGAGTTCTAAAAGTCTGGGGAACTTCCTTGAATACTTAGTCTTGTTCCAGCTATATGTTCAGTCACATCTGGATATGCTGTTCCAATCATTATACTGTATGTTTAAACTGTCAGCTGACGCACGGACCACATGTTACTAACATACCACAAGCTCAACTCGCTCTGCAGAAAGGCTCACTGAAATCTCTCTACTCTGCTTGCCATAAATTAGCATTCTAAGAATATTGTTGTGAAAATGATAGACATTTCTTAAAGTAACCCACTGTGCACAAACTGGTTGAATCAACGTTCAATGTAATTTGTCAACGTATTGTAACATGGAATCTACAAGGAAAATACTGTACATTGTTGTTTTGAAGGTTCAATTTAAACCACAGAATTATGTCATTGTAACCAATTTTCAACAAACGCACCTTGTATAAATTCTGTTGAATTTATACAACATTATATCCATTAGAAAATAAATCAACAACAATAGACTGGGCAGCACCTCCTACTGGAGTTGATGTATCTGCAACAATTAATTAGAGTTTTAACCAAACCCTGCTTAGAGTTAATATTTGTCACTGACTACTACCAATGTGCTATCATGAGAATGATTATTGAGACAGAGCAAATGAAATGTAACCATACTTTATAAGTCATATATCATCACTGATGCTATTTAGGCCTATATAGCGTTTGCAAAGTCATCAAAAGCTATTGTTTTAATTCAATCTAGGCTTCAACTAAAAATAGACAACACATAACGGCCTAGGGTTTCAAGCTTTGGTTGATTTCAAATTGAATTTTTAAGTTAATTATGTTGGATTCACGTCTCCATCTCAACCAAAAATTTGAAAAATAAGAATAAGAATAGATCAAATCAAACTTTATTTAAAGTGCATTTAAAGTTTGATGAGATTTTCTTTCAATTAGATTTTTGTTTGAGATGGAGATGTAAATCCAACAAATCAATTATTAATTAATAATTAATCATTGATATGTTGTAGTCACATTCTTGGTTGAGATGGAGACGTTTCCTGTAGTCCATGATCAAACCCCATTTCAAATTTGCTTGGATAATGACATCATCCTCTTTGGCCTTGACTGGCCTGTATGTGATTGCTCCAGCAGCTTTAAAAATATTTTATATATACAGTGCCTTGCGAAAGTATTCGGCCCCCTTGAACTTTGCGACCTTTTGCCACATTTCAGGCTTCAAACATAAAGATATAAAACTGTATTTTTTTGTGAAGAATCAACAACAAGTGGGACACAATCATGAAGTGGAACGACATTTATTGGATATTTCAAACTTTTTTAACAAATCAAAAAATGAAAAATTGGCCGTGCAACATTATTCATCCCTTCTTCCACATGTTTGGTGTGTCTCCCAGGTGGCTTGTGGCAAACTTTAAATGACACTTTTTATGGATATCTTTAAGAAATGGCTTTCTTCTTGCCACTCTTCCATAAAGGCCAGATTTTGATTATTTGAATATACGACTGATTGTTGTCCTATGGACAGAGTCTCCCACCTCAGCTGTAGATCTCTGCAGTTCATCCAGAGTGATCATGGGCCTCTTGGCTGCATCTCTGATCAGTCTTCTCCTTGTATGAGCTGAAGGTTTAGAGGGACGGCCAGGTCTTGGTAGATTTGCAGTGGTCTGATACTCCTTCCATTTCAATATTATCGCTTGCACAGTGCTCCTTGGGTTGTTTAAAGCTTGGGAAATCTTTTTGTATCCAAATCCGGCTTTAAACTTCTTCACAACAGTATCTCGGACCTGCCTGGTGTGTTCCTTGTTCTTCATGATGCTCTCTGCGCTTTTAACGGACCTCTGAGACTATCACAGTGCAGGTGCATTTATGAGACTTGACTACACACAGGTGGATTGTAATTATCATCATTAGTCATTTAGGTCAACATTGGATCATTCAGAGATCCTCACTGAACTTCTGGAGAGAGTTTGCTGCACTGAAAGTAAAGGGGCTGAATAATTTTGCACGCCCAATTTTTCAGTTTTTGATTTGTTAAAAAAGTTTGAAATATCCAATAAATGTCGTTCCACTTCATGATTTTGTCCCACTTGTTGTTGATTCTTCACAAAAAAATACAGTTTTATATCTTTATGTTTGAAGCCTGAAATGTGGCAAAAGGTCGCAAAGTTCAAGGGGGCCGAATACTTTCGCAAGGCACTGTATTTATATATTATTCTCTGGTGGGGAGAAGGATCCTTCTCAAGACACAGGCTCAGGAGTGCACACTAACTGCACACAAGCTAGCAATCCACAGCTGGTAAGAGTTGGTAAGAGTTGGTCTGCTAGATGTTAAGAAGCAGTTGGCTAATGTTAGCATTCTAACATTAGCTATCACGGCTTCCTTAGCTAGCTGACTAGCCAACAAGAAAGCAAGTCAAAGCACACAACATCCATCTCACCATTACCTTCTATTTTAAATCCTGTAGTTTGTAGCTAAAAGTTTTATGACAAGAGGAAACCTAGTTGGCTTTTGTTGAATGAAATAGGTAGCAGCAGTAGCTAGCAGTGTTGGGGGAGCTACTCTTAAAATATAGTGTACCAAGCTAACAATTATTTCACACTGAAAGAAGTTAGGCTACACTGAAGCTAACCTTCAGAAAAATAAAATATAGTTTAATTAATAATAAATACATTTACTTTGAAAAAGTAGTTCACTACATCCAAACTACTTAATGAAAAATGATAATATGTACATCTGAAATGTCATAGACTACAAATTGCAAGAATAGATCACTTTGGGGTCATATGTTAACAGAATGTGTAATTTAGCCTATTAAACACAAAAATGATGTTTCAAGTGAGAATTAGGCAGGTCATATGTTATTTGATTTTAGTCAAAAAAGTATTGTGTAGTTCAAATAGTTAGCAATACTGCTACATGGCAAAGTAATTAAGTAATAAACTACTGAAAACATGACCTAGGTTTGATTTTAGTTCAACTACTACCAAGCTACTGCAAAATGTAGATAAATTACTCGTGGAACTACATGTACACTGTACAAAAATATAAATGCAACATGTAAAGTGTTGGTCCCATGTTTCTTGTGCTGAAATAAAATATTCCAGAAATGTTCCACTAGGGCTGTTGACAGAGAATTGAATGTTAATTTCTCTACCATAAGCTGCCTCCAAAGTCGTTTTAGAGAATTTGGTAGTATGGAACTAGGCCAGCCGAGGATCTCCACATCCGGCATCTTCACCTGCAGGATCGTCTGAGATCAGCCACCAGGATAGCTGATGAAACTAGGAAAAGGTTGTCGCTGAAAAAAAAGTAGCTTTGGGGAGGGTTGGGTGTTTTTCTGTTGAAATTACTGAAAAGTCTTACAGTGTAGAATCACATGGTTTATCCTCTCTCTGTGAGTTCTGAACAAAGGTTGACTACAAATACAAAGTTGCCAATGTCTTTGCAATTGATACAAACATTTTACCACTGAACAATAAAATACAAACGCAACAATTTCAAAGATTTTGCTGAGTTACAGTTTATATTTTTATAAGAAAATCAAATCATCCAATTTAAATGAATAAATTAGGCCCTAATCGATTTATTTATTATTTTATTTTATTTCACCTATATTTAACCAGGTAGGCTAGTTGAGAACAAGTTCTCATTTGCAACTGCGACCTGGCCAAAATAAAGCAAAGCAGTTCGACACATACAACAACACAGAGTTACACATGGAATAAACAAACATACAATCAATAATACAGTAGAAAAAGTCTATATACAACATGTGCAAATGAGGTAGGATACGGGAGGTAAGGCTATAAATAGGCCATGGTGGCGAAGTAATTACAATATAGCAATTAAACACTGGAATGAAAGAATGTGCAGAAGATGAATGTGCAAGTAGAGATATTGGGGTGCAAAGGAGCAAGACAAAAAATAAATACAGTATGGGGATGAGGTAATTGGATTGGCTATTTACAGATGGGCTATGGACAGGTGCAGTGATCTGTGAACTGCTCTGACAGCTGGTGTTTAAAGCTAGTGGGGGAGATGAGAGTCTCCAGCTTTAGTGATTTTTGCAGTTCGTTCCTGCAGAAAAATGGAAGGAGAGGCAGCCAAAGGAAGAATTGGCTTTGGGGGTGACCAGTGAAATATACCTGCTGGAGTGCGTGCTATGGGTGGTTGCTGATATAGTGACCAGTGAGCTGAGATAAGGCGGGGGCTTTACCTAGCAGAGACTTGTAGATGACCTGGTGCCAGTGGGTTTGGCGACGAGTATGAAGCGAGGCCCAGCCAACGAGAGCGTACAGGTCGCAGTGGTGGGTAGAATATGGGGCTTTGGTGACAAAACGGATGGCACTGTGATAGACTGCATCCAATTTGTTGACTAGAGGGTGGGAGGCTATTTTGTAAATGACATCGCCGAAGTCGAGGATCGGTAGGAGGTTCAGTTTAACAAGGGTATGTTTGGCAGCATGAGTGAAGGATGCTTTGTTGCAAAATAGGAAGCCGATTCTAGATTTAATTTTGGATTGGAGATGTTTAATGTGAGTCTGGAAGGAGAGTTTACAGTCTAACCAGACACTTAGGTATTTGTAGTTGTCCACATATTCTAAGTCAGAACCGTCCAGAGTAGTGATGCTGGACGGGTGGGCAGGTGCGGGCAGCGATCGGTTGAAGAGCATGCATTTAGTTTTACTTGCATTTAAGAGCAGTTAGAGGCCACGGAAGGAGAGTTGTATGGCATTGAAGCTCGTCTGGAGGTTAGTTAACACAGTGTCCAAAGAAGGGCCAGAGGTGTACAGAATGGTGTCATCTGCGTAGAGGTGGATCAAAGAATCACCAGCAGCAAGAGCAACATCCCTGATGTATACAGAGAAGAGTGTCGGCCTGAGAATTGAACCCTGTGGCCCGCCCATAGAGACTGCCAGAGGTCCGGACAACAGGCCCTCCTATTTGACACACTGAACTCTATCAGAGAAGTAGTTGGTGAAGCAGGCGAGGCAATCATTTGAGAAACCAAGGATGTTGAATCCACCAATAAGAATGTTGTGAATGACAGAGTCGAAAGCCTTGGCCAGGTCGATGAATACAGCTGCACAGTAATGCCTCTTATCGATGGCGGTTATGATATCGTTTAGGACCTCGAGCGTGGCTGAGGTGCACCCATGACCAGCTCTGAAACCAGGTTGCATAGCGGAGAAGGTAAAGTGGGATTCGAAATGGTCGGTAATCTCTTTGTTAACTTGGCTTTCGAAGACCTTAGAAAGGCAGGGTAGGATAGATATAGGTTTATAGCAGTTTGGGTCTAGAGTGTCTCCCCCTTTGAAGAGGGGGATGACCACGGCAGCTTTCAATCTATGGGAATATCAGACGATACGAAAGATAGGTTGACAGGCTAGTAATAGGGGTTGCAACAATTTCGGCAGATAATTTTAGAAAGATAGGGTCCAGATTGTCTAGCCCAGCTGATTTGTAGGGGTCCAGATTTTGCAGCTCTTTCAGAACATAAGCTATCTGGATTTGGGTGAAGGAGAAATGGGGGAGGCTTGGGCGAGTTGCTGTGGGGGGTGAAGGTTGAAAACAGCAGAGGTGTATTTGGTGGGCAAGTTGGTTAGGGTGATATCTATGAGGGTGCCCGTGTTTACGAATTTGGGGTTGTACCTGGTGGGTTCATTGATAGTTTGTGTGAGATTGAGGGCATCAAGCTTAGATTGTAGGATGGCCGGGGTGTTAATTAAGCATGTCCCAGTTTAGGTCACCTAGCAGCACGAGCTCTATGGATTTCGCATGACTGGGCAGAGGTGCAGCCACGGTTGGGCCTTGGAGGGTACAGGCCCACCCACTGGGGAGCCAGGCCCAGCCAATCAGAATTTGTTTTAAAGGGTTTTATTATGGACAGAAACACTCATCAGAGAGAAATAAGTGTTTATATTTGGTTCAGTGTATAAAAATATGCTTCAAATGAATATGACTGATTTAAAATATACAGTGCCTTCGGAAACATTTTGGTAGGTTACAGCCTTATTCTAAAATGTATCAAATCGTTTTTCCCCCTCATCAATCTACACATATTACCCCATAATGACAAAGACAAAACAGGTTTTAAAAAACTGAAATATCACATTTACATAAGTATTCAGAACGTTTACTCAGTACTTTTTTGACTCACCTTTGGTAGCGATTTCAGCCTTCAGTCTTTTTGGGTATGACGCTACAAGCTTGGTATACCTGTATTTGGGGAGTTCCTCCCATTCCTCTCTGCAGATCCTCTCAATCTCTGTCGGGTTGGATGGGGAGTTTCGCTGCACAGCTATTTTCAGGTCTCTCCAGAGATGTTAGATTGGGTTCAAGTCCGGGCTCTTGCTGAGCCACTCAAGGACATTCAGAGACCTGTCCTGAAGCCACTCCTGCGTTGTCTTGGCTGTGTGTTTAGGGCCATTGTCCTGTTGGAAGGTGAACCTCTGCCCCAG
Source organism: Oncorhynchus clarkii lewisi (assembly GCF_045791955.1). NCBI lineage: Eukaryota > Metazoa > Chordata > Actinopteri > Salmoniformes > Salmonidae > Oncorhynchus > Oncorhynchus clarkii. The sequence continues at coordinate 64,718,146 of NC_092148.1, forward strand.
TCTGAGATTCTGAGCACTCTGGAGCAGGTTTTCATCAAGGATCTCTCTGTACTTTGCTCCGTTCGTCTTTGCCTCGATCGTGACTAGTATCCCAGTCCCTGCCTCTGAAAATCATCCCCACAGCATGATGCTGCCACCACCATGCTTCACTTTAGGGATGGTGCCATGTTTCCTCCAGACGTGACACTTGGCTTTCCGGCCAAAGAGTTCAATCTTGGTTTCATCAGACCAGAGAATCTTGTTTCTCATGGTCTGAGAGTCTTTAGATGCCTTTTGGCAAACTCTAAACGGGCTGTCATGGGCTTTTTACTGAGGAGTGGCTTCCATCTGGCCACTCTACCATGAAGGCCTGATTGGTGGAGTGCTGCAGAGATAGTTGTCCTTCTGGAAGGTTCTCCCCAATCTCCACAGAGGCACTATAGAGCTCTATCACAGTGACCATCTGGTTCTTGGTCACCTCCCTGAACAAGGCCCTTCTCCCCCGATATCTCAGTTTGGCCAGGCAACCACCTCTAGGAAGAGTCTTGGTAGTTCCAAACTTCTTCCATTTAAGAATGATGGAGGCCACTGTGTTCTTGGGGACCTTCAATGCTACAGACATTTTGTGGCACCCTTCCCCAGATCTGTGACTACAACACAATCCTGTCTCGGAGCTCTACTTACAATTCCTTTGACCTCATGGCTTGGTTTTTGCTCTGACATTCGTTGTGGGACCTTATATAGACAGGTGTGTGCCTTTCCAAATAATGTCCAATCATCAATTGAATTTACCACAGTTGCACTCCAATGAAGTTGTAGAAGCATCTCAAGGATGATCAATGGAAACAGAATGCATCTGGGCTCAATTTCTAGTCTAGTAACAAAGGGACTGTATACTTATGCAAATACGGTATTTCTGGGGGGGGGGGGGGGGGTTATTACATTTGCACACAAAAAATATATATGTTTTTGATTTGCCATTATGGGGTTTTGTGTGTAGATTGCTGGGGACAGATTTTTATTTAATCCATTTTAGAATAAGGCTGTAACGTAACAAAATGTGGAAAAAGTCAAGGGGTCGGCAAACTTTCCAAAGGCCTATTTCAATCATATTGAAATACATTTAATGTTCAATCAATTGAGTTCTATTTTGCTACTTGTAAGCTAACATTACTGTCATTAGTTTGTCTCAATATATTTCATGATGTGTAGCCTAACGTGTGCTTAGAATAAGCCACCTCAATATTTGCAGCCTTACACTCTAAAAAGAAAAGGTTCCTGGAGTATCCTTTAGGGGTTCATCAAATTGAAACTGTGGGGAAACCCCTATAAGTTCTTCAAAGAACCCCTTTTTATGGATCCTCAGAGTACCTTTTTGAATAACCGTTTGTGTCACGCCCTAACCTTAGAGCTTTTTATGTCTCTATTTTGGTTTGGTCAGGGTGTGAGTTGTTTGGGCATTCTATGTTCTTTTTTCTATGTTTTTATATTTCTTTGTTTTGGCCGGGTATGGTTCTCAATCAGGGACAGCTGTCTATCGTTGTCTCTGATTGGGAACCATACTTAGGTAGCTTTTTCCCACATGTTCTTTTTTTTTGGATAGTTAATTTCTGTTTAGTGGTTTGCACCTTTCAGGACTGTTTCGGTTATTCCCTTTGTTATTTTGTTATAGTGTTCAGTTTCAATAAAGAATGCATGAACACTTATCACGCTGCGCTTTGGTCTGATGTTTCCTCTTCTTCAGATGACGAATACCGTTACAGTTTGGGGTAAATCTTGTAACTATCCCCCCCTCCCCTATTATTATTAATATGCATAACAATAACAACAATAACACTATTTTAGTTGTCAGTGTTTATTATGATTTTATAGTGGCAAAGCAGAATAAAAATGAGGTAAACTCCCAGCAGAGCCCCAGTTCAATCCTCTGGCGTGTTGATGTCTATGTGTTGATGTTCTCCATATCCATAGCCAGAATGTTTTTGCAGTGCATGGTGATCGAACAGGTTTCCTATTATATTTATAAGAGGTGTCGGGAGGGTGAAGTATGTGAATAACAAAAATAGTAATTATATATATGTTTAACGAAACATGCACAAAACATTATTCATACCTTGGTTTTGTGGTGAATGTGAATGAAAAAAACTGTTTTGATAATGTTTTCATACACATACCTTGTCCATAATGTAGAGGCCTATGGGACTTTCATTGAAGAGGTAAGGGAGGAGGATGGTACATGTGATCTGCATAACATACCAATACCAATTAAAATACCTTTGTATGCCTCCTCGCCTGTATACCTGCAGAAACAGACACCAAAGTGAGCAGTTCAGTCATCTGCACCCAATATAGCTAGCCTTCAACATATTCTTAAAGCATGTATATTCATACATATTACCTCTTGATATCCATTGATATCCATTGAATTATGTCAATTTTCTGCTTTTGAAAGATTTGCACAAATGTTAGATTATACAAGGGACAAACCTTAACTTAAGTTGAGATCTTCACAATTTTTCAGTTAGTGCCTGCAGCTGCTGTCCTTTCAAATTCAAATCCAAATGTTTCAGTTGGGCAGTTAGGTTCCTACAAGAACGCCCACCAACTAAGGAGGTTCTTCGAATATGGCCCCCGGGTGTTGTTATTTGTCCGCCCAAGTTTTCTGAGCAAAAAATGTATTAAAAATATTTACTTTTTGTTGTTGCATTTTCAATATTGGACATTAAAAAAACTGTAAAAACTCTAGGAAATCAGCTCCAAGTGATTTTTATTTGGAAACTTTGCACGCAAGTATTTCCATGCATACTAGAGAGACACGTGATCATATACAAATGTAAGCAAGGTTTGAAATTGTTATGTTTTTGTCAAATATTATGTTTGTTTGTCAATATGCAGTCTACAAATTATTTGTAATTATGTTCTTGTACCCAGAACATTCGATCAAGAAAAAAATTGGCCCACGACTGAATCTAGTTGATGATCCCTGTCCTATGGGGTTCTTGGAAGAAACTTTTGGGGGCAATGTTCAGTGCCAAGAACCCTAGGGTTCTTTGAAGAAGTTTGAGGATTAGAAGAACCCTTGTTGAACCCTTAATTATTTGAGCGTAGGTGGTAATATCTCTCCATTAGCTGATCAGTTGTCATGATTTCGAAATAATTATAATTTGAAGGTAAGATTTGAATGGAGAAAACTGATATTAGAGCAGCACTCTCTTTGTTTTGATCCTATCAGTGGTGACACGCTCCAACAACGCACTTATCGACCTTCTCTCTGCATGGTGTTTTGGGAATTGCATGTTACATCTTCGGCTGTGTAGGAAAGATGCATCTTAAAACACTATTAAGCCTAAATTCCATCACTATCAGGAAACCGGGCCCTGATCTGCATTGGGCTAACTAGCAAACATACCACACATAAAAACATTCAAATCTGCATACATTTTCAATATGAATCCACAAGAACAAATAGGAATAGCTGATAGGCAGTGGAGAGGCCAGGTGCGTACTTGCGTGTTAAAGCACAGTAAAAAATAATGACATCAATGCTGACACAGGGAACAAAGTGAGGAGCAGACAGATATAGAGGGGGTAATCAACAAAGTAATGGAGTCCAGGTGAGTCCCATATTGTGCAGCTGCGTGTAATGATGGTGACAGGTGTGCGTCATGGAGGGCAGCCTGGCGGCCTCGAGCGCCAAAGAGGGATAGCGGGAGCAGGCGTGACACCCTGCAGGCCCAATTAGTCAGGAAAGCTTATCATGCGCTCTGCTTTGTCTCCTCTCCAATCCGAGTGGCTATTCCTTGCGCACCTAGAACCTAAAATATTTGTAATTTAACATTTAAAATGTATTACATTTTATATGTGGCATACACATAACCAGTCACAATGTTTTAATCTGATTACTTTCGTCCAAAATGTAATTCCAGCATCCTCAAAATGGCTTGACATTGACACGCTAAAGACTCTGGCAAGTGTGCTAGTCCAGTGTCACTTTGATTATGCCTGCACATCATGGTCCATCAGCAGCCCCAAACATTTAAAGAATAAGCTACCAACCAGCCAAAACAAGTTTGTAAGAAATTGAATTCTTCCCCTCATACTCATCTGGAAGTTGTCTAGCATTTTAAGCAGCTAGGCTGGCTATCTGTGGAAAAATAGTAGTATTAATTCAGCTTAGTCTGATCCACAGAATTATCATGGACTCAGCCCCCAGGTGCCTACACAACTATTTTAGATTTGTTAGAGATGTCCCCCAGCATAATTCCAGAGCTAGAGACTCTAATATTCACTGTTTTAAATTTGAGTCTATCTGGTAAGAACACATTTTATGTACCTGATCTTTTGAGTGGAACCAACAACCACAGCAACTCAAAGCCTTACCAACCATAAACACTTTAAAAATGAATGTAAAAAACTAGGTAATGAGTGAACAGTATAAACTTTTTTGTCTGTATCTCTGTAATGTGTCTGTATCTATGTAATTGTAGGCTTTGTGTATTTATGTAGAAAATAGGGGCCACAATGGAAATACATTTCTGACTTTTTTGTGCAATCTCACTCACTTTTAAAAATATATGTATAAAGTCAATCATAAAATAAAGTAAATCAATCCAAACTTTACAGGGTCCATTTGATGAATGGAAAGAGACATCTGTAACAAACAACAAAAAGTTTAATTAGAGATTGTCAAGCCAAGCCTTCGATACTGGGTAGTCCTATAAGGTAGGGAGGGATGAATATTCTGTTTGTCAAGATTGACAGTCTATTTATTGCAGTGTTGAAAATGCAAAACATAAAATTGAAGTGCCTGAAGTTGGTATGCTTAGTTTCTTGGTTGTGTGGTGCATTGGCACAGACCCTGTTGGTGGAAAATTCAATCTATACAGTGGGGCAAAAAAGTATTTAGTCAGCCACCAATTGTGCAAGTTCTCCCACTTAAAAAGATGAGATAGGCCTGTAATTTTCATCATAGGTACACTTCAACTATGACAGACAAAATGAGAAAAAAAATCCAGAAAATCAGATTGTAGGATTTTTTATGAATTTATTTGGAAAATAAGTATTTGGCCAATAACAAAAGTTAATCTCAATACATTGTTATATACCCTTTATTGGCAATGACAGAGGTCAAATGTTTTCTGTAAGTCTTCACAAGGTTTTCACACACTGTTGCTGGTATTTTGGCCCATTCCTCCATGCAGATCTCCTCTAGAGCAGTGATGTTTTGGGGCTGTTGCTGGGCAACACAGACTTTCAACTCCCTCCAAAGATTTTCTATGGGGTTGAGATCTGGAGACTGGCTAGGCCCTCCAGGACCTTGAAATGCTTCTTACGAAGCCTCTCCTTCGTTGCCCGGGCGGTGTGTTTGGGATCATTGTCATGCTGAAAGACCCAGCCATGTTTCATCTTCAATGCCCTTGCTGATGGTAGGCTTTGTTACTTTGGTCTCAGCTCTCTGCAGGTCATTCACTAGGTCCCCCCGTGTGGTTCTGGGATTTTTGCTCACCGTTCTTGTGATCATTTTGACCCCACGGGGTGAGATCTTGCGTGGAGTCCCAGATCGAGGGAGATTATCAGTGGTCTTGTATGTCTTCCATTTCCTAATAATTGCTCCCACAGTTGATTTCTTCAAACCAAGCTGCTTACCTATTGCAGATTCAGTCTTCCCAGCCTGATGCAGGTCTACAATTTTGTTTCTGGTGTCCTTTGACAGCTCTTTGGTCTTGGCCATAGTGGAGTTTGGAGTGTGACTGTTTGAAGTTGTGGACAGGTGTCTTTTATACTGATAACAAGTTCAACCAGGTGCCATTAATACAGGTAACGAGTGGAGGACAGAGGAGCCTGTGAGAGCCAGAAATCTTGCTTGTTTGTAGGTGACCAAATACTTATTTTCCACCATAATTTGCAAATAAATTCATTAAAAATCCTACAATGTGATTTTCTGGATTTGTTTTCTCATTTTGTCTGTCATAGTTGAAGTGTACCTATGATGAAAATTACAGGCCTCTCTCATCTTTTTAAGTGGGAGGACTTGCACAATTGGTGGCTGACTAAATACTTTTTTGCCCCACTGTATGTATTATATAATTATAAATATTGCATCAAAATGTTGAACATCTGATTACCCCCTAGCTGATCATTGTCTGCAATAAGCTCTTATCGTAGTGTAAATGAAACGGGCAGGGAGAGTGAGCTCGTTCGTGGTAGTTAGCGAACCCTCAACCTTCTGGCCTGTAGCCCTGCGTGGCATCAACAGTGCCACAAAAGCATTCTGAAGTGGAAAAGTCGATATCCACGTTTATAAACACAGGGTCTCTACAGTTATTGTTATTTGTTGTCATAAACATTATTTTGAGTTCATTCTGAGGGGGGAGGGTTTTGCAAAAATAAATTACAGTACAAGGGGAGGGTCATGTGAAAATATTTGCAACATTGGGAAGGGGGGTGCATTTTTCAGAATGAGACCTTGAGTTGGACAATTGTAGGTAATATTTCATTTAAAAAAATCTGGAACACTGGACAGATACTTAAACAATGCTGACTTTCTGAAGTCCTCGGGGCACATGGCTGTTTTCTATATATCATCTCTGTGCAGTATACTGTGGAATCAACAGGCACTGTGGAAACAGGTTGTGTAGGTTACTATTTACAGTTTATTTATTGTAGGATGTACTATTTGGTAATGGAATCGCTATGAAAACAAGCACATGACCACACCTCTATGTGAATGGTTTCTTTTGTCTGTACTCAGAATGATGAAAAAACAAAGACTGTTTTGCTAGGAGTGTATAGTCAGTTTCTATAGATTTGTTATAGGCTATCTTTGGGATGGTTACTGTGGCAACAGTTTGTCCAGACATTACAGGAATTTTCCTCAAGAAAGCAAACGTCCTCCGCATAGTTATTTGTCCTTTATTGTGTTGAACTTAAGAGTCTTCAGAAAGAGTGTTTTACACTGATTAAGAAAGCAGACACCTACCTCTATGATGAGTCATGCTTGGTTGTCAAGTAGGTTCACTACTTCAGAGGATATTGTGTAGTAAACATAATATTCTTTGTTGTTTCTAATTGGTCAATGCATTAATTAAATTACATTCAACTAGGCATGTTTTGCTTTGATTTTAATCCAATGTTGTTTTCAGTGTGGAGAGAGATCCAAAAGCATTGCTAAGTGATATACAGTTCTTATCTTATAGGCTGTCCAATCATGATAAATTAGTCAATTTTAAAAGTAATTAGTTAATCTGAAGCTAATGTGTGTGCCTTGAATATATTATCTATGCTTTATCACTCTGTGTGCCAAACCTGTAATTGGCTCAGTTTTTTTTGTTCTTTTGGACATTGATCTGTTTGGAGAGGATAGATTTGATTAGTCAACAATGACCAGCAAATGTGGTTCCGTTTTATTCTTGACACTAAAGTGAGTGTAAAAAAAGCACTTATTTTATTTATATAATTGTACTGTTATCCTAGTGGTTAAAATAGCTCTCAGTAGCAAAGGCAGACTATTTCAAAATATTTCAGCTGACAACATAAAAAAAAATACATTTATGCATGCCAGCAAAGCCACTACACAACACAACACTAAACAATACATTAATTTCACTATAACGGTGACAAATGGTGCCCACAAACTGTCCCAACAGCAGAGTCCCAACAGCAGTCCCAACACCTTACCACTGCTACACCTGGCTATCAGCGGAGCCTTGTCTGGCAGCGAAACAGTTAATTCAGCCTCATTTACTGCCTTTTTAAAAAACATAGCTGATATGGCTGACTTGTTTAAACAAATATGGTTTCTACTGACAATTGAGATGTACAAGCTATGGCATAAGGGAACGACGAGCCGATAAGAGGAAGGACGTTGTCAATACGTTGTCAATGTGTTCAACACTTCTGAAATGTACAGCGACAGAATTCAGAACATAGGCCATTCTTACAGTATTCTCCCTGTACACCAAGTCAAAACCGTAGGATAAATAACAGGGCCATATAAGCAGACAACGAAACCTCTTACAATATTCAATGATTACATTTCTCTAAAACAGGCTGTAGGCTACATGTGCACATGCACCTCCAAATCAGAACAGCAGGCGAAAGATGGGAAAAGGGACCAAAATGTTTGCGTGAGGCACATAAGCAACTAACAGCTAACTACACTACATACACTTAGTATAACTTTCTTAGCTATAGTAATGTTATAGATATCTCCCTAGCTTATTAAATAATTTATGCAGCAGCATACAGGACATTTTTGGACTCACCTTGTTGTTCTGTGCTCAATTCCTTCCAAACCACAGATTTTAGTATTTGCGATTTCCTACTTGTTGTGTAATGTTTATGTCCAATGGCCGATGAGCACCGATACATTATATCTATAATCTCTCTTCATTTTTTCTCTTCATATGACAAGGATTTAAGAGGATTTGTCAGTAGATTGTCGACTTGATTCATGATGATGACTGCCAGCTAAGATTTTGAAAGTATGATGTTGACATGATCCGTCCAATCAAAGCTACTGTACAGTGCCTTGCGAAAGTATTCGGCCCCCTTGATCTTTGCGACCTTTTGCCACATTTCAGGCTTCAAACATAAAGATATAAAACTGTATTTTTTTGTGAAGAATCAACAACAAGTGCGACACAATCATGAAGTGGAACGACATTTATTGGATATTTCAAACTTTTTTAACAAATCAAAAACTGAAAAATTGGGCGTGCAAAATTATTCAGCCCCCTTAAGTTAAATACTTTGTAGCGCCACCTTTTGCTGCGATTACAGCTGTAAGTCGCTTGGGGTATGTCTCTATCAGTTTTGCACACCGAGAGACTGACATTTTTTCCCATTCCTCCTTGCAAAACAGCTCGAGCTCAGTGAGGTTGGATGGAGAGCATTTGTGAACAGCAGTTTTCAGTTCTTTCCACAGATTCTCGATTGGATTCAGGTCTGGACTTTGACTTGGCCATTCTAACACCTGGATATGTTTATTTTTGAACCATTCCATTGTAGATTTTGCTTTATGTTTTGGATCATTGTCTTGTTGGAAGACAAATCTCCGTCCCAGTCTCAGGTCTTTTGCAGACTCCATCAGGTTTTCTTCCAGAATGGTCCTGTATTTGGCTCCATCCATCTTCCCATCAATTTTAACCATCTTCCCTGTCCCTGCTGAAGAAAAGCAGGCCCAAACCATGATGCTGCCACCACCATGTTTGACAGTGGGGATGGTGTGTTCAGGGTGATGAGCTGTGTTGCTTTTACGCCAAACATAACGTTTTGCATTGTTGCCAAAAAGTTCAATTTTGGTTTCATCTGACCAGAGCACCTTCTTCCACATGTTTGGTGTGTCTCCCAGGTGGCTTGTGGCAAACTTTAAACAACACTTTTTATGGATATCTTTAAGAAATGGCTTTCTTCTTGCCACTCTTCCATAAAGGCCAGATTTGTGCAATATACGATTGTTGTCCTATGGACAGAGTCTCCCACCTCAGCTGTAGATCTCTGCAGTTCATCCAGAGTGATCATGGGCCTCTTGGCTGCATCTCTGATCAGTCTTCTCCTTGTATGAGCTGAAAGTTTAGAGGGACGGCCAGGTCTTGGTAGATTTGCAGTGGTCTGATACTCCTTCCATTTCAATATTATCGCTTGCACAATGCTCCTTGGGATGTTTAAAGCTTGGGAAATCTTTTTGTATCCAAATCCGGCTTTAAACTTCTTCACAACAGTATCTCGGACCTGCCTGGTGTGTTCCTTGTTCTTCATGATGCTCTCTGCGCTTTTGACGGACCTCTGAGACTATCACAGTGCAGGTGCATTTATACGGAGACTTGATTACACACAGGTGGATTGTATTTATCATCATTAGTCATTTAGGTCAACATTGGATCATTCAGAGATCCTCACTGAACTTCTGGAGAGAGTTTGCTGCACTGAAAGTAAAGGGGCTGAATAATTTTGCACGCCCAATTTTTCAGTTTTTGATTTGTTAAAAAAGTTTGAAATATCCAATAAATGTCGTTCCACTTCGTGATTTTGTCCCACTTGTTGTTGATTCTTCACAAAAAAATACAGTTTTATATCTTTATGTTTGAAGCCTGAAATGTGGCAAAAGGTCGCAAAGTTCAAGGGGGCCGAATACTTTCGCAAGGCACTGTACCTACAACTTGATTTGACGTAATTTTATCTGTGGCTAATGGCCTTGAGCCTTCTCTGTCAGCACCCAAAAAGCTAGAAATTTCGAGGTCTCCCCTTAGACTTTGCTGTGATGTAGTTTCCCGATGAGTGACAGAACACTGAGCCCATCATGGCGCAACGCTCCATATTTTCTGCTGGCTTGCCCAACCACCACAGAAAGCACTGAGCTGTGCTGAAACACCTGTATTTTGGAGCTGCCTTACTCAAGAAAACAAAAAAGAAACCATATTTGTATGCTGCTTTATTAACTCAATGATATATATTTTTTTTTCATTGTTTGCACACTGATATGTGACAAAAAATATGCAAAACAGGCAAGCCCCAAATGCATTATTTATTTATTTTGCTTAAAATGTGGGGCTCAAAACAGGTGACCTGTCCTGAATGACGGGTCGCCACTGAATCACAGGCAGCTTTATTTGGTTTGATTGATATACGCTTTCCCAAGAGCAGGGTCCTGTCAAGACATGACTGTGACTTGTTATGATATTTTGCCTGTCCACAACCATTCTCTTGCCTGCCCCCTTGGATTGTAATAAATATCAGAGACTCGAACCATCTGACACCCATGTCTGCATCTGGGTCTCGCCCTGTGCCCTTATAGTACGAACTGGCCATGACAGACCCAGCAGACTTGGACCAGCTCCGCCACACCATCTCCCTGCAGGGAGCCCCCATTGGGAGGCATGAGGAGCTACTGCTGGACCTTTTGTAAGGGCTTCGTTCCCTGAACGCCATGACCAAGGGTTCAAGGCTATTATGGAGCAAATCAATGAGTTAGCTCATAGGCAGCACGCCACCTCTGAGACCTCCCAACCACAGAGTAACCTGTCTATTATCAGAAGTAGGTTTGACAGCCTACCCATCTTACCTCCCCCGGAGCGATATTCTGGGGATCCTGAAACCTGCCAGGATTTTCTTTCTCAGTGCTCCCTTACTTTTGAGCTACAGCCATCATTGTTTCCTTCGGACCGGTCAAAGATTGCGTATATTATTAGGCTAATGTCGGGAAGGGCGCTCGCCTGGATACGGCAGTTTGGGAGCAACAATACGCCATTTGTCGTCATCTGGAAGATTTCATGGCAGAGGTGAGGAAGGTGTTCGATTCTCCTTTTCTTTGCTATTAGTTAACATAATATATGAGCATAAATATGATACTGTAAGTTTCAAATCAAAGTTTATTTGTCACGTGTGCTGAATACAACAGTATTCAATACCTTACAGTGAAATGTTTACTTACAGGCTCTAACCAATAGTGCAAAAAAGGTATTAGGTAAACAATAGGTAGGTAAAGAAATGAAACAACAGTAAAAAGACAGGTTATATACAGTAGCGAGGCTATAAAATTAGCAAGGCTACATACAGACACCGGTTAGTCAGGCTGATTGAGGTAGTATGTACATGTAGATATGGTTAAAGTGACTATGCATATATGATAAACAGAGAGTAGCAGCAGCGTAAAAAAGAGGGGTTGCAAATAATCCGGGTAGCCATTTGATTACCTGTTCAGGAGTCTTATGGCTTGGGGGTAAAACTTGTTGAGAAGCCCTTTTGCCCTAGACTTGGCACTCCGGTACCGCTTGCCATGCGATAGTAGAGAGAACAGTCTATGACTGGGGTGGCTGGGGTCTTTGACCATTTTTAGGGCCATCCTCTGACACCGCCTGGTGTAGAGGTCCTGGATGGCAGGCAGCTTAGCCCCAGTGATGTACTGGGCCGTACGCATTACCCTCTTGCGGTCAGAGGCAGAGCAATTGCCTACCAGGATGCTCTCGATGAGGGGGAATAGGCTTTGTCGTGCCCTCTTCATGGCTGTCTTGGTGTGTTTGGACCATTCTAGTTTGTAGTTTGTAATATTGATGGGCACCAAAATAAAACAAAAATGTCATGTCCATTTCTGCTTGATACCTGGTATGTCAAATTGCAGTGTGTTTTTTTGTAAATGAGCTTTTTTTGTAACTAAACTATGCAATTTATATAACACAAATGCATCTTATCTCCTTGGTGCTTGAGCTTTGTTTTCTGAAAATATTTTGGATGTTCAACACTTATAGACCCAAATTATATATTCATGACAACAGAGTGACCCAAGTCTCTCCAGTATGTGAGTACAGTACAGCGTGTGGGTGTGTGAGAGAGAGAGAATTGAGCTGCAGTTCCAAGGTAGAGACAATGACTATTCATAGTATTTTAAACAATTATAGTGAAGTAACCCTTTTGGACCACACTATCTGCCACATTGAAGAACTCCGGGTTAAGTTCATTATCACTTCTACCTCTAATCAGCAATTATAGGATTCATTCATGCTCCTTAGATGTCAGGTTAGGGTTACACACACATTTTCTGTCATGGTCTATGGACCCCCTGAAGTAGCCTTGGCCATCCCCTGGCCACCCCATGTATACAACTCTCGTTCCGCCACTGCCTCCCTGACTAAGGCCCTTCTCTCCTGATTGCTCAGTTTGGCCTGGTGGTCAGCTCTAGGAAGAGTGTTGGGGGTTCCAAACTTCTTCCATTTAAGAATGGAGGCCACTGTGTTTTGGGGGACCTTCAATGCTGCAGACATTTTTTGGTACCCTTCCCCAGAACTGTACCTCAACACAATCCTGTCTCGGAGATCTACGGACAATTCTTTCAACCTCATGGCTTGATTTTCGCTCTGATAAATGTATGCACAGTCAGCTGTGGGACCTTATATAGACAGGAATGTGCCTTTCCAAATCATGTCCAATCAATTGAACTTACCACAGGTGGACTCCAATCAAGTTGTAGAAACATCTCAAGGATGATCAATAGCAACAGGATGCACCTGAGCTCAATTTAGAGTCACATAGCAAAGGTTCTGAAAACTTATTGACAGTTGAAGTCGGAAGTTTACATACACTTAGGTTGGAGTCATTAAAACTCGTTTTTCAATCACTCCACATATTTCTTGTTAACAAACTATAGTTTTGGCAAGTCGGTTAGGACATCTATTTTGTGCATGACACAAGTAATTTTACAACAATTGTTCACAGACAGATAATTTGACTTATAATTCACTGTATCAGAAGTCCAGTGGGTCAGAAGTTTACATACACGAAGTTGACTGTGCCTTTAAACAGCGTGGAAAATTCCAGAAAATGATGTCATGGCTTTAGAAGCTTATGATAGGCTAATTGACATAATTTGAGTCAATTTGAGGTGTACCTGTGGATGTATTTCAAGGCCTACCTTCAAACTCAGTGCATCTTTGCTTGACATCATGGGAAAATAAAAGAAATCAGCCAAGACCTCAGAAAAAAAAACATTGTAGACCTCCACAAGTCTGGTTCATCTTTGGGAGCAATTTCCAAATACCAAAAGGTACCACGTTCATCTGTACAAACAATAGTACGCAAGTATAAACACCATGGGACCGCTCAGGAAGGAGACACGTTCTGTCTCCTAGATATGAACGTACTTTGGTGCGAAAAGTGAAAATCAATCCCAGAACAACAGCAAAGGACCTTGTGAAGATGCTGGAGGAAACAGGTACAAAATAATTTATAATCCATAGTAAAACGAGTCCTATATATCGACATAACCTGAAGGGCCACTCAGCAAGGAAGAAGCCACTGCTCCAAAACCTCCATTAAAAAGCCAGACTCCGGTTTGCAACTGCACATGGGGACAAAGATCATACTTCTTGGAGAAATGTCCTCTGGTCTGATGAAACAAAAATAGAACTGTTTGGCCATAATGACCATCGTTATGTTTGGAGGAAAAAGGGGGGATACTTGCAAGCCGAAGAACACCATCCCAACCGTGAAGCACGGGGGTGGCAGCATCATGTTGAGGGGGTGCTTTGATGCAGGAGGGACTGTTGCACTTCACAAAATAGATGGCATCATGAGTTAGGAAAAGTATTTGGATATATTGAAGTAACATCTCAAGACCTCAGTTAAAGCTTGGATGCAAATCAGTCTTCCAAATGGCCAATGACACCAAGCATACCTACAAAGTTGTGTCAAGATGGCTTAAGGACAACAATGTCAAGGTATTGGAGTGGCCATCACAAAGCCCTGACCTCAATCCCATAGAACATTTTGTGGGCAGAACTGAAAAAGTGTGTGCGAGCAAGGAGGCCTACAAACCTGACTCAGTTACACCAGCTCTGTAATGAGGAATGGGCCAAAATTCACCCAACTTTCTGTGGGGAGCTTGTGGAAGGCTACCCAAAGATCTTGACCCAAAGTTAAACAATTTAAAGGCAATGCTACCAAATACTCATTGAGTGGATGTAAACTTCTGACTCACTGGGAATGTGATGAAAGAAATAAAGCTGAAATAAAATCATTCTCTCTACTATTATACTGTCGTTTCACATTCTTAAAATACATTGGTGATCCTAACTGACCTAACACAGAGCATTTTTAATAGGATTAAATGTCAGGAATTGTGAAACTGAGTTTAAATGTATTTGCTAAGGTGTATGCAAACTTCCGACTTCAACTGTAAATAAAGTATTTCTGCTTTTGTTTTTAATTCATTTGTAAAATGTATAAAAAAAGGTTTTTGCTTTGTCATTATGCGGTATTGTGTGTAGATTTCTGAGTAATTTGTTTTATTTAGTCCATTTTAGAATAAGGCTGTAACGTAACAAAATGAGAAATAAGTCAAGGGGTCTGAATCATTTCGGAAGAATTGTGGATTTGATTTGACATATATTCTTTTTAACCTTGTTTTCAATGTTGATAGTAAAATGGTATGTTTGAATTAATGTCATTGTTTTAAAACCTCTCTGGGATATGTTGGACGGCAGCGTCCCACCTCGTCAGCAGCCAGTGAAATTGCAGGGCGCCAAATTCAAAACAACAGAAATCCCATAATTAAAATTCCTCAGACATACATGTATTTTACACCATTTTAAAGATAAACTTGTTGTAAATCCAGCCACAGTATCTGATTTCAAAAAGGCTTTACGACAAAAGCACACCAAACGATTATGTTAGGTCAGTACCTAGTCACAGAAAAACAAAGCCATTTTTCCAGCCAAACAGAGGAGTCACAAAAAGCAGAAATAGAGATAAAATTAATCACTAACCTTTGATCTTCCTCAGACACTCATAGGACTTCATGTTACACAATACATGTATGTTTTGTTCGATAACGTTCATATTTATATCCAAAAACCTGTTTACATTGGCGCGTTATGTTCAGTAGTTCCAAAACGTCCGGTGATTTTGCAGAGAGCCACATGAATTTACAGAAATACTCATAATAAACCTTGATAAAAGATACAACTGTTATACATGGAATTTTAGATCCACTTCTCCTTAATGCAACCGCTGTGTCAGATTTCAAAAAAACTTTACTGAAAAAGCACACCATGCAATAATCTGAGTACAGCGCTCAGACAACAAAACAAGCCATACAGATATCCGCTATGTTGTGGAGTCAACAGAAGTCAGAAATAGCATTATAAATATTCACTTACCTTTGATGATCTTCATCAGAATGCAATCCCAGGAATACCAGTTCCACAATAAATGTTTGATTTGTTCGATAAAGTCCATCATTTATGTCCACAATCCCAACCCACGACGAGCAGGCAAGTCCAGGCGAAAGTTCAGACGAAAAGTAATACAGTTCGTAGAAACAAGTCAAATGAAGTATATAATCAATCTTTAGAATGTTTTTATCATAAATCTTCAATAATGTATCAACTGGAGAATTCCTTTGTCTGTAGAAATGCGATGGAACGCAGCTAACTATCACGCGAGCGTGCATGCATGATCAGCTCATGCCACTCTGGCAGACCTCTGACTCATTCAGCTCTCATTAGCCCCCACTTCACAGTAGAATCATCAAAAAAGGTTCTAAAGACTGTTGACATCTAGTGGAAGCCTTACGAAGTGCAATTTGACCCCATAGACACTGTATATTCAATAGGCAATGATTTGAAAACTACAAACCTCAGATTTCCCACTTCCTGGTTGGATTTTTTCTCAGGTTTTTGCCTGCCATATGAGTTCTGTTATACTCACAGACATCATTCAAACAGTTTAAGAGACGTCAGAATGTTTTCTATCCAAATCTACTAATAATATGCATATATTAGCAACTGGGCCTGAGTAGCAGGCAGTTTACTCTGGGCACCTTATTCATCCAAGCTACTCAAATCTGCCCCCCAGTCCCAAAGATGTTAATCTCATGCTATCACCCTAAATAAAGAGGTACTGTATATTGAAATAAATTGTGAAGACACAGTCCAATGATTTCTGCCTGAACAGTGTCTCCTACTGGTACATAAATGCACTTCAATAAGAACAAGTCTACCATCCAGATGCCAACCTCTATATACCCTGCCTACACTCTTAGAAAAAAGGGTTCTTTGGGGTTCTACATAGAACTTACAGTCACGTCAAACAGTGTAGCCATAATAACAATGAAGTAGTTGCATTTGCATAAGCTTTTTTTCTAGTGACATTTATTTGGATACATCCATAACAATTAGCTAATAATGTGAGATTTCACCTGGCATAGAACATGTGCTCTCTCGTCAGGACACTGTTTTTGGAAAGCTAGCCAAAAGCACAGCAATCACTTCAAACTGAAGCTGTAAAAACTTAAAACATGCTGCACTTCGGTTCGTTTTATCTGTTCTCTATTGATATTTGTATGTCCATAAAAATGCTGATTCATGATCTCGACTGGCTGAGGAAAGCTGCCTACCAGCATGTCTCATCCCGACTCCCGTGTTACTGTTGGACAGCTGGAGATTGAATTTGAAATTTTTAAACAATGTTGCAAATGTCAGAGAGGCAGGCCACAAGGTTTATGCACATTTCTGCTGTTTAAAACTAAATGTTAGTCGAAAAGAAAATGTGAGATAATGTATATATGCTTTTTACAGTGGAGATCAAGTTCATGAATTGCCTGGCTGGGCTGATGAGACAGTGGATTGCATAGTCAGATGGAACAGAGTAAATAGGCATTGTAATGTCATAGATTTAGCCTGGTGGTAACTTGTGGAATAGACACCGGCTGGAATGTGGTTTTAACCAATCAGCATTCAGGACTAGACCCAACTGTTGTATAATTAAGCAATAAGGCACGAGGGGTTGTGGTATATGGCCAATATAGCACAGCTAAGGGCTGTTCTTAAGCACAACGCAATGTGGAGTACCTGCAAACAGCCCTTAGCTGTGGTATATTGGCCATATACCACAAACCCCCGAGATGTCTTATTGGTATTATAAACTGGTTACCACTGTAATTCTATCACCATATTTCCCATAACTTTGTCATAACCCAAGGTTGCATGCAACATTTTTGCTGAACCTGAACATCAGCTAATGTTAGCTAGCTAAAGTTAGCTATATTTGCTAACTGTTGGAGCAGATGTGGCTGGACAGTAAAGGAGTCAATCGCAAATGTGAAAACTGTTCAAGGGTGTGTAGACTTTCACTAGGCACTGTAACGTTATACCCATTGATTCACGAAGAAAATAAGTTATCAATGCTTGTAGATCTTAACTTTAGTTGAACTGTTGTTCCCTATCAGAACCAAACATAGGCCTGTTTAACTGAAAACAAACACTGTATAGCCTCAAAACATGGTTAAAACTTGTATGGATGTCCAGTCCTTACATCCATAGCTCCTAAATGTTTATGTTCAGTGCTATTGGACATCCTTGGGAGGTCCCTACCCTAAACCATAACCCTAAACTTAACCCTTACCCTAACCTTACAAATAACCAAATCTCTTACCTAACACTAACCATTTTAAATTTCAACTTCATTGGGTAGGGACGTCCAAAGGATTCTGAATAGCACGGACCATATGTTTATCTTCTGAGAGCTGTATCCATGAATGCTTGGCAGGGGACACAAGATAAGAGAGACTGGTTTGAGAGACAGACAGTGTCCTGACCATAGACTTAGGAATTAGAATACTTTTACGACATAGCCTGACAATAGGTCACAGAAAAGAAAAAAAATCCCAGGGAAATTGATCTGATGCCTTTGTGGCCCATGGGCTGCCAGTTGCCCATCCCTGACCTAGAGTCCTGAAATGATGTTCATAGGACCCTCTTCTCACAAGGAACACATTTGTCGCAAGGTCTGCCATGATGGATTTTCCGCCATTTTGAATTTTTGAAATACACTTAAATGACATCTCCTCCAGATGACACTTGATATATGGCCCCTATGGAACAAGATCTTTTAACATAATATTTTCCAGACAAATAGGTCAAACATCTAACCAATAAACATTCATGTGTGGCGTGGTCTAGCAATTAAATGCATATCAATCAGACACAGATATTTGTATTGTAACCAAACTTGGTAAACATGTTCAACATATGCACATTCAGATTGACAACACGGTGGTGCTACAACATGCACATTATCTCTTGCTCTGTTTGACTCTGTGTTAAAATAAAATAAAATGTGTTGTATGTGCTTCCCATTTGAGCTCTGGATTGTGAATCCAAGGATTTTTGTGTGGTGTCGAAATCTGACTAATTGTTGTAACTACTTATTTTGCAATTGTTTTCTGTTATTTAAAAGTGCTGTCAGGAGAAACACTTCCACGTCCAAGGCTACAGACGGAGAGACGGAGAAGTTCATCATAAGGTGGCTGCAGCTTGCACCAAGCAGAGGCGGAGGCAGAAAGGAGAGGACCGAACACAGCAAGGAAAGGGCGGATAGACCCCTTTTATTTAACCACGGAAAAACACATTGAGACCCAGGTGCCCTGGGAACAATACAGAAAATAAAATTATAAAATTAACTTAAAACACAAAATAAAAAATAGCAAATATTACAGTATATACATAAACACAATCAAACAAAACAAACACATTTAGAAATATAAAAATCCCTTTCTCCTAAAGGGACCCAGAGACAACAACACATCCAAATAAAACGTTACTTGGAGATTATTCCATAAGGGAATGGTAGGAAAAGGTAGATATAGTCAACTCTGTGGATACATGTGGAGTTTCCAGCATTAACCAACCCTGTGACCTAGTGTTGTAATGCAAGTTTCTATATTTCAACAATGATGTTAAGTAAATTGGTAGTTCATTGAGTAAGGCTTTATGAACAAAAACAGAATAATGAAGTGACCTATGTGTTTTTTGCGATGTCCAACCAACTTTATGATAAAGGATGTGGTGGATGTGAGTGTCAAAACTGTCAGATGTTATAAAATGAAGTTTGTTATGATAACTTGTGTCCAAGGGCTTCAAAACACTGGTAGCTGTATTCATGTATATAATATTGCCATAATCTATAACAATAATACATGTAGACTGAATGATCTGTTTTCTACTATTTAATGAAAGGCAAGCCCTATTCCTATAGACGAAGCCCAACTTAATTATTAATTTCTTGATTTCATCAACATACTTTTTAAAAGATAACTTTTCTTCAATCCAGATGGCCAGATATTTATAGGCGGGGACACGATCAATGGGGACACAATCTACTTATGCACAAATCATCAGTTACATTATTATTATATTTGAAAAATAACCTGCACTTGGTTTTACCAGCATTTAGTACCAACTTCAGGTCAACCAAGGCTTTCTACGAGGTAGTAAAAGAAGAGTGAAGAGTCAACAGAGCTTGAGCTGCCGTAGGGGCGGTAATGTATAGAACAGTGTCATCTGTGCACAGATGAAAGTGACAGTTTGTACAGATAGACCAATGCTATCAATATACTGAAAAAAACTGGACCAAGAATTGAACCTGGTGGGACACCTTTTGTTATGTCTAGAACTCCTGATATAATGTCATCAGTAAGTACACAATGTGTTCTGTCTTTTAAATTATTCTCAAACCAGCTACAAGCAGCCCGATCTAAGCCAATCGTAAAGAGTTTCTGAATAAGTAAGGTGTGATCCAAGCTGAGTATTAATGAATGATTCCAGGATTTTTGCTAGGCAAGAGAGTTTGGAAATGGAACAATAAGTATTTAGATCACTCTGGGGTGCCACCTTTATGTAGAGGAAGCACATGGGCCGCCGTCCAAACTCTAGGAATAGTACTCGATATAATTGTCAAGCAAAAAATATGTGTTAATGCTTCCGCAATCAATGGAGCAGAAAGCTGTAACAAGAAGGGATCAAGCATATCAGCCCCAGTAGATTGTTTTACATCAATCATAAATAGTTGTTCCAAAACATCAGAAGTGGACAGTTGCTCCAGAGAGTACAAGGATTCACTGGGGGTTGTCTGGTCCTCTATCAAGTCAACTAGCGGCTGGGAGAGGGATGAGCAGTTTACTGACTGACCCAGGTCTATTAAACCAAGATTTCATTCAAACAAAAAACCGGCAGACATAAAATGTTGGTTAAAAGCATGACCTATCTCATTTTTTTCAATCATGATGTCAGAGTTCAGTATAACTTGCTTGGGTAGGGAAGGAGAAGAATTTACAAGCATTAGCGCCTTGTTTTCCAAAATGTAGATGGATCACCATCGGAGTCAGCGATAGAACTTAAGAAGTAGCTTGATTTAGCCTTTTATACTAAGGACGTGCATTTCTTTCTCTGTTGCCTGAAAAGCTGCCAGTCCACAACAGCACCAGTTAGTCTAGCTTTGAGCCAGGCATGATTTCTTGTTCTAAAGATATGTGAGAGTTCTGTAGAAAACCAGGGATTTTATCTATTTTGTGTCTATATCGTTTAAATGGAGCATGTTAATCTGCCAGAGATATAAAAATAGATGAGAAATGCTCGAGAGCTAATTCAGGGTCAGGAATACACTTGATGGAGGAAAGTTCAGAAAAGTACAAGTCATGAATAAAGAGAAGTTTTAAAATGTATCTTCCTAATAATGTGGGAATCAGAACAATGCTGTCTAGTATCTCTAATATAAGCTATAGGACAATGGTCACTTGCAAACACACCAAAATACATGTACTTATGGGGGTTATTTGTAAGAAATAAATTGAATAATGAGGTTCTATCTAGATTTTTACATTTAGCCGAGTGGGTTTTGTGATTAGCTGGGTTAGATTAAGATCAAGACAAATGTTCTTAGTTATCTGAGATATTTGTCAGCTAGTCCAGGTTAAATTCACCTAAGACCACCAGTTCAGATGTTAGAAAAGGTGTTAAATGTACAGATATGATTCTGGTCGCATCAACTAAAGCAGCAGGAGGCCTACACACTCCAGCAACAAATACATCGATATTTTGGCTCATGGTCACATCTAATGCCAGGTTTTCACATTTCTGGGTTATAGTGATATTAAGAGCACATGATGCTACAAAAGTGGATTTCACATACATCGCCAGCTCTCCACCTTTCCCTGCCTATCACATCTAAATATGTTGTAATTAGCAATGTCAATGTCCTTATCCATGATCTAATCATTGAGCCAAGTCTCTGATAAAACAAGAATGTCTGTTTTCGTGTCATGCATCCAGATATTGATAAAGTCATACTTCGCACATTTAAATGTAACAAACCCAGCAGGGTGTCCATATTTACCCTAACCAGGTCGTTATAAACTTGATCATTAAGTAAGTCAGGAGATTTCCTAGGAATAGAAATTAGGTTATCAAAGTTTGCCCCGATGGGCCTGCGGCTGCATCTATTTGGTGGCTGTTTAAATCCTATTAAAATTCAGACAGGGATAATGTAGATTTCCTTGACTTGACTATAGTATTTAACATCAGAAATAGTTTGATGTGTGATGATGGTTGGGATAACCTGGGTAGAATGTGGGTTATATCCCAGTCAGTCTCTCAGAGCAGCCTTAAAATGGCCTTGCAATGTACTGTATAAGCCCCGAGATAGTTTGGGTGAATTCCATCTTCTTTGTAAAATATTTTCTTTCCAACAAATGGCAAAGTTACTAATGAAGACAACATTTACAGAGTTACAATAACTCTTTAGCAAGACCTGAGGTAATAGCAACCTACTGAATCTACCGTATCCACGTTACATACACTTACATACATGTCAGGGACAAACACTGACGCTTTGTACGTTATCTGGAAATAATGGACGACTTGGTACGGCCTGTGTTTATTAGTTCCAGATAATGTACAGAGCGGAGGCGTTTATCCTACTTATACTACAGTTGCCAAAGAAAGCAAGTACACATTTAATGGTAAAAAAAACATGTTTTCATTGAGATACACATTTTGAAGGAAATTCATACTATTTCATCCTTCCACTCAACCTGGATGTTAGTTATTTCGGTTAAGTTGCTAGAGAAATGGACTTGTTGTTCATTCTATATATGGCACAGTCGGGCCAACTCTGCAGATAGAATAACATCAAGTAGCTGCATTTGCATTTGTTTAAACTGTTTTATAGTGACATTTATTTGGATACAGTCATAAATCTTTCAAATAAAACATTTTTAATTAGGGGATATGCCAGACTGAGCCTGACATTGGCAGTTAGCTAATTGTTTCTTGCATTTCAGTGTGGAGTCAATTGAGGGGAGTTGCATATGTTTTATGAAGCCATTAGAAGACTGTTGCTGACTGAGAGGAGATATGTATAAATTATTTATAATAAATTAGACAACATAAGTCATGGTGATTCAATAGCCTACTTAATCATTACATTACTTTTAACACACTATGTTTTGCTCAAACTGGCAGTAGCCCAGAACTATCAGAGGCAGAGGATCTCTCTTTTGGCTGATGTTGACAACTGCATGTAAGTTGTTCTTCTAAATCATAATAATTATATGTCTGCGTAGCATTTTATCTTCATTTTGGCAGATGAACTCATGTTTTTGCTCCTTTTGTCTTCTTGTCTGGAACCAGTACTGTGCTGCTGGTAGGTAGTCCATCGGCTATGGAGTTGGACCTGTGACCAAAATGTGGCTGGTTTGAATCCTGGGCCGGGTGCTGGAAAAAATGGGGAATTGATCTAAAAACTGGGTGGCTGCTGGGTTCACATCCCCAAAATATTCCCATACCATTGGGCCCTTAGCCCCACAACATGTTCTCCATCCAGGGGTGCTGCATACAGCTCAAACCTGTGCTTGTTTACGTGGGCCATCATTCAAACAAAGAGATGCCTCCCTGGCCACCAGTGCATATTTCCAAACCTTGTTTGCATATAATGACAATTAATTCTAAAAACTATTCTGGTATTCTTTTGTCGATAATTTAATTGTTTATTAAATTATATTCTTAGCTAAAAATTGTACTATTTGATAGTAGTAGCCATAATTCATAAAATGCACCATGCAGGGTTTTATAAGAAACCATTTTGGTTCAGTGATGAAGAAACTCTAGAGTTCTGATCAAAGAACCCTATTCGCCTTATGTAGACCCGCCCACTTAACCCAGTTCCATTTGAACAAGATTGTGTTTGTGTTTCTGTTTCCCAACTTCGGTCAATGCTAGCGAATTACCTCAGAGCGGTGGCTAGCTAATAATTAAAAAACTCACATCATTAACACATATTAACAAATACACAAAAACAAATCATGGCTCACATTTAGGAACACACACAAATGGCTCATCGGAGGTCAGATGGTGTCCATGATTAATCATTTGGTGGATGACATGATAAAATGGCCTGAAATTACGCATGGGGAAATGTTTTATTACTTCGTGCTCTCCTCGGGAGTGGATGGTTCAACTTTGAAAAATGACAAGAGTACAGAGGCCTATCAGTACCTCCACAGTGGTGAGGTGGGTTGAGTACCCAAGCAGGTGGTATTTTTGAAGGCCGATGTTCAGCCCAGCCAATCAAGCAGCTCTTACCACTCTGCTTGGGTACTTGTATCCAACAACGGATCAGTAGAGACGGCTGGATGCGCTTGTATCGCTGGCCTTGGAAAGTCATGCAGCCATGCAGCCTCAATTTTGTGGAAAATAGGTTAATAAGCAAAGTCACTTGCATTTCAAATCAAATCAAACTTGTGTCGAATACAGCAAGTGTAGACCTTACTTTGCTTACTTACAAGCCCTTAACCAACAGTGCAGTTCAAGAAGAGTTAAGAAAATATTTAACAAATAAACTAAAGTAAAAAATAATAAAAAGTAACATAATAACATAACAATAACAAATCACTGTGCGGGGGTACAGGTTAGTTGAGGTAATATGTACATGTAGGTAGGTGTGAAGTGACTATGCATAGATAATACAAGTGAGTAGCAGCAGTGTAAAAAACAAATGGATGGGGGGGTGTAAATGTAAATAGTCCGGTGGCCATTTGATTAATTGTTCAGCAGTGTTATGGCTTGGGGGTAGAAGCTGTTAAGAAGCCTTTTGGTCCTAGACTTGGTGCTCCGGTACCGCTTGCCGTGCAGTAGCAGAGAAAACAGTCTATGACTTGGGTGACTGGAGTCTCTGACAATTTTATGGGCTTTCCTCTGACACAGCCTGTTTTATACTGTAGGTCTTGGATGGCAGGAAGCTTTGTCCCAGTGATGTACTGGGCCATGCTCAGTACCCTCTGTAGCGCCTTACGGTCAGATGCCAAGCAGTTGCCATACCAGGCAGTGATGCAACTGGTCAGGATGCTCTCGATGGTGCAGCTATATAACTTTTTGAGGATCTGGGGACCCCATGACAAATCTTTTCAGTCTCTTGAGGGGGAAAAGGTTGATGATAGTTCGTTGGTGATGTGGACACCAAGGAACTTGAAACTCTTGACCTGCTCCACTACAGCCCTGTCGATGTTAATGGAGGCCTGTACGGCCTGCCTTTTCCTGTAGTCCACGATCAGCTCCTTTGTCTTACTCACATTGTCCTGTCATGTTGTCACGTTGTCCTGGCACCACACTGCCAGTTCTCTGACCTCCTCCCTATAGACTGTCTCATCATTGACAGTGATCAGGCCTACCACTATAGTGTCGTCAGCAAACTTAATGATGGTGTTGGAGTCGTGTTTGGCCACACAGTCGTGGGTGAACAGGGAGTACAGGAGGGGACTAAATACACACCCCTGAGGGGCCCCAGTGTTGAGGATCAGCGTGGCAGGCGTGTTGTTGCCTTTCCACATGGGGGCGGCCCATCAGGAAGTCCAGGATCCAGTTGCAGAGGGAGGTGTTTAGTCCCAGGGTCCTTAGCTTAGTGATGAGCTTTGTGGGCACTATGGTGTTGAACGCTGAGCTGGAGTCAGTGAACAGCATTCTCACATAGGTGTTCCTTTTGTCCAGGTGGGAAAGGGCAGTGTGGAGTTTCTATGTCTAACATTATTTACCACAGTTGTTGATAATGGGATTTTCTCTGAATGTCTTTTTTTGTAACAAACATTCTATCAAAGTTGCAGAATGCATTGGCCAGTGGGCTAACTGGTATAGTCTGCACAGATGAGCAGCGACAATGGAATGCATGGACTCGGAGGAACCTTGAGCCAAAGTGGTTAAACAGCATTGACTCTACTCTGCAGATCCTCTCAAGCTCTGTCAATATCAGTAATCAAGGTAAGACCCAAGCGCAGACTATGTGAAGTAACAATATTTATTGTAACAACAGGGGCAGGCAAACAACAGGTCAAGGCAGAGACGGGTCGATAATCCAGAGTAAGAGAAAATGTACAGGTCGGCAGGCAGGCTCAGGTTCAGGGACAGGCAGAATTCAGTAATCCAGAGGTGGAGCAAAGGTACAGGACGGCAGGCGGGCTCAGGGTCAGGGACAGGCAGAGTGGACAGGTGGGCAGGTACAGGATTAGGACGGGCAAGGGTCAAAAACCAGGATGATGAGAAAAAAAGAGGCTGGGAAAAGACAGCAGCTGACAGGATGAACGCTGGTAAGCTTGACATACAAGACTAATTGGCAGCAGACAAACAGAGAACACAGGTATAAATGCACAGATGATAAGTGGGGAAGATGGGCGAGACCTGGAGGGGGTGGAAATTAACACAAGGACAGGTTAAACAGATCAGGGCGTGACAGTCAGGATGGATGGGGAACGTTGCTGCACATTTATTTTCAGGTCTCTCCAGAGATGTTCGATTGGGTTCACACCATAAGGCCAGTGACCAATATGCAGAAAAGCATCCAGAATGTTCACCCCTGCATCCCACTCCTGCATTCCACTCACAGGAGGAATTGAATAGGAGGCCGAGACACCTGAATCTGCCTGTGGGGAGTCTGCTCTATAAGTGTGTTAATGCTGAACCGACAATAATATTACAGCAGTGACATCCCAGGTAAAATTGGACTGAAAGGAATATTTATTTGTGGCTGTACCATTTTAATGTATTTGAAGTGATATGTGTATCTTCTGTTCAATGCTTTCTAACTCTTACCCAGTCACATGGAGTGTATGTCAATTACAACTGAAAGAAGTGCCTCCCCTTTTACAATGAATTTGTGAAACTTGACCCAACCCAGTCGACTGCTTTGGAACAGATCACAAAGGAGCAGAGTGCCTCACACTTGTGGCATGACTCAAGGAAGCTTTGATTTACTGCAAGCTCAGTCAAGAAGGTCCCTGTCAGGGAATCCCCCAACCCTGGTAAGTTTCTCCAGGGAATGCAGCCACATGCTACAGGAAAGTTAATGAGCTGATGGCCTCCCAGTGGCTGGAAGACTGTGGATACTCTGTGGACCACAGAGGCATTGTTGTCAGTCTTGAAGAGTCGTGGTTGTCAGCAAGTGCTGAACTCCAAGGAGCTGTTGGAGATCAAGTGCCCTGTCATGGGGAAGGGCTGATATTCTCTGGATGATGTATTCAATGGGAAAGTGATGTGAAGGTGGTGGAGGGCACACCCCAACTGCAACCACATGGGCCACGTAGGTACTAAATGCAGGTGCAAATTGGTATGTTTTGCACAGGACTGGGAGAAAGTAAGGTGCTCATTTAGACTCCGTCCCAGCAAGTTGTCATCCCTGTTCCCTATGATGCACAGTTCTGTGCAGAGGCTGTCCTGAGGTTGAAGGCATTCTACTTTATACACATGCTGCCATTTATTGTTAAGGAGCATCAGGCAGGCAGATGTTCAATGAGTGACAAATATATTCAGCTCTTTAGAAGTACGTATTCAGATGTCTCACCTGTTTGCAGTTACTATTAACAAATGTTTTCTCAATTAAAAATCCTGACTTGATGCATCAACAGTAATGGTATTGTGGGAATTGTTTTTATGGCTTTGTTTTTTTATTATAATAATGAGTATGTACAACAAATATTTAAGTTGATTTGTTATAGAATTAATTGAAATGTATTTAATGTAACTTTTGACACAACTTTAATTCATATTGGGAAACCGACCCTGTGAATGTCGTTTGACTTGTCAGTTCATTCAGCATCTTCATGAACGATATCACCTCCCAGGTTACACAGGGCAGCACAGATTCAAATAATTTTGTCCATATTAGATGAGAGGTTGATTGGCACTGTCTGTGAGATGATTCTAAACCGTTTGAGCCTTTGACTTAGGCATTCCATATGAACCCTCACGTTAGCTATCCGGCTTGTACATGTAGTGTCCTCTGACTGCTGTGTGCCTCTTTTTGTGAAGGATGGAATTGTTCATTTGACCGTCCTCTCGGGTAGCAGATCACGGATTGTGGTGTACAGAAGATAGCCCTATTTCGTAAAAGAACAAGTCCATATTATGGTAAGAACAGCTCAAATAAGCAAACAGAAACGACAGTCCATCATTACTTTAAGACATGTTGGTCAATCAATTCGGAAAATTTCCAGAACTTTGAAAATGTTTTCAAGTGCAGTTGCAAAATCCATCAAGCGCTATGATTAAACTGGCTCTCATGAGGAACGCCACAGGAATGGAAGACCCAGAGTTACCTCTGCTGCAGAGTTACCAGCCTCAGAAATCACAGCTCAAATTAATGCTTCACAGAGTTCAAGTAACAGACACATCTCAACATCAACTGTTCAGAGGATACTGTGTGAATAAGGCCTTTATGGTCAAATTGCTGAAAAAACAACACTACTAAAGGACACAATAAGAACAAGAGACTTGCTTGGGCCAAGAAACATGAGCAATGGATTTCCGGTCACAACTTGCAGACTTGTTTACGTGTTGCTGTGCATTTTGTTGCCAACCTTCCTTTGCTACCTGACAACTTTACGGTTTTTACTTTTTAATTACCATTTATATTTATAGTTTTCCCTCGCTCAACTTTTTTTTCATTCAACTTTTTCACTCCGGTTGCTTTATCTGGACATGGTTCGTCAGGACCTCCAACAGCCGAAGCTAAGTAGTAACATTAACATGATGCCTTCTAATTGCAGTGGCTCATAATACTCATAATATACAGGAGAACGATCGCCTTACGGCGAGGATAGCTGTGCTGTAAGCACAGCTTCAGACGCGATCGTTAGGCAAGGGTAATTTCAGTGTAAGAAAGGACGAAATAGCATCTGTGCCACCAGAAAGTATAGATAGCAATGTTAGTATAAATCCCCTCGCACGGTCCCCACAGCCGTACAACTTTCTCATGGCTTCTGGAGGGAAATGCTGTAGGAATGCTCAACCGGGGTCACTCATTCAGTCGACAGAAACTTTCAACCGATTTTCCCCATTAAGCCGCTAGTCGGAGTCTGAGGCCGAGCCTTCTCTTGTCTCTACTCCTCCCGTTGCGGGGTCTGAGACGCCGAAGCTTCCCACCATTAGCTCTAATAAAATGAAAACCCTAGTCATTGGCGACTCCATTACCCGCAGTATTAGACTTAAAACTAATCATCCAGCATTTCATACACTGTTTTCCAGGGGGCAGGGCTACCGACGTTAAGGCTAATCTGAAGATGGTGCTGGCTAAAGCTTAAACTGGCGAGTTTAGAGAGTATAGAGATATTGTTATCCACGTCGGCACCAACGATGTTAGGATGAAACAGTCAGAGGTCACCAAGTGCAACATAGCTTCAGCGTGTAAATCAGCTAGAAAGATGTGTCGGCATCGAGTAATTGTCTCTTTTTATTTTTATTTCACCTTTATTTAACCAGGTAGGCTAGTTGAGAACAAGTTATCATTTGCAACTGCGACCTGGCCAAGATAAAGCATAGCAGTGTGAACAGACAACACAGAGTTACACATGGAGTAAACAATTAACAAGTCAATAATACAGTAGAAAAAAGGAGAGTCTATATACATTGTGTGCAAAAGGCATGAGGAGGTAGGCGAATAATTACAATTTTGCAGATTAACACTGGAGTGATAAATGATCAGATGGTCATGTACAGGTAGAGATATTGGTGTGCAAAAGAGCAGAAAATAAAATAAAAAAAAACAGTATGGGGATGAGGTAGGTAAAAATGGGTGGGCTATTTACCGATAGACTATGTACAGCTGCAGCGATCGGTTAGCTGCTCAGATAGCAGATGTTTGAAGTTGGTGAGGGAGATAAAAGTCTCCAACTTCAGCGATTTTTGCAATTCGTTCCAGTCACAGGCAGCAGAGAACTGGAACGAAAGGCGGCCAAATGAGGTGTTGGCTTTAGGGATGATCAGTGAGATACACCTGCTGGAGCGCGTGTTACGGGTGGGTGTTGCCTTCGTGACCAGTGAACTGAGATAAGGCGGAGCTTTACCTAGCATGGACTTGTAGATGACCTGGAGCCAGTGGGTCTGACGACGAATATGTAGCGAGGGCCAGCCGACTAGAGCATACAGGTCGCAGTGGTGGGTGGTATAAGGTGCTTTAGTGACAAAACGGATGGCACTTTGATAAACTGCATCCAGTTTGCTGAGTAGAGTGTTGGAAGCAATTTTGTAGATGACATCGCCGAAGTCGAGGATCGGTAGGATAGTCAGTTTTACTAGGGTAAGTTTGGCGGCGTGAGTGAAGGAGGCTTTGTTGCGGAATAGAAAGCCGACTCTAGATTTGATTTTCGATTGGAGGTGTTTGATATGAGTCTGGAAGGAGAGTTTACAGTCTAGCCAGACACCTAGGTACTTATAGATGTCAACATATTCAAGGTCGGAACCATCCAGGGTGGTGATGCTATCCAGGGTGGTCTCTGGCCCCCTCCCAGTTAGGGGGAGTGATGAGCTCTACAGTCTCACAACTCAATCGCTGGTTGAGAACTGTTTTCTGCCCCACCCAAAAGATAGAATTTGTAGATAATTGGCCCTCTTTCTGGGACTCACCCACAAACAGGACCAAGCCTGGACTGCTGAGGGGTGACGGACTCCATCCAAGCTGGAGGGGTGCTCTCATCTTAACAACCAACATAGACAGGGCTCTAACTCCTCTAGCTCCACATTGAAATAGGGTGCAGGCCAGCTTATTGGAGTCTGCCACTAGCACAGTCAGTCTAGTCAGCTCAGCTATCCCCATTGAGACCGTGTCTGTGCCTCGACATAGGTTGGGCAAAAGTAAACATGGCGGTGTTCGCCTTAGCAATCTCACTAGGATAAAGACCTCCTCCATTCCTGCCATTATTGAAAGAGATCGTGATCCCTCACATCTCAAAATAGGGCTACTTAATGTTAGATCCCTCACTTCCAAGGCAGTTATAGTCAATGAACTGATCATAATCTTGATGTGATTGACCTGACTGAAACATGGCTTAAACCTGATGAATTTACTGTGTTAAATGAGGTCTCACCTCCTTGTTACACTAGTGACCATATCCCCCGTGCATCCTGTAAAGGCAGAGGTGTTGCTAACATTTACGATAGCAAATTTCAATTTACAACAAAAAATGGCGTTTTCTTCTTTTGAGCTTCTAGTCATGAAATCTATGCAGCCCACTCAATCACTTTTTATAGCTACTGTTTACAGGCCTCTTGGGCCATATACAGCGTTCCTCACTGATTTCACTGAATTCCTATCGGATCTTATAGTCATAGCAGATAATATTCAAATTTTTGGTGATTTTAATATTCAAATGGAGAAGTCCACAGTCCCACTCCAAACGGCTTTCGGAGCCATCATCGACTCAGTGGGTTTTGTCCAACATGTCTCTGGACCTACTCACTGTCACAGTCATACTCTGGACATAGTTTTGTCCCGTGGAATAAATGTTGTGTATCTTAATGTTTTTCCTCATAATCCTGGACTATCGGACCACCATTTTATTACGTTTGCAATCGCAACAAATAATCTGCTCAGACCCCAAACAAGGAGCTTCAAAAGTCGTGCTAAGACAACACAAAGATTCATTGATGCCCGTCCAGACTCCCTCTGCCTACCCAAGGACGTCAGAGGACAAAAATCAGTTAACCACCTAACTGAGGAACTCAATTTAAACTTGCGCAATACCCTAGATGCAGTTGCACCCCTAAAAACTAAAAACATTTGTCATAAGAAACTAGCTCCCTGGTATACAGAAAATACCCAAGTTCTGAAACAAGCTTCCAGAAAATTGGAACGGAAATTGCGCCACACCAAACTGGAAGTCTTCCGACTAGCTTGGAAAGACAGTACCTTGCGGTATCGAAGAACGCTCACTGCTGCTCGATCATCCTATTTTTCCAACTTAATTGAGGAAAATAAGAACAATCCAAAATGTATTTTTGATACTGTCGCAAAGCTAGCTAAAAAGCAGCATTCCCCAAGAGAGGATGGCTTTCACTTCTGCAGTAATAAACTTATTTGAGGAAAAGATCATGATCATTTGAAAGCAAATTACGGACTCCTCTTTAAATCTGCGTATTCCTCCAAAGCACAGTTGTCCTGAGTCTGCACAACTCTGCCAGGACCTAGGATCAAGAGAGACACCCAAGTGTTTTAGTACTATATCTCTTGACACAATGATGAAAATAATCATGGCCTCTAAACCTTTAAGCTGCATACTGGACCCTATTCCAACTAAACTACTGAAAGAGCTGCTTCCTGTGCTTGGCCCTCCTATGTTGAACATAATAAACGGCTCTCTGTCCCCCGGATGTGTACCAAACTCACTAAAAGTGGCAGTAATAAAGCCTCTCTTGAAAAAGCCAAACCATGACCCAGAAAATATAAAAAAACTGTCGGCCTATATCGAATCTTCCATTCCTCTCAAAAAAAAATTGAAAAACCTCTTGCGCAGCAACTCACTGCCTTCCTGAAGACAAACAATGTATACGAAATGCTTCAGTCTGGTTTTAGACCCCATCATAGCACTGACTGCACTTGTGAAGGTGGTAAATTAATTTTATTGGCGTCAGACCGAGGCTCTGCATCTGTCCTCGTGCTCCTAGACCTTAGTGCTGCTTTTGATACCATCGATCACCACATTCTTTTGGAGAGATTAGAAACCCAAATTGGTCTACACGGATAAGTTCTGGCCTGGTTTAGATCTTATCTGTCGGAAAGATATCAGTTTGTCTCTGTGAATGGTTTGTCCTTTGACAAATCAACTGTAAATTTTGGTGTTCCTCAAGGTTCCGTTTTAGGACCACTATAGTTTTCACTGTATATGTTACCTCTTATGTCATTCAAAAACATAATGTTAACTTTCACTGCTATGCAATATTTCAATGAAACATGTGAAGCCCCAAAATTGCCCTCGCTAGAAGCCTGTGTTTCAGACATAAGGAAGTGGATGGCTGCAAACTT
Organism: Oncorhynchus clarkii lewisi; assembly: GCF_045791955.1. Taxonomy (NCBI): domain Eukaryota; kingdom Metazoa; phylum Chordata; class Actinopteri; order Salmoniformes; family Salmonidae; genus Oncorhynchus; species Oncorhynchus clarkii. The sequence continues at coordinate 64,750,732 of NC_092148.1, forward strand.
TCTACTTTTAAACTCGGACAAAACAGAGATGCTTGTTCTAGGTCCCAAGAAACAAAGAGATCTTCTGTTGAATCTGACAATTAATCTTGATGGTTGTGCAGTCGTCTCAAATAAAATTGTTTAGGACCTCGGCGTTACTCTGGACCCTGATCTCTCTTTTGACGAACATATCAAGACTGTTTCAAGGACAGCTTATTTCCATCTACGTAACGTTGCAAAAATTAGAAACTTTCTGTCCAAAAACGATGCAGAAAAATGAATCCATGCTTTTGTTACTTCTACGTTAGACTACTGCAGTGCTATACTTTCCGGCTAACCAGATAAAGCTAGAAATAAACTTCAGTTAGTGTTAAATACGGCTGCTAAAATCCTGACTAGAACCAATTTTTTTAATAATATTACTCCAGTCTAAGCAAACAGCTGGAGGCAGGGCTTTCTCCTATCGAGCTCCATTTTTATGGCATGGTCTGCCTACCCATGTGAGAGATGCAGACTCGGTCTCAACCTTTAAGTCTTTACTCAAGACTCGTCTCTTCGGTGGGTCATAGGATTGAGTGTAGTCTGGCCCAGGAGTGTGAAGGTGAACGGAAAGGCTCTGGAGCAACGAACCGCCCTTGCTGTCTCTGCCTGGCCGGTTCCCCTCTCTCCACTGGGATTCTCTGCCTCTAACCCTATTACAGGGGCTGAGTCACTGGCTTACTGGTGCTCTTCCATGTCGTCCCTGGGAGGGGTGCATCACTTGAGTGGGTTGAGTCACTGACGTGATCTTCCTGTCTGGGTTAGCGCCTCCCCCCTTGGGTTGTGCCGTGGCGGAGATCTTTGTGGGCTATACTCGGCCTTGTCTCAGGATGGTAAGTTGGTGGTTGAAGATATCCCTCTAGTGGTGTGGGGGCTGTGCTTTGGCAAAGTGGGTGGGGTTATATCCTTCCTGTTTGGCCCTGTCCAGTGGTATCATCGGATGGGGCCACAGTGTCTCCTGACCCCTCCTGTCTCAGCCTCCAGTATTTATGCTGCAGTATTTTATGTGTTGGGAGGCTAGGGTCAGTTTGTTATATCTGGAGTACTTCTCCTGTCTTATCCGGTATCCTGTGTGAATTTAAGTATGCTCTCTCTAATTCTTTCTTTCTCTCTTTCTTTCTCTCTCTCGGAGGACCTGAGCCCTAGGACCTTGCCTCAGGACTACCTGGCATGATGACTCCTTGCTGTCCCCAGTCCACCTGGCCGTGCTGCTTTTCCAGTTTCAACTGTTCTGCCTGCAGCTATGAAACCCTGACCTGTTCACCGGACATGCTACCTGTCCCATACCTGCTGTTTTCTCTAGAGACAGCAGGAGCGGTAGAGATACTCTTAATGATCGGCTATGAAAAGCCAACTTTCATTTACTCCTGAGGTACTGACTTGCTGCACCCTCGACAACTACCGTGATTATTATTATTTGACCATGCTGGTCATTTATGAACATTTGAACATCTTGGCCATGTTCTGTTATAATCTCCACCCGGCACAGCCAGAAGAGGACTGGCCACCCCTCATAGCCTGGTTCCTCTCTAGGTTTTGGCCTTTCTAGGGAGTTTTTCCTAGCCACCGTGCTTCTACACCTGCATTGTTTGCTGTTTGGGATTTTAGGCTGGGTTTCTGTACAGCACTTTGAGAAATCAGCTGATGTAAGAAAGGCTATATAAATACATTTTATTTAAATTTGATTAGAAAAGTGGAAATTTGTCTAGAGTCCAGATTTGAGATTTTTGGTTCAACTGCCATGTTTTTATAAGACGTGGTGTGGGTGAATGGACGATCTCCCCATGTGTGGTTCCCACCTTAAAGCATGGAGAAGGGGGTGTGATGTGTGGGGGTGCTTTTCTGGTGACACCGTCTGTGATTTATTTCGAATTCAAGGCACACTTAACCACAGAATTCTGCAGAGATACGCCACCCCATCTGGTTTGTGCTTAGTCTGACTATCATTTGTTTTTCAACAGGACAATGACCCAACACACCTCCAGGCTGTGTAAGGGCTATTCTACCAAGAAGGAAATTGATGGAGTGCTGCATCAGATGACCTGGCCTCCACAATCACGTGATCTCAACCCAATTGAGATGGTGTGAGATGAGTCGGACCGCAGAGTGAAGGAAAAGCAGCCAACAAGTGCTCAGCATATGTGGGACATCATTCAAGACTGTTGGAAAAGCATTCCAGGTGAAGCTGGTTGAGAGAATGCCAAGAGTGTGCAAAGCTTTCATCAGGCAAAGGGTGGCTATTTGAAGAATCTGTTTAACACTTTGGTTACTACATGATTCCATGTGTGTTATTTCATAGTTTTGATGTCGTCACTATTATTCTACAAAGAAAATAGTAAAAATAAAGAAAAACCCTTGAATGTGTAGGTGTTCTAAAACTTTTGACCGGTAGTGTATCAAATGGGACATTTCTATTGAGTTGTGGAGGATATCAATTGTGCTCTTATGAGACTGTGCTTAGATACAAGAGCAAGAGGAAGACACAAAATGAGAGCAGGCAAGCTGCTCAAGTGTTTGGCATACCTGTCACTAAAGACTGCCTGACCAACACCCGATGCTTCTTCACGTGTGGAGCATCGTAGCCAAACCATTTTTCTGGGTAAGGATGCTCCACTGTAGGCTTCTTGTCAAAGAAGTGGTAGGAGCACACAAAGGGACATTTTGGTGGTTTCTTTAGGTTCAACTCTTTGAGCCAGAGCCGCAAAGACTTTAGGAGGTGGATGCAGGTCGTATGAGGATCCACAGTTACATTCAGATTGACGTATAGGTTGGTGTTGTAAAAACTGCCTCCTCTTTGTCAAATTATTGTGACAGCCTCGTACTAAACATATAATGTTTGTCATGTTGATCGATTTTGTACGGTTCTGTCAGTAAGCTCTCAACTAAAAGTAACATTTTTGCATGCACTAGCGTCACGCGAATGTTTCCGGAAATAGAAACACAATTGCAACTAACTCGCCGTGATCACTGTGACATTCCAGGATAAGGAGAATAAAAGGCTTCTATATAGAGACATTTTAGCGGTTCCATATATGAAACAAGCGATATAACCCTTTTTGGTTCCATAAAGGAACCTTGGGAAACAAGCTGTTCTTCATTTCAGCTGAGCTATCATGTCAACACATCTAGACCTTGATCAGCTTCCATACTCATTTGTATAGGCTACCTAAATTGCATTAAATATTTATAAATCACTTCTCTAACTTTTCATACACAACCTGTATGGGAAAGTAAATTCAGAGTGAGGTTGGGTTTATGCAGGCCGAATACACCAGTGGCGGTCAGTGCCGTTTAAGAATATTTTTTTAATGAGAATGGCCTTATTTCTATTACAGCATATTGGATGACTGTTGTTCATATTCCATTTACCCAGCTCTATGTAACGTCAACAGGTTTAGGCTACTACATAATACTCAAATTTTCCCTATACTCATCAAGAGGTTGCTACAACCTAGCCTATGAAGGAAAGTTTACAACGTAGGTGCACAGGTCAAGGGAAATTTTAGTACCCCATAATGACAAAGCAGAAACTGTTTTTTAGAAATACCTTATTTACATAAGTAGCTCAGGTGCATCCTGTTTCCATTGATCATCCTTGAGATGTTTCTACAACTTGATTGGAGACCACCTGTGGTAAATTAAGTTGATTGGATATGATTTGAAAAAGGCACACACCTGTCTGTCTATATAATGTCCCTCAGTTAACAATGCATGTCAGAGCAAAAACCAAGCCATGAGGTAAAAGGAATTGTCCATAGAGTGCTGAGACAGGACTGTTTCAAGGCACATATCTGGGTAAATTTACCCAAAAATGTCGGAAGCTTTGAAGGTCCCCAAGAACACAGTGGCCTCCATCATTCTTAAATGGAAGAAGTTTGGCAACAAATTAATAAAACAAAAAAAGGCTTACATAGACTTGGAAGAGTTCCAGTGTTGGGTAGCCACAGCCCGCTAGCTAACATTGCATCCCATTGCTGTTTGAGAAGGCTAAACTAGCTGCATTCGCTAGCTAAGTAAGTGCTCTCGCTCTCTCTCTCACACACACACACACACAAGGTCAAATATGAAATTAAACAACATTTCAACCACCCAATGTACTTTGTATTGAATAAGCATAAAATAGGATGAAAAATATTTGGAAGGTTTTATGTGGAATTTAACGCAATCTCAACATATACATAGTTCTGATTTATTATGTTGAAATTAGAGTACCTGATAGTCAGGTTAAGTCAATGTATTTCAGTGGAGGTTTTACCCTAATTTAAATGTTTGAAATGAGATGAAAACAAAACAGGTTGATTACTTTTTTCCCACATTGATTCCATGTCACAATACCAGTATGTGTGCCAGTGGGCAGCCTCCTTTCCTGAAGTTCTTGTACATTGATGAAAGATAGCTGTTAACACGAAGACTTTCCAAACAAGTAAAAAGTTTAATCCCCCTTAGATTGCTGTGCTCAAGCCCTGTTTCTAGTGGACTTTATGAAACTCCTAGGCATAAAATGGTCCAGAGACAATCTTGAGACCTTTTTATGAATTGATGTCTTTCAGACATTGTTTGAGCAGTGCGACAATTTATTAGTCTGAACGAAATTCAGCTTTAATTTAACATTCCAGAGAAGCTTGTTGCTTCCATGAATCCAGCAACAATTCAAAAACAAAGAGTCAAGCATTGTCAAATGTATTTGGTACATTTTTAGATCATTTTGTTGATTAGTATTTGTTTATAGAACTGTTGCCAATTGTATACTATTCAATTTCATAAGTTTATTCGAACTGAATTTCTTTGTGTTTTATACCCGTTGTTCATATGAAATACTGTAGAGTGAATAAAGATGTACATGGATTTTCTCATTTATCTGACATACAGCAGTGCAGCGCTTTCTATGATAATTGAATGCCCTGTGCCAGGCAAGACTGGCTCTACTTTGCACAACAATATCTACATCTGACACACTGTTGTGCTTTAAAGGCACTCACTAACAGCTGTGTTCAGCTCTCTTCTGTCTGAGCTTGGTGGTGTCCAGGAAGTCAGCCAACCCCTTTTGTGTTGCACAGTTGGTTGTGGTGTTAATGTCTGAGCAGGGATGATTAAACTGGCCCTTGGTGACAAGGGTTAATTCCTATTCCTATCCTGTGTGGAAATAGGGCAGTGTTTTGTTTTAGATTATTAAACCTTTTGCCCATCGAGGGGACTGTGATGCTGTCATTTATATTAAGTGTCTTATGAGGAGTAAATCAAGAATTGTCAGACTTTTAAGAGGTTTAACATATTAATAAACAAAATCACCCTTGCTCACAGGGTTGTTTCTTTTCCAGCACAAGGGAAGCTTGAAATAACTCAAAACATGCACTGAGGAATGATTTTTTTTTTTTTTAGAACTTGTTCTCAACTAGCCTACCTGGTTAAATAAAGGTGAAATAAAAAATACAAAAATAGAAATTTGAGGCAGTCTTCAGCGCATTATACCTTAACTACTTGACAGAAGGTTATTTGACCCCTAAACGGTTAAAAGGGATATTCTGTTTTTTCTTCCTCCACCATCATGTAACCTCTCTTAGAATTGTGAATTGGGGTTTAATGTATTGACCCATTCACGTTAGACTACAACAGACTAACCATAGATGTTTGGGATTGCTGTGCCTCATGTCTGAATGCTGAGAAAACAAACTACAAAAAACAGTCTTCAAAAGTTCTGTCCAGACATCAAATCTATAGTTCATGAATGTCAGTAGGAAGACAATTGCACATTCTGCAAGAGATTATCACAGCAATTTGTCTCAATTGCTTGCAATATGAGTGGGAGTCCCATAATGTTTCAGAATAGGGTTCAGCATCACCTGCAATTCTCAGTAACACTAGATAATTGCACCTCTTAACAAAAACAAGCGTATAAAATCAACAATGTATACTTTTGAACCATTGCCAATCATTTTGATTATGTATTTGAGAAAATGAAACTTAAAACAGCAGATGTTGACACCAAATAAAGCCATAGGTAAGGTCTCCCATGTGATAAGAATGAGGACAATACAGTGCCACTGACACGGCCTGCAACGAAAACATGCGGTCTCTCCTTCACTGCAGCGGAGGTGAGTAAGACATTTAAACGTGTTAACCCTCGCAAGGCTGCAGGCCCAGACGGCATCCCCAGCCGCGCCCTCAGAGCATGCGCAGACCAGCTGGCCGGTGTGTTTACGGACATATTCAATCAATCCCTATACCAGTCTGCTGTTCCCACATGCTTCAAGAGGGCCACCATTGTTCCTGTTCCCAAGAAAGCTAAGGTGACTGAGCTAAACGACTACCGCCCCGTAGCACTCACTTCCGTCATCATGAAGTGCTTTGAGAGACTAGTCAAGGACCATATCACCTCCACCCTACCTGACACCCTAGACCCACTCCAATTTGCTTACCGCCCAAATAGGTCCACAGACGATGCAATCTCAACCACACTGCACACCGCCCTAACCCATCTGGACAAGAGGAATACCTATGTGAGAATGCTGTTCATTGACTACAGCTCGGCATTCAACACCATAGTCCCCTCCAAGCTCGTCATTAAGCTCGAGACCCTGGGTCTCGACCCCGCCCTGTGCAACTGGGTACTGGACTTCCTGACGGGCCGCCCCCAGGTGGTGAGGGTAGGCAACAACATCTCCTCCCCGCTGATCCTCAACACTGGGGCCCCACAAGGGTGCGTTCTGAGCCCTCTCCTGTACTCCCTGTTCACCCACGACTGCGTGGCCACGCACGCCTCCAACTCAATCATCAAGTTTGCGGACGACACAACAGTGGTAGGCTTGATTACCAACAACGACGAGACGGCCTACAGGGAGGAGGTGAGGGCCCTCGGAGTGTGGTGTCAGGAAAATAACCTCACACTCAACGTCAACAAAACTAAGGAGATGATTGTGGACTTCAGGAAACAGCAGAGGGAACACCCCCCTATCCACATCGATGGAACAGTAGTGGAGAGGGTAGCAAGTTTTAAGTTCCTCGGCATACACATCACAGACAAACTGAATTGGTCCACTCACACAGACAGCATTGTGAAGAAGGCGCAGCAGCGCCTCTTCAACCTCAGGAGGCTGAAGAAATTTGGCTTGTCACCAAAAGCACTCACAAACTTCTACAGATGCACAATCGAGAGCATCCTGGCGGGCTGTATCACCGCCTGGTACGGCAACTGCTCCGCCCTCAACCGTAAGGCTCTCCAGAGGGTAGTGAGGTCTGCACAACGCATCACCGGGGGCAAACTACCTGCCCTCCAGGACACCTACACCACCCGATGTCACAGGAAGGCCATAAAGATCATCAAGGACATCAACCACCCGAGCCACTGCCTGTTCACCCCGCTATCATCCAGAAGGCGAGGTCAGTACAGGTGCATCAAAGCTGGGACCGAGAGACTGAAAAACAGCTTCTATCTCAAGGCCATCAGACTGTTAAACAGCCACCACTAACATTGAGTGGCTGCTGCCAACACACTGACACTGACTCAACTCCAGCCACTTTAATAATGGGAATTGATGGGAAATGATGTAAATATATCACTAGCCACTTTAAACAATGCTACCTTATATAATGTTACTTACCCTACATTATTCATCTCATATGCATACGTATATACTGTACTCTATATCATCGACTGTATCCTTATGTAATACATGTATCACTAGCCACTTTAACTATGCCACTTTGTTTACATACTCATCTCATATGTATATACTGTACTCAATACCATCTACTGTATCTTGCCTATGCTGCTCTGTACCATCACTCATTCATATATCCTTATGTACATATTCTTTATCCCCTTACACTGTGTACAAGACAGTAGTTTTGGAATTGTTAGTTAGATTACTTGTTGGTTATTACTGCATTGTCGGAACTAGAAGCACAAGCATTTCGCTACACTCGCATTAACATCTGCTAACCATGTGTATGTGACAAATAAAATTTGGTTTGATTTGATTTGATTTGAATGTAATACTTGCCTGTGCGTATTGCCAGTTCTCCCGAGCAAAGTTGCAATGACGAGTGGGAGGAGGGTAAATATTTGTGGACATCTCGGCCCTGTCCTCCTAATGTATTCTGTACTATGAGTATTGTGTCACAATTACAGAAGTTCTAAGAGGGGATTTACAATTAGTCATGGCCAGGACTGTCTTATCAATTACAGTACCTAATAATAGCATGTCACATGACTCCTGAAAGGGCTCATCCATTTTTCACTGTTGTGATCTTTAAGCCATGAAAAATGGGTTCAAACAGTCCTGCAAGTGAATACATCAGGGGAATCCATAATCTGCTCAGTGACATAGACATTAGCAGGTATTTCATCACACGTCTCCATCTTCCAGCCATTTCACATGATCTGTGAGAGAGATTTCACTTGTGTGGCCATGACCCTGAACACTATGATTTGCAATGTCTGGGTGACTGAAAATACATTTTTAGAAGAACAATCTCCAACAGATGATGGCTTGTAGTCTGAGTCACCTTGTGTATCAATGTGAACATTCAAGTAACATTCAGTGCAGGAAAGTGGCAGAATGTAGGATAAAAGATAAATACAGTGGGGCAAAAAAGTATTTAGTCAGCCGCCAATTGTGCAAGTTCTCCGACTTTAAAAGATGAGAGAGGCCTGTAATTTTCATCATAGGTACACTTCAACTATGACAGACAAAATGAGAAAAAAAATCCAGAAAATCACATTGTAGGATTTTTAATGAATTTATTGCAAATTATGGTGGAAAATAAGTATTTGGTCACCTACAAACAAGCAAGATTTCTGGCTCTCACAGACTAACTGTAACTTCTTCTTTAAGAGGCTCCTCTGTCCTCCACTCGTTACCTGTATTAATGGCACCTGTTTGAACTTGTTATCAGTATAAAAGACACCTGTCCACAACCTCAAACAGTCACACTCCAAACTCCACCATGGCCAAGACCAAAGAGCTGTCAAAGGACACCAGAAACAAAATTGTAGACCTGCACCAGGCTGGGAAGACTGAATCTGCAATAGGTAAGCAGCTTGGTTTGAAGAAATCAACTGTGGGAGCAATTATTAGGAAATGGAAGACATACAAGACCACTGATAATCTCCCTCGATCTGGGGCTCCACGCAAGATCTCACCCCGTGGGGTCAAAATGATCACAAGAACGGTGAGCAAAAATCCCAGAACCACACGGGGGGACCTAGTGAATGACCTGCAGAGAGCTGGGACCAAAGTAACAAAGCCTACCATCAGTAACACACTACGCTGCCAGGGACTCAAATCCTGCAGTGCCAGACGTGTCCCCCTGTTTAAGCCAGTACATGTCCAGGCCCGTCTGAAGTTTGCTAGAGAGCATTTGGATGATCCAGAAAAAGATTGGGAGAATGTCATATGGTCAGATGAAACCAAAATATAACTTTTTGGTAAAAACTCAACTCGTCGTGTTTGGAGGACAAAGAATGCTGAGTTGTATCCAAAGAACACCATACCTACTGTGAAGCATTGGGGTGGAAACATCATGCTTTGGGGCTGTTTTTATGCAAAGGGACCAGGACGACCAGGAAAGAATGAATGGGGCCATGTATCGTGAGATTTTGAGTGAAAACCTCCTTCCATCAGCAAGGGCATTGAAGATGAAACATGGCTGGGTCTTTCACCATGACAATGATCCCAAACACACTGCCCGGGCAACAAAGGAGTGGCTTCGTAAGAAGCATTTCAAGGTCCTGGAGTGGCCTAGCCAGTCTCCAGATCTCAACCCCATAGACCATTTTTGTAGGGAGTTGAAAGTCTGTGTTGCCCAGCAACAGCCCCAAAACATCATTGCTCTAGAGGAGATCTGCATGGAGGAATGGGCCAAAATACCAGCAACAGTGTGTGAAAACCCTGTGAAGACTTACAGAAAACATTTGACCTCTGTCATTGCCAACAAAGGGTATATAACAAAGTATTGAGAGAAACTTTTGTTATTGACCAAATACTTATTTTCCACCATAATTTGCAAATAAATTCATAAAAAATCCTACAATGTGATTTCCTGGATTTTTTCATTTTGTCTGACATAGTTGATGTGTAACTATGATGAAAATTAGTGGGAGAACTTGCACAATTGGTGGCTGACTAAATACTTTTTTTCCCCACTGTATACTGTGCCTTCCAACCGAACTACTCACACTTTATTGTGGAATTGTTCTCATAGGTCTAAGGTATTTTCAAACATTGTATGTGTATGATGAGTAGAAATGTGCATCAGCAGCAGTGCAGACCAGGAGGAGAATTGCTCTTTAGGCAATGTTAATCCCTTTGAAATGTCTGTTTGTTGGGGCTTCAAAGGTGGCAAGAGATAAAAAGGAAAGTAATTGTCTTTCATTCTACAGTTGCCTAGCCTTGTCTTTGGCATGCTCCCCGCAGCAGGGGATATGTGCACTGTGTGTTAAACAAGGCTTCCCTCCCAATGTCATTGCTGCACAGCCTCCAGGCGTCCAGTGTGGATTGACTGACCTTGGTGGATTGTTCACAGGGGCTCTTTGAATTGAGGATTGTTCTGGCGAATTAGGTTTTTACAGCAGCAGACAGTTGTGTTGGTAGAGACGCATCCCCCCAATCATGCTGACACTACAAAGGGGTTTCATCAAGGGCATGGGGCCTTCCCTCTGGGCCACAGGTACCTGCTCTGCTCCAGGCACAATCACACTGGCTTCTGCCATTTTAATAAAGCCTCCCTCAACTTCACTATTTTTACTGGACTCACATTTCATCTGGGCCCGGTCCTCCTTGTCTATGTGTCTGTAGCACTGTTTTTACTGGACTCACATTTCATCTGGGCCTGGTCCTCCTTGTCTATGTGTCTGTAGCACTGTTTTTACTTGACTCACATTTCATCTGGGCCCGGTCCTCCTTGTCTATGTGTCTGTAGCACTGTTTTTGGGGAAGACACATTGAGACCTCGGTCTCGTTTTCAAATGTGCCCTGTATTATATAACATAAATATACACATTATAGACACAATATATACATGGTGCCTTCAGAAAGTATTCACAACTACTGACTTCTTCCACAGATTGTTGTCTAGCCTGAATTTTTAAAATGGATTCAAATTAGATTTGAATTAAGTTTGCAACAAGGCGCTAAAGTAATACTGCAAAAAATGTGGCAAAGCAATACACCTTTTGTCCTGGATACCAACTGTTATGTTTAGGGCAAATCCAATACAACACATGTCGTGGAAATTTCCTGTATTTACCAAATCATGAGAGCAAACCACACACAGGTCACAGTTATCACAAAGTCAATTTTTAATTATATGAGCTCCATCACAACCCTGTGACTCTCAGATCAATTCAGTGTCTATAAATGAATTCTCTGAGAGTCCCTTACACATTGCAACTGAGATCCTTTATAGCAAAGACACACATAGCCAGACAGCATTGGCCATAATTTATCGTTCAGCTTTGGCTCCTAAACTATGTTCTTTTCTCAAACTGAGAACCATAAACCAAATCCACATATCAACAGGCATATATCAAATCCACCTCTCCTTGACAAGATCACAGAGACACATTGACTAGCACATAGACATTGTGGAGGCAAGAGATACACGCTTGACCTCTCCCCTCTCTGCGGCCCAAGTAACTTAGTCTTGACAGAGACCAGATGACTGCAACCCTACCACAGTATTATACAAAAATAAATATTCTGATGAGAAGTAACTTACAAACATATGATGAATATAAAACATCTTACCTATGTTACCAACTAATTCTGATTATTCCCCAACACACAATGAGTACTACTCTCTATATTTTCAAGCATAGTGGTGGCTGCATCACGTTATGATATGCTTGTAACTGGGACTGGGGAGATTTTCAGGATAAAAAATAAACGTAATGGAGCTAAGCACAGGCAAAATCCTAGAGGATTCAGATTCAGTGTTTAATAGTCACATGTACAGAATTGCAAGTGTGAATGCAGGGTACTGTGAAAATCTTAGGCTATGAGCTCCAACAGGACTAAGTAAACTAAAATTATATATTTTTTAAATAAAAAACAATATAAATATATATAGCACTAAATACATGTCACGGAATTCTAAGAGTGGTGTGTGTAGTGTCAGGCGCAGAGAGCAATACTTCCAATGGATGTGTTTATTTCGCTTGGTCTTGCCAACAATCAGGCAATGACCATAAATCAGGTATGTCTAAAAAAAAAACAGGAAATAACATACAACAAATTACACAGGAGAAAAACAACTTCCCCACTGACAGTAGGAATAAGCCCGAACAAAAGCAGGGGGGCACTGGAAGTTTAAATAGACCATTGATGAACCAAAATAATCCAGACAAAACCAACAGAAAAGAAAAAGGGATCGGTGGCAGCTAGTAGACCGGTGACGACGACAGCCCGAGCGTCGCCCGAACAGGGAGAGGAGCCACCTTCGGTGGAAGTCGTGACAATACATATTACAAAGAAGAGAGTGAATGTTCCTGAGTGTTGCCTGAAATCTGCTTGACAATCTATGGCAAGACTTTAAAATGGTTGTAATGATCAACAACCAATTTTACAGAGCTTGAAGAGTTTTGAAAATAATAATGTGCAAATATTGTATAATCAAGGTGTGCAAAGCTCTTAGAGACTTACACAGAAAGACTCACTGCCAAAAATGATTCTAACATGTATTGACTCAGGGGTGTGAATACTTATGTTAGACATTTCTGTATTTAATTTTCAATTCATTTTTTAGAATTTCTAAACACAGGTTTTGAGTTTGTCATTATGGGATATTGTGTGTAGATGGGTGAGAAAAAAAACTTATTTAATCCATTCTGAATTCAGGTTGTCACACAAAATATTGAATAAATCAAGGGGTATGAATACTTTCTGAAGGCACTGTATGCATTTATGTGTGCATGTATATAAATAGATATATACAGTACCAGTCAAAGTTTGGACAAACTTACTCATTCAAGGGTTTTTCTTTATTTTTACATTGTAGAATAATAGTGAAGACATCAAAACTATGAAATAATCTACAGAATGTTGGTATTTTACCAAATAGGGTTATCTTCTGTATGCCACCCCTACCTTGTCACAACACAACTGATTGGCTCAAACGCGTTAAGGAAATACATTCCACGTATTCACTTTTAACAAGGCATACCTGTTAATTCAGGTGACTACCCCATGAAGCTGGTTGAGAGAATGCCAAACGTGTTCAAAGCTGTCATCCTTGCAAATTGTAGCTACTTTGAAGAATCTCAAATCTCTAATCTTGATTTGTTTAACACTGTTTGTTACTACATGATTCCATATGTCTTATTTCAAAGTTTTGATGTCTTCACTATTATTCTACAATGTAAAAAATAGTTAAAATAAAGAAAGATAAACCCTTGAATGAGTAGGTATGTTGGAACATTTGACTGGTACTGTATATATTAAATACATATTAAATATATTAAATACAAAAACACAGTCATAGAAGCAGTCATGAATTGCATCTAACATTTGACGCATTGTTTAAATTAACTTAGCCTACATTAACATGTTAACTTTCTTGATCTAAATAACCTTTCTGAACATGTCATTATAATATATTGCATGTATGGTGACCAAAACAATCATTTTGTCAACAGATACAGTAAAGGATACACTTTTCTTAGCCTGAATATCTTACCTACTCACCAAATGCACATGTTTGTGACAAATTGCAAATATCTGAGTAGTCTATAGCTATAATATATATATTTTGAAAATGTACCTGCACTCCGTGTACTGTGTGTCCTTTTGTCCTCCCCTCCTCTAAGTCGGTGTGTACCTCTGCAAGTTTAAATGATCCTGTTATGATTCCCCGCACATAGTGTCCTACATAGTATTCCCTAGAAGAGAGATCCACAAAATCAAACAGGGAGATGAAGGGCTCTTCAAATAGATGAGTGGGAGCGGTTTCATTTCTCTCCTAACAAATAATTTGAGAAAACACAGCCGTTTAGGTTAATCTGCATTTTGGCATTCAATCTGACTTTCCGATAATGGTCCATTTGATGCTTGGCTGAATTTAATGGAAAAGGCAGGTCTGTTCATAGCTTACGTAAGTTATCTGTGCTATACCTATGCATTATGATTCACACCAGGTCTCCCTTAACCTATATACATACTTTTTATCTTAATGGAGCTTCCTGATTTGAATGATTAAAAGGAAACATTTACTTCATAATGCTTCATTTAAATTACCATCATAATGACTATAGACAGTCTTTCTTTGCATAATGCAGTAAAATAGCATACTAATTATATCATGAATAGGGCGTTTTACCTGACCATGTAACCTGACCAGGAAAAACATAAACCAATATAGGCTGAATAGTTTGTCCCAAGGTCCTTAACATGAGGGTTTGGTATCTCACATGCTGTACACTGAGTATACAAAACATTAAGAGCTGCTCTTTCCATGACAGACTGACCAGGAGAAGCTATGATCCCTTACTGATGGCACTTGTTAAATCCACTTCAATCAGTGTAGATGAAGGGGAGGAGACAGGTTAAAGAAGGAACATGGATTGTGTATGTGTGCCATTCAAAGGGTGAATGTGTAAGAAAATAGTTAAATGCCTTTGAATGGGGTATGGTAGTAGGTGCCAGGAGCTCTGGTGTGTTTAAAGAACTGCAACAATGCTGAGTTTTTCATGCTCAACAGTTTCCCTTGTGTACCAAGAATGGTCCACCACCCAAATGACATCCAGAGCAGTGGTGCATTGTACATGTCATTCACCTTTCAAACCAAGACGTTTTTCCGCCAACTTCATCATCCCACCAACTATTTGCAGACATTTCTTTATATATGAAAGATAGTGCCTGTGACAAAGCCTCGTCATGATTGGGATAAAGTTCTGTCTACGGCTTACATGCTGACCAAACGGGACATGTGCCTCCGCTTGCGCCATCAGAAGCGATCAGAAGCGAAATATCAAAACAAACTCTGAACCAATTATATTAATTTGGGGACAGGTCGTAAAGAATTTAACATGTTTAGCAATTTAGCTAGCAAGCTAGCTTTCGGTTGCTAGCTAATTCTTCCTGGGATTTAAACATTGGGTTGTTATTTTACCTGAACTGCACAAGGTTCTCTACTCTACTCCAAAGATAAAACGGTAAACCGAATTCATTTCTCGTCATATCTCCTCCTCCCTAAAGGCTTCTTTTTCTTCTTTTGACTTTATATGGCGTTTGGCAACCAACTTTACAGTGCATTACTCTTACTACAACCGACAAGTGTGGACATCAGTTCATCTTTCAATCACCCACGTGGGTATATGCTCCTAAAAACCAATGAGGAGATTTGAGAGGCAGGACTTGCGTTGAGCATCACAAATAGAACCATCTTCCATTTTAGTGCTTGGCCATGCAGACGCTTGCTGTCGCAACGCGAGCGGTGTGGTCAGCATGTTAGTATGAAATGTAGCCTTAATGCTGAGGCAACATTGGCACACACTATGCTCTTAAGGTTTTGATGGTTGCTAGGCAGCAGTTACTACTATCCTCCTGCCAGTTCTAAACTTTGCAAGGCATGTCACTTCAACCATCTCTTCGCATATCCCACCACATACACTTTTTTCTTGACCACAACTGGATTGAGCCATAAAGAATTACTGTGAGAATAAATATCACTGAATGACAAAAATATTAGAATAGAGTAAGCTAATGCAATTGAAGGCATCAAATTGTTGCTTGGTGTCCATAAATCGATAATGTGACTAGAATTACATTGTAAACAACAGCCAACTTTCCGGGACAATCTATCTAATCTAATCTAACTAAAGTGTTGTATTTACAGTAGCTTTTACAGTGAAAAAAATATCATGCAATTGTTTGAGGATAGTGCACGACAACAAAACACTTTATCACAGCATAATGTGCTTACATTCAGTAATCTTGCTCTGATTTGTCATCCTGAGGGTCCCAGAGATAAAAATGTAGCAGTTGTTATTTATAAAATACATTTTTACATTCAAATGTAGGAACTGGGTTCTACAGTTTGACCCCACTGCTGTCTCTGACTCCACACCCACCCCGGCCTGCCATCTAGATGTGTGAAGGTTTGTGTCTTTTTTGTAGGGAAGCTAATGATCCATCATGTATGACTTTCCTGTGAGTGTGTAAATAAAATAAAAATATTACCATAGCATTTTGCAGTTAGATTTGGGTATGTCATTTTAGGCGGAACATTTTTAAAAAGGGTCTGATCCTTAAAAACTTGTTATGGCTGCAATCCTAATACCGGGATCGATATGACAACTACCAGTGAAAATAGAGGGCGCCAAATTCAAACCACAGAAATCTCATAATTACAATTCCTAAAACATACATGTGTCTTATATAATTTGAAAGGTAATCTTGTTGTTAATCCCACCAAAGTGTCCAATTTCAAATAGGCTTTTCAGCGAAAGCACTACAAACGATTATGTTAGGTCTCCACCAAACCACAATAAGCACAGCCATTTTCCAGCGAAATATAGCATTCACAAAAAGCAGATATAAAGATAAAATGAATTACTAACCTTGAATTATCTTCATCAGATGACACTCATAGGACTTCATGTTACACAATACGTGCATGTTTTGTTTGATAAAGTCCATATTTATATCACAAATCTAAGTTTACATTGGCTTATTAGATTCACTAGTTCCAAAAACATCAAGTGATTTTGCCTAGCCACATCGTTTCAACAGAAATACTCATCATAAATGAAGATGATAATACAAGTTATACACATGGAATTATAGATATACCTCTCTGTAATGCAACCGCTGTGTCATATTTCAAAAAATGTTTACGGAAAAAGCAACACATGCAATAATCTGAGACGGCACTCAGAACAGAAGCCAAATTAGCCGCCATGTTGGAGTCAACAGAAACCAGAAAATACATGATAAATGTTTCCTTACCTTTGATGAACTTCATCAGAATGCAGTCCTAGGAATCCCAGCTCCACAATAAATGCTTGATTTGTTGGAAAATGTCCGTTATTTATGTCCAATTAGCTACTTTGGTTAGCACGTTTGGTAAACAATTCCAAAGTCACAAAGCGCGTCCACTATAACGTGACGAAATGTCCAAAAGTTCCGTAACAGTCAGTAGAAACATGTCAAAATATGTACTGAATCAATCTTTAGAATGTTGTTTACATATATCTTGAATAATGTTCCAACCAGAGAATTAGAATGACTTCAGATGACCGGTGGAATGCAAGTCCTTCCCCTGTGAACGCGCTTGGTGAATGCATGGTCAACTCGTGGCAGTGGTGACTATTTCCTGTGTCATTCGACCCCCCTTCACATTAGAGTCATCAGATAAAGTTCTATTGACTGTTGACATCTAGTGGAAGGCGTAGGAAGTGAAAACTCATCCATATCTCGCTGTAATTTCAATGAGAGCTTGGTTGAAAATCTGCCACCTCAGAAAAAAAACAGGAAGTGGAATTTCTCAGGTTTTTGCCTGCTATATGAGTTCTGTTGTACTCACAGACATAATTCAAACAGTTTTAGAAACTTCAGAGTGTTTTTTATCCAATACTAATGATATTATGCAAATATTAGCAACTGTGACTGAGGAGCTCGCTGTTTACAATGGGCACCTTTTCATCCTAGCTACTGAATACTGCTCCTGCAGCCATAAAAAGTTAAGAGGTAATTGAAACTCCAATTGTTATAATACATATGAAGTAATAGCCTACCTGCGTGTGTTCAACTATTTCAGCAACGTTCCGCACTGCTTTGAGACACGCGTGGGGGACTCGTCTTGATAAATCAATGTCAAATTTTCATTTTCCATTATTCTCCGTTTGGATATTGCTTAGGCTACAATGTTGAGGTGCTGCCCATTATCATCTTGTCTAGTTGGCTCATTTGTTAGCACTGATCAGAATATTTTGTCAGCATGTTATGACAGTTGAACAAGTGGATTATATTGCTATTCACTCACAGTCGCTTGGTAGGCTAGGCCTACTCCCGATCAAACTACTGTGACTCGTCTTAATCAATCAATGTGATTATGTTTCACTGAATCTCCGTCTGTATATTTGGTTAATTGTCTGGTTGGGCAAGTAAGTGGCAGTGGTATAGCTCATCTATTAATTTGTGCATCTCTCTGATCAGAAACATTTAGCATGCAATAATGGAACCTAAATCAAGTGTAGGCCTATTATTTTGATCAATCACGTAAAGACTACTTCATAAGCAACACTTGCTTCCTAACAAAGTGGAGTGAGGGTAGGAAAGAGATTAAACATGAATTAAAAACCATGGGTTTGTCTCGGGCCCTATTACAAAATATCACTTTTTATATGACAACGGTTCCACGTAGCAAGTTATATGGGAAGAATATTATTTGTATTTTATTCTGTTATACGAAGCATAGGCTGCACAGACCGGTAACATATTTAAACTCAAAATATGTAATTGTATTATTTTGAAAATACATTTTATTAGTTTTCTGTTTTTTAGGACCTGCCTATAACAAATAATGGATCTTTGTGATAGTGTATATTCAATGGATTTATTCAAATAGACACCTACATCGGCCCATGTCTGCTCCCACTCCTAAACTTCCCGGCATGTGCACGGGAGATAGAAAAGGCTTATCCTGGCAAGATTGTTGTAAAAATGGGACTGTATAAATTGGGCTCTAAAAAACATTGCCAGATAAAAAAAAATAAAGGCAAGATACCTTTAAAGTCTGTCTGTAAAGAGTATTAGGGTTTTTATTGTCAATGGAACTTTGACAATTTTTATAATAGCCTCCATTAGCACCAACAAGTGGTTCATTATGTTGAGATAGTCACCATGCAGTACAATCATGAAAGACCTCATGGAGTGGTCTGGACGTAGCAGAGTAACACACTCATGTAAAACCAGCTTAATATTTCTTCCAGGCCACATACAGCATCGAAACGTATATGCAACCTAAGCCCACTCTCATTATTTATTTACCCTCTTAGGGTAGAGCTGATTGAGAGGCTACCGTAGTATTTGGCAGATGTAGGCAATTTCTTTTCATTTCCGAAAGGTGAGAATCCTGTAAAAAGCCCATCATAAGCAATCCCACCATTGCCTGACCATGTTCATTTTTACACACACTCTAATAGAGAGCAATTTACAGGAGCAATTCACGTTAAGTAAATCGCCATTTACCCGTTGTTGTCTTAGCTCTCCTGATCATCATCTGTGATTGCTTTATGCTTCTCTCTAATGTCAACCTGCCTTGTCTACTGCTGTCTTGGCTAGTTTTTGTTTTATTTTACTGTAGAGCCCTCAGTCCCGCTCAAAATGCCTTAGATAGCTCTTTCGTCCCACCCCATACACATGCGGAGACCTCACCTAGGTTAACTGATGCCTCCAGACAAAACCTCTCTCATCGTCACCCAACACATAGGTGTACTTCCACTGTACTATTCTACCACGCCCAGAAATCTGCTCCTTTTATTCTCTGTCCCCAACACACTAGATGACTAGTTCTTATAGCCTTTAGCCGTACCCTTATCCTACTCCTCCTCTGTTCCTCTGGTGATGTAGAGGTTAACCCAGGCCTTGTAGTCCCCAGGTCCACTCCTATTCCCCAGGCGCTGTCATTTGTTGAATTTTTTAACCGTAAAAGCCTTGGTTTCATGCATGTTAACATCAGAAGCCTTCTCCCTAAGTTTGTTTTTTTCACTGCTTTAGCACACTCCACCAACCCTGATGTCCTAGCCGTGTCTGAATCCTGGATTAGGAAGGCCACCAAAAATTATGACATTTCCATCCCCAACTACAACACTTTCTGCCAAGATAGAATTGCCAAAGGGGGTGGAGTTGCAATCTACTGCAGATACAGCCTGCAGAGTTCTGTCATGATATCTAGGTCTGTGCCCAAACAGTTCAAGCTTCTACTTTTAAAAATCCACCATTCCAGAAATGAGTATCTCACTATTGCCACTTGTTATGGACCCTCCTCAGCCCCCAGCTGTGCCCTGGACACCATATGAGAATTAATTCCCCCCCCCCCCCCCCCCATTTGTCTTCAGAGTTTGTACTGTTAGGCGACCTAAATTGGCATATGCTTAACACCCCGGCCATCTTACAATCTAAGCTAGATGACCTCAATCGCACAAAAATTATCATGGAACCTACCAGGTACAACCCTAAATCCGTAAAACATGGGGACCCTCATAGATATCATCCTGACCAACCTGCCCTCACATTGCCTGCGTCCGTAATGGGTCCTCGGTCAAATAACCACCACTCATCACTGTCAAAAGCTCCCTAAAACATTTCAGCGAGCAGGCCTTTCTAATCAACCTGGACCTGGTATCCAGAAAGGATTCTCACCTCATTCCGTCAGTAGAGGATGCCTGGTTATTCGTTAAGTGCTTTCCTCACCATCTTAAATAAGCATGCCCCGTTCAAAAAATGTAGAACTAAGAAGAGATATAGCCCTTGGTTCACTCCAGACCGGACTGGCCTTGACCAGCACAA
Organism: Oncorhynchus clarkii lewisi; assembly: GCF_045791955.1. NCBI lineage: Eukaryota > Metazoa > Chordata > Actinopteri > Salmoniformes > Salmonidae > Oncorhynchus > Oncorhynchus clarkii. The sequence continues at coordinate 64,771,257 of NC_092148.1, forward strand.
CAACATCCTGTGGCGTACTGCATTAGCATCGAATAGCCACCGCAATGTGCAACTTTTAAGGGAAGTTAGGAACCAATATACACAGGCAGTTAGCAAAGCAAAGGCTAGCTTTTTCAAACAGAAATTTGTATCCTGTAGTACAAACTCCAAAAAGTTCTGGGACACTGTAAAGTCCATGGAGAATAAGAGCACCTCCTCCGAGCTGCCCACTGCACTGAGGCTAGGAAAAACTTTCACCACCGGTAAATCTACCATAATCGAGATTTTCAATAAGAATATTTATACGGCTGGCCAAGCTTTCCATCTTGCTACCCCTACCCCAGTCAACAGCTCTTCACCCCCCACAGCAACTTGCCCAAACCTCCCCCATTTCTCCTTCACCCAAATCCAGATAGCTGATTTTCTGAAAGAGCTGCAAAATCTGAACCCCTACCAATCAGCTGGGCTAGACAATCTGGACCTTCTCTTTCTAAAACTATCCACCAAAATTGTTGCAACCCCTATCACTAGCCTGTTCAACCTCTCTTTCGTATCGTCTGAGATCCCCAAAGATTCTCCCCCAAAGATTGGAAAGCTGCCATGGTCATCCTCCTCTTCAAAGAGGGAGACACTCTAGACAAAAACTGTTACAGACCTATATCTATCCTATCCTGCCTTTCCATGGTCTTCTTAAAACTGCCTATCCTACCGATCCTTGACTTCGGCGATGTCATTTACAAAATAGCTTCCAACCCTCTACTCAGCAAATTGGATGCAGTCTATTACAGTGCAATCAGTTTTGTCACCAAAGCATCATATACTACCCACCACTGAGACCTGTATGTTCTCGCTGGCTGGGCAACGCTTCATATTCGTCGCCAAACCCACTGGCTCCAGGTCATCTATAAGTCTTTGCTTGGTAAAGCCCCGCCTTATCTCAGTTCACTGGTCACCATAGCATCGCCCACCCGTAGTATGCACTCCAGCAGGTATATTTCACTGGTCACCCCAAAAGCCAACTCCTCCTTTGGCCGCCTTTCCTTCCAGTTCTCAGCTGCCAATGACTGGAACGAATTTCAAAAACCACTGAAAATTGAGACTTATATCTCCCTCACTAATTTTAAGCATCAGCTGTTAGAGCAGCTTACAGATCATTGCACCTGTACAAAGTCCATCTGTAAAGACCCACCCAACTACCTCATCCGCATATTTGTTTTGTTTTTTGCTCCTTTGCATCCCAGTATCGCTACTTGCACATTCATCTTCTGCACATCTATCATTCCTGTGTTTAATTGCTAAATTGTAATTATTTTGCCACTATGGCCTGTTTATTGCCTTACCTCCTTAATCTTACTTCATTTGCACACACTATATATAGACGTTTCTATTGTGTTATTGACTGTGCGTTTGTTTATTCCATGTGTAACTCTGTGTTGTTTGTGTCACACTGCTTTGCTTTATCTTGGCCAGGTCACAGTTGTAAATGAGAACTTGTTATCAACTGGTCTACCTGGTTAAATAAAGGTGAAATAAAATAAGTAAATAAAAAAATTGTGCCTTGATTGTGGGCACATTGAAAGTATTTCACCTATTCGGTTCAGGGATTCAAACCAGCATCCTTTCGGTTACTGGCCCAACTCTCTTAACCTCCAAGTTACCTGCCGCCCTATGTTCAGATTACAGAGCACGTCCAGTGGGCATTAGTATGGCTACGCACTAAACACTAATTTCAAAGGCACTGCTCAGCTCTAACTAGCTCCTAGCATAGCTTCTCACTACTATAAAATGTGTTAATTGTTGAATTTTCCATCAGTGGAATATGATCAGAGGAATATATTATTATATATATTATTATTTTCCATCAGAGGAATATATTATATTTATGTCAATGAGGATTTCTCTTTGTTATCTTGTCTATTGGAATGAAATATAAACCTTAATTCAATTCTGTAATCAAATGATTCATGAAGGGATTAACTATTTTAAGATTGACACTCAATGCCTTTCTCTATATCAGATATAATATGTCTTGTTATTCATGGTTTGCTGCAGATTTGAAGGTTACCCTGAAGGTGACTCCAACCCACGAGGTCACTAGGTGTTGTGCTGACAGTAATGTAAACCTATTCGTCTGTGTGTTTCTCGTATAACTGAAAAGACAGACAGAGGAGGCACATGTCATGTTTCTCAGTAGGCCTCTGGCCACTCTGAATTGCTATGAGCTCATTTACCCCTGCAGCCTAAAATAAGGGGATACAAATCCGTGTGAAATAAATGTATTGTCTAAGACCAAGCAGTGTCTGTGCACGCTAATGTGGTAGTCTGCCACTCCCCCAAGACAGCCACACAAACAATGGGGATCAATATTAGTTAGCTCTCCAAAGGTGATATTGATACACCAAAATACTAGGTTTGAGGTGGCATCCCACTGGGCACAAACTGGTTGAATCAACGTTGTTTCAATGTAATTCGTCAACTTAATGTGACGTAGAATCTACGAGGAAAATACATTGGATTTGAAGTCATCCACGTAATATGTTTTTAGGATGAAATTTCAATCACAGGATTATGGCATTATGGTAAACAAATTTCAACATAGACAAACCTGTTGAATATAAAATGTTTAATTTGTAAGTTTTTAAAACTTCAGATCTTCAACATTATATCCACTATCAGAAAAAAATAACTATAGGATAGACAGCACCTCCTAATGGAGAACGTATCTATAGCTACACTTTGATTTCCCATCCAGATTTTTAACTAAGCCCAGCCCTGCTTAGCTATAACACTTGTCCCAGACTATTACCAATACGCTATCGTGAGAAGGGTTATTGAGGGATCTCCACTAAAAATGAAATAGATTCACTGTGCTATCGAAGTCATTCCAGGGTCAGTTTATCAGAGCAAAGTAAATGTAACCATACTTTATCACTCATATATTCTCAATGATGCTATTTAGTCCTATATTGCATTTGAAAAGTCATTAACAGCTATTGTTTCAATTCAACCAGTGACGGACACTGATTGGCTGAATACCCAGGACGGAAAGTGGTTGGAGTTGTCAACAAAGCAGAAATATGATGCCAAGTTTTCAAACTATCGGTAGTTTCTATGAGAAGATATATAAAGCAATCTGTACATTTGAACAACAGCATAAATACCCCTATTTCGCTTTTGCATTTCAAAATACGAATGACTGCTGCACATGCTGCCACTGTTTTGAACAAATTGGATTACACTATTTAGAACGAACAGCCAGCCAGCTCACGTCAAGAACAAACGAGGGCACTCGGGAGAATGCAACAATCATGCAGATGCATTAAGTGAAAATACATCATCTAACTGAGGATAGCTAAAATAATGTCACAAAGCATGATGCGCTAGCCAGTTAACTTTCATTCTGAAATAACTTCAAATTTCCAAGTTAGTCCGATATTAGTTTAGAAACACTTGAAATTGTCATGAGAGCTAACTAGCTAGCAAGTTGCCAGCTAGCTACAGTATATCTAGCTGCTTATCAAAGGTAGATAACTGGTTAATTTGACCCCCAAAAATCTACAAAACTATATCTCAGCGTTTCTCCAAATTACTGTAGATGGCTAATTAGTTTCATCATACTTTGTGATACAGCATAAAACCAAGTGTTTTAGTCCACACAACATGTTCCCCTGTCGCCTACAGTAGAACCTGAGGAACAACACTTAGGGGAAACAATCAAATTGGCCATGCTGTTTTGTCCTACTAGATCCGCGATGAGACGGTTCTAGCTAGTGTATCCCTCTGCCTTTCAACTCTTGTTGTATGTAGTTGACCGGTTAATCAGGTCCCAGGCTCCCATGACTATTATGATTATTTATTGAAAAGTTGATTACAATTTGATTTAGCGCCATCTGTACCTGATAGAGCAGATCTAGTCTCACGTGTGGAAGTAAACCATCTGGCGCGAGAGACTCAGATTGGGAAGGAGACTAGAGCAGACCCAGAGGTTCTGACTGATTGGACGCACATTTGAGCGACCAAGGACGCTCCATTTACTTATAATTTATGCTATGAAATCCTGCGATTTCATTTGGGCAGTTCCCCATCACAGCAAATAGCTGGAAAAACAATCCACCAATGTTCACATTTACAGATGTACTGTACTTTGAGCATTTAAAACATACTCCATGAAATTATCTAATTTCAAAAATGTACATATATATATTTTTTTACCAATCACAAGTGGGGCGCCGCCCTTAACACACAAATGGGCAGGCCGCTGCTGAATTCAACCCAACTAAAAATAGACAATACCATAGAGCCCCAAAGTGGAGGTGTCATAATACTCATAAAACCTAGCGGTCCAACAGGTAAATTGTTCCAATGGTTTTTCCACCGTACATTTTTCCCATAGGGGATTTTAGAAACACTTAAAACATGTGCTCGGATTCGTGTAGGCTTACCCTGGTGTGACGTTTTCATAACCATGTAAATCTCTCTCAGACAAGGTGACAACCAAAAATACCAACCAAGAATAGAACTGAATGAAAGTGTATTTAAAGTTTGATTTAATGGTCCTATTCTTTAACTTAGATTTTTGGATGAGCTGGAGATATCAATTATTAATTTGTAGACAAATTGGAATTAAAGCCAGACTAAGTCAGTGGCACAAATGGAACTATCCAAGTGGAAGATAAATCTCCTTCAAATGTTGATATTTCATTGTGTTGACAACCAAACACAATTCAATATCACTTTTGAAATACAATAAATAGCCTTTTAACTTGTCGACAAGTTAACAAATTATATTTGATTCAGGTCACCAACACAACCAAAAATACAAGTTGAAGAATGGGATAAAGCCAGTAGCTCAGACAGAACTATCCAAGCAGTAGCTACATCTCTTTTAAATGTTGATATTTGGTTGTGTTGTCAACCAAACACAATTTAATATTACTTGTGTAATAAATGTAAATAGCCTAAAGTTAAGGCTACCATAAAGTTAAGGCTCTTACAAACTAATGTTCCATTCAACAATATAAATGAGTAACTTATTTTGAGGGTAATGTAACTATAAATGTAATAATATAAAGTGTGCATGTTCAAGACAGCATGCATACAGCAGGTCAATTCAGGTCTGTGGAGATCTTCACAATTGCTGTAATAATCTGTGCTGAATCTTGAACAGAATTGATCACTTGCACCATGTAGTTTTAATGTAATCTCAACTGCAATCCAGGTCATTTGGTTATAATATTAGATGACGCACAGTGATAACGTATTAATATGTTGTATATGAAAACAACATATCTGACATTGTATTCCCATTTGAACGTTGCTGTGCTTTTAAATTGTTGAAAGCGCAGTGATAGTCATTTGGGTGACAACTAAATAAAAACATCTGACATTGTTTTTCAATTGGAATTTGGTTGTGCATAGTGATAACTATCTTTTGTCCATCTTTTTGAGTGGGTAAATATAGGTTGTAATCTCACTGATCAACGTCAACCAAATATTACCCAATTATGAAATTATGTGGAATGCCCAGTGGGTTGTAGCTGAGAAATCCAGAAAGAATGCAATGTTTACTATTATTTCACTTCACTTAAAATTATTATTATTTTTTTTTCACCTTTATTTAACCAGGTAGGCTAGTTGAGAACAACTTCTCATTTACAACTGCAACCTGGCCAAGATAAAGCAAAGCAGTGCAACACAAACAACAACACACGGAATAAACAAACATACAGTCAATAATACAGTAGAAAAAGTCTATATACAGTGTGTGCAAATGAGGTAGTATGTTGAAGTTGAGGTTAAGAAAGATATCAAAAAATATATGCGAAGAAAAAAGATAAAAAGATATGGGACACGACAAGATGAGGACAAAAAGACCTCTGACTGCTATGCCATCTTGGATAAAGTTAAAGTAAGGTTCATTCTAGATTTACCAGGCTGGCTGAAAAACACAATGCCTTCACAGTTTAGAACAGGTGGTGAACATGTGTGACAAACGTGCATGTCCAGCAGGACATACAGGTTCTATTGATTTGCTTGAATATTCTTCTAAATACAGGACTATTCATGTAACCCATTTTTCACTGTCAAATCCACAGAGTATCAACCCCTTTTCCCATGCATGGCTCCATCAAGAGTGAAATGAACACCACTTTGAGTATCTTTAGGGCAATCTTTATTTTTCAGAGGCAATGAGATTACATGTCCAGCTATCGACTTGGTGTTATACAGTATGTAAATGATCTATTTTAATAGGATTAGGGCATGTTGGAGTACAGGGCTACCAGGGTTATGAGCAGTAGAGGTACCTGATTGCTGGGTTCTAGCCCCTAAAGCTAGCTCATTTGCTTCCACTCTCAGATTAGAGCCTCCCCATGATTACCAACAAACCAAGTTCATGACACGAAGGCTAGCCCAGCCAATCAACTCATATTGTACATACACGGCACTGATTAACTAACTGGCTTAATGTTGCCCAAATACAGATTTAATGAAGGTTCCTTTTCATGTAATTCCTTCCTCACTTTTGTTACGTCCCACCCCAGCACTTCGTAATATGCTAATATGGCTGTTGGTGGCAGCACTTGGCATTAGAGCCTGGGTGAGCGCAAAGTGAGAAATCCCAACTTGTGCATGGTGTGAGATGATGAATATGAAAAAATGCGTAAAAGCTGGGTCTTTGTGTTGATCAGCTTGGTCCTCTCAGTAGGCTACTCATTAGTATTCAGGGTAGACTAATGTAGAAGATAGTGACAGTCAGGATCCTGACCCGTGGTCAAGTGGCTATGTCTGATGACTTAATTAGGGTCAGAGTCAGAGCAGACGATGCCCAGGTTTCTACTCATTAGAATGTCTCATTAATGATTTGTTGAATAGGTCGATTAAAAATAATTTGTAGTATCAGTCTCATTCGCGTATGGTGCCATTCTGATGACATGTATTAAGACAATTACAGCATTCATTTTCATTTTGGTAAGTCATGTCAAAAGTGTAGTATATCATTCAATTGAATGCTGACAAGCCTATACATGTGTAACTTACTGATTTGTCTGAACTTAAAACCAATTGGTTTTATTTACTCATGGATACTATAAATTCAATACAATCTGTATTTTTTCCCTTTACTTGGTGGTACCTGGGTGGTAGCAATCATTCAGAATATTGGCTTTTTAATGTTAGACATTTCATACAAGAAGCTTTCAAAATCAAGTGTGATTTTCATATTGTAATCCATCAGTTGCTAATAGAGATCTGTTTAATCTCCTGAAACTACCCTTTGTGTAATTTGAGTTAATTGCAAAGCTACAATTCAATTGTTACATGCACACAAAGGCGAGCACACACACTTGCTTTCTCCAGCCTGTGTCCTGGGCTCATATACCCACTCAGAGGAAAGGTGATATCTGACAGTGGGAAGTAATCTGCTCTATTGATCATGCTGTCAGCATCTGACTTCAGTCAGTGAAAAGGCAGGCCAGCACAACTGACGTTAACCCTTTACTGTGGAACACAGGGTGGAACACGAGACCGTTAATTAAAACATTGATTATATGGTTAGATGACTGACCATCTGTTCAGATAAAGTCGTATTTTAATGGGGAGGTGGTGGGAAGCCAAAACCTTTCCATAATGTCTCACATACGCCTTTATAGTCTGTTGGACAACAGCAATAGTTAGATTGTTTTGTATTGCTTTATCTCCCCCCTCATGGTGCAGTATTAATTTGGGAAGCCTCTAGTGTGCTGTTACCTATAGGGAAAGGGGTGGGCTGTGGGGATAGTCTTTGGTTTTGAAGATCACAGGGTGGATCCCGAGGGGGCGTTGATGCAGACTTTAACTTTGGTTTGAAAGCGAGAGTGCTCCATATAACAGCGTTCCGTCAAGCCTCTTTCCCATCAACTTCAGTGAAACCGAGATGGTTTTTACCCCATTGAATATTTATCATATCTGATTTGGGGGAAGAGATTCCTGGGCTGTGGCAGCCCCCTGAGGCATGGAATCCAACACTCTGTAATGGAAGTTCAAAATGGCTGTCCTCCGCTGCCTTCTGGACATGGTTAATTCATTACCTGTTGGCACCTACACTGTACTTGTTAAGAAAGGCACTCCATAGCATGTCACACATACCTCAACTAGTCATCAACTGCCTTAAGACTGTGGTGGCCTATAATCTTCATTTGAGTTTAGTTAAAAGCATATGACTAGAAACAAAATTGTAGCCATATCCAGAGAAAGGGGCAAGTGAATAGATACTAGTACATGATCTAGAGTCTTCAAACTGACATATCCATCTGTATCCACCGAAGGCACATACAGTGCCTTGCGAAAGTATTCGGCCCCCTTGAACTTTGTGACCTTTTGCCACATTTCAGGCTTCAAACATAAAGATATAAAACTGTATTTTTTTGTGAAGAATCAACAACAAGTGGGACACAATCATGAAGTGGAACGACATTTATTGGATATTTCAAACTTTTTTAACAAATCAAAAACTGAAAAATTGGGCGTGCAAAATTATTCAGCCCCTTTACTTTCAGTGCAGCAAACTCTCTCCAGAAGTTCAGTGAGGATCTCTGAATGATCCAATGTTGACCTAAATGACTAATGATGATAAATACAATCCACCTGTGTGTAATCAAGTCTCCGTATAAATGCACCTGCACTGTGATAGTCTCAGAGGTCCGTTAAAAGCGCAGAGAGCATCATGAAGAACAAGGAACACACCAGGCAGGTCCGAGATACTGTTGTGAAGAAGTTTAAAGCCGGATTTGGATACAAAAAGATTTCCCAAGCTTTGAACATCCCAAGGAGCACTGTGCAAGCGATAATATTGAAATGGAAGGAGTATCAGACCACTGCAAATCTACCAAGACCTGGCCGTCCCTCTAAACTTTCAGCTCATACAAGGAGAAGACTGATCAGAGATGCAGCCAAGAGGCCCATGATCACTCTGGATGAACTGCAGAGATCTACAGCTGAGGTGGGAGACTCTGTCCATAGGACAACAATCAGTCATATATTGCACAAATCTGGCCTTTATGGAAGAGTGGCAAGAAGAAAGCCATTTCTTAAAGATATCCATAAAAAGTGTTGTTTAAAGTTTGCCACAAGCCACCTGGGAGACACACCAAACATGTGGAAGAAGGTGCTCTGGTCAGATGAAACCAAAATTGAACTTTTTGGCAACAATGCAAAACGTTATGTTTGGCGTAAAAGCAACACAGCTCACACCATCCCCACTGTCAAACGTGGTGGTGGCAGCATCATGGTTTGGGCCTGCTTTTCTTCAGCAGGGACAGGGAAGATGGTTAAAATTGATGGGAAGATGGATGGAGCCAAATACAGGACCATTCTGGAAGAAAACCTCATGGAGTCTGCAAAAGACCTGAGACTGGGACGGAGATTTGTCTTCCAACAAGACAATGATCCAAAACATAAAGCAAAATCTACAATGGAATGGTTCAATAATAAACATATCCAGGTGTTAGAATGGCCAAGTCAAAGTCCAGACCTGAATCCAATCGAGAATCTTTGGAAAGAACTGAAAACTGCTGTTCACAAATGCTCTCCATCCAACCTCACTGAGCTCGAGCTGTTTTGCAAGGAGGAATGGGAAAAAATGTCAGTCTCTCGATGTGCAAAACTGATAGAGACATACCCCAAGCGACTTACAGCTGTAATCGCAGCAAAAGGTGGCGCTACAAAGTATTAACTTAAGGGGGCTGAATAATTTTGCACGCCCAATTTTTCAGTTTTTGATTTGTTAAAAAAGTTTGAAATATCCAATAAATGTAGTTCCACTTCATGATTGTGTCCCACTTGTTGTTGATTCTTCACAAAAAATACAGTTTTATATCTTTATGTTTGAAGCCTGAAATGTGGCAAAAGGTCGCAAAGTTCAAGGGGGCCGAATACTTTCGCATGGCACTGTACTACCAGTAATACTCCTATACTGGACAACTTTAGAATCATGTGGTAAATGTCTATGCTATATTGTTCTGGAGGTGTAATCTGCATTTCATGTGGAAGTACTGTAATCTGGGTGAAAAAACGATTGTCTATTGGTGCTAGATTTAGTGTCACCCCTCCTTACACTGTGCATTTAAGTTCAAACTGCTTTGGTGTGGAGGAGATCAATTTTCTGCAACAGGAACATTAGTGATTCGATAGTCGAGGGTATTAAACTCAAGTCATTGTGTGCTATTGTTTGGCATGTCATATTGATTATCTCCTGGGTTTCACTGGCAAGAGTCAAATATTGTAGCCTCAACAGCATTGCACCCAGAATGGGATTAATTGGAAAACAAATAAGTACTGCAAAAGCAGGCAAGATTCAATACTTTTCATGGAACGTGTCGCGTAAAAAATGGGCACAAATTAAAAAGGGGTAATAATGACTTTCTGGTTTCAGACTAGCTATTAGAGCAAATTAAAGTTCCAGCTTGGCAAGAAATTATAGAAAAAGAGTCAGTCATTGAAGTGGGAGAAAACACGGCTCAAAAGTGAGGCTCACAAAAACTGTATAGGCCTACTGAAGAAAAGGACTATGGCTATGACCGACTAAGCTAGATCAGGACTGTTTCTGCCAACAGTGCGTCGGTCAGAATGCTAATCAGGAGATGGAGTTTAGGGGTCAGGAATCTAGATTATGGGGTATTTATTACACCGTTGAACACGATAGAGGTTAGGATAAAGTTAAGAGTTTGGTAGGAAGAATGTGCTTGTCTGGAAGAGATACAAAAGGGAAACATTGGGAACCCAACATAGGTGCAGACATGACAAAGTAGTGCCAGGTGACTGTGGGTAATAGGCTAAACATAATATCTATAAACTAAGGAGACTGACAGCATGAATTTAACAAAGGAGCAATAGCATACTGAGAACATGGATATCAAAAGAGTAGCATATAGCAAGTTAAAGGCAGCATAATATACATTGTTTAACTTACATCTCCACCGTCATAATAAATAGGCACTTACTTTCTCATATCACACACGAAGGAAGGTAAAGGGCCGCCCCGTGGCTTCACTAAGGATGCACCATTACTAGTGCTCTGTTTCTTCTTCTATGATATCATGGCGGTCCGCAAACAAACGTTTAAAGTGCATGCCGCCACCTACTCTGCTGGAATGTATGTTCAATCACAATTGACCCAATTCTTTACTACCATGAAAATATACCACACCCTTCACCCCTCACACTCCCCCCAAAACCCCTCCCCAACCCCATTAAACTTTTTCTACATCACGGTGAAACACTTCACACCCTTGGGATTGTTCAGCATGTCAACAACCATTTCAACAATAGCATCTGTTACCCCCAATACATATTTTGCTGCTCTATAATAACCTTCAACCTGGCATTTCTGCTTTCCATAACCCAAGTCGTATTGATAACCTTACCAATAAAATCTACGAAGTCAAATATATTCATTATCAAAGTGTCCTTTTACACCACACATTGATGAGCACAATATTTCTGAATAGGCCTGGAAACCATGCCAGGACCAGCAGAATCACCAGCCCCGACAGTAGGTTCACATATTACAGGTACATCCATGTAAGCTCCATCAGTCCGCACTGTAGTTCTACCAATCTGTTTTACAGCCTATGCATATTATATATCATGACTGATCCTATGTCTTTGAGCCTCTCTAGCCTCTCTCTGTACCTGGCATCCACCAAATGCTGCACTGTGTTCTCCTCCACAATTACAGCACTTAATCTTCACATTGCTTCCACATTCACCGTAATCATGTGCCCATCCACAATTGGCCAATATTTTTTTTCCTTTACACTGAGAAGTGATTAGGGAATCTGGAACAGGTGTGGAGGGAAAGGGCATGGCCTAGGGTAATTGGAAGCTATTGGAGTCCTGTAGGGATGCTATGACCCTTCACAACACCTACTGTTCATATGTGGAGATCAAATGAAGTTGTCTCATTTGTATGTGCAGGTTGGGAGGCTGTCTTTAGCAGACATAATCTGCCATGTTTCCAACTGAAGAGTCAATTGGAGTAGAGGACAGGTCTTATTCTCTCTGCTTTGCGTGGCTAGCCCGGGGCTGGCTGCTGGCTGCTCTTTGGTTTCACACTTTGGGGAGCAGACAGACAGCAGCAATGTAACATGTTAATATTGCACTGCAAAGTTCTACCCACTGACCATGAGCTTTGACAGGAAAAGCTATTCAACTATTGATTTGGTCCTTCAAATCCCTCATTATTCATAGTACTTGTTATGGGCCAGTCCCCTAGGAGCTCTCTGTAGAGTCATCAGAGCCGTGTCTAGCTCTCCTCTCACTCAGGGACGTGTTGTGCATGATAAAGCTAAATCTCTCGCTTAGCTGAAATCAATATTCTAATCCATGAGTCACATTCACTCTTACCTCTTTAGGAGAAACAAGGGATACAGAGAGAAAATGTTCCATTTGAGGTCAAGGACTGAATGGCTACAAGCATGGTATTCCGAAGGTACTTTCGAATACTTCTGGACTGTATCGTCTGGCTCTAATGCTCACAGTCAATGCACAAGCATACAAGAATATAACAACGTTAAACAATTTATTTGGTGTAAATATCAGTCTTCTAAATGGATATTGTCATTTGATTTGCATGCCCTCTATGTAAATCTAACAATAGCGAACTGTCTTTTGTTGTCGTTACATTCTACATTAAATTGTTGTCATGAATCTGTGCCTTTTTAATTGCAGACGTTATAATTGGAGCAGAATGCTGAGACCTGTCTTTCTCTGTGAGGTTTCTGGAGGCAGCTGATAAGTACAGAGCTATATCCTAATTGTTCTCCATAATACACTGGCACAAAGACAGATTTTCATATAGTAAAAGTCAAAAGTTTGGACGCATCTACTCATTCCAGGGTTTTTCTTTATTTTTTACTATTTTCTATATTGTAGAATAATAGTGAAGACATCAAAACCATGAAATAACACATATGGAATCATGTAGTAACCAAAAAAAGTGTTAAACACCCTTTGCCTTGATGACAGCTTTGCACTCTTGGCATTCTCTCAACCAGCTTCATGAAAGTTTCTTCAAGTGCAGTAGCAAAACCATCAAACACTATTATAAAACTGGCTCTCATGAGGACCGCCACAGGAAAGGAAGACCCAGAGTTTCCTTTGCTGCAGAGGATAAGTTCATTAGAGTTAACTGCACCTCAGATTGCAGCCCAAATAAATACTTCACAGAGTTCAAGTAACAGACACATCTCAACATCAACTGAATCAGGCCTTCATGGTCGAATTTCTTCAAAGAAATCACTACTAAAGAACACCAATAATAAGAAGGGACTTGCTTGGGCCAAGAAACACGAGCAATGGACATTAGACTGGTGGAAATCTGTCCTTTGGTCTGATGAGTCCAAATTTGAGATTTTTTGTTCCAACCGCTGTGTCTTTGTGAGATGCATAGTAGGTGAACGGATGATCTCCGCATGTGTGGTTCCCACCATGAAGCATGGAGGAGGAGGTGTGATGGTATGGGGTTGCTTTGCTGGTGACACTGTCTGTGATTTATTTACAATTTAAGGCACATCTGGTTTGCACTTAGAAGTACTATAATTTGTTTTCAACAGGACAATGACCCAACATACCTCAAGAAGGAGAGTGATGGAGTGCTGCATCAGATGACCTGGCCTCCACTGTCACCTGACCTCAACGCAATTGAGACAGTTTGGGATGAGTTGGACTGCAGACTGAAGGAAAAGCAGCCAACAAGTGCTCAACATATGTGGGAACTCCTTCAAGACTGTTGGAAAATTATTCCATGTGAAGCTTGTTGAGAGAATGCCAAGAGTGTGCAAAACTGTCATCAAGGCAAGGGGTGGCTACTTTGAAGAATGTCAAGTATAAAATATATTTTGATTTGTTTAAACTTTTTTTGGTTACTACATGATTCCATCTGTTATATTTTATAGTGTTGATGTCTTCACTATTATTCAACAATGTAGAAAATAGTAAAAATAAAAAATAAACCTTGAATGAGTAGGTGTGTCCAAACTTTTGACAGGTACTGTACATCACACCCATCATCACACACAATTGGAACAGATGCCATGAGGTGTTTAAAGAATATGCATTGTAATGGCTACAGTCTGCAGAAATCAAGTCACCCATTAGTTTTGTATTTCCGATCCATTATGTCAACTTTTTGTTTCATGACCCCTTACTCATTAACATTCCATCGTCTTCACAGAGTGATTACGTCCTTACAAAGTTAAATGGTTTCTCAAAGCCCTGTGCTGTGTAGCTGTAGTATGCTTTATTCCAGACTGAAACCAGTCTTTTCTCCCTTTGACTACAGTGTTATTCTCGTGTGTTCCCCTGTTGGGTGTTCTAAATGACAGGCCCACGATGGCTGCCAACCTCCCACCGCCCCCGACTCCACATGGTCTCTCACAAAGCTAATGGTCTCACCAGGCCTGTCAGGACTCTCCAGAGCACATCCTTTGTGAGGGCTCTGCTCCTCTCTCACCCCTGCTGCCCTTCACCTTACTACAAATGTCAGATAATATTGATTTGGCGGGCAGTAACAAAGGCCTAACTGAGATGGCTCCCTTTGTACTATCATAATGCACCGGCCTGACCTTCTTCATACACACTGGAGCACTATGGTGCAGTATCAATATTTAATATCTTCCTTTATTACATTTCCCACAGTTAGTCCGACCTCATTCCACAATAAATGTCCACTTTCTATTAATGACCCCAAACCACTACCACAGTCTCTGTATAATTATTCAGATGTTGCCATTGTTGTTGCTTACAAGCCTTATTCGTATGTTTCTCTTGGTAGCTTCCTTCCCCTATTTCTATCCTAGTATTTGGCATGTCTACAGTATAGGAACACATGGCAGAGGATGACATCATTTAGAATTTGGACACTGTGCCCCTTCCATAGAAACATTAAAGGGCCTTGGAAGACTGCTACTCTCTTGTGATGCAAATTAAACAAAGTAGGAAACATTTTACCAAGGAAACAAATGGAATTTTCTACCATGCCTTTTGGGTATTTCATAAAAACTTAAGAATTCTCCTCCTTATTTTGCAAATAGACTGCATCAAAGTGGGATATATGATCTACTGCTGTGGTTTATTTATAATTCAAGTGTACAGAGCTCTGACTGCAGCAAAATTATTTAGTGGTGAAAGGTGTACAACCTCAAAGCTATTTATACATCCTTAGAGAATACTAAACAACATTTGTTCATTTTCATCAAAACACTGAACTTAATGGAGAAGATTATATTAGTCTTGAAGAGGACAGGATTATAGCGAGATATGCCGCCAAACTGTGACATCGTTTCTCTCAGATAAATTACCTTGAAACAAATCGAAACATCCAGAAGAATAGAAAATAAACATACTCAGTAGTAGAGGTATTCATTCAAACAGGACTAGATGGAAATTGTTGTATTGAAACAATGTAGCAGAATGTCTTTCTATTTTTGGATGACTGATATCCAATTATTTCACTGTTTGAGAAGGACAGAAAACTCTTTAGGAGTCAGACAACTGCAAATGTGGCTCTTGGAGTCATTGGTGTAGCTACTTATCCCATGACATTTATATTATAAAAAAAAAAGATTTCCCATTTACAAGGAAGGGTCCCATCTCTGCACTACTCAGATAGCTCCCGACTGAAAGGTTGAAATACAGTAATAAGCCCTCCAACTGGCTGTGTCAAGACTTTTCCTTCTAAATCTGTCATGAGAATTTTAATGTTTCTCTTGTTGCCTTTTCATTTACTGCTGGTCTTGTGCTTGCAACATCTGTGATGGAAAACGCAATAATCTATTCTAGGGATGTTCACTGAAATACACCAACAGTTAGTCTGACCTGATTCCACAATATATTTCCACTTTACTATCTATAAATGACCCCAAACCACTGCCACAGCTTCTGTATAATTATGCTGGATATTGGTGGAAACTAACACGCTGTCGGACATGTCGATCCAGAGCATCCCACACATGCTCAGTGGGTGACATGTCTGGTGAGTATGCAGGCCATGGAAGAACTGGGATATTTTCAGCTTCCAGGAATTGTGTACAGATCCTTGCAACATGGTGCATTATCATGTTGAAAAAGAATGTGATGGCGGCGGATCAATGGCACGACAATGAGCCTCAGGATCTCGTCACAGTATCTCTGTGCATTCAAATTGCCATCGATATAATGCAATTTTGTTTGTTGTCCCTTGATGATGCCTTGATGATGCCTGCCCATACCATAACCCCACCGCCAACACTTCACTTTGTGATCAGCAAACTGCTCGGCCACATGACGCCCTACACGCTGTCTGCCATTTGCCCGGTGCAGTTGAAACCAGGATTAATCTGTGAAGCGCACACTTCTCCAGCATGCCAGTGGACATCGAAGGGGAGCATTTGCCCACTGAAGTTGGTTACAATGCCAAAGTACAGTGAGGTCAATATCCTGGTGAGGACGATGAGCACATAGATTAGATTCCCTGATACAGTTTCTGACTGTTTTTGCAGAAATGATTCGGTTGTGCAAACCCACAGTTTCATCAGCTGGCCGAGTGGCTGGTCTTAGACCATCCCGCAGGTGAAGAAGCTGGGAAATAAAGAGACAGGAGAACATTTGTCAGTTCAAACGTGTATATTCAAACAATTCAAATGAAATTGCTCATTTCAGGCTCAAAGCAATAACTATTTTACTTAGTAAAAACACAGGGTGGTAAAAGCTAGCTAGCATTTCCCCATCATTCACTAATGTAGCGGCACTGCTATAGACTAATGTCAACACGTTTTCCAAATCGGTTAATAAACATTACTAAATGATCATAAATGTTATTTCACTATTTTCTATTACTTACATTGCACTTTTTCACATTACAAACCTTTAAAAACAACAAATTAAGAGACAGATATAGTATGTGGCTTCTATTCTGGCTGCAGAGGAGAGTGTGAGGGGTCAGTATGATGTCACTTCCTGGTGACAGCCCAGCATTCTTTTGTCTTCTTATTTTTTATGTGCCAACGTACAATGTCCGTTACTAAATATTGAACAAAAAGTTTAACTAAATGTTTCATGAGTTGTTGTTTTTACGATTTTGTATATGTGAGAGTTCCCCCAGGAAGTGAAGTCACACTGTGTTAACAGTATGGGTCAAATCAAATCAACGTTTATTTGTCACGTGCGCCGAATACAACAGGTGCAGTAGACCTTGCTGTGACATGCTTACTTACAGGCTCTAACCAATAGTGCAAAAAGGTATTAGGTGAACAATAGGTAGGTAAAGAAATAAAACAACAGTAAAAAGTCAGGCTATATACGGTAGCAAGGCTATAAAGTAGTGAGGCTACATACAGACACCGGTTAGTCAGGCTGATTGAGGTAGTATGTACATGTAGGTATGGTTAAAGTGACTAGGCATATATGATTAACAGAGAGTAGCAGTAGAGTAAAAGAGGGGTTGGCTGGTGGTGGGTGGCAGGTGGCGGGACACAATGCAGGTTAGCCACTGTGCGGGAGCACTGGTTGGTCGGCCCAATTGAGGTAGTATGTACATGAATGTATAGTTAAAGTGACTATGCATATACAGTGCCTTGCGAAAGTATTCGGCCCCCTTGAACTTTGCGACCTTTTGCCACATTTCAGGCTTCAAACATAAAGATATAAAACTGTATTTTTTTGTGAAGAATCAACAACAAGTGGGACACAATCATGAAGTGGAACGACATTTATTGGATATTTCAAACTTTTTTAACAAATCAAAAACTGAAAAATTGGCGTGCAAAATGATTCAGCCCCTTTACTTTCAGTGCAGCAAACTCTCTCCAGAAGTTCAGTGAGGATCTCTGAATGATCCAATGTTGACCTAAATGACTAATGATGATAAATACAATCCACCTGTGTGTAATCAAGTCTCCGTATAAATGCACCTGCACTGTGATAGTCTCAGAGGTCCGTTAAAAGCGCAGAGAGCATCATGAAGAACAAGGAACACACCAGGCAGGTCCGAGATACTGTTGTGAAGAAGTTTAAAGCCGGATTTGGATACAAAAAGATTTCCCAAGCTTTAAACATCCCAAGGAGCACTGTGCAAGCGATAATATTGAAATGGAAGGAGTATCAGACCACTGCAAATCTACCAAGACCTGGCCGTCCCTCTAAACTTTCAGCTCATACAAGGAGAAGACTGATCAGAGATGCAGCCAAGAGGCTGCATGATCACTCTGGATGATTTGCAGAGATCTACAGCTGAGGTGGGAGACTCTGTCCATAGGACAACAATCAGTCGTATATTGCACAAATCTGGCCTTTATGGAAGAGTGGCAAGAAGAAAGTCATTTCTTAAAGATATCCATAAAAAGTGTTGTTTAAAGTTTGCCACAAGCCACCTGGGGGAGACACCAAACATGTGGAAGAAGGTGCTCTGGTCAGATGAAACCAAAGTTGAACTTTTTGGCAACAATGCAAAACGTTATGTTTGGCGTAAAAGCAACACAGCTGAACACACCATCCCCACTGTCAAACATGGTGGTGGCAGCATCATGGTTTGGGCCTGCTTTTCTTCAGCAGGGACAGGGAAGATGGTTAAAATTGATGGGAAGATGGATGGAGCCAAATACAGGACCATTCTGGAAGAAAACCTGATGGAGTCTGCAAAATACCTGAGACTGGGACGGAGATTTGTCTTCCAACAAGACAATGATCCAAAACATAAAGCAAAATCTACAATGGAATGGTTCAAAAATAAACATATCCAGGTGTTAGAATGGCCAAGTCAAAGTCCAGACCTGAGTCCAATCGAGAATCTGTGGAAAGAACTGAAAACTGCTGTTCACAAATGCTCTCCATCCAACCTCACTGAGCTCGAGCTGTTTTGCAAGGAGGAATGGGAAAAAATTTCAGTCTCTTGATGTGCAAAACTGATAGAGACATACCCCAAGCGACTTACAGCTGTAATCGCAGCAAAAGGTGGCGCTACAAAGTATTAACTTAAGGGGGCTGAATAATTTTGCACGCCCAATTTTTCAGTTTTTGATTTGTTAAAAAAGTTTGAAATATCCAATAAATGTCGTTCCACTTCATGATTGTGTCCCACTTGTTGTTGATTCTTCACAAAAAAATCCAGTTTTATATCTTTGTTTGAAGCCTGAAATGTTGCAAAGTTCAAGGGGGCCGAATACTTTCGCAAGGCACTGTATGATAAACAGAGAGTAGCAGCAGCGTAAAAGAGGGGTTGGAGGGGGCACACAATGCAAATAGTCCGGGTAACCATTTGATTAGCTGTTCAGGAGTTGGGGGTAAAAACTGTTGAGAAGCCTTTTTGTCCTAGACTTGGCACTCCGGTACCGCTTGCCATGTGTTAGTACATGTTGCTGGGGATTGGATGTGTCCGGTGCGAGATGGGCAGGTTGAGGTTGCTAGAGTTAAAGTAGTATAGAAGGTGTCATATGCTGAGGCAGTGAAGAATGTGGAGGAGGATGGGTCAAGAGTGAGGGATTCTGAGAGGATACCAGTGAATAGAAGATCTGTGCCAGCACAGAGGGATAGGCCAATGAGGGATTTATGCTTCAGTAAGGTTGGCTTCTTATCGTTCATAGCAATGGTTATCAACTGTGCCGCAGAAATGGAATGTAAATCACAGAAAATAGATGTTGTGTTAGCAGCTGCAGATAAGTACTTGGGGGTATGAGATTTTGACTTCAGAAGAGTTACAGCGTGTGTGGCTTGGTGGTGTCCTGTCCTCTCAGGCCATGCGTCTGGGGTAGGATCAGATAGGGTTAAAGTAGTGGAATAAGGGGCTGGGTTTTAATGAGTATAGGGTTATTTGGTAGGGTAATTAATTAATATATACAGTGCATTGCGAAGTATTCGGCCCCCTTGAACTTTGCAACCTTTTGCCACATTTCAGGCTTCAAACATAAAGATATAAAACTGTATTTTTTTGTGAGGAATCAACAACAAGTGGGACACAATCATGAAGTGGAACGACATTTATTGGATATTTCAAACTTTTTTAACAAATCAAAAACTGAAAAAATGGGCGTGCAAAATTATTCAGCCCCTTTACTTTCAGTGCAGCAAACTCTCTCCAGAAGTTCAGTGAGGATCTCTGAATGATCCAATGTTGACCTAAATGACTAATGATGATAAATACAATCCACCTGTGTGTAATCAAGTCTCCGTATAAATGCACCTGCACTGTGATAGTCTCAGAGGTCCGTTAAAAGCGCAGAGAGCATCATGAAGAACAAGGAACACACCAGGCAGGTCCGAGATACTGTTGTGAAGAAGTTTAAAGCCGGATTTGGATACAAAAAGATTTCCCAAGCTTTAAACATCCCAAGGAGCACTGTGCAAGCGATAATATTGAAATGGAAGGAGTATCAGACCACTGCAAATCTACCAAGACCTGGCCGTCCCTCTAAACTTTCAGCTCATACAAGGAGAAGACTGATCAGAGATGCAGCCAAGAGGCCCATGATCACGCTGGATGAACTGCAGAGATCTACAGCTGAGGTGGGAGACTCTGTCCATAGGACAACAATCAGTCGTATATTGCACAAATCTGGCCTTTATGGAAGAGTGGCAAGAAGAAAGCCATTTCTTAAAGATATCCATAAAAAGTGTCGTTTAAAGTTTGCCACAAGCCACTTGGGAGACACACCAAACATGTGGAAGAAGGTGCTCTGGTCATATGAAACCAAAATTGAACTTTTTGGCAACAATGCAAGACGTTATGTTTGGCGTAAAAGCAACACAGCTCATCACCCTGAACACACCATCCCCACTGTCAAACATGGTGGTGGCAGCATCATGGTTTGGGCCTGCTTTTCTTCAGCAGGGACTGGGAAGATGGATGGAGCCAAATACAGGACCATTCTGGAAGAAAACCTCATGGAGTCTGCAAAAGACCTGAGACTGGGACGGAGATTTGTCTTCCAACAAGACAATGATCCAAAACATAAAGCAAAATCTACAATGGAATGGTTCAAAAATAAACATATCCAGGTGTTAGAATGGCCAAGTCAAAGTCCAGACCTGAATCCAATCGAGAATCTGTGGAAAGAACTGAAAACTGCTGTTCACAAATGCTCTCCATCCAACCTCACTGAGCTCGAGCTGTTTTGCAAGGAGGAATGGGAAAAAATTTCAGTCTCTCGATGTGCAAAACTGATAGAGACATACCCCAAGTGACTTACAGCTGTAATCGCAGCAAAAGGTGGCGCTACAAAGTATTAACTTAAGGGGGCTGGATAATTTTGCACGCCCAATTTTTCAGTTTTTGATTTGTTAAAAAAGTTTGAAATATCCAATAAATGTCGTTCCACTTCATGATTGTGTCCCACTTGTTGTTGATTCCTCACAAAAAAATACAGTTTTATATCTTTATGTTTGAAGCCTGAAATGTGGCAAAAGGTCGCAAAGTTTAAGGGGGCTGAATACTTTCGCAAGGCACTGTTTATATATATATGTATATATATATACTGTGTATAATATATATTTTTTCCTCAGTTCCCCATTGCCATTTTGTATAACAAAGTGTAATAGATCTATACTATAGTTCAGTTGGGGGTGGTAATGCAACATATTGGATGCCAAGCGCCGTTAAACTTCACAGAAAAAGAAAGAGAAGAAGAAGAAATTATATCACACTGACTTCGAACCTCTCACACTCTCCTCTGCAGAGTTTCTGAACCCAGAAGCTCAACATCACGGGACTTCCGGGAATTCCTGCGAAACAGACTAAGCAGACCAGGCCGGGGTTTGCGATTTGAAGTCAATGAGAGAAGTGAAAAATTCTTCCATAGTTTTTAATTTTCTTGAAATCTAATGGCTGAAAACTTTACTACTAACTTTGTGAAAGTGACAAACTAATTTTTTTTCAAAAACAACTATTTCGGAGTGCCTTTGATGGCCTGCACATGCGCAGTTTTCCGCGAGGTGACCGTTAGACCCAATGATCTGTTACTGCGCATGAGCTTAGCTAGCCAACATCACCATGACATCGCCTACAAGCGTTATCTGGTATTTCTATTGGAGAAACAGTTTATGCCTATCTTCATACTTTACGGTGTTTGCTATTTATGTCTCTTAATTTTTCATGCTTATAAAGGTTTGTAATGTGCAATGTAAGTCTCAACATAGTGAAATAACATTAAATAAATGTTTCATAACTTTTATGATGAGTTAGTAACTTTTATTGACCGAGTTGAAAAACGTGAGGACATTGTGCCAGTGCTTATCTAGCTTTACCACCACCCTGTGTTAGTATGTTTTACTTAGTAAAATATTTCTTGCTTGGAGTCTAAAATGGGGAAATGAATTTGAACGGTGTGAATATAAACCTTTGTCAAATCAATTAAAAGTCAAACTGAAACATGTTCTCTTGTCTCCTTATTTCTATCGTTTAGCCTATTGTCTGCAAAGGTTGTTACACTGTAACTACAAAGTCATTAAAATGTCACTTCACTTTACATAAAGTTCCTTGCTCCTGTGTGAGTACATTGTGAATACATGTATATCTATTGTAACAACATTGTAATTGCAGAGTTAGTTGATAAAGATTGTTACATTGTAAGTACAACGTAACTTACAAGGGTTAAACCTGTCTCCTAATTTCTCCTGGTTAGCTTATTATCTGCAAAGGTTGTTACATTGTAACTTCATAGTAATTATAAAGGTTATACCCTACTGGGTTTCACTTTACATTAAGTTGCTTGATCCTGGGTAGGTACATGCTAATTACATGTATATCCTATGTAACTACTATGTTAGCAGTTATTACTGTGTTAGTTACATAACATTAAGTGTTATTGTTACGTTAAAACAAATCAAAACATCCAGAAGAATATAAAATGAAACTATACTCAATAATAAAGATATTTATCCTTAAAGGAATAGATGGAAATTGCTGTATTGAAACAATGTGGCAGAACGTCTACTGTTTTGCATGACTGATATCCAATTATTTCACTGTTTGAGAAGGACAGAAAACTCATTAGGAGTCAGACAACTGGAAATGTGGCTCATGGTCATTGGTGTAGTTACTTATCCTATGAACTGTATAAAAAAATGTGTTTATTTCCTGTTTATTGAAAGGGACCCATTTCTGCATTACTCACAGGCCTCGCCCAGACAGGAGCTGTCACAGAGGGTTCTGACTGAAAGGCTAAAATACAGTAATTAGCCTTCCAACTGGCTGTGTCACAAGACTTTTCATGCTAAATCTGTCATGACAATTTTCATAAAATGTTTTTCAAATCAAATCAAAGTGTATTTGTCACGTGCACTGAATACAACAGGTGCAGTAGACCTTACAGTGAAATGCTTACTTACAGGCTCTAACCAATAGTGCAAAAAAGGTATTTGGTGAGCAATACGTAGGTAAAGAAATAAAACAACAGTAAAAAGACAGGCTATATACAGTAGCAAGGCTATAAAAGTAGCGAGGCTACATACAGACACCGGTTAGTCAGGCTGATTGAGGTAGTATGTACATGTAGATATGGTTAAAGTGACTAAGCATATATGATGAACAGAGAGCGTAAAAGAGGGGTTGGCGGGTGGTGGGTGGCGGGACACAATGCAGATAACCCGGTTAGCCACTGTGCAGGAGCACTGGTTGGTCGGCCCAATTGAGGTAGTATGTACTCGCATCTACTGCTGCTCTGATGGTTGCAACATGTCAGTGGTGGAAAACCTACTTTAATCAAATCTAGCGATTCAGGGAACCTTCTTAAGATTCAGCATGGCTAGTTGACGATTAGAGAGTGATGACAGAATTCTATACGCAACTTATCGATTGTTTCCCACCCAATTGAGTTAATAGCATGTGTGTCATAGCAAGAACAGTGTGTAAGATCACTTTCTTCTCAGACTAAGATATGCAGTATATGCAGGGATAAGATCTCCTCTTGTCACTGCAGAAACCCATCTCTGTCCTCTACAGCTGCCTGTGTCATGGTCCCTCACTCCCAGCATGTTGAGCTCTGAGAGCTCTAGGGAGCACTAATCTGTAAGGATAGATTCATTCGTTGCATCTCTACCCCTCGTTATTTCACGTATCAAATACATTTGCTGGAAATAGGAAAGGCTGTAGAGAGAAAGCCATGTTTTAACTGCTTGTTGCGTAGCTCAATTGAAGGTGGATTGTCCTTGTCAATTTCCCTGACTAGATTTACTATGGCACGGACAAGACCAACGTTTTTCAGTCAATGCATAACATGTTTCAAAAGGTTTTGTCCTTCATGTGGAAACATAAAAAAGGGTTTTGATTAATCACATTAACACTTTATTCTATTTTAATATATTTTTTAACATCCTTTCCTGATGAATATCTTCCTTGAGAAAAATCAAGTGCAAATACATTAGAAGGGGCCGGCAACATGGCATGGATGTGATTCAATATATCCATCGGGTTATGGCAGAACCTTGGCAACTCAAACTCAATTGTGTAGTGACTACACAGAACCTTGGCAGCTCAAACTCAATTGTGTAGTGACTACACAATTATGTTTGTACACTGCACTTTGGTGACAGATCTATTTCTCCACTGTTGAAAGGCTGTGTGTCCCAAGAGGGCTGCACCACACCGGCGTACGTGACAATGGGTTGTCACTTCTGTTTAATTTTAAATGCAGGGCTATGAAATAGGAGGCGGGAATTGGAGGTGGGAGAATCAATTTCCGAATGGATGTTGAATACATTGGATCAATTAGCACTATTTGAGTGGCATTTAAATAGACTGCAATTATTCTAATTGACAGAAGTGAATTAATAATGGTGACTTCCTGATAGGTCTCCAAGCCGATGGATTCCATCACAGATGGCATAGAAAACAGTTGCATTGCATTTATTGTACATGTTTTCAGTGTGCTTTGCAGAGACACATACCATATTAGATTTGTGTGTATTGTTGTGTATTGTTAGATATCACTACACTGTTGGAGCTAGGAAAACAAGCCTTTCACTACACCCGCAATAACATCTGCTAAATATGTGTATATGTGTCCAATAACTACTTTATTTATGCAAACCATATCTTCTCTATCTGTTATGTTGTTATGAATTGGTAATTGGTTGGCTCCTGTTCTCAGGTGTCAATATGATATTCTAATATACTACCTACTTATTTATTTGGACAGTGAAGCTAAAACTTTTAATTTGTCTTTATACTCCAGCATTTTGGATTTGAGATCAAATATTTTACGAGGCAACAGTATTCAGAATTTCACCTTTTATTTGAGGTCTTTCATACATATCTGTTTTATGTATCTAATCCTCCCATTTGAAGGTGTAATAAGTATTTGGACAAATTCACTTATAGTTTATTACATTAAGTCAAAAGTGTAGTATGTGGTCCCATATTCCTATCACGCAATGACAGTATCAAACTTGTGAATACAAACTTGTTGGACTCATTTGCAGTTTATTTTGGTTGTGTTTCGATTATGTTGGGCCCAATAGAAATGAATGGTAAATAATTTGTCATTTTGGTTTAGTGACTTTCACTTTGAACAAAAAACAGATAATCTACACTTCAGTGTAGGGAGAGTGAGACGCCTTTTAGTCTCCAAGTACCTATTGAAGCAATGAAGTAATAATTTTATGTTATCACTCTCATAACAATCTCATTACATTTCAATTTTGTTTTTTTTCCAAACTTGAAATCATGGACTGCTGAAATATGTCCAGGTACAAGAGAAATTAGAGGCTGTCTATAGTCTAGTAGTCTGTGCAGTCCAAGATCCTTGGCGTGTTCCAGGAGCTAAGTGTCAGTCGAACAGGAACCTAATTATACCTGCTTGGGTATAATCGATGGGGCATTAAATAAAAGGTGGTATTAAGCATGATGTTGGCATCTACTGCTGCTGGTGCTTAAATTGATATTTTTAATTGCCCTAGAGCGACAAACTTGAAATATATATTTTTCACAAGAAACTCACTGTTGATCAAGAGGGTACTTAATTCAGTTAAAGGCAAAATCAAAGCCTGGTGTGCAGACTGTTAATCAATCTGCATTTACACAGAGATCTGGTTCTGAAATCAAATCACATACGGTAGTAGTCTATATGTAAACGAAAAATATACAGTACCAGTCAAAAGTTTGGACAAACCTACTCATTCAAGGGTTTTTATTTATTTTTACTATTTTCTACATCAAAACTAACCAAAAAAGTGTTAAACAAATCAAAATATATTTTATGATTGCGATAGCCACCATTTGCCTTGATGACAGCTTTGCACACTCTTTACATTCTCTCAACCAGCTTCATGTCCCCTGGAATGCATTTCAATTAATAGGTGTGCCTTGCTAAAAGTGAATTTGGGGAATTTATTTTGTTCCTATTGCAATTGAGCCGATCAATTGTGTTGTGAAAAGGTAGAGGTGGTATACAGAAGATGGCCCTATTTGGTAAAAGACCAAGTCCATATTATGGCAAGAACAGCTCAAAAAGCAAAGAGAAACGACAGTCCGTCATTACTTTAAGACATGAAGGTCAGTCAATCCGGAACATTTAAAGAACCTTGAAAGTTTCTTCAAGTGCAGTCACCAAAACCATCAAGTGCTATGATTAAACTGGCTCTCATGAGGACCGCCACATGAAAGGAAGACCCAGAGTTACCTCTGCTGCAGAGGATAGGTTTATAAGAGTTAACTACACCTCAGATTGCAACTCAAAACAATGCTTCACAGAGTTCAAGCAACAGACACATCTCAACATCAACTGTTCAGAGGAGACTGTTCATGGTCGAATTGCTGCAAAGAAACCACTACTAAAGGACACAAGTAATAGGAAGAGACTTGCTTGGGCCAAGAAACACGAGCAATGGACATTAGACCAGTGGAAATCTGTCCTTTGGTCTGATGAGTCCAAATTTGAGATGTCTTGTGAGATGCAGAGAAGGTGAACGGATGATCTCTGCATGTGTGGTTCCCACCATGAAGCATGGATGGTGTGAGGGTGCTTTGATGGTGACACTGTGTGATTTATTTAAAATTCAAGGCACACTTAACCAGCATGGCTACCACAGCATTCTTCAGCGAAACGCCATCCCATCTGGAATTGCATTTAGTGGGACTATCATTTGTTTTTCAACAGGACAATGACCCAACACACCTCCAGGCTGTGTAAGGGCTATTTGACCAAGAAGGAGAGTGATGGAGTGCTGCATCAGATGACCTGGCCTCCACAATCACCCGACCTCAACCCAATTGAGATGGTTTGGAATGAGTTGGACCACAGAGTGATGGAAAAGCAGCCAACGCAAAGTGCTCAGCATATGGGGGAACTCCTTCAAGACTGTAGGATAAGCAATCCAGGTGAAACTGGTTGAGAGAATGCCAAAGCTGTGTGCAAAGCTGTCATCAAGGCAAAGGGTGGCTACCTTAAATAAATATACATTTTGGTTACTACATGAGTCCATGTGTTATTTCATAGTTTTGATGTACTCACTATGTTGAAAATAGTGAAAAACCCTTTAATGAGTAGGTGTGTCCAAACTTTTGACTGATACTGTACATTATTAAGACCTACGCATGACTGCGTTCTGAATCAGCCAAATTCATTCCCCTCCTGATACAGTGAGACTGAGTAGAGAATCTGTAGGCTGCTAGTGTTTTTCTCCCTGTGTGCTGGCTGTCTGGCTGACGTGGTGTTCAGTGGGCAGATCAGACATGCTGCAGGCTGGGTAAGGGACAAGGTAGAAACGCAGTCATTACTAATTGTCAGGGTTCATTGGGCCTCGCAATCACTCTTTGTTGGCTGTGTAGAGTTGGTAGACGGGTAGTAATGGAGTTGCCCATCTCGCTCCCATCTCTTGCAGCATGACTAACAGAGGGCCTGTGTACTCTCCAGTCAAATATAATTGTGTTGCTCTGAGCTGGAGGTTGGGCTGGCTGTCACCACTCCTCTACCATCCACCACATCATCCTGTCTGGAAATGGGAGGAGAGCTATGCTAGGCCTGGCTACCACTCTATCACCTGTCCTCGGAATGTACTACCTTCCACAACTCCACGCTTTCATTCTTAAATTATGGAGAATATACAATTCTATGCAAGAAACTGCAAATTCCAATTGCATAATTCGTTATTGTACATTTTGTACTGTAGCATTGCCTCACAATGTGATATATTTATCAGGATTTGAAAACTACAACCTTGCAGAAATCAGCCCCCCCCCCTTCAATATCCTCTTGTGTCCCACATGAAAATATATTATTTCCCCAGCTGTCCGTAGTTCCATCCCAGATTCAGCCCACCTGATGGTGATGGCTGTTGTCATCATGGCCAACGGGTCCATCAGGAACCTCCAGTGACTGTGTGAAACTATGGCAGTAGGATGTGACTTGGAACATCTCATTGGCTTCCATGTTGACTGACAACGTTTGGAAATTCAAAACTGTGTGGGTGTGACTGGGACCTCCAATGAAAGGCTCTTTAGTTCAGACACCCCCGAAACCCTCCTCCTCCCTTAAACCCTCCCCAATGCACCCTTTGAATATGAATTACACTCTTTTATTCTCTCTCCCTCTCACTCTCTCACTCAATGGAGAGACTATGGAAAACATAGGAGTCAAGTCTTATGCTCTTTGCGTGGTTGTCTAGCTTTTTATTTTTAAAATGGGATCAATCGAAGCCATAGGTCCCTCATTATCCTTGGCTGAAAATGTTACAATTTTTGCTACCACAGAAAATATACATAGCAATGGGATATTGTGAGAATGTAATTGCTCCTTTCCTCTTTCTCCTTTTTGCATCTCATTAAGCTTTGTATGTGCCTTCAAAAATGTCCTGAAGCCTCTTCAGTTCTTTTCTCCATATCAAATGAATTTTCATCCTTTTTTTTGCTGCTTTTGTTTGCCTCTGAAAAGGAGCTGCTTGTGCAGAAATAATTAGCTGTATTATGTCCACAGATGTAGGCATTTGCATTCTGAAGAGAGATTCCCACTTCTATTAATATATCCAGGAACGGTCCTGGGCATAAGTGACATAAGTCGTCGCTTAGGTCCCCCGGCTGCAAGGGGGCTCCGGACCACTTAGAATTTTTTATACCATAAAGCTTCAATTAATGCAGAGTCTCAAATAGCCACCCGTCCCTTTTAATAGCTGGGCAAATACACGATTTTCACCAAATAAATGCCTGTTTCAAGTAAACGGTGGGTCTAAATTAATTGTTTACGAGGTTACCATTAATTGCTTACGAGGTTTAATGTTTGATTTGTGAAATTAAATAACTCAGTAATAACAACAACAAAAATGATGGCATTCATCCTTTTTATTTTACCAGTAAGACACTGCAAACCAGTAAGAAACTGCTAGCCATTGGCTGCTAACAGCTGCAAACCCGGCCTGGATCCACGAGGGTGCAAAAGGGGTCTTAGCCACAGTTGAAACTTGTGCCCCCCCACCGCCCCTATTTAGCTAGCTCGAATCTACCACTCCCAAGGAATTGACTTCGCCAAGGTACACAAACAAAGCCAAAGCGGAAGAAGAGCGATGCAGAGCCTATCCACCCTACCACAAGCACCACCAGGATAATGGCTCCACAGCCACCACCACCTCCGACTGTTCTTGACAATCTTGGAACAGAGGAGCCAGCCCAGTTTAGCCTAGAATCCTACTCTAGGTTTTCTGTCCAAAAATGTTAATTTAATAGCAACTGGTTCATAGGAAGAGAGTGGTTGAAATACTGAAATACAACATTTTGTTTCTTGTATCGAAAGTTCTGTGTTAGGTCCAATGGTAATGCAGACAAGGCCTTTACCCAAGCTGGGTATTCTAACTGGAAGCAAGCTATATAGTACCAATAACGACACAGTGTGAGACTTTACAAGCATTTCGCCACACTCACATTAACATCTGCTAACCATGTGTATGTGACCAATAACATTTGATTTAATTTGACCCAGATGCAGACACAGGAGGCATATGGTTCGAGTCTCTGATATATATTAAAACTAAATGCATGCTCTTCAACGGATCGCTGCCCACACGACTAGCATCACTACTCTGGATGGTTCTGACTTAGAATATGTGGACAACTACAAATACCTAGGTGTCTGGTTCGACTGTAAACTCTCCTTCCAGACTCATATTAAACATCTCCAATCCAAAATTAAATCTAGAATCGGCTTCCGATTTCGCAACAAAGCCTCCTTCACTCATGCTGCTAAACATACCCTCGAAAAACTGACCATACTACCGATCCTTGACTTCGGCCATGTCATTTATAAATAACCTCCAAAGCTCTACTCAGTAAATTGGATATAGTCTATCACAGTGCCATCCGTTTTATAATCAAAGCGCCATATGCTATCCACCACTGCAACCTGTGTGCTCTCGTTGGCTGGCCATTGCTTCATATTCGTCGCCAAACCCACTGGCTCCAGGTCATCTGTAAGTCTTTGCTTGGTAAAGCCCTGCTTTATCTCAGCTCACTGGCCACCATAGCAACATCCAGCCCTATCAGGCGCTCCAGCAGGTTATTTCACTGGTCATCCCCAAAACCAACACCTCCTTTGGCCGCCTTTCCTTCCAGTTCTCTGCTGCCAATGACTGGAACGAATTTAAAAGATCACTGAAGCTGGAGACTTATATCTCCCTCACTAACTTTAAGCATCAGCTGTCACAACAGCTTACAGCACCTGTACATAGCCCACTCAACTACCTCATCCCCATATTGTTATTTATTTTTGCTCTTTTGCATCCCAGTATCTCTACTTGCACATCATCATCTGCACATCTATCACTCCAGTGTAAATGCTAAATTGTAATTATTTCGCCGCTATGGCCTATTTATTGCCTTACCTCCCTAATCTTACTACATTTGCACACACTCTATATAGATTTTTCTATTGTGTTATTGACTGTACGTTTGTTTATGCCATGTGTAGCTCTGCATTGTTGTTTTTGTCGCACTGCTTTGCTTTATCTTGGCCAGGTCGCAGTTGTAAATGAGAACTTGTACTCAACTGGCCTATCTGGTTAAATAAGGGTGAAAAAATAATAAATATAATAATTTAAATGTACTGCTCTGTGGTTGGAAAAACAAGTTCAAAGTGCTATGGGAACATTGGGCGCCAGCTGGCAAGAAATCGTATGTATTTGTCACGATTGTTGACATCATTGAGTTGCTTGTTTCAAACCAGTAGCCACTGAGGGGGACATTGCATGTGATAGAGTCAAGAGGAGACGGGGGCAGTGGACTTTTTCTGTCTATGATGGAACATACTCTCCGAAAAGACAAGGAACTTGCCAAAGTGTTTAGCACCATACACCACAATGCCACAATATTCAAAATGGAATCATAGGGCTCATGCGTCCACAGCTACATGCACAAACTAATTTTCCACTTTGACAAACGTGTTCAGTCAGAAGAAGCATGCTATACCTGGGGAAAACTTAACTAATCCAACTAGCATTTAAGTATCAAAAGGAAGAAAAAACATTGTTTATGAAAAAGTTATCTGTGCCTTACTACTATTAGCGCATACAAATGCATTGAATAACAGATTCACTACATGGAACAACAGATAGCCCCCCCCCCAAAAAAAAAACTATATAAAGGAAGTTTGTTCTGAAGTGTCTATCCTATACTAAGGATGGCGCCGAAGAACATGGCTGACATTTTACATTCTCCTTGTGCGCGATGTCTATTATTAAAGAAGTCTCGAGGTATTGCTCGCCTGAGTTAGAGTACCTTATAATAAGCTGTGGACCCCACTATCTACAGAGAGAGTTCTCGTCTGTTTAATTCGTAGCCATCGATTTACCACCACAAAAAGAAGCTGGCACGAAGACCGCTCTCAACCAACTCTATAAGGCCACAAGCAAAGAAGAAAATGCTCACCTAGAAGCAGTGCTCCTGGTGGCCGGGGATACTTAAATCAGTTTTACCAAATTTTTACCAGCATGTCACATGTGCAACCAGGGGGGAAAAATCAGAGACCATCTTTATTCCACACACAGAGATGCACACAAGCT
This sequence comes from Oncorhynchus clarkii lewisi, assembly GCF_045791955.1. Taxonomy (NCBI): domain Eukaryota; kingdom Metazoa; phylum Chordata; class Actinopteri; order Salmoniformes; family Salmonidae; genus Oncorhynchus; species Oncorhynchus clarkii. Next base: position 64,803,219 of record NC_092148.1, read on the forward strand.
CTCCCCCGCCCTCCATTTGGCAAATCTGACCATAGTTATATCCTTCTGCTTACAAGCAAAAACTAAAGCAGGAAGTACCAGTTACTCGCTCAATACGGACGTGGTCAGTTGACGCGGATGCTACACTACAGGACTGTTTTGCTAGCACAGACTAGAATATGTTCCGGGATTCAGCCAATGGCATTGAGGAAAACAGCCAATGGCATTGAGGAAATCGGCTTCATCAATAAGTGCATCGATGATGTCGTCCCCACAGTGACTGTACATACATATCCCAACCAGAAGCCATGGATTACAGCCAACATCTGCATCGCGCTAAAGGCTAAAGCTGACGCTTTCAAGGAGCGGGAGACTATTCCGGACGCTTATAAGAAATCCCGCTATGCCCTCAGACAAACCATCAAAACAAGCAAAGCATCAATACAGGATTAAGATTGAATCCTACTCCACCGGCTCTGACGCTCGTCGGCTTGAAAACTATTACGGACTACAAAGGGAAACCCAGACGCGAGCTGCTCAGTGATGCGAGCCTACCGGACGAGCTAAATGCCTTTAATGCTCCCTTCGAGGCAACCAACACCGAAGCATGCACGAGAGCACTAGCTGTTCAAGATGACTGTGATCACGCTCTCAGTAGCCGATGTGAACAAAACATTCACAAAGCCGCTGGGCCAGACGGATTACCAGGACGTGTACTCAAAGCATTCCAACTGTCAAGTCTCTTCACTGACATTTTCAACCTCTCCCTGACCGAGTCTGTAATACCTACATGTTTCAAGCAGACCACCATGGCTTCCTTGGGCACAGGGCCTAAGGTAACCTGCCTAAATGATTACCGCCCCGTGGCACTCACGTCGGTAGCCATGAAGTACTTTGAAAGGCTGGTCATGGCTCACATCAGCAGCATCCCCCTGGACACGCTAAACCCACTCCAATTCGCATACCGCCCCAACAGATCCACAGATGACGCAATCTCAATTGCACTCCACACTGCCCTTTCTCACCTGGACAAAAGGAACACCTATGTGAGAATGCTGTTCATTGACTACAGCTCTGCGTTCAACACCAGTGCCCACAAAGCTCACCACTAAGCTAAGGACTCTGGGATTAAACACCTCTCTCTGCAACTGTATCCTAGACTTCCTGACGGGCCGCCCCCAGGTAGTAAGAGTAGGCAACAACGCGTCTGCTACACTGATCCTTAACACTGGGGCCACTCATGGGTGTGTACACTTAGTCCGCACCTTGGGGGGGGGGGGGGGGGGGGGGGGGGGGGGGGGGGGGGGAAACATATTTAGGTAGCCTGTTTTGTCTGTGGGTTGTTGGTGATTGTCTATGTGTAGTGTTTGTGTCAGCACAATTGTTCATTAGCTTCACGGTTGTCACGTTGTTGTTTTTTAGTGTTCAATTTTCCCATTAAAATGACAAACACTTACCACGCCGCATCTTGGTCCTCCTCTCTATCTCCAGATGACAACCGTGACAGAACCCCTATATGTTCTTCGAAGAACCCTTGTAATATATTATTTGAAGAACCCCTTATTCCTCGAATAACCTTTTGGGGTTAATTTTTTTAACTCCCTGTCCACCCTCCCCCATTATCAAAAAATATTTTAATCATAATAATTACAATATTGACAATATTGATTTAAATAATGAATGATTTATTTAGTAGCACCACAAATGTGAATTAATATTTACAAAACAATTTACCAAACAAAACACATAAAAAATGGCAAAATTTCTGCAGACGTGTCAGAACATAATAAATAATACAATTTTCTAAATAATGATGTACAATAAAAACATGAATTAAAAATAAATCATAGGTAAACTTACAATATTGTAGACTTGGATTTGTTTTGTGTGTGTGTGTGTGTTTCCAACAGCCACTTGCCCAACAACCACCCATTTAAGTTAGGAAGTTTGCCATCTTTATGACTAGCCCTGGTAACTTCACCCCAACTTCTCTTATACCCAGAACACAGTAACTTAACAAGTGGTTTTCTGACATTTTTGGTCTTGGAGTCACGGCATTTGAACTGTATGTTTATTGTGGTATAGAGTGATATAAGTAGAATTCATATAATTCCAATGCAAGAAGACCTCAAAATTGTGCCACCTCACCGATTTCAACTGCCCCCTTATGCTAGTTAACTGTCAAAAACAGTTTTTTAAAAAACAGTACAGACCCCCAGAAATCGGGAGATTACCCTCTGGTGGTGAAAGTAAGAGCTGCTGAAAATGCATAGTCAAAGAGGAGAAGATGCATGGTCTGTCAAGGATGTAAATAAAAAGTCGGAATAGAGGCATGCTAAGAAAAAATAAACGTGAAAATGATAACACATTAGTGCAGGAAATTAAGAAATGTATTACAATGCTGGAAATGAATGCTGGAATTAAACAATTAACTATGCAAATGATCAAAAGCTGTGCGCATCATGGAAATAGACGCTTGGCTCAAATAGAAGCCTGTATCTAATAAGTGCCTTTTGTGTTCAGTGATTTTAAGTAAATAAGTGCCTGGGTTATGAATTTATGTTTTACAGTGCCTTTTTTTTTGGAACCCAGTTATGGTCTCAATTTACTGTTGAGAGTTAGAATGGTAGAATACACAAGGTGCAATATCGAAATGTGGTGGTGCATCAGCAGTTTTCCTCTTGTTATGTCAGTCATTGACAGTCAGTCAATTAGCCTTGTCAGCTAAAATTGGTAAGTTTGTCTAGCCAGCTATCTAAACTTGTAGTAATGGCTGAATTACCGACTGGGCATGAAGAGCACGTGCCCAGGGGCCCTGACCTCCAGGGGACCCCTGTTGATTTTGTTATGCTATGTTCATATGATATCTGAGTGAGCGTGACTATGTAATGGCAAAATGTGTTTAATTTCAGGAAATTAAACTTTACCCTCATACTACCAATGGGTCATTTTGACCCCACAGGCATATTTTTGATCATAACCCAAATGTGGTTTATTAAATTCTTCAAATGTCATGACTTTGTCGATCAACTTTTTAAAAAAAATAATCGTTGTTTAGTGTTTCTTTATCAACATTTTTACCCAAAAACAAAAACACCTATTTCCATCTATAGTAATTTGTTAGATATGACCTTTATTTGAATCTAGGTTTCTCTGGAGACATAAAAACAAGTTATCCATACCACCAGAGGGTGGAGGGGGAGCTGTATCAGTGTATTTGACCAGATAGAAAGATCATCTACAGAGATATAGCTCTCCATGTACTTGCCTAATATTGTACTCTTCTAACACGTATTGTATGACTGTGTATAAAACCAACATTAGCATATACAAAACTACAAATGGTATAAATACTTGATAGAACTGCAATACAGAACTCAGATACTTTCACGACTTCTGCCGAAGTTGAAGCCTCTCCTTGTTCGGTGCTCGGCGGTCGATGTCACCGGTCTTCTAGCCATCATTGATCCATTTTTCATTTTCCATTGGTTTTGTCTTGTCTTCCTACACACCTGGTTTCAATCCCATTCATTACCTGTTATGTCTTTGTCAGAGATTGTTTGTATTTCAGTGTTGTATATATTTTTGTATTGGTGCGTGCCGGGTCCTCGTACCCATTTTTGTTATTTATTACATTTAGTGTTTGGAGTATGTTTCGTTCATTGTTATTAAATAACTCCATTACACTCAGTTTGATTCTCCTGCGCCTGACTTCCCTGCCACCTATATAAATGACTCTGACAGATACACTCTGAATCTACACATAGCTGTATTGGTGTGTATTCTCCAAAAGTAGTTATTCTACAGCAAATCTAAAAAGTCTATTTGAATCCAGGTTTCTCTAAGAGACATAATATTAAGTTATAAATATCCTCAGAGGGTCGAGGAAATAAATTGCAAATAAATTCATAAAAAATCCTACAATGTGATTTTATGGATTTTTTTCCCCTCATTTTGTCTGTCATAGTTTAAGTGTACCTATGATGAAAATTACAGGCCTCTCTCATCTTCTTAAGTGGGAGAACTTGCACAATTGGTGGCTGACTAAATAATTTTTTGCCCCACTGTATGTTGTAAGAATAATTTCGATATCACAAACAGAATGTGATATAAACAGTTTTAAGAAGACGTACAGGTAAGATGCTTTGATGTCTATGTAGTGAAAGAAAGAGTATGTCCATAGGTTTCCTAAACCCTTACCATTGGCAAATCGCTCTCAAAATTGAAGATATTAGCTCAATTTCTAAATATTACCAGTGTTCCATGCGGTCCACGTGTGTACAAATAAGCAAATAGCCTACAGTAACATAAACTAATTAAAAAATGCTATTGTGTTCTTTGCAATAACTTTTATCCAGTCATTTGTACCACATAAATATGACAAAATGACTATTTAATTACAAATTCTAAAAATTAAATTATACTACAATCAAATGATGGCAAATCATCTTTTTAGTACTAATGTGGATTGTACTTTGGAAAAAAGCTGCACATAACATAATAAAATGCAAAAAAAGTATTTGCTAGAGTAGCAGTCTGTTTTGGTTATTTTTAATTTCAGATAACACCATTTACATGTATAATGATGTTTTGATAAGAATTAAGTTCATATTTTGGCATGATTGTTGCTTTTTCCAATAGTATCTTCTTGGGGTCAAAATGACCCAAGTTGGTAATCCATGTATGTAAAATACAGTGCATTCGGGAAAGTAATCAGACCCCTTCCCCTTTTCCACATTTTTTTACGTTACAGGCTTATTCAAAAATGTAATAAATAAAAAATGTTCCTCATCAATATACACACAATACCCCATAATGACATGGGGTAAAATGCGCCTTGGTCAGGGAAATGAGCAAGAACGTGATGGTCACTCTGACAGAGCTCCAGAGTTCCTCAGTGGAGATTGGAGAACATTCCAGAAGGACAACCATCTCTGAAGCATGGTGGTGGCAGCATCATGCTGCAGGGATGTTTTTCAGCGGTTCTGTGGTGTTGAACTTACCAAGACTTGTAAGTCTCTAAAAGTGGGTGATTTTATATGAGAATGTAATTTTAAACAGTGTCAGAGGAGTATTATCACAACATGTGTGTTATTGCCTATTGTTGGGCAAAGCCTCGCCACCTCCTGCGCTCCTTGGCTTTGTAGATAAAGGATAATGTGGGTGACCCTGTGTGACTGTTTGTTCTCCAATTTGTTATGCAGTTTCTCTGGCTCCTGCAAGGTGCCTTTGGCTAGGAGCGAGAGCTCCATCCCGCGCCTGCTGAATTGCTTAACTGGGTGAGAAATGAAGATTTATCTGCACATCTGCTAGGCGCTTTCTTTCCCCTGCCATGCCATGTATCTTAACTCCCCCACACATACACACAGTGGAGAGGGGAGACACATTATACTAAAGAAAGAAAGATGACCAACTATTATAATTTATTTACAATTTAGATACTTAAATCTCCATTGAATTGAGTTATGTAATCCTATATATTTATATTTGTACAGTAAATTCACAGTGTTCAAATACACCAACATTATGAACACACATTCTCACGCATACAAATACATGGAGTATTATCATTTAATTATAGTTTAGTCTTTAGAGTGCTTACTGCTCGGTCACATTTACTCAGTGTGTTGGAGCACACTCAAGCCCAAATGGCCCACACCACCTTCATTTCCTGCCAGGCCCCAGCTCAGGCTCCCCCTTATCTGACCTCTCACACAGTGAACCCTATGAATGGACAATAGTGCCCTTCAGTAGGGCCCCAAGACCATAGCAAAGCCTGCAGCTGGAGCGCATAGCAGGCCTGCCCCAGCCTGAGGGCATGCTAACAGCTGAGAAAGATCTCTGAACTGCCGAGGGGATTTGGGAAGGCTGGGGGAATCACAGATGTGAAGGCCAAAGAGGGAACATGTCCAAGAGCCTCCAGCTTGTCCCTGTTTATCAGATGCCATGGAGAAGCTGCTAGTCTTTCCAACAGGTGTTCAGGGGGTGGATGGATGGCAGTTCACAGCTTTAGGTCTGGCTGTTAAAGGAGAGGATGAGCCCCTGGAAAGCACTGTGGTATTATCCATGTAACGAAGGAAGTAGGAAATTAAAGCCCTTGAGAAAATATTTACTGGTGTAAAGTAATGTGAAGAAAAAAAAATGTGTATGGGTCATGTTATAATACGTGTATATCAATATAAAAATATGTGAACAGCATATGCATATAGGAAATTAATTTGAGTTATTTCCAATGAGAGAGCATTAAACACATCCGTTGACTCAGCCATCTGTCACCACTCTTAGTTGTTACTTTGCCAATGTGTCACCTTGACGGAAATATCCACTTCATAAGTAAAAGCCTCACGCCTTGTGTAATGAGCAAATAGAAAAACGCTGGACTGGATGTATGCAAAGGGTTGCCCAACATGTCTCGTCTTTAAGAAATATTTTCCCCACCCAACATGCCATTTTCTTAACTAGGCAAGTCAGTTAAGAACAAATTTCTATTTTCAATGATGGCATAGTGGGTTAACTGCCTTGCTCAGGGGCAGATTTTTACCTTGTCAGCTCGGGGATTTGATCTTGCAACCTTTCGGTTACTAGTCCAACACTCTAACCACTAGGCTACCTGCCTCCCCATAGTTCGTGATGAAAGGACAGAGTATTATAGGCTTACATAGAGGGCATCCTGAAATAACAGAATAACTGAACAGCCAGAGAGAGTTGGGTATTCTTTTCAGCCAGTGGATTAACCCATTAAGAGTAGAACAGTCAACAACAATAAAAAGTCCCCCACCGTGCTGATGTCACTGAGATAAGGCCACAACCTCAGTGGCAGCAGGGAGAGTGATGTGGCTTTTCCACCAGACCACATCCTCACAATGTTGTTGTTTTGTGGCCCCAAGGAGAGACAGAGAGAGAGAGAGAGTGTGCATGAGTGCATGTATGTATGTAGTGCGTGTGTGCGTTTGGAACATATGTGGAGCTAGCAATGAGCTCTTTGACCATGCTATTTATTTACAAAGCCAAAGAGAATAAAAGTGTTCGCATTTTTTTTTATCCCTGCCACTCAGAGTAAACAGTATGGGTGTGAATGCCATACAAATTGTGTTCCGGATTGCTGATACCCAACTGATTGCATCCGTGTGTGCTGCCTGATACCAGGGCTGTGAAGTTCTTTCCCATTTCCACTCTGTTTGCATAGCTCGAGACGCTGGTATAATCACAGCATTGTGCCTGGTCAGTATTTAGCCGTTGTTCTAATGTCAATAAGAGTCTCATTGACATAAGGTGTTTGTGTGCTGGCTATCACTCCATTGAACATATTCCTGTGTTTTTCCACATGTGAGATTGGGCTTTGTTTCCTTGTCAAGACAAGGAGGGTATAGATAGACTTTTGGAAATAGTCTGAGGGGGCATTTGGAACTTAAGGAGCGGTTCTCCATGGGTCATTTTCATTGCGTTTAACGCAGTTAATCTATTGTAATTAATTGATAAAAACTTCTGATAAAAGCTGGGATAATAAATGGTGCAATATAAAGTCGGTAATGGAAAAATACATTTGCCAAGAAGGCACATCTTCAGTAAGGACTGGTGTAATTAAGGCCATTTACCTAACTTTACTCTGTGGTGTTCTTTAAAGTTTATGTAATGCCTTTTGGATAGTTTGAATGGAGCTGATTATCTTTTTTTTTTTTTTAATCTTTTTTAAAGGTGTAGCTGTCTGAACAATGTAGCAATGGATTTAATGCTACCTCTCTCAAGCTTTGTTCAATGGGTAATTGACCATTACATTGATAGAGTAATCCATCACCGGTACCCGTCTTTGTGAACAGTTGTCAGTACTTACTGAGTAACTCCCAGCTTTGTATAATACTGCTGTAACACTGATGGACAACCTCTTAACATTCCTGCATGGCAGGAATACAAATCTAATGTAGCCCATAATAGAATCTAGCATTTTCAGAAAGATGACGGAATTCCAGCAGGAATTTGTTCTTAGTGCACTGGCGTTTCAGCACGTGTCTGAAAGGTTTTTGAGGTAAGATTATTTTCTCCATAGATACAGTAAATTGTTATGTCTGGTATCGTTACCTGGAAACCAATTAATTTACTTCCTTCATAAATGTTATGTCCCACAAAGACTTCTAATCAGAGCAGGAAATGGATTATGACTAAATATCTTCACACATATCAGGCCTGGGCAAAGGCCAGCCCTGGGGCCATATGCGGCCCGCAACCTGATTCAATACCGCCCGCAGAATCATGCTCAGATCACAAAGAATTTGTGATCATGAAGTTTTTTTAAACGTATTTGTTATTCAAATTAAAAGCCCAATGAACTCTCGCCATTATGTAATAATTTAACTCCCACCGCTCGTGGGACATTTATTTTGAAAGCACGTATAAATAACAACTGCACGAGGACAGTGACTGACACACAGGTCACGACGAACATTGACACGGCATGTTGAGGACATCGCAGAGAATATGGAACAACAGTTGAAAGACAAGGTAAAGGATTTCACCTATTTCTCCTTGGCCCTGGATGAGAGCAGTGATGCATGTGACACGGCGCAGTTGTTGATATTCTTACGAGGCATAACCCCAGACTTTGAAATTACAGAGGAGCTTGCTTCCGTACAGTCAATGAAAGCATAACCACGAGGAAAGATTTAATGTATGGCAAAGCTGGAACTGAGTTTTGGAAAGTTATCCAGTATGACAATTGATGGGTGCCCAAACTTGACAGGAAAAAACTTTGGCCTTTTGAAAAGGATACAAGATGAAGTAGCTGAGCTGAACCCAGATCAGAAAATTATTTTCCTGCATTGCATTATTCATCAGGAGGTGCTCTGTAAATGTGTTCTGAAAATGAGCCATGTTGTGGATACTGTCACTAAAGTGGTAAACTTCATAAGAGCAACATCTTTAAAACACAGGCAGTTTGTCTCACTGTTGGAAGAAACAGAGTTGGGTCATGCAGAGTTTGGGGAAGTGGCTTAAAAGGGTGTGGGACCTGATGTCAGAGATTGCTGAAATTTTGCAAATGAAAGGAAAATATGTGGATTTCCCTCAACTGCAAGATAAAGAATGGTTGGTTGATTTTGCCTTCACTGTGGACATCATGGCCCTCATGACTGAACTGAATTCTAAACTACAAGGGAAGGGCCTTTTCACACATCAGATATACAGCCTTGTCATAGCCTTCAAGGGAAAATGACTCCTCCTGACCCGTCAAGTAGAAGCTAACAATGTCACCCACCTTCCGACACTACTAGTCTGTTCCCTATCAGATGACCAGCGGGAGAAGTATACATCGCTGCTGCGTGCTTTGAACAGTGAGTTTTCTCGTTGTTTTGAGGATTTCAACGTGTTGGAAGATGACACGCTGTTGGTTTCCTCTCCTTTCACCTTCAATGTGGATAACGCTCCCACTGAGCTTATCGATCGTCAGTCTGATGCAGTGATTGGAGAACTATTCAAAACAATGTCACTGACGAGGTTCTATGCATCTCTCAATGAACAAAACTTTCCAAAGATTAGGAGTCATGCTCAGAAGATGTTTGTACTGTTTGCGTCAACCTATGTATGTGAACAGACATTTTCAGTGATGAAATATAACAAGTTAAGGCACAGATCATCTCTTACTGACTCACCTCTCAGTAATCCTGTGCATAGCAATGTCAGAAACTATACCTGACTTCACTGCTCTAGTCAATGTCTATCAGAGACCTCACTCCTCACACTGATTGAGTAATTTAAATGTAATATTGAGCTCTCTCTTTCTTGTTTTTGTGCATACCCATTAACAAGAGTTCTTTCTGTCTGTGATGCTGAATGCACAGTGTACTTTTCCCTCCGTGTAGTTTATTGCATGTTTAATAATAAAAATACCTACCAGAAGGAGAACATGGATGTGGTTTATTTCTGTGCATGTTAAAAAAGTAATATGGATGTGATTTACAGTAGATATATCTGTTAACACAGTCATACACAATATGTATAATCCTGTAATATGATTCTGGCCCATGACAATATATTCTAATGTGGCCCTCTATGGAAGATAATTGCCCAGGCCTGACATCTCCCTCACTAACTTTAAGCATCAGCTGTCAGAGCAGCTTACCATTCACTGCACCTGTGCACAGCCCATCTGTAAATAGCCCACCTACCTCATCCCCATTTTATTATTTGTTCTCTTTTGTACCCCAGTACTCTCTTTTTTTCTCTTTGCACATCATCATCTGCACATCTATCACTCCAGTGTTAATGCTAAGTTGTAATTATTTTGCCACTATGGCCTATTTGTTGCTTTACCTCCCTGAATTTACTACATCTGCACACACTGTACATAGTGTGTGCAGATCTATTATGTTATTGACTGTACGTTTGTTTATCCCATGTGTAACTCTGTGTTGTTTTTGTCGCACTGCTTTGCTTTATCTTGGCCAGGTCGCAGTTGTAAATGAGAACATGTTCTCAACTGGCCTACCTGGTTAAAGAAAGGTGAAATAAAATAATAAAATAAAGAAATATAAAGTATCCTGCGATCTTCTTCACTATATCATCACTGCTATGTGATATGGTTCATTATAGAGGACAATGTGACTGTAAATTACTTTTACCTGCTCATATTCCTGCATATGATCATCCGTAAGGGAATGAGCCCATCAGTATACTCCCCGAACAAGATTAAAATGCTGCCATCATCTCAAGAATTGATATTCCGTTCCTGCTCTAATGACATGCTTCCCATTTTCCTGAGCCAGACTGGTAGCGCTGTCCAAATCCTTTTAGGCCCCCAAACCCGGCCACTCCAAATGAGATATCATTAGCATAATAGTGTCTGGTGCTGTTTTGTGATTTATTTTAATCAACCCCAGAGTCACTAGTAATTAGTACTGTGCTACTAATGGATTCTGATTGACACTCTGGCATCCTGTCATTTGTCACTGGTCATTTTACACCATTCTCACAGTGGGTTCTGTGTAACCGTGTAGGTAGACTGATATCTCATTTAAATTTCTTTAGCATTTTCCTTTTTTGGTCCCTGTTATGAAAATGTTGTAATTATTAATGTTGTCACGGTCTCCTAAAAGAGGATTCTGAAGAAGGCCCATAAAAGTGTCATTATAGCACCCATCTAAACCATTCATATTACTCGCCATATCCCTAGGAAGATCTGCATTTCAAATGCACTTTTAAGTTTGAGCACTTGAGCTGTGAGATTTGACATCCAACTAATCTTCCTCTGAACCCGAGGATGGTATGCTCAGAGGGAATTGGCATTTCCGTCTTAGCCCGAGTGTCTCAGCATTGTTTCTCCACAGGACCTATAGTGATTGGACTAGTGAAAAATAATAACAGGAATAATATCCAGCAGGGTTTTTAGACACAGAGACTCAGTGGATTGAGAATGATTTTAAAAAATGGAATCAAATGCAGAATACATTACACAGCATCAACTGTTTCAAGGACACCAAAGGTCAGCCTGTCTGTCTGGCTCATTGTCTGGCGGTGGATGGAGCTGCTGGGATGATATTGTGTCAGAAAATAGTGGTATATGAGCTCTCTAGGGTGTGTTCTATCACTGCATCATTATCTACAGATATATATTTTTACAATCCGGGCTTGTGGGCTCCCAACTGTGTCACAGGAATCTTGACTTGAGCCAATCCATCCACACTGGTCACTGACCCATTTCTCCACTGCCTCTCCTCAAAATTACCAAGAGTGCAATGCCTCAGTGATCCCCTTCACTTTGTAGCTCCTCTGACCTTTGATGTTGAGGACTTGGTGCTCATGTATCCAGCCAGGAGGGACGGCATTCATCTAGAACCTAATCTGTCCCACGGCTGTGATTGATGCAGCCGGTGGCTTAGAGAAGTCCAATAAGAGCATGGTCTTATTGGAATCTCAACAGGATGTGTAATGGCAGGTTTGCAAATGACTGACTTTGTTAAATCACAGATTGATTGCGACAATAGTTGCCCGGAAACTATACATTCAGAAACTAGTCAAACTAGCTTCTGCTGCTCATTCTCCCTCTAATGCTCTTTTACTCAGCTATACCTATTGCACACAAACATTCACACAAGTAAACAAATTCACGCTTACACACATGCACGTAATAATAGTTTCAAGCTATCGCTCTCTCACCCCTTTTGCTTTTCTCCCTCTTGCAGCTACCAACACCAACCATTAAGCATGTAGAAGGTAGAAGCACCCACCCACACTCTCCTCACCTCCCCTGGGACAAACTGTTTCAACATGGGCAGTATGGCCTGGGAAGCTCAGCGTACGTGTCTGTTATACCCCTCCCTGCAGCTGTGCACCTGGATCTGTGCACAATTCCTGCATGGCAATGAACCGACCCACCTGTTCACACCTGAGGCCTGCGCCTCCACACCTCCACTGCCTCTCTCCTGTCCTGCCTTTGTTTCTTCCATCATCTCAGGAGATTGATGCGAACCAAGTGAACAGGTTATAAATCTACTTTGATGTTGTCATAGGGATGGAATGGAATACTAAATGTGTAAAACTGTCAGTGTCTCTTCATGGGATTGTGAGTATGACAGTTAATGTGGAATAGTTCAATGCATTATACAAACACATGTCAATTAGAAGTGTAGTTCAAATCAAATGTATTTATATAGCCCTTCTTACATCAGCTTATATCTCAAAGTGCTGTACAGAAACCCAGCCTAAAATCCCAAACAGCAAGCAATGCAGGTGTAGAAGCACGGTGGCTAGGAAAAACTCCCTAGAAAGGCCAAAACCTAGGAAGAAACCTAGAGAGGAACCAGGCTATGAGGGGTGGCCAGTCCTCTTCTGACTGTGCCGGTTGGAGATTATAACAGAATGAATGGCCAAGATGTTCAAATGTTCATAAATAACCAGCATGGTCAAATAATAATAATCCCAGTAGTTGTCAAGGGTGCAGCAAGTCAGCACCTCAGGAGTAAATGTCAGTTGGCTTTTCATAGGTGATCATTAAGAGTATCTCTACCGCTCCTGCTGTCTCTAGAGAGTTGAAAACAGCAGGTCTGGGAAAGGTAGCATGTCCGGTGAACAGGTCAGGGTTCCATTGGCGTGTCACAAGATTTTCACATCAAGCCAAGCTCACCCAGCCAGTTGAGCCAGCCCCATACAGAACATATTTGGCATGAAGTTTAACCATTGGATGTTAATCAGGGTCGTAAATAACTGCCAATATTTTCGTTGAGCAATACAGGTTCACAGAGAAAGCATAGCCCTTCTATGGTAAATTGACGCTGAATGCTTTGTCAATCCCTATTGATTATTTTCAGGTGTTACGGTCTGTGACATTGTTTGTTGTCATCATTGGCCTTGGTTTGGACCTGCTAGGCTCCATCTCCATAGTCCTGATTAAACTCTGAAATGCCATGTGTGACACTGACAGGAGTCCTCCTACATACCAGACACGGTTAATTTTAGAGAGTGATTAATGTCCACAAAGACCGACCTGCTTAGCAGCTGTCTTTGTTTGGCCTGATACATGCTAAATACTGCAGGATTTCACATGTATTGGTCATGAAACTCTTTAAAGGAGAATTTTGCCCAAAATCCAGAAACTCCCAAGTCATTTCATACATTGAAACTAGTTCAGTGTTTTTTGCCCTCTCCCCCTATCTCTCTCTGGAGTGCAGAACTGAGACAGATGCAAAAACATGTCGCGTGACGTGACTCGTGACGTTGCTGGATGCAGGCCTCACTCTGCTCCGTTGTCATTGATTTATATATCTGCAAACTGTGGACAAATTCATTGTTTTATTGAAAGCGTAAGGCCAAATTAGCAAATTTTTTATATATCGGTTTTGAGTCGTGTGCTTTTCCACGTACACTGAACAAAAATATAAACGCAACATGCAACAATTTCAAAGATTGTCCTGAGTTACAGTTTATAATAAGGAAATCAGTCAATTGAAAGTAATACATTTTGGCCCTAATCTATGGATTTCACATGACTGGGAATACAGATACCTTTTTAAAAAAGGTAAGGGCATGGATCAGAAAACCAGTCAGTATCTGGTGTGACCACCTCATGCAAAGTGACACATCTCCTTCACATAGAGTTAATCAGGCTGTTGATTGTGGCCTGTGGAATTTTGTCCCACTCCTTTTCAATGACTGTGCAAAGTTTTGGGATATTGGCGGGAACTGGAACACACTGTCATACACGTCGATCCAGAGCATACTCAATGAATGACTTGTCTGGTGAGTACGCAGGCCATGGAAGAAATTTGACATTTTCAGCTTCCAGGAATTGTGTACAGATCCTAGCGACATGGGGCTGTGCATTATCATGCTGGAACATGAGATGATGGAGGCAAATGAATGGCATGACAATGGGCCTACGGATCTCATCAAGGTATCTCTGTATATTCAAATTTCCATCGATTAAAATACAATTGTGTTCATTGTCCGTAGCTTATGCCTGCCCATAGCATATCCCTGCTACCACCATGAGGCACTCTGTTCACAACGTTGACATCAGCAAACCACTCTCTCACACGACGCCATATATTCTGTCTGCCCGGTACAGTTGAAACTGAGATTCATCTGTATATAGCACACTTCTGCAGCATGCCAGTCGCCGTCGAAGGTGAGCATTTGCCCACTGAAGTCAGTTACAACGTCGAACTGCAGTCAGGTCAAGACCCTGATGAGGACAACGAGCACACAGATGAGCTTCCCTGAGATGGTTTCTGACAGTTTATGCAGAAATTATTCACCTGTGCAAACCCACAGTTTCATCAGCGGTCCGGGTGGCTGGTCTCAAAAGATCCCGCAGGTGAGGAAGCTGGATGTGGAGGTCCTGGGCTGGCGTGATTACACGTGGTCTGCGGTTGTGAGGCAGGTTGGACGTACTGCCAAATTCTCTAAAACAACGTTGGAGGCGGCTTATGGTAGAGAAATGGACATTAAATTATCTGGTAACAGCTCTGGTGGACATTCCTGCAGTCAGCATAACATATTGCATGCTCCCTCAACTTGAGACATCTGTGGCGTGTTGTGTGAAAAACTGCACATGTTAGAGTGGCCTTTTATTGTCCCCAGCACAAGGTGCACCTGTGTAATGATCATGCTGTTTAATAGGCTTCTGTCAGGTGGATGGATTATCTTGGCAAAGGAGAAATGCTGACTAACAGGGATGTAAACAAATTTGTGCTCAAAATTAGAGAGAAATAAGATTTTGTGTGTATGGAACATTTCTGGGATCTTTTATTTCAGCTCATGAAACATATGGCCAACCTTACATGTTGAGTTTATTTTTTTGTTCAGTATAAAATATTTGCAAATGTTTTATATCATTATTTTATGTAGCCGACTGCCACAGCAACGAAAATGGGTAACAACGCATGAGTGCCCTCATTTGGAAACCCTGCTACTTAGAAATGTCAAGATGTGCCCTTATATGGCGCTTGATGCCACACGTTTTTGGGGGGGTAGAAGTAGTGAGGATACTGAAAGCTGCAATATGTAACTTTTTGGGGTGACTCGACCAAATTCACATAGAAATGTGAGTTATAGATCTGTCACTCATTGAAAGCAAGTCTAAGAAGCAGTATATCTGTTGTATATGCGCTGGTTCTATGCTTCCTTTCTTATGTTTCGTTTTTGCGTCTTAGGTTTTGTACACTAGCTTCAAACAGCGGAAAATACAATATTTTTGGTTATTGAAAATACATTTCAGAAGTTTAGATTGTACAATGATTCTCTACACTAATGCTTGTTTTGTCACAAATTGAAATTACAGTACAATTTCACTATAGTTCTCTTACAAAAAAAACTACGAAAAACATGTCTTACGACAAAATTGATTTGAGGCATAGTAGTCCATTCTGATGAAGAATTTAGACAAATTGAACTTCAGATGGCAGCAACCGTTTTAGAAACCGAGGCTGCAGTGGCAGCTGGACAGGAGCCCCAACCCATCCCCAGGATCAACACAGACTGGTGGTGTGTGCATTTGAGGCAATTGCGCTCCAATGACAACAATTGAAGAATGTTTGTGCTGCAGATCATTTGAATATGTGACTACAATTCTTAGACATGGAGGAACTTGATAATGAGGAGCAGTTAGTTAGCTTTTGAGACCACATGGATTTTGCTGCCCACAAAACTCTGTCCTGGAAACATCTTCCCTATTCCAAAAAGGAATTGGAGACACAACGCTGTTCCAGCTGTGCCAAATGGACATTTATCCAACGAGTAAGTAGTCAAACTTTACTTTATTGAATGATCGCTCATCATTAACCTCTATGAGCGGAACCGTTAGTGGGTTGATGTTTTGACATTAGCCCACACCACTATATAGCCTATATCTATTTATCACAATGTTTTTAGGATATTCTATTCCCCTTCTCCACTGCTTTGGCAGTCAGCCACATAAACTAACCGCAAATGTTTTAGGTGGAAAAGTACAAATTTCCTGACTCAAAATCGATAATGCTTTTGACAAAAAATAGCTAAGTCGGCCGTATGCTTTCAATAAAACAACAACTTTGTCCACAGTTCACGGCTTTGTGAATCTTGCATTCACTGACCAAGGAGCAGAGTTAGGCCTGCACCCAGCAATATCACGAGTCACATGACCCGTTTTTGCAGCTGTCTCAGTTCTGCAATCCATGGAGAGAGAGGGGGAGAGGACAAACTCCACTGAACTAGTTTCAATGTATGGAATCACTTGAGAGTTTCTGGATTTTGGGTAAACTTCTCCTTTAATATCAGACATCTATCACATTACAGTGTAAACTCAAGCAGTTAAAATGTCTGGGTATGTATTTTTCTGTTGTCTCTACCCATCCAATTGTAAATCAGTTTGGACTTTGAAAGGTCTTTCACTATGGGTTAAAAGTAGCTATGCACATTATCATGCTTAAGTACAGGCATTATCATATACAGTCTAGAGATTGTGAGTTGCTTTTTCAGAGGTTTACCCTCTGAACACCTATCACAGCATCCCATATTGCTGGTGTGGCACTTGGTTACACAAGGATGACACCATTTGCCACTGATTTGACTCCTCAAAACATAGCAGGGAGGTCTGACAAATCCTGGTCCCACCTCTCCCGCCTGCCCCCCACAGACAGGCTAGGGCTGTTGACAGGTATCTCAACATGCCATCTGTTGCTATTTCTCAATGGGGCTCCAACTCTGCACACACATTTAATTGATTTAGTGGGGGATGTCTGCGCATCTGTGGAGGATGAGTACGGAATTTCACTCAAACGGCAAACTCCACATTTCCATAGAAAAATATTTGCTCCATTATGTTGTTAGATCTCGGCACTTGATAATCAGCGTAGAGAATGGCATGCTTGACAAAATAATTAGAACACATTACTGAGCGAGATATGAATGTAATAACAAAGAGGACCTGGAAATGTCCTTGATTGGAGTGTGTCAGCCATGCTCCTCTGAAGGGTGAAAAATCTCTCTAATTTGGCCTGATTCCCAAACCGTTACATTGGCAAGACAAAGTATGTGACCACTTTGGAAATACCTGGATTTCTGCATAAATTGGTCATCAAATTTGATCTGATATACACAACAACAATAGACAAAGAGTGTGCTAAAACTAATAACACACAATATGTTGTATTTTTCTTGTCTATATTGAATACATCATTTAAACATTCACAGTGTAGGTTGGAAAAATTATGTGAACCCCTAGGCTAATGACTTCTTCAAAAGCTAATTGGAGTCAGGAGTCAGCTAACCTGGAGTCCAATCAATGAGACGAGATTGGAGATGTTGGTTAGAGCTGCCTTGTACCATAAAAAGAACTCACAAAATTTGAGTTTGCTATTCACAAGAAGCATTGCCTGATGTGAACCATGCCTCAAACAAAAAAGATCTCAGAATTCCTAAGATTAAGAATTGTTGACTTGCAAAAAGCTGGAAAGGGTTACAAAAGTATCTCTAAAAGCCTTGAGATTCATCAGTCCACGGTAAGTTAAATTGTCTATAAATGGAGAAAGTTCGACACTGTTGCTACTCTCCCTAGGAGTGGCCGTCCTGCAAAGACGACTGCAAGAGCACAGCGCATGAAGAATCCTAGTGTCAGCTAAAGACTTACAGAAATCTCTGTAAGTCTACGATATGTAAAACACTAAACAAGAATGGTGTTCATGGGAGGACACTACAGAAGAAAGCCACTGCTGTCCAAAAAAAAACATTGCTGTATGTCTGAAGTTTGCAAAAGTGCACGTAGATGTTCCACAGCGCTACTGGCAAAATATTCTATGGACAGATGACACTACAGTTGAGTTGTTTGGAAAGAACACACAACACTATGTGTGGGGAAAAAAGGCACAGCACACCAACATCAAAACATCAGCTCAGAGTTCCAGATCTCTTCCAAGATGGCGTAGCAGTTCAGATGTCTTTGTCTTGTCGTGTCCCGTGTATATCTTTTTTTTCCTTCGTATGTATTTCGTATATATTTTTTTATATTTTTAACCTCAAATTCAACAAACACTCCTACAACCTGCCTCACCCAATGTGGTATGGATCTGCAATTTTCTATACTTTAGTATAGTATACTTCAGATAGCAACTGCTAGCGGTCATCAGCTAACCTTAGTCCGGTCAACACCTGCCAGTCTGCACAGCGCGATTCAACCCAGAGCATACCGGACTGCTTTTTCTCCACATCTCCAGTTTCCCACTGCAAAATCTGAACCTTTTCACCTGGATCATTGAAGCTAGCTAGCTGCTATCCGAGTGGCTACCCCCTGGCTAATGTCTCTGTTCCTAAGCAAGCACCAGTGAGCCTGGAACTAGCTTTGTGCTAGGCCCATCTTCTGGCTAGTTGAAGAGGTCCATCAGCCACTCCTTGGCTACAATACATATTTTGCCAATTGGCCTGGACCCTGGCAATGTAGAGGTTAATTAAGGCCCTGCAGCGCCTAGCTCCACTCCCATTCCCCAGGTGCTCTCATTTGTTGACTTCTGTAACTGTAAAAGCCTTGGTTTCATGCATGTTAACATTAGAAGCCTCTTCCCAAAGTTTGGTTTACTCACTGCTTTAGCACACTCTGCCAACCAGGATGTCCTAGCCGTGTCTGAATCCTGGCTTAGGAAGGACACCAAAAATCCAGAAATGTCCATCCCTAACTATAACATTTTCCGACAAGATAGAACTGACAAAGGGGGCGGAGTTGCAATCTAGTTCTGTCATACTATCCAGGTCTGTACCCAAATAATTTGAGCTTCTACTTCTAAACATCCGCCTTTCTAGAAACAAGTCTCTCTCTGTGGCCGCTTGTTACAGACCACCTTCTGCCTCCAGCTGTGCCCTGGACACCGTATGTGAATTGATTGCCCTCCATCTATCTTCAGAGCTCGTACTGTTAGGTGACCTAAATTGGGACATGCCTAACACCCCAGTCATCCTACAATCTAAGCTAGATGCCCTCAATCTCACACAAATGATCAATGAACCTACCAGGTACAACCCCAAATCTGGAAACACGGGCACCCTCATAGATATCATCTTGACCAACCTGCCCTCTAAATACACCTCTGCTGCCTTCAACCAGGATCTCAGCAATCACTGCCTCATTGCTTGCGTCCTTAAATGGGTCTGCGGTCAAACAACCACCCCTCATCACTGTCAAATGCTCCCTAAGACACTTCAGCGAGCAGGCCTTTCTAATCGACCTGTCCGGGTATCCTGGAAGGATATTGATCTCATTCCGTCAGTAGAGGATGCCTGGTTATTCTTTAGAAGTACTTTCCTCACCATCTTAAATAAGTATGCCCCATTCAAAAAATGTAGAACCAGGAACAGATATAGCACTCACTCCAGACCAGACTGCCCTTGACCAGCACAAAAATATCCTGTGGTGTACTGCATTTCCATTAATTAGCCCCTGCGAAATGCAACTTTTCAGGGAAGTTAGGAACCAATATACACAGGCAGTTAGGAAAGCAAAGGCTAGATTTTTCAAACAAAAATGTGCATCCTGTAGCACAAACTCCAAAAAGTTCTCCGACACTGTAAAGTCCATGGAGAATAAGAGCACCTCCTCCCAGCTGCCCTCTGCACTGAGGCTAGGAAACACTGTCCCCACCGATAAATTCACGATAATTGAGAATTTCAATAAGCATTTTTCTACGGCTTGCCATGCTTTCCACCTGGCTACGCCTACCTCGGTCAACAGCCCTGTACCCCCCACAGCAACCTACCCAAACCTCCCCATTTCTCCTTCACCCATATCCAGATACAGTTGCTGATGTTCTGAAAGAGTTGCAAAATCTGGACCCCTACAAATCAGCTGGGCTAGACAATCTGGACCCTCTCTTTCTAAAATCATCCGCCGCAAGTGTTGCAACCCCTATAACTAGCCTGTTCAACCTCTCTTTCGTATCGTCTGAGATCCCCAAAGATTGGAAGCTGCCACGGTCATCCCCCTCTTCAAAGGGGGAGACACTCTAGACTCAAACTGTTACAGACCTATATCTATCCTACCCTGCCTTTCTAAGATCTACGTAAGCCAAGTTAACAAACAGATCACTGACAATTTTGAATCCCACCGTATCTTCTCCACTATGCAATCTGGTTTCCAAGCTGGTCATGGGTGCACCTCAGCCACGCTCAAGGTCCTAAACGATATCATAACTGCCATTGATAAAAGACAATACTGTGCAGCCATATTCATCGACCTGGCCAAACCCTCCATAACTCGGGCGACGCTAGGCCAATTGTGCGTCACCCCATGGACCTCCTGGTCACGGTCGGCTGCGACAAAGCCTGCACACTGTGATGCAGTGCCTTAGACTACTGCGACACCCGGGAGGCCCCCAATCACCACATTCTTATCGGCAGACTCAACGGCCTTGGTTTCTCAAATGACTGCCTCGCCTGGTTCACCAACTACTTCTCAGACAGAGTTCAGTGTGTCCAATCGGAGGGCCTGTTGTCCGGACCTCTGGCAGTCTCTATGGGTGGTGCCAAATGGTTAAATTCTCAGGTCGACTCTTTTCTCTCATGTCGCTCTTGCTGCTGATGATTCTGTGATCCACCTCTACGCAGACGACACCATTCTGTATACTTCTGGCCCTTCTTTGGACACTGTGTTAACTAACCTCCAGATGAGCTTCAATGCCAAACAACTCTTATTCCATGGCCTCCAACTGCTCTTAAATGCAAGTAAAACTGAATGCATGCTTAACCGATCGCTGCAGGCACCTGCCCGCCCGTCCAGCATCACTACTCTGGACGGTTCTGACTTAGAATATGTGGACAACTTCAAATACCTAGACTGTAAACTCTCTTTCCAGACTCACATTAGGCATCTCCATTCCAAAATTAAATCTAAAATCGCTTTCCTATTTCGCATCAAAGCATCCTTCACTCATGCTGCCAAACATGCCCTCGTAAAACTGACTATCCTACCAATCCTTAACTTTGGCGATGTCATTTACAAAATAGACTCCAACACTCTACTCAGAAAATTGGATGCAGTCTATCACAGTGTCATCTGTTTTGTCACCAATGCCCCATATACTACCCACCACTGCAACCTGTATGCTCTTGTTGGCTAGCCCTCGCTTCATATTTGTCGCCAAACCCACTGGCTCCAGGTCATCTATAAGTCTTTGCTAGGTAAAGCCCCGCCTTATCTCAGCTCACTGGTCACCATAGCAGCACCCACCCATAGCACGCACTCCAGCAGGTATATTTCACTGGTCACCCCCAAAGCCTATTCCTCCTTTGGCCGCCTTTCCTTCCAGTTCTCAGCTGCCAATGACTGGAACGAATTGCAAAAATCACTGAAGCTGGAGACACATATCTCCCTCACTAACTTTAAGCATCAGCTGTCAGAGCAGCTCACAGATCATTGCACCTGTACACAGCCCATCTGTAAATTGCCCATCCAACTACCTCATCCCCATATTGTTTTTTTTGCTATTGTTTTGCTCCTTTGCACCCCAGTATCTCTACTTGCACATTCATCTTCTGCACACTATCACTCCAGTGTTTAATTTTTAAATTATAATTTCTTCGACACTACTGCCTATTTATTGCCTTACCTCCCTAATCTTACCTCATTTGCACACACTGAATATATATTTTTTTCTATTGTGTTATTGACTGTAGGTTTGTTTATTCCATGTGTAACTCTGTGTTGTTGTTTGTGTCGCGCTGCTTTGCTTTATCTTGGCCAGGTCGCAGTTGTAAATGAGAACTTGTTCCCAACTGGCCTACCTGGTTTTAAATAAAGGTGAAATCAAATAAATAAAATAAAAATCCCAACTGTAAAAGTATGGTGGAGGGAGCATCATGGTTTCGGGCTGCTTTGCTGCCTCAGGGCCTGGACAGCTTACTACAGTATCATCGACGGAAAAATGAATTCCCAAGTTCATCAAGACATTTTGCAGGAGAATGTTAGGCTATCTGTCTGCCAATTGAAGCTCAACAGAAGTTGGGTGATGCAACAGGACAACGACCCAAAACACAGAAGTAAATCAACAACAATGGCTTCAACAGAAGAAAATATGCCTTCTGGAGTGGCCCAGTCAGAGTCCTGACCTCAACCCAATTGAGATCCTGTGGCATAACCTTAAGAGAGAAGTTCACACCAGACATCGCAAGAATATTGCTGAATTGAAACAGTTTTGTAAAGAGGAATGGTCCAAAATTCCTCCTGACAGTTATGCAGGTCTGATCCGCAATTACAGAAAACATTTGGTTGAGGTAATTGCTGTCAGAGGCGGTTCAACCAGTTATTCAATCCAAGTGTTCACACTGTGAATGTTTACACGGTGTGTTCGATAAATACACAAATACGTATAATTGTGTGTTATTAGTTTAAGAAGACTGTGTTTGTCTATTGTTGTGACCTAGATGAAGATCAGATCAAATTTTATGACCAATTTATGTAGAAATCCAGATATTTCCAAAGTGTTCACATACTTTGTCTTGCCAATGTAACTACAGAATAAGGTTCCTCTATTTTCAGCCCAGTCCAGCATAATAAACTTTCTCACACTGGTCTATTCCTCTGTGCACAATACTGTGTATTAGCAGGGACAGTCACTAGTGAGAGGTCAATTAGGAGGGCCATTCTGCCTGGGCCAGCCCCTAGGGCTTGTTTCCCTCTCTGTGTTTGGGGAAGCCAGTTGCCTAGCGCTGCCTTATTCATTGCGGTTATTAGGAACTCTCAGGCATCTCAGTCTCAGCTCAGCTCCTCACTACTTTAATTCCTTTCTGTGGTCTCTGAATTAATTAGTAGGTTATCCAAGGATAATAAGGGTTTGTTTCTCTGAAACACTTCCCTCCCCACCCCATTCTCATCCCCATCCAGAGCTCTCTATATCCAGGTGCTTTGCTGTGGATGTCTCTGAGGCACGGATGCCATATGAAAGCTGCTACTGCCCAAGCCTAATTGGTTAGGTGATTTATTTTATATATTGTCCCTTTTATCCCCATCCCCTTTATCTGTCTCTTTTTGACCCTTGGCCTCTCCAATGCGTGTGTGCATTTTAACACTAAAACCGCTGGGTCTTCGACAACATTCTAACAGTGTAATTAATAAATTTCACATATACAATTTCAAAAATTATAATTTGGTTGTGTTTATGAAGGTCTAGGGTAACTTTAAAATACATTTTTTATTTGATTTCAAATAACACAATAGCCTTTATTAGTTGAGTGGAGTGTCTTTGTTACAACTATTAAACAGAAAGCGTATTGTTGGAATAGGGTTAGAGCTTCTTTTTATAACGACCAAATAAATAAAAAATATCCCAAAATACCCCAACCACCAAGACACACACACGCGCGATCAAATGAAGAAAACATCAGTAGCCTAAACATGATAAGTGCCAAGTCTGCTTGATAGTGAAAATCAGCACAAAATCAATAATGCCATTATAATGATTATAAGTGTTGATATGACATCAGTAAAAAAAATATATATATTTATGTTGGATACCATAGGCAGTTTCTTTGTCATCAAATTGGAGGTAACGTATAATCTCTCTGAAGCGATCCCGTGACATGGTTTCTCCAAAGAAAATAATCTCATACATGTCTGACCAGAAGCTCTTTCCACCGAATGCTCATACAGGATTGATACAGGATTGAAATGAACGCTTCCAGCTCATCAACAGACAGATGCCAGGCAGTGTCTCCTGGCTCCGTGTGAGCCTTAGCCACAGTACAGTCCCTGAATGCTTTGGATGTCCATGCCCCATAAACAACGAAAGCTGGTGAGTGCATTGCTGATGTTGTTTTTTTGCTTGATCTTTTTAATATTTTTGTATCCAAATCAGGCTTTAAACTTCTTCACAACAGTATCTCGGACCTGCCTGGTGTGTTCCTTGTTCTTCATGATGCTCTCTGCGCTTTTAACGGACCTCTGAGACTATCACAGTGCAGGTGCATTTATACGGAGACTTGATTACACACAGGTGGATTGTATTTATCATCATTAGTCATTTAGGTCAACATTGGATCATTCAGAGATCCTCACTGAACTTCTGGAGAGAGTTTGCTGCACTGAAAGTAAAGGGGCTGAATAATTTTGCACGCCCAATTTTTCAGTTTTTGATTTGTTAAAAAAGTTTGAAATATCCAATAAATGTCGTTCCACTTCATGATTGTGTCCCACTTGTTGTTGATTCTTCACAAAAAAATACAGTTTTATATCTTTATGTTTGAAGCCTAAAATGTGGCAAAAGGTCGCAAAGTTCAAAGGGGCCGAATACTTTCGCAAGGCACTGTATGTGAAATTAGTTTTGGTATAGTTTAGGTTCAATTTCGAGGCAACAATCAGGTTGATTATCAACTGGGCACGGCACATTCCAATGTTGGGAGAAGGAGAAGGTCCTTTTTTTTTTTAAATGACGTCGTCATAAATCTGGTTATAACTCCAGTTCTGTTTGTGATATTAAGATTCTAACAGCGGTAGTGTGTTATATAGACAGAAGGGGGAATGACTTAAAAAGGCAGAGTAATACTAAAAATATGTCTGAGCAGTCAAAATGACTGCTTTAGTGGTTCTAGGGTTAACAACGTATGGTGCTTCTATTCATCCAAATCTGCTTCCCCCAGTATTCATACTTTCTCATGTGTGTTTGATTGTAGAGTGGCATATTTTTGACTCTCATCACCATAATAGGATAATAAATGGATAACGGTCTTAAAAATGGAGTTTGTTCGTGTGATGGAAGTTGGGGGTCTTGGTCTCCTCAGTGGAACGGTAGCATATGGACTTGGTAAATAGACACACAATGGTCTGAATAGAGGGGGCGGAAGAAAGGCGCTGACCTTTAGCAGTCTACAGAAGCTCTCTGGGCAGTGGGCCCTGTCAACAGCACAGAACAGAGCTATTCCGGAGCGCCTGGAAGGCTTTGAATAAAGAGCATCTTTAATGGGCCGCTGTGCACAGCCCATGCTAATGCTAATGTCACCCTGGAAACCTAATCAACTCTGAGCTGTCACTGGGCTGTCATCACCAGACCTTCATCACAACAACCCTTCATATACAGAGATGGAGGTTATGAGTGGAGTGCATCTGTGCTGCAGTTCTATCTGGGTTGACTGCATTGTTAGGAGCTAGCAACATTAGCATTTCGCTTCACCGCTACAACACCTGCTAAACTGTGTACATGACCAATAAACTTTGATTTGATCTTCAGCTCCGTCTGAATAACAATGGATAAGTAAGCGAGCTATAAATCTGCTAACAAAATGGTGCATCAAATTAACATGCTAAAATTCCATAACATATATATACCGGTATATTGAACAGAACTATAATATCACATTTGATTTGATTTGACATTAACAGGTCCAGCAAAATCCTCAATTTTCCACATTAAATGTGCATATTAATACATTTACAACCTATAATGAGTAATAATATGCAGTAAACTTGTGTTATACGTCTGGCAAAATGCTTTCAGTTAGATTTTGAAGTCTTTGTGAATATCAAACAGGCATGTGAAGGACAATAGTGCCCAGGGGTATAATTAATGGTTTTCTGTTGTTTCTAAGAGAAATTGATGACATATTGCATCCCATAATCGAGAAGTAGTGTACTTCATTATAAATCATTGTTCATGCATAATATTGAACATAATGCATTGATATTAGGGTACTTTATCACTTTATGTCATTGATGACCACACAGCATTTCAGAGAGGAATAAACCAAGTTGTTTTTAAGGATTAGAGGATAACCCCGATTTTCCATAGCGATTTTCCATAGAGTTTAAACCATGCAAACACACACACAAACACATACACTCTCTGCCCAAATGCCACATGTGTTCGTCCTCTGATAATGTGGAAATCCAATTGTTATTCTTGGCCGTTCTCCACTGTGGAATACTTTTCTTCCAACATCTGCTTAACAGTCACGTAAACTGGAAAAGTGAATTACCTCTAATTCCCCCAAATCTGCCAGTGTCCATGCATAATCCTGACTTTAATTGAATTCAAATCAGGGGATATGAGCGAAATGCACATCCAAAGAGCACTGTCAGGATGTGGACTTTCTGCCCCTGGCCCGCTGGCCCCTATTGTGCCTCTGATCTGAAATGGTCCCAATCAAGACCATTTAACACCATCATGGTCATCTGGGGTGTGTTTACAGTATGCTGTAAGTAAACATGACATAGTTATACAGTAGATACACATATGATAAATTGTTCACACATAGAATGTACATTATCAGCTGTAAGGGAGTACGAAGTCATTGTTTTTTTTAAATCTCCATGAACAGTCATTGTTTATCAAAGTCAATTGACAGAATATCACATTGTCCCAAAGGGTAATTTTGTCCGGATGTTTATCACTGGGATGTTTATCTCTGCCAAACCCTAGACTTGGTTTCTGCATTAACAATTCTTATCAGGTCTGACAGCTCTTTGTCATGGCAATCATCAAATGAAATCAAATGTTATTGGTCACATACACATATTTATCAGATATTATTGCGGGTGTACTGAAATGCTTGTGTTCCTAGCTCCAACAGTGTGGGTATCTAAATAATTCACAACAATACACAGTAAAAGAATGGAATGAAGAAATATACAAATATTATAATTTTATGCCTCATAATGCCTACATCGTGATCTACCATGAACCAAAAATAAAGCAAGAGGAAATCAGCAAAGTAAGTGGGAATGAGATGTCTTTTAGTCTTTTCACTACTGCTTTTGAAAAGATGTGATTACAATCTGGCAACAGCGCATTTCCGCAGACTCAAGCGGGATTTATATTGTTATTCATTCGCTCTGCTGCAAAAGCAGAGGAGGGCTTTTCGTAAACACCCGGAGATGGTCCCCCCCTCCCTGTCCCCCCCAGGTGAAAACCACAGCTACCTCGTACCAGAATGCACCTCTGCAGAGAGAGGCCCACAGCAGCAGCTTTTCTCCTCAATGGGTTCGGGGGTCAGCCTTTTCCCACCAGGGAATCCTTTTTCAACTCATATACGATGGATGCATTATGGCCTCTCAATGAGAGAGGGCTTTCTTTCTGCATTCCTCTGTGCTTCTGCTCTTGCAGAGGCTGAGTGAATAAGAAATCAGCATCTCTATAAAAAACTTTTTTTATTCACAATCCACTTCCCCACTCCACCCACCCATAGCCCCCCACATCCTTCTGTCTGTGAAGTTGGGAATCCATAGGAGGTTTATTTGAGATGCAAGTACAAGTGTGAGAACACTGGGCTTGGGAAAATCCTTCCCTGCGAGCTGAATAGATGCATAGAAGAACTCAGCGTTCCTCTGTCCTTTCCAAACCGGACGTTTCAAGCCCTTTCTCAGTAACTCCTTCAACAACAGAGTTTGTTCTGTGTCAGCTGAACAAAACTTGGCTGTCGTTTTTACAAAAAACCCAAGCTACATTATTGCCTACTTTGATTGAACTCTTTTGTAAAGTAAGAATTGCTTTATTAATGTCGTTTTGGCCCTCTCTATCGTTATTTTGCCATTCGAATGCCTTCAGAAAGTATTCATACCACTTGACTTATTCCACATTTTGTTGTGTTACAGCCTGAATTCAAAATGGATTCAATACATTTTTTTCTCACCAATCTACACACAATAGCCCATAATGTTAAAGTGAAAACAATTTTAGAAATGTTTGCAAATCTATTGAAATGAAATACAGAAATATCTCATTTACATATGTATTCACACCCTTGAGTCAATACATGTTAGAATCTCCTTTGGCAGCGATTACAGCTGTGAGTATTTCTAGGTAAGCTCTGTCAAGTTGGTTGTTGATCATTGCTAAACAGCCATTTTCTTTTTTTTGTTGTCCTTAAAAAAAATCCCCTTTTTCTTGTGGTATCCAATTGTTTTTCAGTAGCTACTATCTTGTCTCATCGCTACAACTCCCGTACGGGCTCGGGAGAGACGAAGGTTGAAAGTCATGCGTCCTCTGATACACAACCCAACCAAGCCGCACTGCTTCTTGACACAGTGTGCATCCAACCCAGAAGCCAGCCGCACCAATGTGTCGGAGGAAACACCGTGCACCTGGCAACCTTGGTTAGCGCACACGCCCGGCCCGCCACAGGAGTCGCTGATGCGCAATGAGACAAGGATATCCCTACCGGCCAAACCCTCCCTAACCCGGACGTTGCCAGGCCAATTGTGCGTCGCCCCACGGACCTCCTGGTCGCGGCCGGTTACGACAGAGCCTGGGCGCGAACTCAGAGTCTCTGCGCCACCCGGGAGGCCCCCTAAACAGCCATTTTCAAGTCTTGCCATAGATTTTCAAGACGATTTATGCCAAAACTAGGCCACCCAGGAACATTCAATGTCGTCTTGGTAAGCAACTCCAGTGTGTATTTGGCATTGAGTTTTAGGTTATTGTCCTGCTAAAGGGTGAATTTGTCTCCCAGTGTCTGAAGAAAAACAGACTGCACCAGGTTTTCCTCTAGGATTTTGCCTGTGCTTATAGCTTCATTCCGTTTCTTTTTATCCTTAAAAACTCTCTAGCCTTGCCGATGACAAGCATACCCATAAAATGATGCTGCCACCACCATGCTAGAAAATATGAAGAGTGGTACTCAGTGATGTGTTGGATTTGTCCCAAACATAACGCTTTGTATTCAGGACATAAATGTAATTTCTTTGCCACATTGTTTGCAGTCTTACAAACAGGATGCATTTTGGAATATTTTTATTCTGTACAGGCTTCCTTCTTTTCACTCTGTCATTTAGGTTAGTATTGTGAAGTAACTACAATGTTGTTGATCAAGCCTCAGTTTTCTCCTTTCATAGCCATTAAACTCTGTAACTGTTTAAAATCGGGATCATAATGCAACCCCTGAGCGGTTTCCTTCCTCTCCGGCAACTGAGTTAGAAAGGACAACTGTATATTAGTAGTGACTGGGTGTATTGATACACCATCCAAAGT
Source organism: Oncorhynchus clarkii lewisi (assembly GCF_045791955.1). Taxonomy (NCBI): domain Eukaryota; kingdom Metazoa; phylum Chordata; class Actinopteri; order Salmoniformes; family Salmonidae; genus Oncorhynchus; species Oncorhynchus clarkii. The sequence continues at coordinate 64,832,597 of NC_092148.1, forward strand.
GTAATTAATAACTTCACCATGTTCAAAGGGATATTCAATGTCTACTTTTTATCTACCAATAGGTGACCTTCTTTGCGAGGCATTGGAAAACCTCCCTGGTCTTTGTTGTTGAATCTGTGTTTGAAATTCACTGCTTGACCGAGGGACCTTACAATTATCTGTATGTGTGGGATACAGAGGTGAGGTAGTCATTCAAAAATCATGTTAAACAATTATTGCATACAGAGTGAGTCCGTGCAATTTATTATGTGACTTGTTAAGCACATTTTTACTCCTGAACTTAGACTTGCCATAACAAAGTGGTTAAATACTTATTGACTCTTATTGAATCTTTCACTTTGACATTGAGGTAATGTGTGTACGCCAGTTACACAAAATGTGTAAAAAGTCAAGGGGTGTGAATATTTTCTGAAGGCACTGTAGTAAACACATTGGTTTTGTCTAGGCAAAGGAAATGGCTGAGGCAAAACAGTGATCAGAGGATTTCTGCATGATTGTGTGACTGCTTAGCTAATGGCTTCAGAACTTAAAGAAAATGATGCCAGTCGCACAGTGGTCCCCAGCATTCCTTGTCAGAGTTGTATCACAGAAGGAGAGGGCAACACAGAAAAGGGGTCCGAAGTTCCCTTAATAAACTTGACAAAGAATTGCCTTTAATGAGCTCCAATTTAACTCACCAATATGAATAATGCATTTTGGGTTGTGGTTATTGAGTCAATCTGTTGCTCTATTTTTTCAGGTTAAATTATTAAATGAGGACACCATTTCCACTTCAAATGTACATTTTGGTGTAACTTGGTGCCTTTACACATCCACAAAGAAGAGCACATAATCATGTCTTGTTAAGACCCCCCTCTGTTATGATATAAATGTATGATAATCATGCCGTATACAATATTTGCTTTCACCAAAAAATGTAATATTGTACCATTTCAGCATTTTGGGTCTGTCCACAAATCACTCCATGTCTTCTCCTGACAGCTAGTGATTTTTACAATTTCTTCCCACACAAATGAAATCACAGAAACAGCTGAGATACAGCTCCATGAGACTCTCTGAGAAAGAGATTTACCAACAAGCCCTGATTGTACTACTAATACAGCATGAATAGTATCTAATGATTCACTGCATGGTGTTTGTGAAAGCACTGCCTTCACAGTATAATGAGGCAATACAAACAATTTGGCTGGGAGGACCATTCATGGGACGCATGATGAAATCTTGATAAGGGAAATGAACACAATGCTTTGACTACACATACTACCTTGTCCATGTGTCTTTTGGCTCATTTGTAATGCCAGAGGGAAATTATGTGAGAATGCATAGCGTTATTTCCCTCACTAGAGACTGGACATGTTTGAATGCCCATACTAGCGTACTACATACTTAAACAGCATACTATGTACTCATCGCTGCATACTATTTAGCAAGTACCATTTAGTAAAAAGTATGCAGTATACATCGTCTGCAACACAGTAGCGGCTCCTGACTGGCTGAGTAGGTGGGGTAGGGCCGAGTGCGGGTGGATTTTTCTAAATTCAACAGATATGCATTGCATTAACCAGAAACATGATAGGTAATTTACCATTTGATGAATTTCTCTAAACTCTGAATAGAATAGTGGAGTTATAGGCAGAAATTAATTCATTTCTCTAAATTCTGAATAAAATAGAGTGGAGTTACAAGCAGACTATCACATTAGACCAATGCCTTATTCACACCCCTTTACTTTTTCCTAATATTGTTGTGTTACAGCCTGAATTAAAAATCTATTACATTTAGATTTTGTGTCACTGATCTACACACAATACCCCATATTGTCAAAGTTGACTTTTTTTGTAGAACATTTTAGAAATTAAAAATAAATATAAAGCTGGAATGTCTTGAGTCAATAAGTATTCAACCCTTTTGTTATGACTAGCCTAAATGTGTGCTTAACAAAAAGCATAATACGTTGCACGGACTCATTCTGTGTTCAGTAATAGTAGTTCACATGATTTTTGAACAACTACCCTATCTCTGTACCCCACACAAACAATTATCTGTAAGGTCCCATAATCGAGTAGGGAATTTCAAGCACAGATTCAACCACAAAGACCAGGGAGGTTTTATCAATGCCTTGTCAAGAAGGGCACCAGTTGGTAGATGTGTAAAATAAAAAAAAGCAGATGCTGAATATCCCTTTGAGCATGGTGAAGTTATTAATTAGGCTTCGGGTGGTGTATCAATACACCCAGTCACTACTAATATACAGTTGTCCTTTCTAACTCAGTTGCCGGAGAGGAAGGAAACTGCTCAGGGATTTCACCATAAGGCCAATGGTGATTTTTAAAACAGTTAGAGTTGATTGGTTAATGGTTGTAATATAAGAAAACTGAGGATGGATCAACAACATTGTAGTTACTATACAAAACAAGCCTAAATGACAGTGTGAAAAGAAGGAAGCCTGTACAGAATAAAAATATTCCAAAACATGCATCCTGTTTGCAACAAGGCACTTAAGTAATACTGCAAAACATGTGGCAAAGTAAACCTTTTTTTCCTTAATACAAAGCGTTATGTTTGGGGCAAATCCAATACAACACATCACTGAGTACCACTGTTCATATTTTGAAGCATGGTGGTGGCTGCATCATGTTATTGGCATGAAAAAGTATATATTTGCTATATGCTATACAAAACCTGAAATGTTTTACAATAGTCCTGTTTGGCCTCATGAAGGGGAAAAAAGTATATGTTTGCTATATGAAAAAGCTCCTTGAAACACTTCCTCATCAGCAATGGCTAGTGAGTTTTTTTTAGGATAAAAGTGAACAGAATACAGCTACAGGCACTGACAAAATCCTAAAGGAAAACTTGGTTCAGTCTGCTTTCCACCAGACACTGGGAGATTAATTCACCTTTCAGCAGGACAATAACATAAAACACAAGACCAAATCTACACTGGAGTTGCATACCAAGACAACACTAAAATCAATTCAAATCAAATTTTATTTGTCACATACACATGGTTAGCAGATGTTAATGCGAGTGTAGCGAAATGCTTGTGCTTCTAGTTCCGACAATGCAGTAATAACAAGTAATCTAACTAACAATTCCAAAACTACTGTCTTGTACACAGTGTAAGGGGATAAAGAATATGTACATAAGGATATATGAATGAGTGATGGTACAGAGCAGCATAGGCAAGATACAGTAGATGGTATCGAGTACAGTATGTACAAATGAGATGAGTATGTAAACAAAGTGGCATAGTTTAAAGTGGCTAGTGATACATGTATTACATAAGGATACAGTCGATGATATAGAGTACAGTATATATGTATGCATATGAGATGAATAATGTAGGGTAAGTAACATTATATAAGGTAGCATTGTTTAAAGTGGCTAGTGATATATTTACATCATTTCCCATCAATTCCCATTATTAAAGTGGCTGGAGTTGAGTCAGTGTCAGTGTGTTGGCAGCAGCCACTCAGTGTTAGTGGTGGCTGTTTAACAGTCTGATGGCCTTGAGATAGAAGCTGTTTTTCAGTCTCTCGGTCCCAGCTTTGATGCACCTGTACTGACCTCGCCTTCTGGATGATAGCGGGGTGAACAGGCAGTGGCTCGGGTGGTTGATGTCCTTGATGATCTTTATGGCCTTCCTGTGACATCGGGTGGTGTAGATGTCCTGGAGGGCAGGTAGTTTGCCCCCGGTGATGCGTTGTGCAGACCTCACTACCCTCTGGAGAGCCTTACGGTTGAGGGCGGTGCAGTTGCCATACCAGGCGGTGATACAGCCCGCCAGGATGCTCTCGATTGTGCATCTGTAGAAGTTTGTGAGTGCTTTTGGTGACAAGCCGAATTTCTTCAGCCTCCTGAGGTTGAAGAGGCGCTGCTGCGCCTTCTTCACGATGCTGTCTGTGTGAGTGGACCAATTCAGTTTGTCTGTGATGTGTATGCCGAGGAACTTAAAACTTGCTACCCTCTCCACTACTGTTCCATCGATGTGGATAGGGGGGTGTTCCCTCTGCTGTTTCCTGAAGTCCACAATCATCTCCTTAGTTTTGTTGACGTTGAGTGTGAGGTTATTTTCCTGACACCACACTCCGAGGGCCCTCACCTCCTCCCTGTAGGCCGTCTCGTCGTTGTTGGTAATCAAGCCTACCACTGTTGTGTCGTCCGCAAACTTGATGATTGAGTTGGAGGCGTGCGTGGCCACGCAGTCGTGGGTGAACAGGGAGTACAGGAGAGGGCTCAGAACGCACCCTTGTGGGGCCCCAGTGTTGAGGATCAGCGGGGAGGAGATGTTGTTGCCTACCCTCACCACCTGGGGGCGGCCCGTCAGGAAGTCCAGTACCCAGTTGCACAGGGCGGGGTCGAGACCCAGGGTCTCGAGCTTGATGACGAGCTTGGAGGGTACTATGGTGTTGAATGCCGAGCTGTAGTCGATGAACAGCATTCTCACATAGGTATTCCTCTTGTCCAGATGGGTTAGGGCAGTGTGCAGTGTGGTTGAGATTGCATCGTCTGTGGACCTATTTGGGCGGTAAGCAAATTGGAGTGGGTCTAGGGTGTCAGGTAGGGTGGAGGTGATATGGTCCTTGACTAGTCTCTCAAAGCACTTCATGATGACGGATGTGAGTGCTACGGGGCGGTAGTCGTTTAGCTCAGTTACCTTAGCTTTCTTGGGAACAGGAACAATGGTGGCCCTCTTGAAGCATGTGGGAACAGCAGACTGGTATAGGGATTGATTGAATATGTCCGTAAACACACCGGCCAGCTGGTCTGCGCATGCTCTGAGGGCGCGGCTGGGGATGCCGTCTGAGCCTGCAGCCTTGCGAGGGTTAACACGTTTAAATGTCTTACTCACCTCAGCTGCAGTGAAGGAGAGGCCGCATGTTTTCGTTGCAGGCCGTGTCAGTGGCACTGTATTGTCCTCATTGAATGTTCCTGAGTGGCTGTCTAGCAATGATCAACAATCAATCTTGAATGATTTTTGAAGAACAATGGGTAAATATTGTCCAATCTAGGTGTGTAAAGCTCTTAGACACTTATCCAAAAAGACTCACAGCTGCAATTGCCATCAATGGTGTTTCTACAAAATATTGCCTCAGGGGTGTGAATACTTATGTAAATTAGATATTGCTGCATTTCATTTTTAATAAACTTACAAATATTTCTTAAAACATGTTTTTAACTTTGTCATTATGGGGTTTTGTGTGTAGATGGGTAAGATTTGTTTTTTTTTATTCAGGCTGTAACACAACAAAATGTGTAATAAATCAAGGTATGAATGCTTTCTGAAGGCACTGTATACCGTAGGCTATAAAGCCCATCTATCCTATTTAAAAAGGACTGAATACAGAAACAGATCATTTGATTCCATTTCAACATATTTATCAGTGAAACCAAAGCGCTGTAACATTTAAACATTTTATCAAATAGCCTACACACACCAAAACTTTTCAAATGTTCAAATCAAAAGGCTATTTCACAGAAAAAACTTTGACAGTTGGTGCATCGCAAATTCAGAACCGCTGGAGAGCAACATAATAAATGAATGACTGCTAAGGATTGATCCAGAAATTAAATTGGCCAGACTACAAAACTAAAACAATCCATATGTTCAAATCAAAAGGCCTAAGAGAATAAGAAACACTTTTCAATGAGAAAACAGAAATCCACATTGTGTAAAAAAAATATTTGAAAAAAGACTTATGACCTATGATGCAATACTCGTGATCATTTTAAGGAGAACAAAAACTACTTAGCATAAATTTGAACACCACTGCAGAAGCTTCGCTTTCCGGCATCTGCACAATAGGACTGCGCGAGGAGGTCCAGACGGAACTGGCATGTCAAGATGACAACCTCTCCTTGGACGCATTCATCGTGATGGCCATCCGTTTAGATAACCTTCTTCGGGAGCGTCAGTACCCTCATTGCTTTTCTCCCTCCCTCAGTGACCACTCTGTATCAGAGCCTGGGCACATGGAGGTAGGGGTCACACGCCTCCCCACAGCTGAACGACGTAGATGGAAACAGCTGGGGCTCTGTCCCTATTTTGGTCAAGGAGAATACCAGCTTCAGCTGTGTCCAGTGCGTCCAAACTCGGGATCCACAAGAGCAGAGAGACAGTCACGTGCTCTTCTACCCCTTGGGGCAGGTGTGAGTATCCCATCTTCATAATTTTCTGCCAGATCCCTTTTTAGTGTCGATGTCACACCCCGGTCTTAGTATTCTGTGTTTTCTTTATTATTTTAGTTAGGCCAGGGTGTGACATGGGTTTATTATGTGGTGTGTTTTGTCTTGGGGTTTTTCGTAGATTTTGGGATTGTGGCTTAGTGGGGTTTTCTAGCATAGTCTATGGCTGTCTGGAGTGGTTCTCAATCAGAGGCAGGTGTTTATCGTTGTCTCTGATTGGGAACCATATTTAGGCAGCCATATTCTTTGAGTGTTTCGTGGGTGATTGTTCCTGTCTCTGTGTTTGTTTGCACCAGATAGGCTGTATAGTTTTTCACGTTACGTTTGTTGTTTTTGTACTGTTCGTGTTTCTTCTTTATTAAACATGTTTCAGAATAACCACGCTGAACTTTGGTCCGACTCTCCTTCACCGCAAGAAAACCCTAACAGTCGATCACACTAGCTGGCTGTCCCTCAGGTACTGTTTCTACAGTACTAGTGGATTCCGGTGCCGCAGGGAACATTATTGACCATACACTTGCCTCTTCTCTTAATATAACATCATACCCACTCTCCGCTCCGTTTCCTGTCCAAGCCATTGATAATTGACCACTAGGATCCGGAACCATCACAGACACACGTCACCACACCACTCACCGTGGAGTCCATTCATCAGGAGAATATTCCCTTCCTCATCACTAGTGCACCAGCTGAAAAGATCATCCTCTGCCTCCCATGGCTCCAACGCCATAAGCCCACCATCTCATGGTCGAGGATGAAAATCACCGACTGGTCACCCGAATGCCGGAGGACCTGCTTTCCCGTTCCATCTCAAATCCCCTGTGGTCTGGGATGTAGATGTGGACATTCGCCAGGCTCTGAAGAGGGAACCCGCATTCACTACCTGTCCTCCTGAGCGCATCTACATTCCCACGGGGTTAAGGAACGGCATTTTACCTGGGTACACACAGCTGTCATTGCTGGGATAACCCATACTATTCAATCACCGAGAAGTATTGGTGGCCCACCTTCGCGCAGGATGTTATTTGTTACATCAAATGCTGTTCTGTGTGTGCTCAAACTAAATCCCCACGGAAGCTCCTTCCCCTTCCCGTGCATCAAAGTCCCTGGTCTCATCTGTCCATTGCTAACAAAGTCAATCTCCCCTCGTCTGACGGTTTCACCACCATTCTGGTGGTTGTGGACAGCACTACAGCCTTCCGGAGGACATCGTCTCCGACTGTGGGCCCCAATTCACATCACGGGTATGGAGAGCATTTATGGAGAAACTGGGGGTCACTGTCAGCCTCACTTCCTCAGCCTCAGTCCAATGGGCAGGTGGAGAGAATGAACCAGGAGCTGGGGTAGTTGGCCCGATTCCTTCCTTGGGCAGAATACACCCAGAATTCATCACGTCACTCCTCCACCTGGCTTACTCCCTTCCAGTGTGTCCTGGGTTATCAGCGGGCCGGAACCATTCACCCCTGCCGTGGAAGAATGGTTCCGGCGCGCAGAGGAGGTTTGGAGTTAAGCTCATGTGAGGCCCCAGCGTGCCATCCATCTACCAGGAAACTCCCACTCCGCCTGCCTGCAAGAAGCTGAGCCCCTGCTTTGTGGGGCCATTCAAGGTTCTCCGGGGGGTCAACGAGGTGACGTATAGGCTACAGTTTCCCAGGAACTACCGCATTTCACCTTCTTTTCATGTCTCCTTTCTCAGGCCGGTGTCTCCTGGTCCCCTGGCTGATGCTGTTCCCCACGACACCTCTCCTCCCCCCCTGGACATCAAGGGAAGTCCCGCCTATGCCGTCAGATGGACTACCAACGTCCAGTACCTGGTGGACTAGGAGGGGTACTGCCCAGAGGAGCTGTGTTCCGTTGGAGGACATTTTGGATCCCAACATCATCCGTGATTTCCATCTTCGCCCGAACCGCTCCTCATCCTCGGAGCCATCCCTCTGGCCGGCTTTGTCCTGCGGCTGGAGCCGCGTGTCAGGGGGTGAGGGGGGAGGGGTACTCTCAGGTCTACTCCCGCTCCTTCCCTCCGGCATTCGAAGTCACCGGTTTACTAACCACGAGCCCTGGAAACCATCTTTGTGTGCACCTGGCACCCATCATTACGCATAACTGTGTCTCATCATGAGACACACCTGGACCCTATCACTTCACTGATTACCTCCCCTATCTGTCACTTCCTTAGTTCCATTTCCCAGGCAGTATTGACTGTTTCATGTCTATACGCTACTCATGTTTCTTGTATTGTTCTATGTTCCGTTTATTATCAAACTCACCACCTGCACTTGCTTTCCGACTCCCAGCGTATACGTTACAAGCTCAGTAATGATGGCAAAACAGCTGACCTCCATAAGGGTGGTTGTGCCCTTACGAAAAAGTTTGCAGTTAGAGTACAGTACAGCAAAAACTGCATCCAAAATATCACAGTTGATTGCAGTTACTGCACTTTTACTGCAGTTTCAAAACTGAAATCATTTTTGAAAGGGTGAGGTAAATGCCCAATGAAGATATTAATTCAAATCAATATAATATTAATTCTGCAATGGTCATTCTTTCTCCCCCAAACAGACACCGAGTTTGGGAAACCCTGCTTTAGACACATACATGATCACTATCTAGGGCAGTGAATGCTAATTTCCTATAATCAATAACACAACACAGCACTTTTAACTTCCAAATGAGGCTCTGTTGCCTGGATTGATTGGATGTGAATGATGTCTCATTCCGCTGAATATCATAATCATGGCATTCTGAGAACAAAAGTCTCTAGAGATGAAGTTGACACAAATACAATCACACAGGGATGGGGAATTTGTTTAATTTCAATCTGCTTCGGTTAATTTGCTGAATCTACTCAAGCGGATCCTGAAATGTTTCCTTGCAAATGCTTTGGGCTTCAAATGTAGAGACAAAAATGTAAATGACATTTGTTGCAGTAAGCGCTGGCTGCCTGTCAGTCTGCCTGTATTACAGGTTGGTTGGGTTATCTATTGTAACGTATTTAACCAGCTTTTCTCCACATTCCTACCCTTGAGTATGCAGGAGTACTTTCAGAAAATGAGTAGGATTTATACCACCTCAAGCTGGGTTTCAGACTACCACAAATATCTAAATTGCTTAATGTTTGATGCTCACTGCAGCACTCAGAAAAAACAGCATGTCAGAACTAAAGATAACAGAGAGAAGATGCCAAGAAAGACTTTTGGTTACCTCAGAAATACTAAAGTAGGCTAGCCAGGATAAGCTTTTCTGAATTAGTACAACGTAGGGAGTACTTTGTGTGTTTTGGGATATCACTTTAATTAATGCTGATGGTAAAAGGGACAGCTGGGATGGCAATAGAGAAGCCAGTCACAGGTGTTGTGTGGGGCAGATGGGGGATTTGGGGAGTGTTTGACAGAAAAGGCCATGTGTAGAAATGAGCTGACAGGTGGTTGGCCTGATCCTGCATGCGTCAGGCTGCCACGATGGTTTTGCCTTGGGGAGCATCAGGGAAACACTGCTACATTAATGAAAAAGGCACTAGCTGAATTTACAACTTCCAATATTATAACGTAGAAATAGAAATGCTCTCCATCCTAGCTTTAGCACCCTCACTACCACAAAAGACAAGCACTAGAGCCTCCATACTCAACTGGCGGACCGGATCTGGACCCAGAACAGGGTCAATACACACTGCAGGTTTTTATTTTTTTTACATGTATCATATAAACACACAGAAGACATGGAAGAATACATTTAATCATTTTATCTCCGCCAACAAGAGGGCTGTGAACAGTTGGGGGTTGCATGAGTTGCGAGGTGGGGGTTTGTTACAACACCGATAAATTACATTATCCATGAGGACCTTTGCCACCTCGGATATTTGTGTGACCGGTCCTTCTCATAATAGTACTTGAGTAACCCTGCACCAGAGTCAGCTCATTTACAAGCAGCTACCTCTTTCAAGGATGAGACCCATTAAATGTGAGCAGCATACCACCCTGCATCCCACTGCTGGCTTGCCTCTGAAGCTAAGCGGGGTTGTTCCTGGATGGGAGACCAGATGCAGCTGGAAGTGGTGTTGAAGGGCCAGTAGGAGACACTCTTTCCTCTGGTGTATAAAAAAATACCAATGCCACAGGGCATTGATTGGGGACATTGCCCTGTTTAGGGTGCCATCTTTTGGATGGAATGTTAAACAGGTGTCCTGACTATGTGGTCACTAAAGATCCCATGGCACTTATCATAAGAGTAGGGGTATTAACCCTGATGTCCTGGCTAAATTCCCAATCTGACCATCATGGTCTACTAATCATCCTCAGCTTCCAATTGGCTCTTTCATCCCCCTGTAACTATTCCCCAGGTCATTGCTGTAAATGAGAACGTGTTCTCAGTCAACTTACCTGGTAAAATAAGGGTTAAATAAAAAATATATAATTGTCCTTCCTGTACCTCTCAGAATATGACAGCTACTCCAGCAGATGATCTCAGTAGTGAAATACTGCTCTAACGACAGGAGAGAAGGTGAGTAAATACTGCTTTTGTGGTCTTATGAGAAGAACGATAGTTTCAAGAATTACACAAATCTTGGTACAAACTCAAGAGACACCAAGGCTTTTGAGTGACTGATTGCTCCTCTCATCTGTGCATTATATGTTCCAGTAGGAACATTCAAAATTTCCTCAGCATCTTATATGGCTCTATCCCTGCCTTCTCTGTAACGGTTTTCTTGGTGAGAAGGAGAGTCGGACCAAAATGCAGCGTGTAGATTGCGATCCATGTTTTAATAAACAAACGTAAAACACGAATCAATACAAACACTACAAAATAAAGAACGTAACGAAAACCTAAACAGCCCTATCTGGTGAAAACACAGACAGGAACAATCACCCACAAACACACAGTGAAACCCAGGCTACCTAAATATGGTTCCCAATCAGAGACAATGACGAACACCTGCCTCTGATTGAGAACCATATCAGGCCGAACATAGAACTAGACAAACTAGACATGTAACATAGAATGCCCACTCAGATCACACCCTGACCAACCACAACATAGAAATATACAAAGTAAACTATGGTCAGGGTGTGACAGTACCCGCCCCCCCCCCCCAAGGTGCGGACTCCGGCCGCAAAACCTGAACCTATAGGGGAGGGTCTGGGTGGGCATCTGTCCGCGGTGGCGGTTCTGGCGCTGGACGTGGACCCCACTCCATAATCGTTTTAGTCCACCTCCTTAGCGTCCCTAGATAGGTTACCCTCCTTAATGACCGCTCGGGACAGAGGGACAGCTCGGGACAGAGGTAGCTCGGGACTGATGGGTAGCTCAGCACTGAGAGGAAGCTCAGCACTGAGAGGAAGCCCAGGCAGATAGTTGGATCTAGCAGATCCTGGTCGACTGGCGAATCTGGAAGAGTCTGGTCGACTGGCAGATCTGGAAGAGTCTGGTCGTCTGGTCGACTGGCAGATCTGGAAGAGTCTGGTCGACTGGCAGATCTGGAAGAGTCTGGTCGACTGGCAGATCTGGAAGAGTCTGGTCGACTGGCAGATCTGGAAGAGTCTGGTCGACTGGCAGATCTGGAAGAGTCTGGTCGACTGGCAGATCTGGAAGAGTCTGGTCGACTGGCAGATCTGGAAGAGTCTGGTCGACTGGCAGATCTGGAAGAGTCTGGTCGACTGGCAGCTCTGGAAGAGTCTGGTTGACTGGCAGCTCTTGCTGCTCCATGCTGACTGGCTGCCCCATGCTGACTGGCAGCTCTGGCTGCTCCATGCTGACTGGCTGCTCCATGCTGACTGACAGCTCTGGCTGCTCCATGCTGACTGGCAGCTCTGGCTGCTCCATGCTGACTGGCAGCTCTGGCTGCTCCATGCTGACTGGCAGCTCTGGCTGCTCCATGCTGACTGGCTGCTCTGGCTGCTCCATGCTGACTGGCTGCTCTGGCTGCTCCATGCTGACTGGCGGCCCTGGCTGCTCCATGCTGACTGGCGGCCCTGGCTGCTCCATGCTGACTGGCGGCCCTGGCTGCTCCATGCTGACTGGCGGCCCTGGCTGCTCCATGCTGACTGGCGGCCCTGGCTGCTCCATGCTAACTGGCGGCCCTGGCTGCTCCTTGCAGACTGGCAGCTCTGGCGGCTCCTTGCAGACTGGCAGCTCTGGCGGCTCCTTGCAGACTGGCAGCTTTGGCGGCATCCTGCAGACTGGCAGCTCTGGCTGCTCCTTGCAGACTGGCAGCTCCCTGCAGACTGGCAGCTCCATGCAGACTGGCAGCTCCATGCAGACTGGCAGCTCCTTGCAGACTGGCAGCTCCTTGCAGACTGACAGCTCCTTGCAGACTGACAGCTCCTTGCAGACTGACAGCTCCTTGCAGACTGACAGCTCCTTGCAGACTGACAGCTCCTTGCAGACTGACAGCTCCTTGCAGACTGACAGTTCCGAACAGGCGGGAGATTCCGGCAGCGCTGTAGAGGCTGACAGCGCTAAACAGGCGGGAGACTCCAACAGCGCTGAAAAGGAGGAAGGCTCTGGCAGCGCTGGACAGGCGAGAAGCACTGTAGGCCTGATGCGTGGTGCTGGCACTGGTGGTACTGGGCCGAGGACACTCACAGGAAGCCTGGTGCGGGGAGCTGCTACCGGAGGGCTGGGGTGTGGAGGTGGTACTGGAAAAACCGGACCGTGCAGGCGCACTGGAGCTCTTGAGCACCGAGCCTGCCCAACCTTACCTGGTTGAATGCTCACGGTCGCCCTGCCAGTGCGGCGAAGTGGAATAGCCCGCACTGGGCTATGCAGGCGAACCGGAGACACCAAGCGCAAGGCTGGTGCCATGTAAGCCGGCCCAAGGAGACGCACTGGGGACCAGCTGCGTAGAGCCGGCTTCATGGCATTAGGCTCGACGCTCAATCTAGCCCGGCCGACACGCGGAGCTGGAATATACCGCACCGGGCTATGCACCCGCACTGGAGACACCGTGCGCACCACTGCATAGCACGGTGCCTGTCCGGTCTCTCTAGCCCCCCGGTAAGCACAGGGAGTCTGCCCAGGTCTCCTACCTGGCGTAGCCATACACCCTGTTAGCCCCCCCCCAAGAAATTTTTGGGGCTGCCTCTCGGGCTTCCATCCGCGTCGCCGTGCTGCCTTCTCATACCAGCGCCTTTCTGCTTTCACCGCCTCCATTCTACGATAACCTTCCTCGCACTGCTCCAGCGAATCCCAGGCGGGCTCCGGCACCCAGGCGGGCTCCGGCACTCTCCCTGGGTCGGCCGCCCACCTGTCGATCTCCTCCCAAGTAGTATAGTCCATACTCCTGCTGTCCATAACGTCCTCCCATGTCCATTCCTCTTTACGCTGCTGTTGCTGCCTGTTGACACGCTGCTTGGTCCGTTGGTGGTGGGTGATTCTGTAACGGTTTTCTTGGTGAGAAGGAGAGTCGGACCAAAATGCAGCGTGTAGATTGCGATCCATGTTTTAATAAACAAACGTAAAACACGAATCAATACAAACACTACAAAATAAAGAACGTAACGAAAACCTAAACAGCCCTATCTGGTGAAAACACATAGACAGGAACAATCACCCACAAACACACAGTGAAACCCAGGCTACCTAAATATGGTTCCCAATCAGAGACAATGACGAACACCTGCCTCTGATTGAGAACCATATCAGGCCGAACATAGAACTAGACAAACTAGACATGTAACATAGAATGCCCACTCAGATCACACCCTGACCAACCACAACATAGAAATATACAAAGTAAACTATGGTCAGGGTGTGACATTCTCTCGACATATCAGAGAGCCAGAACATCTTAGTGGCTGTTCTGTATGCCTGAATAAGTCATTCACTGTGATTTTTTCATTTGTATATACTGTCATGTCTTTTATCAATATCTTAACCCATAAAATGTTATTGTGGAACAAATGCTGTAGTTAACAACCTCAACCCAGCTATGACAAATAGTCTGCTCATCTTTTCCCTATCTCCACCTTAGCTTTAGGTGTTGAAGTGGAAGGACTGCAGGTATTTTATGTCTGCATCAGCTTTTTTATTGTTTCCAGGAAGTAGAGGGACAGACACCCCCAGGTGCAAGCGTGTCAGCACACAGGTTGAAGAGGGAGACAAAAACACACATAAAGGGAGGCTGACTGATGAGTGATGACTTCTACAGCCAAACTGTGCAAGTTGGTGAGTATGTAAAATATTCAGGCTAATTCTTAGCCTGCAAAGAAAAGTGTAGCCTTTACTGTATCTGTTGACTAAATGATTGTTTTGGTCACCATACATGCAGTATATTATAATGACATGTTCAGAAAGGTTATTTAGATCAAGAAAGTTAACATGTTAATGTAGGCTAAGTTAATTGTTTCTCCAACAGTATCAGCCCTTCTCACACAACATACTGTATGTCAAAACACCTACAAATACACACAATGCAAGAACTGATAACTCTCCCAACAGTAGCCCACATACAAGTGTGTGGACTACTTCAACCGCCACCCCTCCCCCAGAAGCACAATATCCCCCCTAACCAGACATGATTCGTTAAGCCAAAGTCCATATTAGCATAATCAGTCTGCTTTCTCCAATCATATCATACATGGATAATATCATTGCCTATAACTAGCTTTTCAGGCACTGCCATACATGCACATGTATTGATTGTTCTCTCTCCTTCCCTCTTACCCAGTGTAAGGGAAAGCTGACAGTAGCCTACACTGGCACAACCATCAAAGGAGTAAAGACACTAATATTGACAGAAAGCGTGTGATCTCTACAACTAAACTGTGTAGGAGAAACTACTTTGATGTTTTGATGTTTTTTAACCAAGCCTGCAGAGGTCTCTCTTTTTTTCACTCCTTTTCCGTCCATTGTAAAGGCTCCCATACATGCCATGCAGTTCTGCTGCTGCTCCTGATGCACTACAGATGCGCCTGATGCACTACAGACGCAGCAGACAGAGGTCACGGGTAAGACCAAGCCCACACCTGTAAGGCTTTTGCTGTTTCCATTGGTTCAAACCTGTTACTCACCCAGGTGAGTCAAATGTGTTATGGAGTAGGTTAGGTAGGTTAGTGTTATCATAATTACACACTACACTACACTTTAATACTCCAGGTGGTAGCACCAACCGGGTCAGGTTATGCTCTGCCAGGAAGCCTTGATGATCAAATCAAATCAAATGTATTTATATAGCCCTTCGTACATCAGCTGATATCTCAAAGTGCTGTACAGAAACCCAGCCTAAAACCCCAAACAGCAAGCAATGCAGGTGTAGAAGCACGGTGGCTAGGAAAAACTCCCTAGAAAGGCCAAAACCTAGGAAGAAACCTAGAGAGGAACCAGGCTATGTGGAGTGGCCAGTCCTCTTCTGGCTGTGCCGGGTGGAGATTATAACAGAACATGGCCAAGATGTTCAAATGTTCATAAATGACCAGCATGGTCGAATAATAATAAGGCAGAACAGTTGAAACTGGAGCAGCAGCACGGTCAGGTGGACTGGGGACAGCAAGGAGTCATCATGTCAGGTATTCCTGGGGCATGGTCCTAGGGCTCAGGTCCTCCGAGAGAGAGAAAGAAAGAGAGAATTAGAGAGAGCATATGTGGGATGGCCAGTCCTCTTCTGGCTGTGCCGGGTGGAGATTATAACAGAACATGGCCAAGATGATTACTCAGGTGTTGGCTATCAGATTGATTGTGAATCAGAGAGAGGTGGCTGAAAGCCTCAGCTGGCATTTGTCTGTTTTTGGCTTAATTAACCTCTCTAGTTTAGGCATGCTTCTTTGTAGTTATTTTTGTATACATTTATTTTGGTCACCTTGAACAACGATAACCCACTTGCGCTAGCCGACACAGAAGTCAAGGCGGAGCTAGCCCTGGACCCAGGTAAGGTTGCTGTGCCATGGGTACATGCATCCAACACGGTCCACATACCCTGACTTCTGCACACACCTAGTCAGGTTACAGACCAGTTAGCTAGGCCTAAGACCCCTAGATGAGTGCAACAATATTAGCTGGCTTGTTAATTGGTTTTGTAACAAATGCCCTGATGCATCCAGTCATAATACACAATGGCTGGCTAATATTTACTCTCAAAACAACATATATTACTCAGTATACAGTATATGCCTGAGCTGGTTATGACTTGATATTTGACAATTCATTTTAGGCATTGTGATGTGTGCTGATGTATTCCAACTCCCACCCCTTCTACCAGTATTACCTTACCTCCACGTTGTTCTTTCCTCATTGTAACCGAAGATTCCTTACTTGCCACAATATTGCCGCTGTACAAAATGTTGTGCATGCCGGGGCTTGCTTTTTTAGTCTGCCATTCTGCCATATACAAAGGCAGTGCTCATCCCAGTTTTGTGTTCAGGATTAAGAGAGCAGATATGCTGAAGCCACATCGAGTGCCACGTTCAAATTATTGCTTCCGTTTTCCCACACTCACATTTACAGGTAAAGCTTTAGAATTGTGTAAGTGTCTGAATTTATGACACTCACTCAGATATTCCCACCTGGAGCTATAAAAGTGATCTTAGATTGAGCTACAGCAGCCATGTTTCCGAGATTAGAAATGCAGGCAAAATATTCTGCAGAAAGTGATGTGAAATACTAATTGGGTCTGTATTGAAGCAGTTTGAGTTTAACAGTATATTAAGAGGTTTATCAGTATACTCACAGAGCAGAGCAATTCCAGGTGGTTCTCCCTGTTCTCCAGGTAAAGCACGGTGCATGCTGCCAGGTCCAATCACTGCTAAACACTCCTGCCACAACCCAGAAAGTGAAAGCCCAGCAATAAAGACAGCTGGGCTGCATTAATGGCTTGCTCCTTCCATGTTTCTGAAGGAGCAACTTGTTGAAGTTTGCAGCTCACAACAGGGTTAACTTTTAGCTCTTGCACCAAACCTCTACAGCCACAGTTTCTGGCCCAGGTTTAGATTGGGGGAGAGCCTGTGGAAATGAGTAATTTCCCAGTTTTGACACAAAGGCTCTCTGTCTCCATCTTGGCTTATTGGGGGTCAAGCAAGACATGTCCAGCATGAAAGATTCACAGACCAACTACTAATTAAAAAGTAAATGCAACATACACCTGTTTTCTTTCCTGAACTGACATTCAACGTGTGGATTTGATGTACTCCTGAGAAAACAAACAATTCATAAAAGCAGATTCAACCTATTGAGTTTAACCATGGCGTGAAACCACTGCTGGGGGAGGTAGAACATAACTGTTGTTTTTGCAGAACACAACTGTCATTTTAATGAATGTGGTTCAATGTGAATAAGACAAATATACTTTTCTCTCAAAAGTCTTTGCTTTGCTTTCAGTTTTGTTGTTGAAAGAAATGAGAATACCCATGAGTGAGGAAGGTGTCAGCTGCTCTGAAGGTAGAAACAGGGCCTGCCTGTTCCCATCTCTGGGTCCAATTCCCTTTTCATCCCTCTTCCTCCTGCCTGTCTGTATCCATCTCACTCTTTCCTCACTCTTAATACCTCTTTTTATTTGAGCTGTTTGCCGATGTGGTTCCAATTTGATGCATTTAAAGAATGTATTTTCTTCTCTCCATTTTGCAGAAACTACACAGGTTGACAGTTGCCTCATTGAAACTGGGGTATTCACTTTATTAGCCTGCTATATTGTGTCAAAAGATTTGCAGGTGCAAAAATGACTTGGCAATTGAATGAGAAGGGATGAATGTGTGTGCGTGCGCATATTTATAACAGGGGTTGGAACCGGTTCAGGGAACAGAACCGAAAACAACAAACATTTTCAAGGATCAGAAACGGAACCTGGAATGAATGTGATCCATACTATTTTGGAACAGAAACTTTTTTTTTCCGAAGCATGGGAACTGGTTAATAACATTATTTTACGTTCCAGGCATTTTTTTCCTTTTAATTCCACAACAAAATGCAACAGAGCACCTATGCTAAGCCCTCTCTGGTCATCATAAACTTATTCCAGTGTCTGCCTGCAAGCTGAAAATGGTTGCCCATGCATCTTTAGGCTACCTCCCCCTGTCCCCTCTTTGGCATAGGCTACTGTACTCATATTACAAGCTTGATTTTTATTAACTAGAGAACAATGGATTAACTTTTTCAGTGCAAGTTAAGAAAACTATAGGCCTAGATTTTATGTTGGATTTATCAACTGCAAAAATATGTTTTTAATTCTGGTACCGCTCTGCACACACAAGCTTGTTAGCTAGTTAGCTCAAAGAACATTCAAAGTTCCTCCATTCAAGCCGCTCCTCCTAAGTATAATTCTGTGGACCTAGTTCATATAATGCATGTCATAACAAGATGCCCAGTACTTCAAGCCTCCGCAATCCTCTCTCACCCTCTCCCCACCCGCAAAACTTCAGTTGCATATTGTGTCATAGGCTACACTTGTCTGTCCATCACGCATGTAAGCAACAAGCTTGCCTGCTCTATCCACACTGATTCGAAGCTATTTAATGAGCTAAATCTAAAACAAAATGATTTCACAAGTTAAAAAAGGAATGGTCTAAACCAGTACTCTCTTGGGGGTTCGAACTGGTTCACATCTTTTTTGCTGGTTGGAACTCTGGAACGAAAGGGTTAAATAATAGTGGGGGGGGGGGGGTTCAGAACAAAACGATTGGAAAACGATTTTGGTTCCAACCCATGACTTATAAATAATCACATTTCGAGAGAGATGATCCTAAAACAGAGGTAATCATGTCTGTGCAGGTTACCCACTTGAAAAGTACTATAACATGGTATAAATACTGTAGCATTACTATATTTATATACTACAATATTCACTGTAGTGTTTTTTTTTTTTTTACTTTACTGTAGTATACTATAGTATTTATGTAGTTTTTTTCAGAAATGACCGTATACGCTGCAGTGTTTTTGCAGACGTGACTGAAGTATATTGTAACACCTGCCGTCAAGGGTTAGCTAAAAGACGACGCCAGTTACTTGAGGGGAACACTTCAACCTATTGAGTTAGGTGAGTTCTGAGTAATGCAATGGACCAGACAACACCTTAGCAAAAATATACAATTTAGAACAATTGTAACATCTAAATGTTAGACACAGGTTCTAGGCCAAATTAAGGTAAACAGTACAGAGGCAGATGTAAAGAACAAGCCAAGTTTATCTAATCAATAAGACACGCGAGGGTGTGGTATATGGTCAATATACCACAGCTAAGGGCTGTTCTTATTTACGCCACAATGCGGTATATTGGCCATATACCATAAACCCCAGAGGTGCCTTATTGCTATTATCAACTGGTAACCAACGTAATTAGACGAGTAAAAAGTAATTTGTCATACCCGTGGTATACCACGGCTTTCAGCCAATCAGTATTCAGAGCTCGAGCCACCCAGTTTTTACTAAAGTGAGGATTATGTTTGTTTGTTTGACACTGATAAATAACTCATTAACAAGAGTTCACCAAAATGACTTAATCTGTTACCTCCAATATAGCTTTCTGAAATACAATGCTTTCACAGAGATTCAGCTGACCAAGTTCATTCGATGACCAAAAACAGTGGCCAAACAATACTTTACTTATGGTGAAAACAAATGGTTAACCATTGCATTTACATAAACAATATATATTTTTTAAATGCAAATTACTTTACAAAGACAGTCACCTTATTGGAGTGTGCTGCCAATAAACGGCCTGGACCTCAAACCAGCAAAGCCTCTTCACACAAACCATTTGAAAATAAAAGTACATTGTTGTCCACAAAAACATTAGTTGCACACTACAAAAATGTCTGCAAAAACACTACAGTGAATACGGTGTATGTAAATATTGTAATACTACAGTATTTAGACCAAATTATACAATAGTATATTTAGACCAAATTATACAATGGTATTTATTTCATGTGGGTTAGCTGTACATGTGTAGCATGTTTGAACTAGGACCACAATGTTGTTTTTTTGTGTGTTGTATCCACGGGTGGTGGTATGGTGTTTTTTTAAATAGTCAAATAAAATCAATCAATCAAGGGATAATAGT
This sequence comes from Oncorhynchus clarkii lewisi, assembly GCF_045791955.1. NCBI lineage: Eukaryota > Metazoa > Chordata > Actinopteri > Salmoniformes > Salmonidae > Oncorhynchus > Oncorhynchus clarkii. The sequence goes on from NC_092148.1 coordinate 64,852,767, forward strand.
GTGGAGTATAGTATACTACAGAATTCTATAGTAAACACTGCACAATCGAGGGGGAACCTCAGAGGAAATCCCCAGCGTGAGCTTCCCAATGACAGCACGTTCAAAACAGCATCGACAAAGCTAGCAGTAAAGCCAGCTAGCAGTCCAATCGATCAAAAAAATTATAAAATAAGCACTACATGATCAAGGGATACTACAGTGTGTAGTATAGTATTCTACAGTATACAACAATAATCTAAAGTAAGTACTACACATGACCAAGGGGTAGTACAGTGTATAGTATACTGCAAAAGTCTGTAGTAAGCACTACAAGATCAAGGGATACTAGTGTGGAGTACCGGATTCTACAGTTTACTACAGAATTCTACATATTTCTGTAGTAAGTACTATAGTATTTTATAGTAAACTGTAGTATTTTTTTATGTGGGTAGGACTGGAAATATTTACCACTTGATGCAAGAATGGGACAGAACTTTCAACACTTAATATTTTCTCATTAGGTGTACATTGGTAAAGGTTGATTGGTTAAATATGTTACAAGCAACTGCATGCACTGTAGCACAGAGAGTGCAAACAATACTGCTAAGAGCAGAGAGGCATTCCTCAATAGCTCACTCAGCATCTTTTTCTGTTTTAATACAAGAAAAACTGCCAACACCTTTATTCAATATTGATATAGATGCAACAAGAGGCAAGTATGGGCAGATACCCTGAGAGTGTCTCTAGCTGTAGAATTCTTGGCTGTGTGATCTGAAAGGAATTGAGTTTCTTATTTAAAACTGCTGTGTGATGTCCAATTTCCTCTGTGTGGACTGTACTGACTGAAAGCTCAGGATTTATTTTCAGAGCTCGACACAGTGATATTGGCAGTAGTGCAAATGTGTCATCAATATAATTGTACACACACATGAACACACTCAGATGTATGCACACTAAAATGCACACACACATATGCACACAAAATCAATACAGCTGTATTGCTCTCAAACGGTTTGGATTCCAACATTACCCTGTCAACTCTCGCTCTCTCTTCCTGTTGGCTTTGTCTATATTCATCCATCTATCTGTCTTGGTATGCCCTCTGCATGTGTGTCCATGAGTTGAGATGTGTTTGAGCATTCTTTCTTCTGTTAGTGGTGTTTGGGAGAGGGACAGCCAGACGTTCAGACAAATGGGGTAAACATGGGTCTTGGGAGAAGAAATGTTGAGTTTAGATCTTGTCGCTGGACTGCTGAAATAATTTAATTGACGGCTGATTGCTGGTGCAGATCACCTTACTGTAGAGAAGAGACTGATAGCAGCAGGAAAGTAAATGAACATGTGTCAGCCATCTGGAGAACTCACCCAAAACACGGTGCATCCTCTGAGATCAGACAAAGGAGTCATTTTACTTTTTGAAAAGCTTTGCTCTGTTTCTGTATTCTTGATTACATATGAATTTCCAAGCTGTTGTTTTCCTTTTGAGTTGCTATACTGTACAGTCTCACTGGAACACACATTAGTTACACAATATTATTCCTCTTGTTCTACAATGCTTACAGGCTAAATGCGTTACATAGCTGTTTAGACTGGCAATCTCTATTGGCTCATAGGAAACTAATGATAGCCAAACACTTGTATTTGTTTTAAAAAATGGCACTTCATCCAATAAGAGGTATGTCATAATGTCCCTTTTTTATTGGCCAAGAGGTTGTCTATCCCACACTTTACTTTGATTGGATGCAGAAAGGAATCTGAGGGATATTGAGTATTGTTTCCAATTGAACTGGCAGAGAGACAGACTTTTTCCAGTATTCCAGTTTACCATTCCCTTGCACACATTGCACTTATAAAAGTAACTCCCATATCACTCAAGGGAAAACAAACGCATGCACACATCTGCTAATGTAATTTGAGTTGTATTTTACCAGGGATGGCCCCTTTTGGAGTTAAATAAATGTTTTTACCAGCCAAGTATAAAACTAAAGATATTAACACACACACACACACACACACACACACACACACACAATGCAGGTCCCTCTTACTTGGGCACATTGCACATGGAACAAGAGGAAAATGAAAGAAGACATGTCAACACTTTTTTTTTCAGTATACAGTCAGACAGATGGAGAAAGGTGAGGTTGGGTATCTGGTGTCTTCATATACCATGTTTAATTAAAGTTCCTGATGAGAGGACTAGACTGCATGTTGAGACAAGGAAGATAATGGCAGTGCGGCCTAAAGGCAACTGGTATTATTTTGGCATTGGGAGTTATGCTGGGCTTCAGTCTCCCAACTATTGGCTGAGAGTTTTGTACTGAGGGCCTGTCTGTATCAGGTGCTGCTGCTCTGCTACAGTGTCTCAGAGACATATCAAAGACATCAGGTTTCATCATCATTCCTCTGCATCACCAAAAATAGGATGCAGTCCATGCCCCTCCTGTCAATGTTTGGGCTGGTGTCAGCCATAGAGTTTTGTGAACCTACAACCTACCAGGATTTCTTTCTTAAAGGCCCAGTCAAAAAAAAGTGATTTTTCCTGTGTTTTATATATATTTCCACACTGAGGTTGGAATAATAATGGGAAATTGTGAAAATTATGATAACGCCCTTTTAGTGTGTGAGCAGTTTGAAATTTCAGCCTGTTTCGTGGGATGGAGTTTTGTTCTGCCTGGTGACATGACCAGGTGATAAACTAAAATAGTTAATAGACCAATAAGAAAGAGTTGCAAACCTCTCTACCAATAACAGTTAGTTTTCAGTTTTCCCCTCCCCACTCAGACCACTCCCAGACAAGTTCTAGCAAAATTATGGCTTGAGAAATTGCTCTTTGCTAAGATATTTTTGTTTCTTTTTGACCTTCTTAATTGAAAACAATCACAGTAAGATACTTAATTGTTACCCAGAAATTATTGGTATTGAGAACTGCTGAATTGGACCTTTAAAAAAAAAAGTTTTTAATTAATAGAGGTCTATTGTAACAGCCAAGTTGGAGCAATTACAATTTAATCTTACAGAAAACGATCAATAACAACATAATTAAGCCCCGAGGAGAGGTATGTTGTCTCGGGGGGTTGGGGATATCTGTAAGCAATTTTCCTGTAATCAGCGCTGACATTTCCACGGCTCATTAACGAGACAGTGTACTTTATGAGACGGAGTGGACTACATGGGGGCAGTGGGAAATTAACATGTATCACAGAGTTCCATGACATCCCTGTCTAACCAACAATTTCAGAAGTTTACTTTCAAATGTTTGGGAGCAGCTTCTAATGGGATACTGCTACTAGCCTACTCTCCAGCACATTGAGCTGAAAGCACGTCTTAATGAGTTTCAAATGAATCTGCTCTTCCAGCCACCTCAGCTTTACACATCGATGAATTTAAGAAGTCTATAAATATTTCAGTATGTAAATGATCTTGTTCCAAGTCCTTTGAGTTGCAAATTAATTTCCAGCTATTGAATAAGGATAGATTTACGCTCTGAACTGGTATAAAGCAATTGACTTATGACATTGGCTTCAAGGACAGTTCAATTATTTCACATGTACACTGAATATGAATGTGTTCATACGGTTATCTTGACAGGCCTACTGCCCGGAAAGGTTACATGCTTGTTGTAAGTACTACCAAAAATACAGTATTTTCCCCTTTATATTTCAGTCCACTGAGGCTGAGGTCTCATTGCTGGATCACTATAAGGTCTCTCTCCCACAGGAGTCAACAGCAGTTCTGACTAGGGCATCATGCACTGTAATGTCTGTGCAATGAAACCTTAAGAAGTGCCTGTTCTCTCTGAGTATCCAGTCGCCCTCATAATTACACAAACACCATTTCAAAGCACGCTTCACTATCACCCGAGCATGAAAGCTGCAAAATAATTTAATGCTGCCAATAATTGGCTTGCAGCTGCAATAACTTTAGCTCTTGCTGCAGCCATTGTGACAGGATGCCACGAAAGGAAGGGCAAGCCTTAGCCGCTGCAGCTGTGCATACAGGACAACACTACAGCACACTGGTCAAGTTCAACAGCGGAGTAGAAGAAACTAAAGAAATTAAAGGCCTCACATTTTCAGACCTACTGATTTAATTTTCTAACACCAGATTCCCAGATGTTGGTAACTCTAAATGCAAACAAAACAAAATTTTGGGTAAGCAGGTTGTGGATGACAGTGGAATTGATCTACATTCCCCAGGTGTTTATGTCCTTGTTGAGAGATGTTGCTGTGTCCCCACTGTTCACAGATGTAATTTCAACATCTCTAGTTTTGATTTACATTTTGTAAATCAACATTTAGGTTGACCTTTTGCAAATCAAATCAGTTTTCCACATTGCTTCAACGTCATCACATTTCATTTTGTTGATGAAATGATGTAGAAACAACATTGATTTAACCAGTTTTTGCCCAAGAGGGTCATTACTCTGTAATACCATTAGAAAGAGGGCGAGAGTGGCTAGTTGTAGCTGAAACATCAGTGGAAGACTGTGTCTGTGAATACCCCTCTCAAAGACAGATCAGGTACTGGTGTCTTTGTTCCATATCAGTCCAGACAACATTCACAGAGGGAAAGGGTTTAATTGGTTATATAACATAGGGGCCGACCTTAGTTAAGCGTGAGTAAATAGATCGTAATTCCCTTTTTATGCACTTTTCTTTCCATGCGTCTTCTGACCTTCGTGATGGAGTTCTAAGAAATGAAGGTGTGCCAGAGGTGTCTACAGATACAGCGTGTTCTGACCTTGACTTAATGCCTGATAATTCCACCACCTTTACACAAAACCAGAAATAAGGTCGAGCGAACTTGTCGGTTCCAAGTGGAAAAAGCATCTACTTTCTTTTTTCTGATTAGAAATAACAGCATTCTCCATGCACTGTAATTTATAAATTGATAAGTGCTAGGCAATTGAATTTTATTCCTTGTGATCCATGGAGAAGAATGTGGAACCAGTCATATGGAAACAAACTGAAAATGATATCGACATGTATTGTAGCCCCTTTTCCACATTGAAGTAGGCTATAAATAGCTGTGCCGTTATTCAGAATTTTTACTGTGTGCCCTTACAATTTGCATGAATTGAGATCCAAGCTATAGGCTTCTCTAGGGCTGAACCTGCTGAATTGATGTATGCGCTTTGGAATTAATTATATACATGGGCCTTATCCATTTTATTTACAAATTGTATCATGTTAAACATTAGCTATTGTCGGGAGCCACCGTCAGTTATACCCACATACATTTATAACTGTTTAGAGTTTGTTTTCTTAAATTTGGCCTCATTCCATTCAGATACGTTTATTTCCTTTGTCACATCCGTGTAGTTGTTCCTGAGGGTAGCTAGCATTATTGGATCATATTAGGTGAACGTTGTGCATTAATTTTGGAACTCCGACCACACGTAGCAGGTTAAACCTGGAGCATGGTTCACGACACTGGACCGTTGTCATACAGTTCCATGATTTAGTGAGAATTATGGTAGATTTATTGTTCAATCCTTTTTTCTTTTTTTTACCCCCTTTTTCTCCCCAATTTCGTGGTATCCAATTGTTAGTAATTACTATCTTGTCTCATCGCTACAACTCCCGTACGGGCTCGGGAGAGACGAAGGTCGAAAGCCATGCGTCCTCCGAAACACAAACCAACCAAGCCGCTCTGCTTCTTAACATAGTGCGCCTCCAACCCGGAAGCCAGCCGCACCAATGTGTCGGAGGAAACACAGTGCACCTGGCTACCTTGGTTAGCGCGTACTGCGCCCGGCCCGCCACAGGAGTCGCTGGTGCGCGATGAGACAAGGATATCCCTACCGGCCAAACCCTCCCTAACCCGGACGATGCTAGGCCAATTGTGCGTCGCCCCATGGACCTCCCGGTCGCGGCCGGTTGCGACAGGGCCTGGATGCGAACCCAGAGTCTCTGGTGGCACAGCTGTTTTATTATTCATAAATACTTTCCTAACCCAAAAATGCCCGTAAATAATCAACAAAATCAGAGTTTTTTTTATCTACCAGCTGGTGCTTAAACGTAGACGAATATGCACCCTGATCTGTTTCACCTGTCTTGTGCTTGTCACAACCCTCCAAAAGGTGTCTCATATTTTTCAGCCTGCCTGCCGTTCTGTCCCTCTTTGACCCTGCCTTGGATTACGAACCACTGCCTGCCCTCGACCTGTCATTTGCCTGCCCCTTTGTATAAAATACAAATTTGGAGTATCGAACTATACGCCTCCTGTGTCTGCATCAGGGTCATATCCTGAGTCGTGATAGTACAAACTGGCCATTACTGACCAAGCAAACTCATATCAGCTCCACAATGCTGTCTCCCTGCAAGGAGCCACCATTGGAATACACAAGGAGCTACTTCAGAACCTTATGGAGGAATTCCATAACTTGGAGGAATACCATGACCATGTATTAAAAACTCATTACTGGAATAAACCATAATGGAAACCTCCCGGGTGCTCAGTAACCTCACTACTAGTGATGCTTTTCCCCAGCCTACCCCGACAACCCTGCTTACTTCCTCCGGAGCGCTATGCAAGAGATCCTGGAACCTGCTGGGCGTTTTTCTCCCAGTGCTCTCATCTTTCAGCTACAGCTCTTGTTATTTCCTTCGGATCAGTCAAAGATAGCATATCATATAACGCTGATGTCTGGAAGGGCGCTTGCTTGGGCTACGGCAGTGTGGGGTCAACAATCCACCATTTGCCTTAGTCTGGAGGATTTCGTAGCAGAGGTAAGGAAGGTGTTCGATTCCCCTGTGTACGGGGGAATCGTCTGCATCAAGACTCCCGCAGTGTGGTAGACTAGGCAGTAGACTTTCGCACTCTGGCTGCCAAGAGTGCCTGGAACCCAGAGTCCCTGTTTGACACCTTCCTTTGTGGATTATCGGAGGAAATCAAAGACTAACTTGCAGGAACGCAGGAGGGAGAGGTCTGTTCTCAGCCACACTCGCTCGCCCACGGTTTCTCCCTCTTCTCCAATTAACCCCGGGATTCCCGACATATGCATTCCAGAGAGAACCCGAAATCACTCAAACCCCCTCGGGTGGTGGCTAGTGACTCGTCTCTTCCGGAGCCCATGCAACTGGGCAGGGCTAGATTGTCTCCTAGTGAACGTTTATGCAGGCTGAGCTCCAACAGTTGCTTGTATTGTGGTACTAGAGGACATTACATATCCATCCAGTAGGTGGATATGTAATCATCAGTATGGTGGGCCATACAGGGATTCTCCAAACTCCCATTACTAGTACTCCTCTCCACGCTATCCTGCTGTGGGGTGACCGTTCAAAATCTCTCTGGGTACTCATTGACTCTGGGGCTGACGAGAGCTTCATGGACTCTACCCTGGTATCTGAGCTGGGTATCTCTACTCAACTCCTCTCCATTGCCATGTACTCCAAAGCTTTGGACGGATGCTCCATTGGCAGGGTCATTCACAGTACGGTTCCCATTAACCTACGAATGTTGGGTTACCACAGTGAGTTCATACAGTTCCTACTAATTTAATCTCCTCATGCACCTGTGGTTTTGGGATTTGCATGGCTCCAGAGGCACAACCCCCTGATCGACCTGGCTACTGTTCTATCCTGGGTTGGAGCCCATTCTGCAACGCACATTACATTAAGGCGGTGCAGCCTGCCGTGGGACGTCCTTCTGCGGGCTTAGGTAAAGCCTCAGATCTCTCTGCCATCCCCGTGGAGTACCAGGACCTACTGGAGGTTTTCAATAAGACTCGCGCCACATCTCTTCCTCTGCATTGACCGAACAATTGCGCTATTGACCTCCTCCCGGGCACCGCACCACACCACCTTGGAGGCAGATTTATTCCCTGTCTGGCTCGGAGACCAAGACCATGGAGGTATTCTGAGTGGCACAGCGGTCTAAGGCACTGCATCTCAGTGCTAGAGGCGTCACTACAGACAACCTGGTTCAAATCCAGGCTGTATCACAACTGGCTGTGATTGGTTGTCCCATAAGGTTGTGGACAATTTTCCCAGCGTTGTCTGGGTTTGGTCGGTGTAGGCCGTCATTGTAAATAAGAATTTGTTCTTAACTGACTTGCCTAGTTAGATAAAGTTTACACATACAGTACACTGAGGACTCTATAGCTGCTGGGATGTAGGGAGTGTAGGGATTTTCTTTCTGGGAAAGGACAAAACCCTGTGCCCGTGTAACTACTGAGGCCTCAATGACATCACTGTAAAAAATCATTACCTGCTACCACTCCTCAGTGCTTTCGAGCCTCTCCAGTGGGCACCATATTTTGAAGATGGGCATGCGGAACGCCTATCACCTAGTTTGGATACGGGAATGGCATGAGTGTAAGACAGCCTTCAATGTGGCTAGCGGACACCACGAGTACCTGGTTATGCCGTTTGGTCTGACCTATGCTCCCGCAGTGTTCCAGGCCCTGGTTAATGATGTGCTCTGTGACATGTTGAACCGGTTTGTGTTTGTCCATCTCGACGACATCCATGTCGGTTCAAAAGCATGTTCTCCATGTCTGACAAGTCCTCCAGCGTCTCCTGGAGAACCAGCTGTTTGTTAAAGTTGAGGAATGTGAGTTCCATCATTCCACTATCTCGTTTTTGGGATACGTCATTGCTGCAGGGAACGGTGACACCCTAGACCCACTCCAATTTGCTTACCGCCCAAATAGGTCCACAGACGATGCAATCTCAACCACACTGCACACTGCCCTAACCCATCTGGATAAGAGGAATACCTATGTGACAATGCTGTTCATCGACTACAGCTCGGCATTTAACACCATAGTGCCCTCCAAGCTCGTCATCAAGCTCGAGACCCTGGGTCTCGACCCCGCCCTGTGCAACTGGGTACTGGACTTCCTGACGGGCCGCCCCCAGGTGGTGAGGGTAGGCAACAACATTTCCACCCCGCTGATCCTCAACACTGGGGCCCCACAAGGGTGCGTTCTGAGCCCTCTCCTGTACTCCCTGTTCACCCACGACTGCGTGGCCACGCACGCCTCCAACTCAATCATCAAGTTTGCGGACGACACAACAGTGGTAGGCTTGATTACCAACAACGACGAGACGGCCTACAGGGAGGAGGTGAGGGCCCTCGGAGTGTGGTGTCAGGAAAATAACCTCACACTCAACGTCAACAAAACTAAGGAGATGATTGTGGACTTCAGGAAACAGCAGAGGGAACACCCCCCATATCCACATCAATGGAACAGTAGTGTGAGGGTAGTAAGTTTTAAGTTCCTCGGCGTACACATCACAGACAAACTGAATTGGTCCACCCACACAGACAGCATCGTGGATTGGCTCCAACCCACATCCAGAGTGCAGCTGCAATGTTTCCTTTGATTTGCTCATTTCTACCACCACTTTATTTGGGGCTACAGCACCCTGGCCTCCCCTTCTCTACACTCACCTCTCCCAAGGTTCCGTTCATGTGATCCCCAGCTGCTGACTGGGCATTTCTGGATCTGAAGCATCGTTTCACCACAGCCCCCATCCTCATCCATCCGGACCCATCCAGTCAGGTTGTAGTGGAGGCTGACGCCTTGAACATCGGAGTGGGGGCAGTTCTGTCCCAGCGTTGTGTCCAGGACTAAAAGCTGCTTCCCTGCACTTTCCACTCCCATTGTCTCAATTCCACTGAGAGGAACTATGACGTGGGAACTTTAGGTGGTCAAGATGGCGCTGGAGGAGTGGAGGCACTGGCTTGAAGTGGTGGAACATCCATTCTTAGTGTGGACCGACCATAAGAATTTGGAAGATCTCCGCACCACCAAGCGCCTCAACTCAAGGCAGGCTCGTTGGACTCCGTTATTCACTCGATTCAATTTTACCATTGCCTACCGCCCTGGGTCCAATAATGGGAAGCCTGACACCATTTCCCACCTAAACCACCTGACCCTGAGACCACCCTCCCTACCTTCTGTCCAGCAGCTGTCCCAGATTTGGCCTGGTCCTGGAATGGGCTCATTCCTTTAAACTCACCTGTCATCCCAGCTCCCGTCGGACCCAGGCTTCATCCAGCAACATTTTTTGGTGGCCCACCAAGGTTCCGGACGTCTCCTCATTCATCGCCACTTGCAATGTGTGTGCACATAACAAGACTCCGCTGGCCTCCTTCAACCACTCCCGGATCCTCATTGCCCGTGGTCCCATATATCCCTGGACTTTGTCATTGGTCTCCCTCCTTCAGATGGCAACACCACCATCCTTACGGTGGTGGGTAGGATTTCCAAAGCTGCACATTTCATCCCCCTTCCCAAGTTACCCATAGCCATGGAGACGGCCCAGCTTATGGTGCAGCACGTCTTCCAGATCTATGGACTTCCGGTCGACATGGTCTCCGATCAGGGTCCTCAGTTCATGTCCAGGTTCTGGAAGGCATTCTGCACCCTCATTGGGTCATCGGTCAGCCTGTCCTCCAGGTTTCATCCCGTCCAACAGCCAATTGGAGCTAGCCAATCAGGACCTGAAGACTACTCTTGGCTGCCTCATCTCTGCCAACATCACCACCTGGAGCCAGCAACTTGTGTAGGTGGAGTACGCCCCCAACTCCATTCCCTACTCAGCCACTGGAGTCTCACCCTTCAAGTGTCCCTTGGGTTACCAGCCACCTATCTTCCCTGAGGAAGAGGTCAGCATACCCTCACCAAGATCTTCGTAAGCCGCTATTGGCGTACCTGGAAGAAAACCCGGTCCACTCTTAAGACCACCTCCAGGTATCGGCGACAGGCAGATCGCCACCAGACCCCGGCTCCATGCTTTCGGCCCGAGCAGAGGGTATGGCTGTCCACCTGTGATCTGCCCCTCCGGGCAGAGTCTCAAACATTCCCTATATCTGTAGTCTTTAGTCCTTCTGCTCGTTGTCTTCTGTTGCCCCGCACCCTCCCTATACATCCCACTTTCCAGGTGTCTAGGATTAAATCTTTGTCTCACAGCCCTTTGTCTCCTGTTTCCAGAGCCCACCCCTCCCCATCTCATCAACGGCCATCCAGCATACACGGTGAGGCGCCTCCTAAACTTTCGACCTCCGGGCAGGGGATTCCAGTACCTGGTTGACAGGGAGGGTTATGGCCCGTGAGAGAGGTGCTGGGTCCATGCTAGGGATATCCTGGACCAAGCTCTCATCGCTGAGTTCTGCTGCTAACACCACGGTCAACCAAGTACAGTTGTACATTTAAACTCAGTTTCTCACAATTCCTGATGTTTAATCCTAGTAAAAATGCCATGTCTTAGGTTAGTTAGGATCACCAATTTATTTTAAGAATGTGAAATGTCAGAAAAGTAGTAGAGAGAATTATTTATTTCAGCTTTTGATTTCTTTCATCACATTCCCATTGGGTCAGAAGTTTACATACTCAATTAGTGTTTGGTAGCATTACCTTTAAATTGTTCAAATCAAATCAAATTGTATTTGTCACATACACATGGTTAGCAGATGTTAATGCGAGTGTAGCGAAATGCTTGTGCTTCTAGTTCCGACAATGCAGTAATAATCAACAAGTAATCTAGCTAACAATTCCAAAACTACTACCTTATAGACACAAGTGTAAGGGGATAAAGAATATGTGCATTACATAAAGATATATGAATGAGTGATGGTACAGAGCGGCATAGGCAAGATACAGTAGATGGTATCGAGTACAGTGTATATACATATGAGATGAGTATGTAAACAAAGTGGCATAGTTAAAGTGGCTAGTGATACATGTATTACATAAAGATGCAGTAGAGGATATAGAGTACAGTATATACATATACATATGAGATGAATAATGTAGGGTATGTAAACATTATATTAGGTAGCATTGTTTAAAGTGGCTAGTGATATATTTTACATTTCCCATCAATTCCCGTTATTAAAGTGGCTGGAGTTGAGTCAGTGTGTTGGCAGCAGCCACTCAATGTTAGTGGTGGCTGTTTAACAGTCTGATGGCCTTGAGATAGAAGCTGTTTTTCAGTCTCTCGGCCCCAGCTTTGATGCACCTGTACCGACCTCGCCTTCTGGGTGATAGGACCAGGCCCCAGGAATACCTGACATGCTGTCCCCAGTCCACCTGGCTGTGCTGCTGCTCCAGTTTCAACTGTTCTGCCTTAATATTATTCGACCATGCTGGTCATTTATGAACATTTGAACATCTTGGCCATGTTCTGTTATAATCTCCACCCGACACAGCCAGAAGAGGACTGGCCACCCCACATAGCCTGGTTCCTCTCTAGGTTTCTTCCTAGGTTTTGGCCTTTCTAGGGAGTTTTTCCTAGCCACCGTGCTTCTACACCTGCATTGCTTGCTGTTTGGGGTTTTAGGCTGGGTTTCTGTACAGCACTTTGAGATATCAGCTGATGTACGAAGGGCTATATAAATAAATTTGATTTGATTTGATAGCGGGGTGAACAGGCAGTGGCTCGGGTGGTTGTTGTCCTTGATGATCTTTATGGCCTTCCTGTGACATCGGGTGGTGTAGGTGTCCTGGAGGGCAGGTAGTTTGCCCCCGGTGATGCGTTGTGCAGACCTCACTACCCTCTGGAGAGCCTTACGGTTGTGGGCGGAGCAGTTGCCGTACCAGGCGGTGATACAGCCTGACAGGATGCTCTCGATTGTGCATCTGTAGAAGTTTGTGAGTGCTTTTGGTGACAAGCCGAATTTCTTCAGCCTCCTGAGGTTGAAGAGGCGCTGCTGCGCCTTCTTCACGATGCTGTCTGTGTGGGTGGACCAATTCAGTTTGTCTGTGATGTGTACGCTGAGGAACTTAAAACTTACTACCCTCTCCACTACTGTTCCATCGATGTGGATAGGGGGGTGTTCCCTCTGCTGTTTCCTGAAGTCCACAATCATCTCCTTAGTTTTGTTGACGTTGAGTGTGAGGTTATTTTCCTGACACCACACTCCGAGGGCCCTCACCTCCTCCCTGTAGGCCGTCTCGTCGTTGTTGGTAATCAAGCCTACCACTGTTGTGTCGTCCGCAAACTTGATGATTGAGTTGGAGGCGTGCGTGGCCACGCAGTCGTGGGTGAACAGGGAGTACAGGAGAGGGCTCAGAACGCACCCTTGTGGGGCCCCAGTGTTGAGGATCAGCGGGGAGGAGATGTTGTTGCCTACCCTCACCACCTGGGGGCAGCCCGTCAGGAAGTCCAGTACCCAGTTGCACAGGGCGGGGTCGAGACCCAGGGTCTCGAGCTTGATGACGAGCTTGGAGGGCACTATGGTGTTAAATGCCGAGCTGTAGTCGATGAACAGCATTCTCACATAGGTATTCCTCTTATCCAGATGGGTTAGGGCAGTGTGCAGTGTGGTTGAGATTGCATCGTCTGTGGACATATTTGGGCGGTAAGCAAATTGGAGTGGGTCTAGGGTGTCAGGTAGGGTGGAGGTGATATGGTCCTTGACTAGTCTCTCAAAGCACTTCATGATGACGAAAGTGAGTGCTACGGGGCGGTAGTCGTTTAGCTCAGTTACCTTAGCTTTCTTGGGAACAGGAACAATGGTTGCCCTCTTGAAACATGTGGGAACAACAGACTGGGATAGGGATTGATTGAATATGTCCGTAAACACACCAGCCAACTGGTCTGCGCATGCTCTGAGGGCGCGGCTGGGGATGCCGTCTGGGCCTGCAGCCTTGCGAGGGTTGACACATTTAAATGTTTTCCTCACGTTGGCTGCAGTGAAGGAGAGTCCGCATGTTTTAGTTGCGGGCCGTGTCAGGTGCACTGTATTGTCCTCAAAGCGGGCAAAAAAGTAATTTAGTCTGCCTGGGAGCAAGACATCCTGGTCCGTGACGGGGCCGGTTTTCTTTTTGTAATCCGTGATTGACTGTAGACCCTGCCACAGGGAATAGGAGGGAATAATTACACTGTTTGTATTCGGTCATGTTTCCGGTCACCTTGCCCTGATTAAAAGCAGTGGTTCGGGCTTTCAGTTTCACGCGAATGCTGCCATCAATCCACGGTTTCTGGTTTGGGAATGTTTTAATCGTTGCTATGGGAACGACATCTTCAACGCACGTTCTAATGAACTCGCTCACCGAATCAGCGTATTCGTCAATGTTGTTGTCTGACGCAATACGAAACATATCCCAGTCCACGTGATGGAAGCAGTCTTGGAGTGTGGAGTCAGATTGGTCGGACCAGCGTTGAACAGACCTCAGCGCGGGAGCTTCTTGTTTTAGTTTCTGTCTGTAGGCAGGGATCAACAAAATTGAGTCGTGGTCAGCTTTTCCGAAAGGAGGGCGGGGCAGGGCCTTATATGCGTCGCGGAAGTTAGAATAGCAGTGATCCAAGGTTTTTCCAGCCCTGGTTGCGCAATCGATATGCTGATAAAATTTAGGGAGTCTTGTTTTCAGATTAGCCTTGTTAAAATCCCCAGCTACAATGAATGCAGCCTCCAGATAAATGGATTCCAGTTTGCACAGAGTCAAATAAAGTTCGTTCAGAGCCATCGATGTGTCTGCTTGGGGGGGAATATATACGGCTGTGATTATAATCGAAGAGAATTCCCTTGGTAGATAATGCGGTCGACATTTGATTATGAGGAATTCTAAATCAGGTGAACAGAAGGACTTGAGTACCTGTATGTTGTTATGATCACACCACGTCACGTTAACCATGAAGCATACGCCCCCGCCCCTCTTCTTACCAGAAAGATGTTTGTTTCTGTCTGCGCGATGCGTGGAGAAACCAGCTGGCTGCATAGTTTCCTAGGAAAAAAAAAAAAAAAAACTGCATAGTTTCCTAAGAACGCGAAGCGAGGCGGCCTTCTCTGTCAGCGCCGGAAGTACTAAGTAGCTTGGGTCAAACGTTTTGGGTAGCCCTCCACAAGCTTCCCACAAAAAGTTAGGTGCATTTTGGCCCATTCCTCCTGACAGAGCTGGTGTAACTGAGTCTGGTTTGTAGGCCTCCTTGCTCGCGCACAATTTTTCATTTCTGCCCACAGAATGTCTATAGGATTGAGGTCAGGGGTTTGTGATGGCCACTCCAATACCTTGACTTTGTTGTCCTTAAGCCATTTTGCCACAACTTTGGAAGTATGCTTGGGGTCGTTGTCCATTTGCAAGACTCATTTGCGACCAAGCTTTAACTTCCTGACTCATGGCTTGAGATGTTGCTTCAATATATCCACATCATTTTCACCCCTCATGATGACATCTATTTTGGGAAGTGCACCAGTCCCTCCTGCAGCAAAGCATCCCTACAACATGATGTTGCCACCCCATTGCTTCACGGTTGGGATGGTGTTCTTCGGCTTGCAAGCCTCCACCTTTTTCCTCCTAACATAGCGATGATCAATTGTGCCAAACAGTTTTGTTTTTGTTTCAACAGACCAGAGGACATTTGTCCCAAAATTACAATCTTTGTCCCCATGTGCAGTTGCAAACCATAGTCTGGCTTTTTTTATGGCGGTTTTGGAGCAGTGGCTTCTTCCTTGCTGAACGGCTTTTCAGGTTATGTCGATAGGACTCGTTTTACTGTGGATCTAGATACCTTTGTACCCGTTTCCTCCAGCATCTTCACAAGGTCCTTTGCTGTTGTTCTGGGATTGATTTGCACTTTTCGCACCAAAGTACATTCATCTTTAGGAGACAGAACGTGTCTTCTTCCTGAGTGGTATAATGGCAGTGTGGTCCCATGGTGTTTATACTTGCGTACTATTGTTTGATGAATGTGGTACCATCAGGCGTTTGGAAATTGCTCCCAAGGATGAACCAGACTTGTGGAAGTCTACAACTATTTTTTCTGAGGTCTGGCTAATTTTCTTTTGATTTTCCCATGATGTCAAGCAATGAGGCACTGAGTTTGATGGTAGGCCTTGAAATACATCCACAGGTACACCTCCAATTGACTCAAATATTGTCAATTAGCTTGTCATGGCTTTACAAGCTTCTGATATCCATTTTCTGGAATTTTCCAAGCTGTTTAAAGTCACAGTCAACTTAGTGTATGTAAACTTCTGACCCACTTGAATTGTGATACAGTGAAATAATCTACCTGTAAACAATTGTTGGAAAAATTATGTGTCATGCACAAAATAGATGTCCTAACCGACTTGCCAACACTACAGTTTAACAAGAAATTTGGAGTGGTTGAAAAACTAGTTTTAATGACTCCACCCTAAGTGTATTTAAACTGCCGACAACTGTACGTTTCTGTCTGTCTGTTGCCAGTACATCTTGTCTTACCAGCGTTTTTCCCGTTTCTCCTGCTCTCAGGTCAGATCTGGGAAGACTAGATACATTTGTTTATCTGCCTGTCCTGACCCTGAGCCTGCCTGCCGTTCTGTCCCTGTTTGACCCTGCCTTGGACTACGAACCACTGCCTGCCCTCAAACTGCCCTTTGCCTGCCCTTTTGTACAATAAAAATTGACTGTCGAACTATCACACCTCCTGTGTCTGCATCTGAGTTGTGATATAGATGGCTTCCTTTCATTGATCCCTGTATTCTGAACCCGTTCTCTCAATGTATTCTAGTCTGTTAACAAAATTTGAATTAAAGGTACACCATTATTAAAGGGATGGCTTAAGATAAATGTACTGAAAACCCTACTGAATGAAAACTCCACAATAATCTTTTGGCTAGCAAGTGGAAGGGTATTCCATGGTTGAATTAAATCTATTCAGCGCACGCAAGGGAACCACGCCTACAAAGCCCATTACGCACCTGCAAAATCTAAGTCTGAATAACAACTACTGACAAGTGATTAGGAAAGGCTCATGTAGGTTAGGTGTCTGTTTCCTACGCCTGAATCGTGCCCATTATGCATTTTTCAGCAAATGTTGTCATTTCTAGATCTTCCTCTGTTAAAAGCCATTGCAATATATTAGTTTCCACATAATCTAGTCTTTAGCTGTCTATTGAAAGGTATTTTGTTAGAGATTTGCATTAGTGATAGCTTGGATAAGCATGTCAGGACTCTGATTATTTATGATTCATAATGCAACAGCTCACCCAGATCAGAGTAGAAGACTCATATTTATCTAGTCGTATTCTGTGGATTATCTGCAGTCACCATTCAAGGTAGGTTCTGTTGACATACTCTGACTGTATTGGACAGCAATTTCCCCTCTCATGAATAACAAATAATTATCTCTTTCACCCACTTATCATTTGTGCAATGTGTACTAACATTTGGGAAGATGCAACATGAATGTTTGATAAAATGCTATATTCCAAATCGCAACTCAGGCTGTTTCTATGACAACGAAGACGAAGATGGGCATGATATCAATGTCTGTTATTAATGTTGGGACTCTCAGTAAACTCATTTCACTCATCTGTACTGAACAAAAATAAAAACATAACATGCAACAATTTCAATGATTTTATTGACCTACAGTTATATAAGGAAATCTGCCAACTTAAATTCATTAGGCCCCAATCTAAGGATATCACATGACTCGGCAGGGGTGCAGCTATGGGTGGGCCTGGGAGCCAGGCCCAGCCAATCAGAATGAGCTGTTCCCCACAAAAGTGCTTTATTACAGACAAATACTCCTCAGTTTCATCAGCTGTCCAGGTGGCTGGTCTCAGACAATCCCGCTGGTGAAGAAACCGGATGTGGAGGTCCTGGGCTGGTTTGGTTACAAGTGGTCTGCGGTTTTGAGGCCGGTTGGACACACTGCCAAATTCCCTACAATGAAGTTGGAGACAGCTTATGGTAGAGAATTAAACATTGAACATTGAATTCAACTTTAAATTCTCTGGCAGCAACTCTGGTGGACATTCCTGCAGTCAGCATGCCGACTGCACGCTCCCTCAACTTCAGACATTTGTGGCGTTACGTAACAAAACTGCACACTTTAGAGTGGCTTTTTATTGTCCCCAGCACATGGTCCACTTGTGTACTGTTAAATCAGCTTCTTGATATGCCACACCTGTCAGCTGGATGGATTATATTGACAGTAGAAAAATGCTCACTAATAGGACTGTAAGCAAATTTGCACAAAATATAAGAGAAATAAGCTTTTCGTGCATATGGAACATTTCTGGGATCTTTTATTTCAGCTCATGAAACATGAGACCAACACTTCACATGTTTGTTTATATTTTTGTTCAGTATACTATTCAACTGAAGACCATCTAAGACACATTCTAAAATATGTGAAAAGTGGCAGCTCATCTAAATCTAAATTATATTCCATGTCCTCATAAAATTAGGATCTGCCCTCCCTCCATTTGGGAGACATTATGCAGCAAGAAATGTACAAGGCAGCTGTTTTATTGAGATAAGCCTCTGTACTGTAGAATACATTAACAAGACCAAACATGCAAATCGAAGCAGGTCTGTTGTTCTCCAACTCTCACTGCATTGCAATGTTTTGACAAACCACATGCATTATTCCAAGGACCATACTTTGCACTGGGTTGGCTCTGCACTTACCAATGTTGCTCATGGTCATTAGGTTTGATGTGCAGTGTCATTCAGTCTGATTATCTCTATTTGGTATCAGGACTAATTATACTTGCCGTCCATGCACATTCCCTGGTCCGGTTTGGTGCATGTCTAGAATTAAGGAGTGCACATAATTCTCATTGGATCAGTGTCTGGGCTTTAAAAAAAAGATTATCCTTCCCTGCCTAGAATGAGAATGTGTTTTTTTATATATTTATATACTGTATAATGAGGGTGTAAGCATTCTACTCCATAACTCTGTGTAAGGTTCTGCCAATTTACTGCTTTCCTGCATTCACATTGTTATAGACTACGTCTGAGTAATGCTATGCACTGCCTGCTTTCTACATATCACCAGCAAATAGACTTTTCACTCACACTTCTCATTATCAAAGACAATGACACACACCCTCATTTCAGACTTCATTAATCTAGGCTATGATACCTTTTGAGTCCTATTTTATTTGAGTTTGTACACCAGCTGTGATGAGAAGACATGGAACTGCCCGTCTTAATTTTTCTTTGTTAGCACCAGTAAAGTAGCTATCTAGCTACTTAAACCACGCCGCTCTGCAAACACGCCTTCTCCGATGTTGGTTACAAAGCGTTACTTATTTAAATTAGGTAAGAGAATATCATGTTACCATTGGGGTATTAAAATGAGAGAGTTAGGGTGAGTCCTGTTTTTGACATGGGGGAGGCGACCAGTAACTTTATGATCAAACTTTATCAATGTAAAAGAAACAGGCCTTTTTCATAATTTGGTAATCATACTTTGATCTGGTTTCATCCAAACATCATCCAATTTCATGAAAAACATTATTTTGACTGTTCATGACCTTTAAACGCTGTGTGAAAGAAAGAAATTACTTTCTTTTTTTTCAGTTGGAGAAACAATCCCACTGCTTCTCGGACAGCCATGACAAATCCATCTGGAGTATGTCTGCAAAATGCACACACACCTCAGCAGATATTCAGCTCACTGCCTGACTCACTCTTGGCACCTTGTTGTTATGCTAGCTAGGTAGGAAACAGATGGGCCTACCAGCCATTAGAGGATCATAATGCTACAATCCCTTGCTATTCAAGTCAATGCAAATACTAATTTTTAAAAACAATCTCCTTAATCTGTTAGAGGCTCTGAATATTTATCTCTGTACTGCTATAATCCCCTAAACACTTGTTCCGTTAATACATAGTTCAGTGGTCAATTTACCTCTTTAAGTAACATATTACACCATCCACATTTTGTACAGTGCCTTCAGAAAGTATTCATACCACATTATTTCATCCACATTTTGTTGTGTTACAGTTCAAATTGTTTCAATCGATTTTGTAACAAAACCCCATAATGACAATGTGAAAGGATGTTTTTAGACATTTTGCACATTTATTGAAAATAAAATACAGAAATATCTCATTTACATAAGTATTCACACCCCTGAGTCAAGTTAGAATCACCTTTGGCAGCGATTACAGCCGTGAGTCTTTTTGGGTAAGTCTCTAAAGAAGGCATCAGCATGCTTCGGTTCAAACTCGGCTTGGCGAACCGAATGAGTGTGCTTGCACAACCTCTTAATAGACCTTTGCTTGAAAAATTTGAAAAAAAGTTGCAAAAGTACTGTTTGTCCATCTTGAGATGCCGTAGTCAAAATAGTCTGAATTAATTTGAAATAATTCTCAATCTGGTATTCGTTTTAACATTTTTGCAGAGGAGGTCTTAGTCACGCAATTTGACATCTAAGATGTTTAGTGCAGTATTTCTCAATTGAAGAAATGTGCGTGAAAATGATTTGTCTCTAGTTGAATGACAACAACCACTTCATTGAAGAATCCCTACTGTTGACCAACAAAGAGGCGTAGACTTCGGCTCCCGAAAAGCCGAGAAAAATCTTGGCAAAGACCAAAACAAACAAACAACAAAATGAACGAACTGTTCCAAACTTTTCGGATGTGTAGCTTTGCACATCTGGACTGTACAATACTTGCACATTTTTGATTTTTTAAATTATTCAAGCTCTATCAAGTTGGTTGTTGATCATTGCTAGACAACCATTTTCAAGTCTTGCCATAGATTTTCAAGCCGATTTTAAGTCCAAACTAACTAGGCCACTCATGGACATTCAATGTCGTCTTGGTAAGCAACTCCAGTGTAGATTTGGCATTGGCATTTAGGTTATTGTCTTACTGAAAGGTTAATTTGTCTCCCATTGTCTGTTGGAAAGCTGACTTAATCAGATTTTCCTCTAGGATTTTTCCTGTGTTTAGCTCTATTCTGTTTATTTTTATCCTAAACAACTCTCTAGTCCAAATCAAATGTGCTGGTTGTTTAAAGACCTGTATTTATGGGAAAGATGTTTGAAATTGTATTTTGTTTTTAAATTATATTGTAAATTGGAATGGTAGAGTTTGTCTTTCGTGGAGTTATCAGAATTGCATGGGAAGGTCTGCTCAATCCAAGATTACAATTGATTACAGCATTAACCCAAAAATGGAGGAGGCAGGTGGCAGCAGGAGGAGGTAGGGAACTGGTCTGTCTGCCCAATATAAAGGATAAAAACTGTCAGAGGAATAAAAATAGCATAAATAGGAAAGTATACCAGTTTTATTTTAGAACCAGGATGTTGACAGCTGTGCCATACAGATTGCAAAATAGTTGGGAAGAGATGTTTGATGTACCGATTCCATGGTACAGGGTGTACGAGTTGATATATAAAACGACATAAGATTCAAGACTTTGTGCTTTACAGCTAAAATTATTGTATAGAATTCTTGCCACCAACAAAATGTTGAATATTTGGGGCATACAATTAATCGAAGCTCTGCAGATTTTGTTGTGAGGATACAGAGTCAATAGACCATTTATTTTGGTATTGCCCTCAGGTAGCCTGTTTGTGGTCTCAGGTTCAGGAATGGCTAAAAATGAATAACATTGATCTAAAATTGACCCTAGAAGTAGTACTGTTGGGAGATCTGTAGAGACCAGGTCAGTCAATTACAAATATATAATACTCTTAGTAAAACTATTTATCTTCAACTTGCAATCTGTGGCTTCTATTCGATTATATAGGTTGAAATTGTATGTTAAACATCACAGCATAGTTGAAGATATATGATTCGTAGAAATTCGAAGAGGGTGGCCAGCAGAGATAGGTGGGATGGGCTTAGGGGAACTGAGAGTAGAGATGTGAAATTGGAGACAAGTGGGAGTGGAGTTGCTGTGCGGGGGACAGAATGACGGTCAAAGATAAAAGTTTTTAAAAAATAAAGTCAAAATAAAACATAACAAAAAGTATGTTTGAATGACAGTGTTGTTAGTTAATGCCGGTTTGCCTGAGGCTGATGCCGTGCAGGTGTATGTACACATGCACATACACCCACACTCATTCAAATGCACACATGTACACATACGCGGACAGACACATGTAAAAAGTGCCATACATACACTCAAACATATTCGGTTGACCTTGCTGTTATGATTGTTATCCATGATGTCTTTTGTTTTTTGCATTGTTGTTTTCTGTTTTCCTTTGTATTTCTTTTTTTTCACTATTGTTCATTATGTTGGTTGTTGGGGGGGTCTTGGGGGTGGGGAAGGGAATTATTGAACGTATAATTTTTTTCTCGGGGGGGGGGGGTCACAGATGGTTGAGGGGCAGCTCTTGGGGAACTGTGGGGGGATCTTGGAGGGCTGGTATCCTGGCAGTTGGTGGATCACTGGTTCGGTTCCCCATTTTCGACCTTGTGGGAGATCTGTCGACATGCCATTGAGCAGGGCGTTGACTCTGGTTTCTTCTCTGTGTCACTCTGGATGGGAGTCTGTTAGATGACTAATGTGATGTAGTTGTTGAGTGGCTTCACTGTAAGTATATTGTATGCTTTAAAAATGCAAAAAAATACTAAATTAACTCCCTAGTCCTTGACGATGGCAAGCAAACTCATAACATGATGCAGCCACCACCATGCATGAAAATATGAATAGTGGTACTCAGTGATGTTGTGTTGGATTTGCACCAAACATAACACTTTGTATTCAGGACAAAAAGTTATTTTTTTTGCCACATTTTTTGCAGTATTACTTAAGTGCCTTGTTGCAAACAGGATGCATGTTTTGGAATATTTTTTATTCTGTACAGGCTTCCTTCTTTTCACACTGTCATTTAGGTTGGTATTGTGGAGTAACTACAATGTTGTTGATCCATCCTCAGTTTTCTCCTATCACATCAATTAAACTTTAAAGTCACCATTGGCCTCAAGGTGAAATCCCTGATCGGTTTCCTTCCAAACCGGCAACTGAATTAGGAAGGACGCCTGTATCTTTGTATTGACTGGATCCAAAGTGTAATTGATCTCTTCAATGGGATTTTCAATGTCTGCTTTTTTATTTTTTACACATCTACCAATACAAGGCGTTACATAACCTCCCTAGTTGTGTGGTTAAATCTGTTTGAAATTCACTGATCGACTGAGGGACCTTACGGATAATTGTTTGTGTGGGGTACAGAGATGAGGTAGTCATTCAAAAATCATGTTAAACACTATTATTGCACACAGAGTGAGTCCATGCAACTTATTATGTGACTTGTTAAGCACATTTTTACTCCTGAATTTATTTAGGTTTCCCATAACAAAGGGGGTGAAGACTTACTGACTCAAGCCATTACAGCTTTTCATTTTTAATGAATTTGTAAACATTTCTAAAAACATAATTGCACTTTGACATTATGAGGTATAGTGTGTAGGCCAATGACACAAAATCTCAATTGAATCCATTTAAAATTCAGGCTGTAACAACAAAATGTGGAAAAGGTCAAGGGGTGTGAATAATTTTTGAAGGCACTGTAAGTGACACATTTTAAAAATGTGGATGACTGTATTCTCATTGTTATTGTTCAATGACTGGTATTAGGTGAAACTTAACATTATGAATGTTTTGTACCTATTTGCATTTCCGTGCACACAAATCAGAATCTGGAATCTCCCACAAGCAAAAACAGAGCGATGGCTAAGAATGTAAACAAACCTGTATCCAAACAGAGGCTGTCATCACAAGCTTAGATTTATGAGAAGTTCTAATGATCAGCAGATTAAATAAATACTCTTTTAAAAAAGGTTCTTGTTTGTCATGCAAGCCTTTATTTTTGATATGCTGCCAAAAGCAAGGGAGGGACTAATAGGGTGCAAAATTGTTGTGATCTTAGCCATGTGTGTGGCTGAAAAATAACTTTCAAAACAAACCCTGACATATGACGTCCTTGCAGTTGAACTTTGAATATTAGGAAGACCGGTGCTATTTCCTGTCTATCTCTATGATAGAAATTAAAAACATTGAGAGGAAGCATTCACCTAACAGTGACATTGAAGAACCCGTATTAATTACCCTGGTTGTTTACCTTCACCATTGTTTTTTCTTTTGTTGTCCCCTTAATGACCCCAGTCTATTCTGTAAGGCTGACTATCAGCTACAGCCAAGGTGACATTCATACACAAAATGTGTTTTAAAGATATCATTTATAGAGATAGAATATTGTCTGATATAGCAGTATTTACTCATACCACCTTACATACACATTGGAAAGCTGTTTCATATATATTAGCCTGACCCCTCCAACAGCTTATCTGACACAACCTTTTGTGTAAAATAAATTAGATAAAGTTCAAGTGGAATCAGAAATATTTCCCTTTCAAAACAGTGTCAAAGCGACACATTCAGAAATGTAAGACACAGAATGACAACTACAGGGTAATATTACTTTTAAAAAAGAACTTGGTTTGTTCATTATGGCTATTTTGTCTCTTTGGGTCACAGGTATATAGATTCATTGAATAAACATAAGAGGAAGTCTAGTAGACAGCATATAACCATTTGATTCCTTGCCACTTTCTTTACATTAACAAATTGGAAAATAAATGGTTTCGCTGGTATCAGGGGGCTCATGATCTCCTTTCCTGAATATCAATAGGAAAATCCTGAGCCCTGACAGTTTGAGCCTTACAAAATCCCATTTTCACCTTCATTTTCTATTTCAGTGGCTGGAGTTTTATGTGGGTCTAGACCTGACAGACTTGGTATAATGGATTAAATGAAACATAATGACATTTCTCATGTTAGTATTCAGTGGTGAAGGACATCACAGGGAGCCAATGGAAGGCTTTATTGATCATTTCTTTCACTCTGGGTAATAATAGTTGCATGACTGATTGCATTTAACATTTTAGTCATTTTGCAGATTTTACCTTTATTTAACTAGGCAAGTCAGTTATGAACAAATTCTTATTTACAATGACAGCCTAGGAACAGTGGGTTAACTGCCTTGTTCAGGGGCAGAACAATATATTTTTACCTTGTCAACTCTGGGATTCTAGCAACCTTTTGGTTACTGGCCCTACGCTCTAACCACTAGGGTACCTGCCGCCCTGTTGTATCTAATTTGTCCTGAATCATTGACGGTTGAAATGCAATGAGCTTGACATCTTGATATCTCAACACAAAAAATACAGTGGGCCTTCTATTTTACAGTGGGCCTTTATAATGTTACCTTATATAATGTTACTTACCCTACATTATTCATCTCATATGCATACGTATATACTGTACTCTATATCATCGACTGCATCCTTATGTAATACATGTATCACTAGCCACTTTAACTATGCCACTTTGTTTACATACTCACCTCATGTATATACTGTACTCGATACCATCTACTGTATCCTGCCTATGCTGCTCTGTACCATCACTCATTCATATATCCTTATGTACATATTCTTTATCCCCTTACACTGTGTATAAGACAGTAGTTTTGGAATTGTTAGTTAGATTACTTGTTGGTTATTACTGCATTGTCGGAACTAGAAGCACAAGCATTTCGCTACACTCGCATTAACATCTGCTAACCATGTGTATGTGACAAATAAAATTTGATTTGATTTGATTTATATTTTTGGTAGTGTGTGTCTATCTACTATGTCAGTACAGTAAATTATTCTACAAAACTGCAGTCTGTCATACTGATGTCAACTGACTATTTGTGTTGACTGACCACACTGTTGCAGAGAGGCAGCTCCCCCCCCCACCAGCTGTGTTTGAGACAGGGGGCCAGCATCCGGCACTTCTAAAGCCGTTATTTTCACACTGGGGTAGCAGCCTTTCATGTGTGAGCTGTTACATCAATGTAAAAATTCTTCTTCTCAATAGCCATTAGTGAAGGGCAGCCCTGAGCTGCCCTTCACTAGGAAACTGCTCAGGGATTTCACCATGAGGCCAATGGTGATTTTAAAACAGAGTTTAATGGTTGTGATATGAGAACTGAGGATGGATCAACAGCATCGTACTCCAAAATACTAACCTAAATGACAGAATGAAAAGAAGGAACCCGGTACAGCATAAAAAATATACCAAAACATGCATCCTGTTTGCAATAAGGCACTTAAGTAATACTGCAAAAAATGTGGCAAAGAAATTAACTTTTTGTTCTGAATACAAAGTATTTTGTTTGGGGCAAATCCATCACAACACATCAGAGTACCACTATTCATAGTTTAAAGCATGGTGGTGGCTGCATCATGTTATGGGTTTGCTTGCCATCGTCAAGGACTAGGGAGTTTTTTTAGGATAAAAAAAGGATTACAGCTTAAGCACAGGCAAAATCCTAGAGGAAAACATGGTTCAGTCTCTTTTCTAACAGACACTGGGAGATGAATTCACCTTTCAGCAGGACATTAACCTAAAACACAAGGTCAAATCTACACCGGAGTTGCTTACCAAGATGACATTGGATGTTACTGAGTGGCCTAGTTACAGATTTGACTTAAATCGACTTGAAAATCTATGGCAAGACTTAGCAATGGTTGTCTAGCAATGATCAACAATTAACATGACAAAGCTTGAAGAATTAAAAAAATAACAAGGGGCAAATATTGTACAATCCAGGTTTGCAAAGCTCTTGGAAACTTACCTAAAAAGACTCACAGCTGTAATCGCAGCCAAAGGGCTTCTACAAAGTATTGACTCAGAGGTGTGAATACTAGAGGTCGACTGATTTATGATTTTTCAATGCCGATACCGATTTATTGGAGGACCAAAAAAAGCTGATACCGATTAATTGGACAATGTATTTATACATATATATATATATGTATGTATGTATGTATGTGTGTGTGTGTGTGTGTGTGTGTGTATACTGTATATACAGTATATATATATATATATATATATATATATATATATATATATAATATTGACAATTAGAACAATACTGAATGAACACTTATTTTAACTTAACTTAATATAATACATAAATAAAAATCTATTTGGTCTCAAATAAATAATGAAACATGTTCAATTTGGTTTAAATAATGCAAAAACACAGTGTTGAAGAAGAAAGTAAAAGCCAATATGTGTCATGTAAAAAAGCTAATGTTTAAGTTCCTTGCTCAGAACATGAGAACATATGAAAACTGGTGATTCTTTTTAACATGAGTCTTCAATATTCCCAGTTAAGAAGTTTTATATTGTAGTTATTATAGGAATTATAGGACTATTTCTCTCTATATCATTTGTATTTCATATACCTTTGACTATTGGATGTTCTTAAAGGCACAATAGTATTGCCAGCTCAATCTCGGGAGTTGATAGGCTTGAAGTATTAAACAGCTCTGTGCTTCAAGCATTGCGAAGAGCTGCTGGCAAACGCAGGAAAGTGCTGTTTGAATGAATGCTCACGAGCATGCTGATGCCTACCACCACTCAGTCAGACTGCTCTATCAAATATAAAATCATAGACTTAATTATAATATAACAAACACACAGAAATACGATCCTTAGGTCATTAATATGGTCAAATCCAGAAACTATCATTTCGAAAACAAAACGTTTATTCTTTCAGTGAAATAAGGAACCGTTCCGTATTTTATCGAATGGGTGGCATCCATAAGTCTAAATATTGCTGTTACATTGCACAACCTTCAATGTTATGTCATAATTATGTAAAGTTCTGGCAAATTAATTACGGTCTTTGTTAGGAAGAAATGGTCTTCACACAGTTCGCAATGAGCATGGCGGCCCAACTGCTGCATATACCCTGATTCTGCTTGTACAGAACGCAAGAGAAGTGACACAATTTCCCTAGTTAATATTGCTTGCTAACATTAATTTATTTTAACTAAGTATGCAGGTTTTAAAAAATATACTTGTGTATTGATTTTAAGAAAGACATTGATGTTTATGGTTAGGTACATTGGGCAACAACAATGCCTTTTTCACGAATGCGCTTGTTAAATCATCATCCGTTTAGCGAAGTAGGCTGTGATTTGATGATAAACAGGCACCGCATTGATTATTTGCAATGCAGGACAAGCTAGTTAAACTAGTAATATTAACTACCATGTGTAGTTAACTAGTGATTATCTTAAGATTGATTGTTTTTTTAAGATAAGTTTAATGCTAGCTAGCAACTTACCTTGTCTCCATGCTGCACCCGTGTAACAGGCGTCCAAAAATGCAGATTACCGATTGTTATAAAAACTTGAAATTGTCCCTAATTAATCGCAAACATGTCTAAAAACATGTTTTCACTTGGTCATGATGGGGTATTAAGTGTAGATGGGTGAGGGAAAAAATGTTTTCATCAATTTTGAATTCAGGCTGTAACTATATGAACGTACTCCATGTCCCCAGTAGGTCAGGTTCAGATAGATAAATGTGATGGACTCAGAAATGTTGCATTATCTACAGTATGACATAGTAGCTGTCCAAGAGAAGCAATATATTTATCATGTTTGACATGGCACTCAATGCACAAGTTTATGACACCATTTGAAGAACTGGGCTACTATCACTGACATTTTTTGTGGTTCATGTCTGGTAATATGTTCAGATTCATAGGCTACCTGTTTCTGATGCCAGCCCATGCTGGGTATTTTTCTATCTAGCTACATTTGTAAAGAAGGCATAATAGCCTACACCATTGGAGCTTAGCAAATGTCTGTCCCATGACTCAGTGATATGGTTGACTCCAATCACCTGTTTGATGGATTTTCCTGATCACAGAGCAGTGGAGGCAGTGAGAGCCTTCTCCCTAGAGGGATGGGGTTGGAGCCTGGCCTTGTAATGGCTCTCTAGGAGGGGGTGGTCTGGTCACTCTGCTTGAGTTTGATCCTAAAACACAGGTGCAGTGTAATTCCCCTATTCCCCCCTCTGTCTTTGATTCTGATCCATCCGTTACCTTCCCGTTTCTAAATTTGGCCATATCCAAAGCTAGTTTTTAATGTCTAATATATAGTCATGTTGGATTTGGACCCAAGCTCTAGTCATGCTGTGCTACTGTACTTGCTGTTTCCCTTTCACTTTTAATCTCAGCGAAGTGAATGGTAGGCTATTTTGGCATAAATGTCAAATATTGCCTAAGCTAGCCTAATAAAACAGCGTATGCATCATTATTATTGTCATTTGATAAGATAGTGGTTATAGTGTAGTTATTATAGTGTAATACAGAGTGGTGGGAGGTACGAAATGTGAAGGAGGAGCATGAATCTTAGTTATTGTGGTTTATTAAAATTAGTTGCACCAGTTTATGCATAATATTTGGAGAATAAATACCCAGTCTAAACACTCGCAAATCGCCTGAAACGTCGCGAGGTGTCGGGGGACTGAAGAGGGGTCCCAGCGGCGTCATGTAGAGCCGATCATTGTCTCTCACACTTTCTAAGTATCCATTACACAACAGTGAGCAAGGCAAGGAGTCGGGCCAGAGATATCAGCAGCCCATGTGAAGCAGCAGCGGTGCCCGGAGGGCTCTTCCTCTCAACGTCAACGAGAACCAACTAAACTGAGATCAGGAATACAAGCGTAGAGATGAGAACAACTGTTAATTATGGTAATATTTTATGAGACGTGAACGTTTATATCGTGGGAATGTTCAGTCAACGGAATTAGGAAGAATAGTATCCAAGTGTATGAGAATCAATGAGTTGATCGGGTGCTCTATTTCAATGCGAATTATTGTGTGCAAAAAATCACTTTGATTTCACACTCAGTATTTGAGACACCTTCGAGGGAAACCATGAATGGAGGTCGGCATTTTCCACCAATTTAAACAAAGGTATATGCGAAACATTTGGATTACTTTGCTGCACAACACCTATTTTGGGTGGAATTTCGGACTCGGGACTTCTCGCCTTTGCGCTTTCCTCGCGTTCAGCAGCTAAACTTGGAGGGATCCATGCAGTCGCAAAGGTTGGTATTGGTCGTTTCTCAACAGCGAACAATTAGGCTATTTACAGATTTTTTTCCAGGCTAAAATCCAACTTTATATTTTCGTGGAGGCTTCTCATAATATTTCTGTCAATGGGTCATTTTATTTTGAAAATGTCTGTGTTTTTGACAGTGGACTATAGGAGACTACTTCTATTGTGAAGTGTAACGGTCATCCACATTGTGTGTTGATTACCCTTATAATACATTTGCCCGGCATTGTGTGCTACAGACTTTCTTTACATTTTTTGGCAAAAAACGGCAATAGCCTACATAGTAGGCCTACATACTACAAAAGTGAACTTGCAATGCAAGTTGTCCAGCTGTAATAACATGTTTTAAATGTTATTAGGTCTATAAGCATTGACATAGGGTATGGCATTGCTACACAACTAGGATACTTGTATAGCCTACGGTCTATGGGTTATTGTAAATTCATAATGGTCATAATACGATTCTATTAGACAATATCGTTGGCTTCTCCTCTTTCACAATGCTAAAATCAAACCCTTTACGAATGCATTATTCAGAATAAAATGTATTTGGAAATCTATTAGAAAACTTCCAATCGAGCGCCTATCATATTTGTGTTTTGAATAAATAAAACATAGAACATGGGCTTCTTTATTCGCTGTGATAGAAAGGAAATGTGGTGGTAGGCCTAACAATGTTGATGACTGACTGACAGTTGTGGGCTACAGTTGCACTAAACCGCCAAATAATAGACCTGTGTACTAATTTAATGACAGATCAACTTGTCCCGGTACTCATAATGCCATGTGCGTTTGTCATGATGTGAGATTTGATATCTAGAGTTAATACAGGCGCCATCTGTTGGAAAGTGTGAAGTATCTTCACCGAGTGTCGTCTAAGCCAGATCATACAGTATGTGGCTATGGGCCAGATGCATTATCAGTATAGGCCTATCTCCCCGAAATATATAAGGAAACATCTGTAACGCTGTAGTAATTTTATGAATTTAAATCGACATTTAGGTCTAGGTATTTTAAGCCTAAGGATAGGCCCTACGTTTATATTTCAAGGTCAGTGATGACTAAAATGAAATCAAAACTCATTTTGGCCAATGAGACAACATCTATTTGTTCAATGGAGGGGTTTAGCTTGGAGGGAATTTGGTTTTAGCTGACCTTGCAGGAGGCATTACATGGGGGCTTTATACTGTAGGTCCCCATTGAGATGTGATATTGTAGGCCTACAGTGAAATGTGATTGAGTGTTCTACTAGTCGAGGCTACATATCAGTTACCATACATTGTTAAGCAATCCAAAACATCTTCCAGTCCTTACAGAATATAAGTATGTTAAGAAATAAAGCATTATCAATGTAATATCACTCAAGTGGCCCAACTAAATGTCTAAACACATCCATGTAGTTTCAACAAACTATGCCATTTAATCTGGTTTAATAATCATATTCACTTATATAACAGACAAATAGTTAGTCTGGATGGTGTTTGGGGTTTTCCAGTAGGCTAATGTTCCCAGGGTTTGTTATCAACCCCAATAGACTAGTATAGCCTACACAGTATGTATTTATGCCTACATAACTTCTTAGCTGGATAGTATTCTTAAGTATTCTCATTGAAGTGCAATTGTGCATCAATATGTTCAATGTCTTAGGGCATCAGCCACCTTCATTGCCTGACATTAAGGATTTTAAAAAATGGATCAACATGGTCAGACATATTTTACACCACACAACAGACTTGACTTGCTTCAGTGACATTTCTACTGTAGACCTACAGAGCAAACAGTGTTGTGTAGAGCAGTATTGTACTGATGGGTGGTTGATCAACATGTGTAGTAGTTCTTTATACAAGTCCTGGTGCACATTGCCTATTCATTATCCAAATCATGACATAATGTATAGAACTAATAGACAGACAAATAAAACATTCTTAATGAACATCTGCTTACTTGTTTCTCAATTGTTTGCTGGCTGGCGTATGTTTTCTTTTAATTGTGATTTCATAAAGATGTTATGCTCCAATTTAAACCATACTAGCCTTCTATGTGTTAATATCATCTGGATGATCAAATACCAACTATTGTGTTATGGAGGTTTCGTTGACAGTGCACCAACCAGCGTAATATATCGTACCTGTTATTTGACACAGCTAAAAGAACACATTTTGCTTGAGTATCTTTTTTGAGGATAAATGCAATTATCCTTTTTTGCTGTTTATCTCAATTTAAATTCAATTTCAATGCTACACAGATTGTCATGAACAACACCTGACAAGAATTCTGTTAGTTTATTTAATCTAAAAGTGTTAAAACAGTGTTAAAAAAAATGGTTTGCAATGACTTCCCAACACAATATTAGGTAGGTGTTCCTAATGTTTGGTATACTCAGCGTATAATCAGTCACGTTATCATTGATTATGAGTCTATTAAAGAAATGCCACAAAGACATAACACAATATTAGTCAATAATACAGTATTAGCCTAAAGGGCGTATAGCCTACAGGCTTATAAGTGGTAACTTTTGACATAGCCTATTTGACATTGTGACGTATATGTTAATTTGTCTTTTGTACTACTATTAGCATGGTTTGCAAGGTTAAACATTTTCATAATGGACTATAGGCTAAGTCAAGGCGCAAGAGAAGTGACATTCACCCATGCAGGCTAACCTCTGCCCCAACATAGATTTACGCAACATAGAAATAACGTTATTAAGGTTAGCATGTTATGTAGCAGCAAAGCAAAACACTTTTGTTCCATTCAAACTGTCGAGGCCCAACGTGCTATAATGAACAAATCTACACGGTTGAGTTGTAATTTGAGACTCAGGAGGGGACGAAGGCTTTAACAACGGCTCCTCATTGGTCCAGTGAGTAGTATAAACTGCACCTTCTTGACACTCCCTAAATTCAAGATCGATTGCCAGCTTTTACTGTTTGCTGAGGAATTCGAGTGCATTGAATCGGCTCCTAGAAAGAGGGCGAAAGTTACTTCGAGATTTCGAAACAAGTACTTGATCGAGGACATGACTGCATTACGTGACTTCAGATCTCATGTAGCCTACTGCTCCGTGTTATTCAACAAGATAGACGATAGGAATATCTCCTAATTCATTTTTCTTCTACCTTCTTGATTTGATTCGACCAGGGAGAGGAGAGAAGTGCGACCCCGTGCTGGATGGACGGTTATGGGGAAGGGAGTAGCAGGACCTTCGGCGCTTGAAGTCGGCAAGATCCTTGTTTTGTTTCTTTGCCTGTTTCCTTCTGGTAAGACTTTGCAATAGAGATACTATTTAAATCATGCGCGTTAACTGTATTAATATGATTATTATCTAGTTATTACAACCCTTGTTTTGCCCTATGGTAACCATTTGCAGCTCACATAGCTTAATTAAACAACCTGCCAGATGGATGTACCTACATTATTTGTCAAACGAGACAATTAGTTGAGTTTATCAACAAAAATGGAAGACTGACTTTATAAATTGCATGTCAACACTGGTAAAACATATAATGTCAGAGTCCTGTGGAATTGACAGTGTCGGTACCGCCAATGGTTTCGCGTTTCTTGTGCTCAATGTTGAGGTGGTATATTCGTAATAAAAGAAATCGTCACATGGGAGTAAGACTTTTTTGTTTCTATTGAATAATTTTACACAGCTCAAGCCTATGCTACCCAAGCTGTATAACCCCGTAGTTGTGTTATGTTTGGGGGGAGGGGATAGGGTTTACGCATTCTAACCCTCTTTTCTAAAGTAACCTAACGGTACTTGCCTTTTTCCGTATTGCGTCGGTCTAAAGAAAGTAAAGACAAATAGTTCGGGAAATCCATGAATCCCTGAATCCCAGGCGTTTAGCTTATTTTTGGTTGGATGAACAATGAGCAATTCGTAACCATGCTTAGGTTATTTATTATTCGACCTGCATGGATCTTTCTAAGCAACATTAAAACACCTTGATATAACACTGGTTATAATGGTCTTACTTGAGCCCTTCTTCCTTATTATGAGATGCAGAAATAGCCTATCTCCATGGCCTCGTAGAAATCAATTTGCTCATTTACCGACTTTTATCAGTTTCTCTTTCAAGTAATTTACCGCCAAACCAAAAAGTGATAATGCAAGTGTTAATTGTTGTTGACGTTTATTCAAGATTAAGATTACTTTATTGCCACTTATCAGATGCATGATAATAAATTCCTGTTGTTGCTGGGAATGGGAGGAGGGAGTGGTGTGTGCTGTGTGGAGGTTGGAATAGTTGGGGTGGAATGGTAGAGTCATCAGTATTAATAACTGAAAGTGTGACTTCAAAGTGTTGTATTGGTCAATAAGTTCTGAGTGAACGTTTGGTGCAGCAAAGTTACATGTAGACTCATCCTAAACTGAAGTTTGTTTATTAGGGTGAAGTTAGGAGATCCAATTGTATTGGTATTTGCTATGAATTACATCTATTCTTTCCTATGTAACCCCCCCCCCCCCCCCCCCCCCCCCCCCCCCTATACCATGCCACCCAAAGCAACTTCAATTTCAGGTCATGTCATTTAAGTTCTGGGGAATGCCTGTTGGAAGTTGCATTACTCTTTGATTAAGGCCTTCTGCAATGGACAGGTGGATATCTAATATCCAGTTTGACCTGTGGAATGGTGAGGCCTCTCTTCTGTTCCGCTCTCTGGTCCTGGAGCTAGTTTCTTTCCTGTCTGAACCCCCCACGATACAATCCATTGCTGATGAACAACCTGATCCCCTTACACAGGGGAAATTTATGACTGCTGGTCTCTTCACAATAGCAACTTACATTGCCTTCATTCACTCCCTCCCACATTGGCTCGCACAATATCATCCCCCTTCCAGTTCACCTCAAAAATAGCTAAATTCTCAAAATAATAATTTCCTCACTCCGTTCTGGCTTTTAGCCATGCAACAGGAGGATGTAGTATAGATGCAAACATTAGGTAGCTGTGAATTTATGCAGTTAACACTTCTGAGTAGCTTGTTTTGACTAATTAATGAGGTGTGTGTTGGTGCTTTTCCTAATGTAGCCCCCAATGTCCCTGTTGAAATCAAATTTGTATGTTTTTTATGACAAGTTTACATACCATGTCTCCCACCATGTTTTTTTTAATGATGCATGATCTTTTGCAGATTCACTGAATCTCTTGGAAAAGGCTAAACTCACTGTGTGCTGTATGAAGTCTCAGCGCAGACTTGATTTGTAATGAAGTGTGCATACACATCCCACTGGGCATACACTCGTTGAATCAACGTTGTTTCCACGTCATTTCAATGAAATTACATTGAACCAACATGGAATAGATGTTGAATTGATGTCTGTGCCCAGTGGGATGATGGAGTTGGCAAACTGCAGCCACTTGGAATCCACACATTTGGTGGAATTTTGGTTTTTGTTACACTTGAAGTCAGAGTTATTTGATGGAAATAAATGCTCAATTTGTCTCGAGACACTGAAAAAACATGGAAAAACTCAAAGAATGCTGCAGGGCTTTTTTGGATTATAGGAGTCTAAAGACTGGCCATTGCATAGGTTATTGTTTAAAGGTTTCAAACACACAGATAAGACTGTATAACACCTACTTTTCCTGTTTGTTTAGTACATTAATTGTTCAACACAATGTTTAGTGATTGGATGAACAGTCCATTGTGGGTATTGGTTTGCCATTGTTGTGTGATCTATGGTCCTAATGTTTTCTTCTCCTCTCTACAGTGAGTCTGCAGTGTAAGATCCTCAAGTGTAACTCAGAGTTTTGGGCCTCCACCTCAAGCTCTGGCCCGGAGGAGGAGTTCTGTACGGCACTGCGGGCGTACAACAACTGTGTACGCCGCACCGCGCGCACTTGCAGAGGCGACCTGGCCTACCACTCAGCCCAACATGGCATAGAGGACCTCATGAGTCAACACAACTGCTCTAAGGAGGGACCTACAACCCAGCCTCGAGCCCGGACCCCCGCTCCACCCCCACCACCACAGCTCCAGCCTGACAGCCAGGAGCGCTCCGATGGGCCGGAGCAGTGTCACTACGAACGCAGCCTTCCTCGCCATTCCTCGCCACCCAACTACACCCACTGCGGCTTCTTTGGAGACCCACACCTCCGTACCTTCAGCGATGACTTCCAGACCTGCAAGGTGGAGGGAGCCTGGCCACTTATCCATAACAAATACCTGTCTGTTCAGGTGACCAACACACCTGTCGTGCCTGGCTCCTCTGCTACGGCCACCAGCAAGGTGAGATTAGCCTCTACATCTCTCTATCATCTTGAATCAATGTGATATTGACTGTATGTTGGGTACACCACAGTTACAGTGTCTGGTGATGCTTGACATTGCTACTGATCCAAGTATTCTGTGATTATTTCATTGCTACAGACTGAATCCTTGAAAAACTACTCTATTGAATTAGAATTTCACAACTTTCCTTATCATAGAAATACCAACAGACCTTGCAGAACGTCTGATAACACTTGTCTTCTCACCACTGTGGAGGAGTGTAGACATGCATCTAAGTAGAGAACAAAAAGATAGCAAAAAGATACATGTAACTGCCAAAATAATGGAAACACTTGAGCAAATGAAGGATACAAAGTATATTGAAAGCCGGTGCTTGAACACAGGTGTGGTTCCTGAGTTAATTAAGCAATTAACATGCCATCATGCTTAGGGTCATGTACATAAATGTTGGGCATGCAGGCCATTATTTTGGCTACCATAGCCATTTTAGGAAAGGGAAAGTTTTGTTGTCTCCTGAGCAAGGCTGCTACTCCTCTATTTGACCCTTTTCTTACTAAAGAATGCCCTTTCAGGTCATTACCTGAGAATATTTTTTGCTTTGTTTGAAACACTGAATGGAATCTTGTTGGACAAATTGTACTGCAGTGATTTATTTGTAAGAGCTCTCAAATCAAGAAATATTATCTTAAGTAAGACCTTCGTATGTAAGAGGTTATGGGCCTCTTTAATGTGGCCAGAGAAGTAGGAGCAGCCGTGGGAATGTTTTACTGTGGACTCTGGTTAATGTTTGGATCAGTTCCATCGCAGACCAATAGGCAATACACAGAACAATTGTTGGGATCCTGATAAGGTTTACAAATGATATGCCAGTATTATACCCGCAGTATAAACATCATGTGGACAGCCAAGTCGAATTTTAGGCCCACCCTATGTGTAGCAGTCCATACCCTAGCATTGTGTGTATGTTAGTTAGAAACTGTTGTTTTAACTAAGTGCTCAAGCCATGCAGGAAACTGCAGATATTTTCTGCACATTAGTTGGCCCTGATACCTCATAAATTATCATTGTTTTGTTTCTACAGTACATTGGACGGCCTGGAGGGCCACCCCAGAAATGTATTTCATTTGAACATGAGGTGAAAACAAAGATCCCTGAGCATTTGTAGTCTGCAAAGTCATTTAATATTAGGTCCACATTTGGTATGATTTTGGCAGTCGTGGTTGTGTGACCAATAGGCCTCCCTCCGTGCACTGTATCCTGACTGCAGGGTTTACACTGACATTTTGTCCTCAATCACATAAAGAGAGAGACCAATTTTCCATCATCAGACCTAATGATGCACTTTCAGCATTCTGGCTTTTTTCTGTGTGCTTAAGGTAATGATATTTTTACACAGCTGTACTTGGAAGCAAATTACACAGCTTTTGAAGTTATTCAGTCTGGACAAAGGGAAAACAAGGCAAAAGCCTATGCCACCTGTACAAACAAGACTGGGTATTTCTGTAGCTCTGTTTCATATGGGCTCCTGCTGCAGTGTATGGAATGGTCTGTTGTATGCACTACCTTCATTCAAGGGATGGGTTGATGAAACAGTTTGTTTCTTTATGCACAGGGGTTTTGTAGAGGTTTTTTCATGTTCTTAGATCATGTTATCCTTCGAAAAGAGGGGTCAGTGGCAGGTAAAAAAAACTTTGGGGAATGGGGGATTGTGGGGTGGGATGATTGGGGGGTGGGTTGGGGGCTGGGTTGGCAGATGACTTGACTGGGTAATAACAGGGCATTTTGGTGCTCTACTTCCTGCCCCCTATTTGAGATCAGAGCCTATCGGCTGTCCTGGGGTCACTTCTGAGACAACGGCTCACTGGCGTCCTAATGAAATCATGCAAGCAGAGAAGTGACCAGCCTTAGTTAATTAGCCACAGAGCAGAGCACGCTCTCCCATCCTGGCTCAGTGCCACTCCCTGGAGCACAGTTCTGGGGTTCACAGGCAGGTTTTTCACCACTATGAATGGCTCGTCTTTGTGTTTGCACACTGAGGCCCGATTTAACATGGCCTATACCCGTGTTTTCTGAGAGCGTTTACTTTGGCCTCCCCCATGTTGAGGCAGAGCTGAAATGTGACACTGAACTGGGGTGGTGGTGTAGATGGGTCTGCATTATACAACCTACTGGTCTTCTTAATGCCAAAGCAAAAAGATTCCCCTCAGTCATTTGTGTAGCCCTACCACTAACTCTTGTCCACATAAACATGTAAATATAGAGGTTCCATACAGTTTCCATACTGCTGTTCAATGATTTAATAATTTGATGTCTATATGTACCTTGCTATTTTCATCCTCAAAAGGCCTGACACATATTGAAACATATTGGCTATTGTTGTGCTGACTGCTAATTCTAATATTCTCCCCTCTCTCACTCGGTACAGTTGACAATCATCTTCAAGAACTTTCAGGAGTGTGTGGACCAGAAGATGTACCACGCAGAGACAGACGAGCTGCCTGCGGCGTTCGCCGACGGCTCCAAGAACGGTGGAGACCGCCACGGGGCCAACACGCTGCGCATCGTGGATAAGGTGCCTGGGCAGCATGTGGAGATCCACGCACGCTACATCGGTACAACTATCGTGGTCCGGCAGGTGGGCCGATACCTGACCTTTGCTGTGCGGATGCCAGAGGAAGTAGTGAACTCTGTAGAAGACCGAGACAACCAGGACCTGTATCTCTGCCTTCATGGCTGTCCCGCCAACCAACGTATCGACTTCAGGACATTCAAGGACCGTGCTGTGGAGGGCCACGGCCAGGTCAATAGCAGGACGGGCAGCCAGTCCCATGGGTTTACCTATCAGGCTGCCATGGCCAAGTGTAAAGAGCGCCTCCCAGTGGAAGACCTGTACTTCCAGTCTTGTGTGTTCGATCTGCTTTCCTCTGGGGACATCAACTTCACCATGGCTGCCTACTATGCTTTTGAGGACGTGAAAATGCTCCACTCCAACAAGGACAAATACCACATTTTTGAAAAGGATGCTTTTGGGAGTAATGCAGCACAGAGGGGATCAGATATGTTCTCGCTAGTTCTCAACTGTCTGGCTATGTTGTTGTGGATTGAGTGCTGCTGGGTTCATCTATAGTGCCCTGCCAACATCATCCTCATTATGCTAGCTGTCAGTGGGTGTGAAACAAATCCCTCACCGTGTCATACTTCACCTCTACTGCTCTGTTCTCAGTGGCTGGTGGCCAGTGTAGACAGCAGGGCCGTCCATGCCTCTGAGGGGACACAGCAGCTCATTTGCAATCAAACTCATCCCAGCCCATGGTCTCATCATTGTTGTCATCATGTGTTGACTTACATCTGGGGAAGAGGTGAGCTCTCTGTGCTCCCACCTATCATTGCGTTCATTCAGCTGGTTTAAGGACTGGTCCTTTGATTAAAGGAGCAGTGGTGAGAGAGGAGAACCCAGGAGCCCCAGCACTTTGGATATCCAGCTGGGATTAAATCCTACATTCCCACTGGAACTGCATGCCTATGGGAAGCAAGACGAGATGATCTCTTACAGAAAGAAGAGTTTGCTGATCTCCTCTCCTCACTTGTGCCAAGCCAGCGGAGCTCTCTGTGGCTCATGGGTCTGGGCTAGAGGACATGACAGGGGCTTTTGTTAATGTCTGTCCAGAAGGAGCTCACTGTTTGATGAGCTTCCAGCTTTGGAAAAGCCGGAGCTTTTTGGAGAAAGTACTCGGGCCAAAAGGATGTCAAAGCAGCGAGTGACAGTCTAGTCTGCTGTGGAGGTTAATAGGTCATAATGGCAGGTCTTTTGTAAGATTGTGTGTGTGTGGTTGTGCCCCTCTGTGGTTTAGTGTGTCCGCCAGAACAGGCTGTCTTGAATATTGGCGTTTAAAGTGTTAATTATGATAAATGTATTTTTTGTATAGGGTGTAATTAAGATGTTCATAAGAAAACAGCCCTTTACAAACTTTACCAAGGGCACAGATAATGCAGAAACCCAGATCACGTTTACAGAGTATATCTCATCCCTTCATTCAACCAATCAACCAACCAACATGTACCATGGCCAAGAAATTGATTTCTACAGGTCTTTTGTGAGTTATTTCTCTTTTTCTAGGCAGTCAACAGTTCCACACAGATGTAGGTATCATGGCCATGTATTTGGTTTGAGAAAGATAGTCTTTCTGACCACTCTGTAGAGAGCAGAAAGTAGGTCCTGTATCAGAGGAGGCTGGTGGGAGGAGCTATAGGAGGACGGGCTCATTGGAATGGAATAGCTGTCAAATCCAAAAGCAGCACCCGGCGTTATACCTGTTGCGTACATTGCCATTGGATGCGCCGAGTCGCATTAGTAGAAATCCTATGCAGCTGTTTCAAGTTCGAACACTTGCATGTGTGATGTAGAGCGGGTTAATGCTTGATCTGATTGAATCTAAGCCT
This sequence comes from Oncorhynchus clarkii lewisi, assembly GCF_045791955.1. Classification (NCBI taxonomy): domain Eukaryota; kingdom Metazoa; phylum Chordata; class Actinopteri; order Salmoniformes; family Salmonidae; genus Oncorhynchus; species Oncorhynchus clarkii. The sequence goes on from NC_092148.1 coordinate 64,893,041, forward strand.
AAGTATTTTAACTTTTGATTGTGTAGAATGCTGGAAGGTGCTACATGATCTTAGTGGATAGACATATTCATATTCAGCAGCATATGGCAAAGATGTTGTCAGTTTTCGGTTTTGAATTGTACCTCTAGTCATATGCAGGACCCGTGTGATGTGCATACATCTACAGTGCAATTTTGATTTGTTGTAGTTTTCCAATTGCATTGTTTGTGTTCATAGTAATAATGTAATTCACCAGTAAGCCTAAATCTTGAGGCTGAGGTACTAATACCCCGAAGGCCTGCTATTTATGAACAAGACATTTAACCTACATTCTGATTTGATCTTTATTTTAATTATTTGTTGTATACCGAAGTAAAGCTCAAAGGATAGAACCTTGTCCGACGATTTGCTTCATTTTTCCCCTTCCTATTTCATCTCGGTAGAATATATTTAGATTTGACCATTCCCTTAGTACTAATCTATTCAACAACTTAACAAGGTAATATATCCCTACACTGAAGTGTTTGGCAGGCCTAACTACATGTACTGGTGCAGTTTGTTCTTAGTCTGGCAAAAAAGTTGTTCAAATAAACAAACATGATTGTAACATTGAATCTTGTTTTTATAGATGTAACTTGTATTTTGAGTTTTCTATATGGTTCTACATGTGTAATGTGAGATTGTATATACGTTTGTGTGTAAAATATTGTATTTTATCTGTATTGAATTTCACTACAGTTTTGAATATGAGAAAGGGTTTGGTGAATGTAACCTTTTTTTTTAAATAATTTGATGAAAACGTGAACACCACATCACAAAGCTGTAGGGTCTTTAGGGGATAGTGTTCAGCTATCTATCAATGGCAGGGATCCTATCCTGGTTACTGTAGTTTCAGAGCATTCATTTTCTTGCTCAGGAGCAGACACAAGTTAACCTGGATTCCATCCAGGTGGATATCTAAAAAGGGAATACAAGAAAGTGTCCCTTTTTTTGGTGTTCATGTTTTTAATTTTAAAGCACTTTATGTTCTTTTCACTTAGCTCTTACTTGGTTTGAACTTGATTGTGAATAGAGGTTGTCAGATTTGTAACGGTAGAAAATATGGCATTTAAACACTTGGCCGAATGGCAGAAGCCAGAAAGATCAAACTGTGTTTGAATGTAGGACACAAGCGGTGTGACACACCAACTGTTTATATTGTAAATTATTTATTAAATAAAAGATGTGTCTTGCTAACTTTTGGGTGATGTCTCTATGTTGTGATAAACCTCTTACTTTGTTTCATAGTGATAACAAACACTGACCAATGAGGAGCTTTTTTTTTTTATGATCTAGATTTCCAGTGGAGGAGGTTAGGCTACTTGATTTGCTTCGTTACACTGCCACCTGGTGTAAGCATTGTGTAAGGATATGAATACATAAAAAAAAAACAGCCCTGGGGAGCCCTGACATTCTTATCATACAACAGTGCTTGATAAACCATAATAATCCAGGTGGATGCTTGTAGTGATAGCCATGTATGTTTTATGTATTAGCATAATTGTTGTGGGGAGGATCAAGATCACCAAAGGCAAAGACATTTATTATAATCAGATCGTTTTAGGCTGAGGCCCAATTATAAGTGTCAGACTGTTATGGCTTCCGCATGCTTTGGTTTGTCTGGCGCCTACTAGGTGAACCGAACAAGTGCGCTCGCATAATTCCTTTAAAAGACCTTCGCTTGAAAACCATGAAAAAGTGTCAATAGCAGTTTGTCTGTGTTGAGACGCAATAGTCGGTATAGACTTACTCAAAATAGTCAATCTAAGATGACTCAAGAAATTTGTTGCGCAATCTTGCATTAAAATATTTGGTGCAGTATTTCTTACGTTAAACATGTGCATGAAAACGAGTCATCTATCTCAATGACAACACTTAGTTGAAGAATTCCTACTATGGACCAACGTTGACTTCAGCTACCGAAATTCGGTTTGCCTCAAGAAATGTTTGTGTGCACGAACAGCCGAAAAAACCCTAGTCTGAGGGCCAAAACTAATATGTATATATATATATATATATATATATATATACATATATACACACACACACACACACACACACACACAGTATCAGTCAGAAGTTTGGACACACTTGTTCCAGCGTTTTTCTTTCTTTTTACTATTTTCTACATTGTAAAATGATAGAGAAGACATCAAAACTATGAAATAACACATATGGAGTCATGTAGTAACCAAAAAAGAGTTAAACAAAACTCTCTCTCAACCAGCTTCATGAGGTAGTCACCTGGAATTCATTTCAATTAACAGGTGTGCCCTGTTAAAAGGGAATTTGTGGAATTTCTTTCCTTTTTTAATGCATTTGAGCCAATCAGTTGTGTTGTGACAAGGTAGGGCTGGTAAACATAAGATAGCCCTATTTGGTAAAAGTCCAAGTCCGTATTATGGCAAGAACATCTCAAATAAACACAGAAACGACAGTCCCTCGTTACTATACGACATGAAGGTCAGTCAATCTGGAACATTTCAAGAACTTAGATAGGTTCATCAACTGCAGTCACAAAAACCATCAAGCACTATGATGAAACTGGCTCTCATGAGGACTGCCACAGGAAAGGAAGACCTAGAGTTACCTCATTAGAGTTAACTGCACCTCAGATTGCAGCCCAAATAAATGCTTCACAGAGTTCACACATCTCAATATCAACTGTTCAGAGGAGACTGTGTGAATCAGGCCTTCATAGTTGAATTGCTGCAAAGAAACCACTACTAAAGGACACCAATAATAAGAAGAGACTTGCTTGGGCCAAGAAACAATGGACAATAGACTGGTCAAAATCTGTCCTTTGGTCTGATGAGTCCAAATTTGAGATGTCTTTGTGAGATGCAGAGTAGGTGAACGGATGATCTCTGCATGTGTGGTTCCCATCGTGACGCATGTGTGATGATGCTTTGCTGGTGACACTGTCAGTGATTTATTTAGAATTCCAGGCACACTCAACCAGCATGGCTACCACAGCATTCTACAGCGATACTCCATCCCATCTGGTTTGTGCTCAGTGTTTTTGTTTTTCAACAGGACAATGACCCAACACAACAAGCTGTGTAAGGGCTATATGACCAAGGAGAGTGATGGAGTGCTGTATCAGATGACCTGCCCTTCACAATCACCCGACCTCAACCCAATTGAGATAGTTTGGGATGAGTTGGACGGCAGAGTGAAGGAAAAGCATATGTGGGAACTTCAAGACTGTTGGAAAAGCATTCCAGGTGAAGCTAGTTGAGAGAATGCCACAAGTGGGCAAAGCTGTCAAGGCAAAGGGTGGCTACCTTGAAGAATCTCAAATATAAAATATATTTAGATTTGCTTAATACTTTTTTGTTACTACATAATTTCATATTTGTTATTTCATAGTGCTGTCTTCGCTATTATTCTACAATGTAGAAAATAGATAAAATAAAGAAACTATTGAATGAGTAGGTGTCCAAAATTTTTACTGGTACACACAGTTGAAGTCGGAAGTTTTCATACACCTTAGCCAAATACATTTAAACTCGGTTTCACAATTTATGACATTTAATCCTGATAAAAAAATCCCTCTTTTAGGTCAGTTAGGATCACCACGTTATTTTAAGAATGTGAAATGTCAGAATAATAGTAGAGAGAATTATTTATTTCAGCTTTTATTTCTTTCATCACATTCCCAGTGGGTCAGAAGTTTACATACACTCAATTAGTATTTGGTAGCATTGCCTTTAAATTGTTTAACTTGGGTCAAACGTGTCAGGTAGCCCTCCACAAGCTTCCCACAATAAGTTGGGTGAATTTTGGCCCATTCCTCCTGACAGAGCTGGTGTAACTGAGTCAAGTTTGTAGGCCTCCTTGCTCGTACACACTTTTTCAGTTCTGCCCACAAAATTTCCATAGGATTGAGGTCAGGGCTTTGTGATGGCAACACCAATACCTTGACTTTGTCCTTAAGCCATTTTGGAACAACTTTGGAAGTGTGCTTGGGGTCATTGTCCATTTGGAACACCCATTTGCGACCAAGCTTTAACTTCCTGACTGATGTCTTGAGATGTTGCTTCAATATATCCACTTAATTTTCCCCTCATGATGCCATCTATTTTGTGAAGTGCACCAGTCCCTCCTGCAGCAAAGCACCCCCACAACATGATGTAGCTACCGACATGCTTCACGTTTGGGAAGGTGTTCTTCGGCTTGCAAGCCTCACCCTTTTTCCTCCAAACATAATGGTCAACATGGCCAAACAGCTATTTTTGTTTCATCAGAACAGAGGACATTTCTCCAAAAAGTACGATCTTTGTCCCTATGTGTAGCTGCAAACCATAGTCTGGCTTTTTTATGGCGGTTTTGGAGAAGTGGATTCTTCCTTGCTGCGCAGCCTTTCAGGTTATGGTGATATAGGCCTCGTTTAACTGTGGATATAGATACTTTTGTACCCGTTTCCTCCAGCATTTTTGCAAGCTCTTTTGCTGCTGTTTGGGATTGATTTGCACTTTTCGCACCAAAGTACGTTCATTTCTAGGAGAGAATGCGTCTCCTTCCTGAGCGGTATGACGGATGCGAGGTCCCATGGTGTTTATACTTGCCTACTATTGTTTGTACGGGTGAACGTGGTACCTTCAGGTGTTTGGAAATTTCTCCCAAGGATGAACCAGACCTGCGGTGTACAATCTTTTTTACTGAAGTCTTGGCTGATTTCTTTTGATTTCCCCATGATGTCAAGCAATGAGGCACTGAATTCGAAGGTAGGCCTTGAAAGTCATCCACATGTACACCTCCAATTGACTCAAATATTGTCAATTAGCCTATCAGAAGCTTCTATAGCCATGACAATTTTCTGGATTTTTCCAAGCTGTTTAAAGGCAGTCGACTTAGTGTATGCACATTTCTGACCCACTGGAATTGTGATACAGTGAATGTGAAATAATCTGTAAACAATTTTTGGAAAAATTACGTGTCATGCACAAAGTAGTTGTCCTAACAGACTTGCCAAAACTACAGTTTGTTAACAAGACATTTGTGGAGTAGTTGAAAAATGAGTTTTAATGACTCCAACCTAAGTGTATGTAAACATCCGACTTCAACTGGACATACATACACAAACTTGTCATAATATAGGCAAGAACTGTCCCAGATGCGAACCAATGTGGATGGACGCCTTTAGGTCTTAGACTATACTGGATGAAAAAAACAACAGTGAACATATGTTTTATAATGTAGCAAAGTTTAATACATATGTCTATAAACATATTGACAGTATATTTCACATGGAGTGGCTTTCTCACAAATATAAATTATTTAGGCTTGTTTTCAAAAACACAACTCCAGGGACTGTAGCGTGGAGAAAAGGAAGGTGGTGTTGGTTGGCTATTCCTTCTATCAGATATGCCCACAGAGGACATAACACTGATTCATCTGTGTAAATAATTTTTCCCAATATCTTTTGGGGAGTTGCAGAAGAACATGACAAACAATATCATTTTGTTCCCACCACCAGTCTTCGCTTAACAAGCATGCCACGTTACACAATCATCCATTGAGAACAATCTCAAAAAAATGACTGTTTAATACTGCATCATCTCTGTAGAAGAGTACAGTAAATGTCCATAACCCATCCCACTGGGCACACACACTGGTTGAATCAGTTGTTTCCATGTCATTTCAATGAAATTACATTGAATTGACATGTGTCCAGTAGGATATACAGTATGAAAATATACACAGAAATAAGGCACAAATGGAGAAGCACACCAGAAATCATAAGAACCACAGCAGGGCCAGTCTCTGGTTTGGCACTAAAACAGAATGACCAATAACAGCTTGTCATCAACCACATCCGTAAACACTCAAGTGTACCTTAGAAAATCGATCAGTGGTTACACTGCTGTCACTGGGAATCACATAACTATAGAAAATGAAAAAATTATTTCCAGATTCTTCTCAAACATAGCGCAATACTTTTACGGGTTGACTAAGCCAGTAGAGTGCAGTACTAATTGTGCAATGTAAGATGCAAAAGTACCATTCATACATAGGATAGAGAGAAATATGGTTTAAATGGCAAATTCTTTGCACACCTACAAATAAACGTGGTTAGGGATAGCTTTAACAGTCAGTGTTCTTCTGAAGCTTTGCACAACGAATTACCTTAAATAATGTTTATAAACATGTCCTTCTCATTAGGTCCTTAACCACTGACCCGCTAATAAGTTATCATAAACAAAAAAAAAGACAATGGCAATGAATGTCTTTACAGAAGAATGATTATCAACACTAATGACAAATGCTCATTAAAACACTTTAAATAGCAATTCTGAGAACTAGGTACAGGTGTGACTAACTTACTATTCGTCTTCAATTTAGACAGAAGGGTGCACTTATTTTGAGTCGGGAAAGAATGGGCATCTCTTTATGAAATTATGATAGTTTCATAACCAGGTCAAGATGAATAAACATTACTTTTATTATAATGGCATAAAGCTAAACTCAAAAAAATAAAAGTATTTGGGAATAATCCCATACCGCTAACATTTAAAAGGCTAAATACTTCAGACACTTCAATGTTTCCAGATCAGTCATCATCACTCTTTCCCCACATAATAGTCCATAGGACTAACTATCCATAGGCATTCTACAGACTCATCACTAACACTGACTGATTATCTGTCATTTCAACAACAAAAACATTTCTTAGTGTGATACATATTTTATAATGTTGAACACTTTTCTACATGGGCACAGACACAGATCGTTACCACAACCACACCTGGGGGAGGGATGTGGAGAGTTTGGTGTTTGCTGGTAAACAGAGTATTTGTCAATTCCGTTTCCGACTGAGGTTATGTCTGGCCAAGCGAAACAGTGAGTCTAGCCAGCCCAGACCCGTCCTTCAGCAGCACCACTGTGTTCCTCACCTGGACAACACCTTTCCATTCAGTGACAGGCCTCATGTCTTCCTGTTGTTCCAGTTTAAATCAGCCCCTGCTGCTTTACGCTCTGCAGTCCGCTCTGCGTTTGGCGAGCGTGAGTCCTGGGGGGACTTCTGAGCCTGTGGGGAGCGTGGGTCCAGCAGGGGAGGGGGTTTGTTGTCTGGATAGGGCCGGGGGAAGTGTTCTTGCCCTGTTGGCCCCCTTTGCTCCAGCATCCTCCCCCTGAAGTCCTGGGGATGGCCTCCTCCACTCCTGAAGTCTTGGGGAGGACGGAAGTCATCGCCGCGTCTCCGCTTGGTGTCTGGATGTCTGAAGTGAGAGGGATGATGTCTTACAAAGCTTACGACTAGAGCTACAAGCTACCACAACACGTATGGTTTTAGCATTACATTCCAATACTGACAAATACATAATCTAGACATTATTGGGTTTGAAAAGAAAGGCGTAATTGTGAGTGTTTCTCACCTGTCATAATAGGCCCGGCGGTCCCTGTGATCCTGGTCATTGTCATACTGGTCATATGGCCTCTTCCGCGGGGAGTTGCTGCTGCCGCTACGGTAACTACTACAGCTACTGCGGTAGGAGTCTTCACGTGGATGACGGTCGCCATAGTGATGGTCCTTATACCGATGGGCATCATATGGATGATGTCGCTCGCCTTGCCAGGACTGATTGCTATTTCCAGGGTAGTTGTATTTACGATCTCTCTGCCAATCTCCTCGATCTGTCATCATGAGATAAAATACAGTGGGCCATGAGATATGTTGTGCTCAATTCTAAAATTAGAAATCCTCACAATTGCTGCCAAGTTGTAGAATTGTATACTTCAGATTTGATAAGACCAAATAAACAGCTCTTACCATCATTTCCAAAGTGTCTGTTGTTGGATTTGTTGTAGCCTTCTCTGTGGTGACCTTGGGGGGATGTGGGAGAGGGGCGAGGCATGCCTGGATGAGACTTAGACGATGGCTGGGTGCCGCTGGAGTCTCGACTGGAACTAGACGCCTCTGCTCTGAAAGACTTCTTCTTGCCCGACGGGTCATCCCCCTTTTTTTTATGCTCCTTCTGAAAAGGAAAGGACAATGGAAGGGTTAAGCAGAGGACCGAGCAAAAAGATCAGATAAATGATTGGCCAACTGTACTTGTTATAGAAACCTGAAAGTTTGGATTAGTGCTGAGCGATTAATGCTTTTTGAGGACATTGTGATTCTTAAAAAGTAATCATGGTTTTCAGTTTCAATAAACATTAAAAAAAAGTATTATGAAATAATGACGGTATAATAATTTTAGACATTTTAATGGAAATTCCAAAGCAAAAAATTGCAAACATTCAATTGGCAAAACATAGAAGATACTCCATTGTCTCCATCAGGTCCACATTGTATAGACATCAATAGAAAAATAGGAAATTACTATGAAATAATAAAAACATGTCAGTTGTGTATATTATTTAGTTTTTATTTGATGACTACTCTTTTTCATTCCTTAAAAGTAATCATCTCATCTCAGGCACTAACAATCAGCCAGCCAGGCCATCTAATGTTGTGCACTCCCAATACTGAACAGTCTTTAGTAATCCTATTTAACTAGCCTGCTCATGCCGCAGAGCTGTTTTGGCAAAATAGTGTCACTATTTATTCAAAGTGTCTCTGTCCCTCTTGTCGTTATGTTGTGTACATTGTGCTCGCATGCGTTCTGTGTGAATCTAACGTAGCGGGTGTAAAATTGTATCTGTCCAGAGATCTGTATACAATGACGAGATGCTCATGTCTATGCCCTAATAATGCTAGTCGTCATCCGAAAGGCAGGCTAAAAGTTCAGGTCCAAAATAAGCCAACAGAAACGCATTGGGTTTATTTTGGACAGATTTGGCGAGAGTGTAACCCTCTGGCTTCGCCTCTTTCTGTCTGATCCGTCTACGAGCTGGGAACTGCGCTAAACTAGGTTGAATATTTAGGCTCACAAAAAAACTATGGAATTCAAATAATTGAACCGCTGCCAGGCAATTAGTTGTTTAATAACCGGAAAAAAGCGAACGATCGGTTTATCACTCAGCACTAGTTTTGATACTGGGAGAAGAGATCAGCTCACCTCCTCCTCCTGAGACCGCTTCTTCTGAGCCATCTTGTACAGCTTGTGAAGCTTCCTCGCTCCGAACTCTGTGAACTTGGACACAAAAATCCAGAGATTCCTGCCAAACAAAGAGAGACATATCTTAGTAAGAGTTACCCTTAATATGGAGAACGATTTTAATGAAACTCAAATGGTAGAATTAAAAACATAAGACGGACCTAAATGACCACGGAGTAGGTTTCATAATCAAACCTTCAATGCACACAACTATCTTGTGGTTGAATGAGGGCTTACCGACGCCATGTTTTGACATGCTCTGGGTCGCTGTAGGCTTTAAGGCACTCAGTGATGCGGTCTCCTATCTTCAGCAGGCAGGTGCGTGTGTGTTGGAGCTGCTCCTGAACAGACAGGCCTTCGTCAGGCTTATCCAGCTGTTTCAGAGCCTTCTTCACCGGCCTCATGCGCTCCTTACACTGACAGACACACACAGTTTACTCAGCTAAGTAAGTGAGCTCTTAGTCAAAAATGATCCATATGTTTCAATTATCCTCCACTGTAGGATCTGAATTTGATCCAGTTTGCTACAGCAGGACAATAATCCTGCAGCAACAGTAAATGAGAATTATTATGTGGATTATAATTAATGGACATTTTTGTAGGGATTTAAACATTTTTCGTGAGGGCAAATCAAGTCAGATTTCAAAGTTGAAATTACAAACTTTAGAAGCCTTATAAAAACTAAAACACACTACAAGTTTGCATTTCCTGCTGTGCAGAACAATTCTCAACAAAAGATGATCTTACATTTGTAACGGCACCTCCATTATGCTTGACACGTTAAATGGCTGATGGTTGGCGGCAGATAGCCTAGCGGTTCAGAGTGTTGGGCCAGAAACTGAAAGGTCACTTGTTCGAATCCCCAAGCCGACTAGGTGAAAAATCTGTTGTGTGTAATTGCTCTTATAAGTTGCTCTGGATAAAAGCGTCTGCTAAATGACTAGTTTGGCTCCTGAAAGCCATGGTATGAGAGACAATTTACCAACATTATGACGCAAAACTACTTGTTTACTGTTCTAATTACATTGGTAACCAGTTTATAATAGCAACAAGGCACCTCGGGGGTTTGTGTTTTATGGCCAATATAACACTGCTAAGAACAGCCCTTAGGTGTGGTCATATAACCACACCCACTCCGGGCCTTATTGCTTAAATGTAAAATGTTATTAACACCTACATTAGTCTTGTATGTAGTGATTAATATATCCTTATCCTGTCCACGTCAGTAGGGACATGGTGTAATAACTCACAATGCTGAAGGTCTCCTGGTCCAGCTCGTCGTCATCCTCTCCGATGGGAACAGGGTCACTTCCAGCAGTAATGTGGACCGGCCCCTGGGGCTTCTTCCCTTTGGCTCCTTTAGCCTGAAACACAGACAAACAACAGACACCACTCAGCAGGGCAACACAGATATTCACACAAACACCTGCACAGCAACACTTCAACCTACTGGTCCAAGAACAATCTGATAACCTAATCTGTTCATCCACCCATCTAACAAAAGTTCCCCATTTGTTCAGACACAGGAAAGGTTAGTGGGTGTGAAATTGTATACTACCGCAGCACAATGCATAAAGTTCACGACTGCTAAAGTACCTTTTCTTTTTTTGTCTTGGGACGTTTGTCTTTTTCCACCTCTTTTTTAGGAGTTCCCTGTTTTTCTTTGTTCTCTTTGTTATCCTTTTTCTTCTGTCTCTTCTTTGAGGGAGATTTTTCTGTCCCGTCATCCTGGTTAAATAAAAAGCAGAAAGGTAAATAAGTAAACCAGTTCTGGTGGATTACAAAGACTGCATCATGTTGCCATTGTGTTCTCTATCCCGGTATTCTGTAACTAACAGGAAATTCCCTTGTAAAAAGGCAGGTGGGTTTTATAGGCAGGTTGCGCTGGGTCTTTCGAGGTGACTTACCCTCACCTCCCCTTCCTCGGAGGGGTTGTCTGACAGGCGAGGGGAGGAAATGTAATTTCCCTGCTCATCTTTAGGGGCCTTGTTCTCTTTCTTCACCCGAGGCTTCCGCTGCTTCACTTTGACCTGGGGGGATATGATCAGCCAAGGGGATATGTGCTCTATTGTGAAGAGACCAATACCAGACAGGGAATGTAAGGAAGAGCATTATTGAATGGATTTGCATATAGACAATCCAAGGGGCTCAGATGCATAGGCATTACCATTCCCTATGGTCCTGATAAACAGAGCAGCGAGGTCTTTGCTTACCTCGTCCTTAGTGACTTCTTTACTGTCCACTTCTTTCTTCAACGTCTTCAGAAGGTAGTCCACTCTGCCCTGCAACTGCTTCCCTTGGGGTTTCTTATCTGGGTCATCGGGGAGAATCTGGAATACAGATTTTAATACAATTTGTTACCAGAAGAATAAAATGCACCCACACAGCTTTACTGAATTCCACAGCTATCTGAGAAATATTTGATTCTGACATTCTGAAGGTTACCTTGTCTGCAAGTTTGAGATCGGGATCAGTCTTCATCAGATCCCAGTTGCCGTAGCCATGCTCATAGACCCCCAGCAACAGTTGAGTGTCATCCTGCAGATCCCAGTCCACGTCAAAGTGCGGCACCTTCACTCTGCAGGTCAGTTGGAACCTATGGCAGGAAGAGGAGGAGAGGTGGTCAACACCCTCTGCTACTGCTGCCCATCAAGATAATGCTCTGGTGTCTGCATCAGTTGTTACAACTTTAACCCTTTACAGTCGTGGGAATTGGCCTATATGGATAGGGATACATTGAAATGTTTCTAACAGGAAAAAATATGGAAATGCATAATAATGGTAGCAATTAAAAGGGAACAGTTAGGAGATTATGGTAAATTATTAGACTAGAGGTCAGGTGAACTGTTGTCTGTACAAGACAATCCAAACAGTTTTTTTTGTGGATTTTACATTTACTGTATTAGACGTATTTGTTGATAACGAAATCTGAAAATACTCAGTCAGTAACATGGTAAGAATTTTCTTAGAAAATTTGGGGTAGTTGCAACATAAGACAAAAAAATGACAAGGGTTTGAATGAGAGATCAAACTGGTGTCTCCAAGTAGCCACACACCTCTCCAAAGTGTGCACAGTTCCTAAGTAATTTCAATGCACTTTTATGACTCAAAGAAAAGTCTTCAAATATATATTTTAAAAAATGGAGCTCTCATAGCTGTGCCGTTGATGAACTAGAGTAAGCACACTTGTAATTGTTTTGAACACAGCCCTAAACCCCCCCCCCCCCCATCACATAATTACTGTTGTTTACGCAATTCAAAATCTATTACAAAATCGCAATCTGCAAATTCAAGTTCAAGTTGCACGTAGAGGCTCAAGTTCAGAACGGCTGTCAGTCAAAACCCATACAGAGCTGTGCAGCGGAGACCCTACGCTCTGTCGTCATGTATAGCATGTTAATGTACAGCCACTGTTTCGATTTACTCACTTATTAGTGTCCAAATCTACCATTTTCAACCCGTATAGGAATATTTATTTTCTGTGCATATTCATCTGATAAAATGTTTCACATGCCTCAGATATACCTGCAATTGTATCTTACTTGTTTCTCTCAGCAGGATTAGCTGGCACAACTTTGTGCAGTGGCTCAAACTCCTCCTCATGCTGAATGATGGACTTGGCATTGACCTGCACTCCTGAGATTTTGATGTTTATACCTCTGCGCTTCCCAGGACCTTTGGCTAAAGGAACAGGGTATACATGAGTAAAAACAACACACTTGTTAGCCATAATTCCCAAAAAACTGAGTCATGCAGACAGTCAGAATGTCACACCTTCACTGGGGTTCTCTCTGAGGTGCTCTTCGTGCTCTTGGACAGCCGTCACACAGCTGTTGTGGATCAGCTCTCCCAGTCTCTTCAGGTCTGCCTGGGATTTTTCCACCAGCTCAGAGTCCCGGGCAATGCACTCCAGCCTTTCAAGCGGAGCTGAAAATTTCTTGTAAGCCTTGATGAACCTGATAAAGGAAAGTGTAAAACATTAACCTTAACTATTTAATGAAACTTTGAGAAACCATTTGGTTTAATGTATAAAGACACCTACATACTGTACCTGCGGATCTCTGCATCAGTAAAACCCTCCACGTTGTTCTTGCGGGCTCTGGGCCTGCCTCTCCTCTTTGGCTTCTTGTCATCGCCGCTGTCGTCCGTCTCGCTCTCAGAGCCTGAGGAACGGTGCTTCAGCTTGGAGCCAATGTCACTGTCACTGTCGTTAGCCTGGGGCTGCAAGACACAAGACAACCTTCAGACACAACAAGCAAAATCTAATTCCTACTGAATGTAGTTGCCAAGTGCCTTTTTGTGTTATGGATACTTCTAAATGCTTAAATTATGCACTTTTACAATAATAAGAAATAAAATCATGATCAAATCTAATCATCAATAATGATAATTTATCTCCACATTGAATCATTTCGAGATGACTCTTCCATGCATTTAGATCTTCAACAGGAGATAGAAAGACCCACTGAAATAAAGCCTAATGATTTATTAAGGGAAGCTTCTTATGCGGTAGATTCACACACAGTGGAATCACCTACACCGAGGCAGGCAGTAAAAACCTCATTACTCATGACCACCCCATCATATCCCCCTGACTGAGATCAGTAGAGTACACAGCTCAGCAGCACACTAGAAAAGCCCCTTCACTCACACACACACAGCCAACTGTGCTGCACCATGTAGCAGTCACATCGTGCTCCTGCTCTAGAGAGAAGACCTAATGTGAGATGTGTGTATGTGTTCTCTCCTGCTTACCCTCTTGTTGGAGCTCCTGCTCCTGGGCAGCATGTAGATGTCCTCCATCTCCTTCTGCTTCTGCTCCTCCTCCAGCTTCCGCCTCTGGTCCTCAGGGATGATGTCGTCCCAGTCAGGTACCGTCCGCTCCACCAGGTCTGGAGCACTCTCCTCCATGTTGGAGAAGTTGGCCACCTGGAGGAACACAGAACACATGTACTGTCAGACTGGGAGTAGAGTGGCTAGTGTAGTAGCTAAAGGTATTCCTGCAGATTTGGTTCAAATCAGGCTCAGAGTTGGATCAACTTCTAGGTACCTTGAACTGAGAGAGAAGCTCATCTGTGGCACTGGATCCGTGGTCGCTTTCTCTGGTTTCAGCCAACCGCAAGATCTCATCGATATCCATCTCCTGCAAGGGCCAAAAGAGAACACCACAAGGTAAATTAAAAACAACACAGACATTTGGCAAATATGGAAGTATGAAAATCTGTCATTAATACTCTTACGAATTACCGGTTTCAACACTTTTCAAAGCACATAATCAATAGAAATGTGTCTATGTACCGTAGGTTCAGTCTCCTCTCCTTCTGCCTCTTTGAACAGATCTTCAGCTCCAAACTTCAGGATGGCAGTCAACTCATCTTTGTTGAATGGGTTGGAACTGTGAAAAGAAGTTGAGGTTGTTAACTTCACTAGGGTAGGGGGCAGCATTCTGAATTTTGGATGAAAAGCGTGCCCAAAATAAACTGCCTGCTACTCAGGCCCAGAAGCTAGGATATACATATAATTAGATAGAAAACACTAACCTTTCCAAAACTGTTAAAATAATGTCTGTAAGTATAACAGAACTGATATGGCAGACGAAAACCTGAGGAAAATCCAACCAGGAAGTACTATTATTTTGAAAGGCTGTTTTTCCATTGAAAGCCTATCCACCATACAAAGACTTAGGACCCAGTTCACGAGCTCTATGGCTTCTTCTACATGTGGCCAGTCTTTAGGCATTGTTTCAGACTTTTACTCTGAACTATTAGGGGAGATACAGCACTTTCAATCAGTGGCCAGTGGAAATTTCCAGACATCAGCCATGCTCCCGATGGGGAACTTGCCTTTCTTGTTTCTCTGTCTATTGACAAAGCTTTTGTCCGGTTTAAATATTATTGATTACTTATGACAAAAACAACTGGAGGATTGATTTTAAACATCGTTCGGCATGTTTCTACTAACTTTTATTGTACATTTCTTTTTACCTTTCGACTGGACTTAGTGCACGCTCCTTAACTTCTCTAGGGTAGGGGGCAGCATTTGGAATTTTGGATGAAAAGCATGCCCAAATTAAACTGCCTGCTACTCGGGCCCAGAAGATATTATATGCATATAACTGGTAGATTTGGATAGAAAACACTAAACTTTCCAAAACTGTTAAAATAGTGTCCGAGTATAACAGGACTGATTTGGCAGGCGAAAACCTGAGAAAAATCCATTCAGGAAATAGTTTTTTTTTGTTTTGTAGTTTTCTATTCAATGCCATTACAGTATCCATTGACTTAGGACTCAAATTGCAGTTCCTATGCCTTCCACTAGATGTCAACAGTCTTCAGAAATAGTTTCAGGCTTGTATTCTGAAAAAATAGGGAGTAAGAGCAGTCGGAATGTGTGGACCTTGCCGTGTCACAGAGCTTTTTCATGCGTGATACCGAGAGAGTGCCTTTCTTGTTTACCGTTTATATTGACAATGTTATTGTCCGGTTGAAATATTATCGATTATTTAGGCTAAAAAACAACCTGAGGATTGAATATAAACATCGTTTGACATGTTTCTATGAACTTCACTGATACAATTTGGATTTTTTGTCTACCTGTTTTGACTGTGTTTGAGCCTGTGGATTACTGAAGAAAAAGCACGAACAAAACTGAGGTTTTTGGATATAAGAAGACTATTGAACAAAAGGAACATTTGAGTAAATTATTTGAGTGCAACCATATGAAGATCAAAGGTAAGGGATTCATTTTCATCTCTATTTCTGACTTGTGTAACTCTTCTACTTTGCTGGTTACTGTTTGTAATGATTTGTCTGCTGGGCTATGTTCTCAAATAATTGTAAGGTAGGCTTTCGCCGTAAAGCATTTTAAAAATCTGACACCGTGGTTGGATTCACAAGAAGTTCATCTTTAAACCTATGTAAAATATGTTTTGTTTTCTACATTTTTATAATGAATATTTCTGTATTTGAATTTGAAGCTCTGCAATCTCACTTGATGTTGGCCAGGTGGGACTCTAGCGTCCCACATACCCTAGAGAGGTTAAGCATTCAGATTACTGGACAAAAAGCTCAAACAAAATCAGAGGTTTTTGGTCATAAAGAGGGACATTATCAAACAAAATTAACATTTATTGTCTAACATGGAGAGATGGGAGTGCCACCAGTTGAAGATCAAAGGTAAGTGATTAATTTTAATGCTATTTCTGACTTTTGTGAGCCCTCTCCTTGGCTGAAAAATGGCTGTATGGGTTTCTGTGGCTAGGTGCTGACCTAACATAATCGCAAAGTGTGCTTTCGCCGTAAAGCCTTTTTGAAATCTGACACAGCGGTTGCATTAAGAAGAAGTTTCTTTATTTGTATGTTTAACACTGCGTTGTATCATTTATCAATGTTTATGATGAGTATTTCTGTAATTTGATGTGGCTCTCTGCACTTTCACCGGATGTTTGTTTGAGACAATGCATTTCTGAACATAATGCGCCAATGTAAACTGCGATTTTTGCATATAAATATGAACTTTATCGAACAAACATACATGTATTGTGTAACATGAAGTCCTATGACTGCCATCTGATGAAGATCAAAGGTTAGTGATTAATTTAAATCGCCATTTCTGACTTTTGTGAGCCCTCTCCTTGGCCGGAAAATGGTTCTCTGTGACTAGGTGCTGACCTAACAATCGCATGGTGTGCTTTCTCAGTAAAGCCTTTTTGAAATCGGACACTGTGGTTGGATTTACAAGAAGTTTCTTTAAAATGGTGTATAATACTTGTATGTTTGAGGAATTTTAATTGTTGTTTTGAATTTGGCGCCCTGCAATTTCACTGGCTGTTGTCGAGGTGGGACGCTAGCACTTGTACCAGAGAGGTTAAGAATATGAGGAATCTCATGTTTTCAGAAATTACTCGTCAAACAAACCTATATCCAGACTAACAGATTCCATGTTAAAGTTTCCTTACTTAGAATTTCCAGAGTTGTTATCCAGTACAGTTCGACCAGTGGTGTCCATTCTCTGAATGACAAGATGGTCCAAAACCATCTTCTTCTTGGCTCGCTCAATAATGTCTTCCTCCACAGATCCCTTTGTGACCAAGCGATAGATATTCACCTGTTCATTGAGACAAGGAGATATTACAATCAAATGTTAATTGGTCACATTCACATATATAGCAGATGTTATTGCAGGCGTAGCGATATGCTTGTGTCTTACTTGGAAAGTTGGCAAAGACCTACATTTCCATGACGACTCTGCTCAAGGTAGCAGAATCAAGTCAGCTTGTGCTTAGCCAAGCCAGCCCTCCATACTAATTAATCACTATGGGTCTAGTTGTGGTTACCTGTTTCTTCTGGCCAATCCTGTGAGCCCTGGCCTGAGCCTGCAGGTCGTTCTGAGGATTCCAGTCAGAGTCAAAGATGACCACAGTGTCTGCAGATGCCAGGTTGATCCCCAGCCCTCCAGCCCTGGTGGACAGCAGGAAACAGAAGTCCTGGACAGAGAGGAGAAATTATTATATAAAAAAAACGAACCTTACATAGTGCATCACAGCCGACCTGATGAACATCGCAAAGGGATTAAATGCTTGAAGTTGAAAAACATGTCAAGCGTGATAATTGTTAGTGTGGCTTTAATTGTATGGGTAATTAGATATGTTGTTATCACTTCTTAAAGAAAAGTTTTTTTCTTAACAGAATATCATAACTTCGACGTGGAAAATCCTAACATTCAAAGAAATGAGATTCTAGTATCAATATGGTAATCTTGACGATATATACATCTCCTTGCGCATAATCATTCACAGAGTACCTGAAACATAACAACTAAGCCCTGACGCAGATACAGAGCTGACATAATTTCAGTGTTTATCAACCCCTCCAATCTGCAACAGCTAAAACAATACAGTTCCGATTACATACCTCAGAGCCTTCAGCATTAAAGTGGTCAAGTGCCTGTTTTCGTATTTCTCCCTTTATGGAACCGTCCAGGCGCTGAGAAGAGAGGGAAGGAGAGAGACCTCAAACCTTGGAACCTTGCCGAAACTCCCTCCGCCCTAAGATGCCACTGAGCAACGCTCGGCTATACATGCCATTATACGATCCATCAGGCAAGCAGCATATTGTCAAAGAGCAATACAGCAGTAAAGCTATGTCTACAGTGATTTAACCATAATAAAGCCCAGCATGAAGACAGTGGGCACTCTGGCTTTCAAAAATAACTTGAGGATAAAAATAACCATATACACCATCAGTCTGCCAGTGCACGTATGCTGCAAAACTAACACGAGCCGGTTAACACCAGAGTTGACACCAACACTGCTCCAATATCTCAACAGCTCCTCTACTGTTAACGCCTTCACTAAGTCAATATAATAAATATGGAATCATTTTTTAGTTATTTCACCTTTATTTAACCAGGTAGACTAGTTGAGAACAAGTTCTCATTTGCAACTGCGACCTGGCCAAGATAAAGCATAGCAGTTTGACATATACAACAACAGAGTTACACATGGAATAAACAAAACATATAACGGAGATGTAAAAGAACTAACAAGGAGAAGTCATACTAAATACAAGAACAGGAGGAAGACTACTGAAGGTTTGGACCTACTGCCTTGCCATCCCCTGGGCTGTGTTATACCCTACCTGGAATGGGTAGCGCTTCAGGGCCAGGTACTCAGCCAGAATGTCCAACATCCGCACCATCTGGGAGAAGATGAGGACTCGGTTGCCCCTCTCCCGAAGTCTGGTCAGCAGCTTGTCTAGTAGCACCAGCTTCCCACTGCCCCTCACCAATGCCTGAGATTCACACAAGGTAAGAGGTCAAATCTGTTCTCCACCGCTAAACAAACCAATACATTAGTGTGGGTTGCATGGAATCATGCTATTTTAATCTATGTACTTCTCAAAATTCAAAACAGAAAAAACAGAGATAATAAGTTCACAGTCATATCATTTGCAAGGTAAAGATTAATTCACATAACACACCTTTTAATGCGTTGAGCTGAGCTCTTATTGCTGGTCCTACCTGCAGGTGCTCCTGTTGAGTGTCACACTCCTCCTCGGGCTGCCTGATGAGAAAACCATGGTTAGTGCACTTCTTCAGCTCCATGACGATGTTGAGGAAACCAGAGGAGCTGCCTCGGGTGCCTTTCTGCAAGGCTCTGAAGTTCCTGGTCAGAATCCACCTGAAACAATCACAAAACACATCACCAGTTAACTTCAATGACAAGGAGTAAGACCGTTTAGATACTGCTCAAATCATCTGTCCAGACTGGCAAACATTGATAGAGAGAAAAGCTACATATGAGGGAACATACTTGTAGTACTGCTTCTGCACGGCGGACATGTCCACACGGAGGATCTGTTCTACCTTGGCAGGCAGGGATTTCTCCACATCCTTCTTGACACGCCTCAGGAGGAAGGGCTCAAGGACTTTGTGGAGGCTCTGGTAGCCATTGTCAGTCCCTTTACCATGGTCGCTTTCAAAATCTTCCCAATTCTCAAACCTTCAGGAGGGGGAAAAGTACAATTGGATTGGGATAAGATTACTGTAAATTAATATAAATGTATAGACTGTTTTTCTCAAAGTCAGAATTCGCCAAAGTTTCTGATGTATTTAATAATACAATAAGTACATACTTGTCAGGCATGAGGAAGTGCAGAAGGGACCACAGCTCTTTGAGAGAGTTCTGCAGTGGGGTCCCTGTGATTAGAAGTCTGTGGTTGGACCGGAACTCGATCAGGGTTTTGTACAACAGGGAGTCATCATTCTTCAGCCTGTGAGCTTCGTCCACACCCAGGAAGGCCCAGTTTATGTTCCCCAACACTGCCTATGGACAGATCACACCAATAGAGTCAGCGAAGAGTTGCATTCAATCAAAGAATTCACTTTTTATTTCCATAAAAATAAAAAATGTGTACTATTTTCTAAACAAATCTGTATGAAAATACTTCCAAGCAATACTGATGCCGTACCTTGTCTTTCAGTAGAATTTCATACGTGGTTATAAGTGCATTGAACTTTATTCTCTTCGTCTGATGGCATACCCACTCATAGTCACGGATCTGTCCAAAACAAAAGCAAAGCATTGGGGAACATTTACTTTTGGTTGGGCACAAGATCAAAACGCTTATTTAGAGTTCTGTAAAGAGCAGATTTCCATACCGATTTCCTGCTCATCACATCTCCCAGGTAGACCACCACGTTCATGTCGGGGGCCCAGGTGTCAAACTCTCTCTGCCAGGAGGTGAGGGTGGACAAGGGCACCACCACCAGAGAGGGCCCATACAGCTGGTGCTGGTGGAACAGGTAGGAAAGGAATGAGATGGTCTGGATGGTTTTCCCCAGACCCATCTCATCAGCCAGGATCACACTATTGCACCTGAAAAACACCGACCATGGAGTCTTAGTGTACATTTGTGTTTTTACAAAAATGACATTCAAACTATCTAAGTGGCAGGTAATTGACAGTACACCTCAGTAAAGCATCAGTATAACCACTGAATGTGATGTTCCAAACCATAATAATCTTTTTCTCAATACAGCATTCCTTGTGACTTGACGTGTACCTGCACCAGGAGTGAGCCAGCCAGTTCAGTCCATCTAGTTGGTAATCTCTCAGCTGCAGGTTCTCATCCCCAATGTACAATGGCTGGTTCTTCAGTGCAACAAATCTGGGCCTCTGTTTCAGCACCTGAAATTAGAGTAAGAAAATCACTGCACTGTTCTAAAATGACTATAGCTGTAGCGCTTGTGTTCTAGCTGATAGTCAACTTTAAATAAAACATTTGTGATAGGATACCATGTGCAATCCATCTAGTTAGGACACTTTCCTCACTTACTTTGCAGTCTTTGGAGGGGACTGTTTTGCTGGAGTTCCTGTTGGTGAAGCTGTCTATACAGTGCTGGAACTTCTTCCCCAGCAGAGCTCCATCCTCCCAGCTGCACTCTGAATAGGGCAGGCCCATCCACTTACACAGGTACTCCGGCTCATTGGACGACGCATTCTTGTGGCTGTGAGCTGATACACAGTGAAAACAACATCTTTAGTTGAAGTGCTTTTCAGAATCAAAATGTGCTGAGTATGATAATGAAGATATGATAATGTTGAGGATATGAGGAACTTACAAGGGAAATCAGACGGTCCCTGTGTCTTCCCTATTTTAGTCGCTGAAAATAAATATTTTTGATAAGCAAGAGGTTAAGTCTTGTAATAATCACATTTTGTCAAACAAATCTAATTTAATTGTTGAACCATTGCTGCAAGTCAATGAAGACTAATTTCAAAAGGAGTTTAGTTGTTTTTTTTTTACCAATGACTCTTTCCAAAATTTGGAACTGCTTATTTAAGTCAGTGGTTAGCTCTTGTTGGCAGTTGTAGTATTCTGAATCCTCTGGGGATGCTTTGTTCAACCTTTGGAAGACAATCAGTGTCAGTAAGTAACAGAACTCATCAACAGTGAAAGGTAAAACGTCAGTGGTGTGTAGCTATGTGTACAAAACAAACCCTCACCAAGCATTGAGTTCATTGTTTTTCTTCTTGAAGTTCTCTAGTTTCTTCAGTCCCTTGACCTTCTGTTGAGTGAGGGAGTCGATGCTCTCCCAGGTGTTGTGGATATAGGACCAGCCTTTCCACTTGATCAGGTAATGGGTCTCTCCTTCATCCTTCTCAAAGTCGAAGTCTGCTCCGGGGTCCCCGTTTTCCTCCACAGCATACTGGGTAGTGGAAGGCCCACAGGCTAAAATAGATACACGCACAAAATTCTGACATAAATATTTTCAATATCTGATTTTTATTCACAGTTTAAATTCCTAACCAGGCAGCAGCCTCTAGTAAACATGTCTCGTCTATCTTCTGTGAGCCACAATATTTTTTGCCTTCTCTTTCAACACCCGCTGGCAATGTCTAACTAGATGGGTTAACACAATACAGGTGAGATACCGACAATAAGATACCACGTGAGGATGCATCACCTCCTTTTTTGCCTGTTCTGGTGTCCATGATCTTCTCAATGGTCTCGCTGTCATCTTCCGGCTCCACCTCAGCTCCCTCCATCTCTATCAGGTCGTCAGAATCTGTCTCAAAGTCATTCAGGTCCTCCTTGTAACTGGAACAAACCAACACAACGCATGTAATGCAAAGTAATGTGACAGAAGCAATGTGGAACAGCAACACTTTCCTTCATATTTCAGATTGAACTAGTGAAACAATGACATACCTGACTTTGGCCGCCACCCTTCGCCGGGTTTGTCTCTTTGGGGTATCTTCATCATCGTCATCATCATCTTCCTCCACAGATGACTCTTGTTTCCTGGTTTTCCTTCCCTTTGGAGGCTGCTGTTTTTTGACTGTAGATGATTTGGTCTGTGGTCTAAAATATTGAGTCAAATAACCACATGAATCCCACTTCTAACCACTCTGCAAGACACCCTACTTACTAGTTTTTCCACTAACAGCTCTAGCTGACTATAATCCCTCCTAACAACCTGACTCACACCAATGGCCTTGAGACCGCTTCTAAACCTCCGACCTCAGCAATATGAATAATATTGGTGATAAGGTTACAGGTGAACGTCTTCATTAAATGCCTTTAGAGCACTAAGTGCTCAATTGGGGGAAATCATAAAGTCAACCCACAAAATTGACACTGCAAAAACACTAATAAGACATCGCCCGATTTTTGGGCCATGTAGCTGGTATGTTAGCGAGCTTTCATCAGAACATAATTTTGGTTGACTTTGGGATTTTTCCGTCATTCTTCTGAGTCTAAATTCAAATATTCACAGCAATATAGAATAGTAGAATGCATAGCATAGTTGATACAACATTAAATGCTCAGTAATAAATACATAGAAAGTTTCACAATTATCAGATTTGAATTTACAGATTTCATATTTTGTTAGTGACTGAAGGCTAAAAAGAAGCCCAGTCATACAGTACTTTGAAAGCCAAAAAAAACACTAATATAGCTAGTTTCTGATTTCACACAATGGAAATGAAAGTGTACAGATTAGTTGTCTGAAGACCAGACTTCACTACATCCTTACCTTCTAGCAGGAAGTCGTCTGGATCTAACTTTCTCTTCCTGCTCACTGTCTGCACTGCTGGCATCCTCCTCCTGCTCCTCCTCCTCCGAGTCATCACTCTTCCAGGTATTTCTTACAACACAGAAATACCACAGATTCACCCTTTGGGCTTATTATGGGTCTACACCTGATCTGGTTGATCTGGTTAGCCAGGTTTGATGAGATATCTAAACAAACTAAAGTTCTGAAGACCACCTCAGTCTGGCTGGAACTCCCAATGGCCCACTTTAGACGAGCACAAACACATGGAAATAGAAAGGACACAATACTGACAGCACAGAAAATAATTTGGCAACATAATAACAAATACAAACACCACTGAATTGAACGATACAACTAAGTAAATGGCATGCACTTACATCCAAATAGTCATGGGATACTAATTAGGTGTGACCAATTAATTATTCGACTGGTCGATTGTTTGGTCAACAATTTTTTTTTTGTCGAGCAGTAGAAAATATACACACACTATTATTTTATGGCACACGAGACACCCGTCGTATTCGCGCCCATCTCAGTGAACTAATCCATTGCGGAGGCTGCGGGAGTGCGGACGCCTCTGAAAGGTCGGGAATTTGTTATGTCCCCCCCCACTTCGAAAACCAGTGGCGCCCCTGCCTTTAGATAACCACTCAGCGTGAAAAAGGGAAAAATGTCATGCTCTGATCCAGTGTAAACTTCAGAAAATAGGCATGCCTACATGATTACTTCTTATCCCTTGCACAAATAGCCTATAGCTGTGTCTGTCCCGAGCTCACTGGCTGTTGCAAGGAGATTCAGGCTGGACCCAAGTTATTAGTTGTTTCAAGTTTGTTGCAGACAGGCCATGCATAGCCACTGTGATTTATAGGATAATTGTTTTTTAAATCTGGATATTTTCTACCTGCAGGCTGCAATGTTTTTATTTGTTGGCTTTATTGGCTGGTTTTACATAGTTGGCAATAGAAGTTACTTTTTAGGTTCGTATTATTTTCATTACTTGGATAGAATTTGATCTATATGGATAGAATCTTTGGATACGAAGATGTTATTATAAATTAAATGTAACTGCTCCAGGAAAAACTGCATATGAAAACCATAACTGGCACACAGATCAGTAGAAATGGTAAGATAAATTGGCATTTCACATGAGAAGGTTTACAGACTCCTCGTGTAGCTTATTACCGGCAATTTCAGGAGCGTAACGGCAGAATCTGCAAAAGCCAGTAGGAGTGGGAGGAGGATGGTCGGGAAAGCTTAAGTATATCATTGGAAGATTGACCATAAGAGACTACATTTTCCAAGTGTCCGCCTGGTGTCCTGCGTCGAAATTGGTGCGCAAAGCCAGGTGCAAGTATTTTTCCATTTGATTGAGAGGAGAAACCATGCTTCCACGAACTATATATCATCGAAGAGATGTGAAAAACACCTTGAGGATTGATTCTAAACAACGTTTGCCATGTTTTCAGTCGATATTATGGAGTTAATTTGGAAAAAGTTCGCGTTTTGAGGACTGAATTTTCGGGGGTTTTTTGTAGCCAAATGTGATGTACAAAACGGAGCTATTTCTAATACACAAATAATCTTTTTGGAAAAAACTGAGCATTTGCTATCTAACTGAGAGTCTCCTCATTGAAAACATCCGAAGTTCTTCAAAGGTAAATGATTTTATTTTGAGGCTTTTATGTTTTTGTTGAAATGTTGCGTGCTGGATGCTAACGCTAATGCTAACTGCTACGCTAGCTAGCTACTTTTACACAAATGATTGTTTTCCTATGGTTGAGAAGCATATTTTGAAAATCTGAGATGACAGTGTTGTTTACAAAAGGCTAAGCTTGAGAGATGGCATATTTATTTCATTTCATTTGCGATTTTCATGAATTAGTTAACGTTGCGTTATGGTAATGAGCTTGAGTCTGTATTCACGATCCCGGATCCGGGATGGGGAGATCAGAGAGGTTAAACACATCAATCCGCTTTACTAGGGGTGTAGAGCCTAACTGGCAAAAAAGAAACATCCCTTTCTCAGGACCCTGTCTTTCAAAGAGAATTCATAAAAATCCAAATAACTTCAGATCTTCATTGTAAAGGGTTTAAACACTGTTTCCCATGCTTGTTCAATGAACCATAAACAATTAATGAACATGCACCTGTGGAATAGTCACTAAGACATTAACAGCTTACAGACGGTAGGCCATTAAGGTCACAGATATGAAAACGTAGGACACTAAAGAGGCCTTTCTACTGACTTTGAAAAACACTAAAAAGAAAGATGCCTAGGGTTCCTGCTCATCTGCATGAAGATGCCTTAGGCATGCTGCAAGGAGGCATGAGGACTGCAGATGAGGCCAGTGCAATAAATTGCAATGTTCGTACTGTGAGACGCCTAAGACAGCACTACAGGGAGACAGGACGGACAGCTGATTGTCCTCACAGCGGCAGACCATGTTTAACACTTGCATAGGATCGGTACATCCGAACATCACACCTGAGGGACAGGTACAGGATGGCAAGAACAACTGCCTGAGTTACACCAGGAACACACAATAACTCCATCAGTGCTCAGACCATCCGCAATAGGCTGAGAGAGGCTGGACTGAGGGCTTGTAGGCCTGTTGTAAGGCAGGTCCTCACCAGACATCACAAGCAACAACCTATGGGCACAAACCAACCTTCGCTGGACCAGACAGGTCTGGAAAAAAGTCCTCTTCACTGACGAGTCGTGGTTTTGTCTCACCAGGGGTGATGGTCGGATTCACGTTTATCGTCGAGGGAATAAGTGTTATACCGAAGCCTGCACTCTGGAGCGGGATCGATTTGGTGGTGGAGGGTCTGTCATGGTCTGGGGCAGTATTTCACAGCATCATCGGACTGAGCTTGTTGTCATCACAGGCAATCTCAACGCTGTGCGTTACAGGGAAGACACCCTCCTCCCTCATGTGGTACCCTTCCTGCAGGCTCATCCTTTCATGACCCTCCAGCATGACAATGCCTCCAGCCATACTGCTCGTTCTGTGCATTATTTCCTGAAAGACAGGAATGTCAGTGTTCTGCAATGGCCAGCGAAGAGCCCGGATCTCAATCCCATTGAGCACGTCTGGGACCTGTTGGATCGGCGGGTGAGGGCTGGAGCCATTCCCCCCAGAAATGTCCAGGAACTTGCAGGTGCCTTGATGGAAGAGTGAGGTAACATCTCACAGCAAGAACTGGAAAATCTGTTGCAGTCCATGAGGAGATGCACTGCAGTACTTAATGCAGCTGGTGGCCACACCAGATACTGGCTAACTTTTGATTTTGACTAGGGACACATTAGTCAATTTCTGTTAGTCACATGTCTGTGGAACTTGTTCAGTTCATGTCTGTTGTTGAATCTTGTTATGTTCATACAAATATTTACACATGTTAAGTTTGCTGAAATTAAATGCAGTTGACAGTGAGAGGACATTTATTTTTTTGCTGAGTTTATGAGCAGCGCGTGAGATTCAAGTTTGGGGAAGATAACTTTCACCATAAATTTGCACCTTTATAATAAAAGCATTACATACATAATTGCATTTGCGGTCACTTTTGAGAATGGTGCTTTCCGCTAATGGAACAGTTGCGCTTATAGCTCAATACCATGTGTATATTGCATCCCACAACTGTCCCAGATTGTTTAGAATATTTATTTCTCGCACAGAATGGGTCAACTTTTGTACTATAGGGGAATAGTAGATTGACATAGGCTAGTGCTTTTGCTGTTCCTTAGGCCTACTCATCTTGTTGGTTGACGAAAAGCAAATGTGAACAGTTCATCCAATATCTTCAATATGCACCTTGGAGTTGGATAAAGATATGTGCAGTTGTGTCCCCGATGTGTCTGTCTTAACTTGTAGCCTGTAAGAAAGACCCGATCACGTGACTGAAAGCCGTGTGATTGAGAGACACTTCAGATTGTGCAGCACACTCTGGTAGAAGGGCAGAACGCAGCACTCCAGGCCACAAAAGACAGATGTTTTTATAGGGTGCATTACGGCCACAAAGGGGATGCCAGCATGAAATTTTACGCATTATCAAGAGCTTGTAAAATTGTGAATGCGAGACTGACAAATTATGTACAAGCTGAGCAAAAAAACTAAGCAGAGCTCACGCCTTTCAAGTGACTTTAAAAAAGTCAATCAAGTCTAGTCATGCAGCCTTACAATGTATTAAAACCCAAACATATAGCCCAATGTTAGTAGAACAACTAAAGTTACATTAATAAATTAAGCATATATGAGTACCCATTTCTTTGTTAACTGCTCAACACAGAATAGCCATGCACACTCCCTCAAATCGTTTGGAGAAAATGTATATTTTATTCAGCTTTGTTCAATTGTATTCTTCATACAATAAAATTATGCCACGGAATTATAAGCAAATCTTGTCTGCTAAATGAACTAGTGTAGCCCACAGCCATTTGGCATAGCTACATCAGGGCCTAACAAAGACAATTCAGAGTATGCTATTCTTTTCTTCTGAAATAAGACTACATTTTCTTCATATCATGCTTCTTTAGACCTGACTAAAATATATAACGGATTTAATGTTAACGTTTAGGCTATTTTACATGGATTTATTAGACTTTTTACGATGGAAGCCAGGAGATGCTGTATGTGTTTATGTTAATTAATGGTCAATTACCATGAGACCGATAGTTATTTGCTTGACAATCACAAGCTGACAAATGTGACTGCCACAGTCCTAGATACTATACCTGTACATGATATCAAACAACAATGTGAGTCAAGACTATAGCAGAGAGTCTAATTGGATGACAGCAAGTGTATTTTGGGATAGCCAGTAAGGCAAACATATGCTATAGACAACTGACCACTTCCAATTGCTTTGACGATTAACCTACATCATGATTCAAATGATTTCTTGTGTTATTATAAATGGCATAACTTTGATCAGCATTTGACACAATATAGTACATTTATCTCTTGACATGATAGATTTTAGTTGATAAGAATAATCAAAATACAGAAAAAACTGAAATGAAAAGAAATAAACATCAAATAATCTCAATACTCACTCTTTCCTTTTTTGTCGTGTTGCTTTTCTTTTAGGACTTTCACCTTCTGAGTCACTGCTACCCTGCAAATGTGTTGAAATTGATTACATCTCAATGAGATATTAGGCTTTGCCGTTAGGGGTTGCAGCTACAGTGAATGAGACACCAATAAATCCACATCATATACACTAGATGGTGCAACTTCTGCATGTGCAAACCCCTTTGAGGCAAAAATACAATTTTAGTGGAGTCGGGCTTTTAGTACATGAACATTTTCAGTATATTTCATGTTGCACTTCTTACCCCGGCTCCAATATTGAGACGAGCAGGTTCTTGCCTGCTGCGATTTGATCGCCTGACCCCATAGACATCTGGATGCTCTTCCCACATCTGGAATCAAAAACCAAATTGGATCACTGCATCTTTGCCTCCACTTTCTCCTTGACATTTTCAGTCTCCATCTGAATTGAGGCATTACTCCCTTTCTAAAAATGCACAGTGTCCATGCATCAACGCTGTTGTGTAATATATTTGTTTCCAAAACTTCAAGGGCCTTTCAGCCCTACATAATACAACCAGTTTGGAGTACAGGCCCTGCTTTGTTTACCTTCTTTACATCTGCCAGATTGTTTCTCTTTTTAACTGGTGGTTTGTCGTTGACCTCTGCTGAGGCTTGCTGGGATTCACTCTGAGACCCAGACTGGCTCCCAGATTCAGAGGAACTGTTGGACTCTCCAGAGTGGTGCGATCTTCTCCTCTCCCTGCCCTGTTCACTCTCCGACTGACTCCCAGACTCCGACCCAGAGTTGTTTGATTCTTCAGAGGCCGAATTGCTATAGTATCAAAAATATGGAGTTTGTGTAAATAAAACATTCCTGCACTACTTATACTAAAAAAAAATGTAAAAAATGATATTCAAATCTCTGGCAGCAGCTCTGATGGACATTCCAGCTGTGTAATGATCATGCTTATTAATCAGCATCTTGATATGCCACACCTGTCAGGTGGATGGATTACCTTGTCAAAGGAGAAATGTTCACTAACTAGATGTAAACAAATTTATGCACAATGAGAAAAATAAGCTTTTTGGAAAAATTGTGGGATTTTTTAAATTTAATCTCATGAAACATTGGACCAACACTTGTTGCACTAATATTTTTGTTCAGTATAGTATCACCCTTTTATAGTGGTGGATTTTAATTTGGGAAGCTATACAATAATTTTCCTTTTCAATAAAAAGCCAATTTTATGAACAGTTTCTCTGACCTCCCACCTATTGTTAAACACTGATTTGGCTAAACAAATTAGGATCACTTTATTAATCCAATTGTACACAAGGTCTAATGGATTTTGACTCTCGCTTCATCCCAACCCCTATGAAAGACACACATACAGGTTGACGAGATCAGAGCAGGGGGCTGCCACACTGGGTACCCATGGAGCAGTTGTGGTGGGTTAAGTGCCTTGCTCAAGGGCACAGCAGCAGGCAATGGAATCTAGGTTTAGTATGTAGGACATGTTAACCTAGGCCAGGGGTATTAAACTATTACCCTACAAGATACAGAGCCTGCTGGTTGTCTGTTCAACCTGATAATTAACAGCACCCGCCTGGTGTCCCTGATTAGAGGGGAACAATGAAAAAAACAGAGTGGAACCTGAGTTCGAGGTACAGAGTTGAGTTTGCGGGACCTTGTCTATACCACAAAGTAGAAAAAGCTGCGGAATGTGTAACATGTTAAATATAGAGTTCCTGTAGTACTGAAAAGACTACACACAACGCTAATTCCTTTAGTGGAGAGGAAACCGAAGACCACCATAGTGTGCTCAGAGTAACTTTGTCATAACAAGCCCATTCTCTCCACCTCAAACCAATCCTCTTACACTGATCTTTAAAAATACTTAACCCCATGCAAGAGAACCTGCTGGAGGTCACCTAGAACAGTGGTTATCAATCTGGGGTGCATATTATTATTGTCATGCTGAAAGACCTTTCCACAATATTTAATAAGTTTCCTAGACTAAAATTATCTTTGCATTCATTCAATTCCTAAAATTGCCTACAAATCTTCACAAAAAACTATAACCTGTTGTAAAACAGTAGAGGGCGCCAAATAAGTCCTATGTTTGCCAATGCCACACGAGGGCTGCGATCAGCACGTTTTTACGTTCTGGGACGTTCAATTTCAGAAATGGTGCCGTACTTTACGATCAGTTAAAAAACGGGGCGGGGTTGTGGTTTGGGGAACGCTGTCAGTATGGCCACTGCCCTTTAAAGACATCACTCATTGCTTCAAGCCACACCCACCAAACGGGAGCAAACGTACCTCAAAAGTCTGTTCAAGACAGTTTTGGTAAACGTGTTGTTCAGTACAAATCGTTCAGCAAACGTTCAAGCGAACTGAACGCACCTCAGTACACAGGGCCAACAGTGACTCAACCAAACAACATGAAGCACCTACTGAGATTCTGTCAAACAACCAATTATAACATCTAGATCTGAAATAATATTCACCTCAAGAGCACATCACAACCTATACAATTTGTCAATGCAAACACATTAGTTAAATTATATGTAAACAATGACAAAACCATGCCCTGATTCATTGAAAACACTCCACATTATTAGTGATCTAACCAAATATTCCATATTCATGCTGTACTTTAGCTTGAAAAAGTTACATGCAACTAAAAAAAGATTATTCAATTTAAATGTCATAACCAGAATAAATCAGGAAACCAGAACAAATCACTGCAACGTGTATTTATTTAACTGTAATTATTACATCATAAACACAGCAAATTACACAAGGGAGTAAACCGGTCTATGCCCCACATTGCATTAGTTAAATTTGCCATGATGGAATGTGCAGTACCCTGAATAGACTATAGGGGGTACCTAATTCTAGATCAAATCCACAGTCAAGACGACCTTGAATGGTTCAGACATGGAGTCGGCTGCTAGAATAGAACGAAGGAAAACAATTTCTTCATTTGAAGCCCTGCTTTAATACCATTGTGTAGTCACTTATGATACATAATTTCTGTAGTTAAATGAATACAATGAATAACTACAGGGTAAATTAGGAAAGCCTATAATTAATATTATATATCTTATTAATAATGAAATGTTTATATAAACATTCAGATAAGAAAAAAGGGGGGAAGGATTTGAATAAGTTCTTATTGTGATATCAAAAGGTATTGGATTGTGATATTAAAAAGGTATTGTAATGTATCCGCCACTCAGTCACCCAGCAACAAATGCTCAAACCCCTTCCTCTAGTGAGAATGTAGCTGCTGCTGACTAAGCAAGCGCATGAGTGGGTGACTCCCTCCATTTAGTTAGGTCAGACATGGGCGGGACAAAAAATGTAACTGAACTACTACAGGCTGGTGGGTTGCTAGGTGAGGAATGAGCCAATCCCAGCTCAAAAGACAAGCCCCTGACCTTTGAAACACTTCCTGTTCCCATTCCTGTAGTTCTGAGCATACAGTTCTAATGCAGAAAGTCAGTCTATGCAGCACAAAGCAAGAGCCATTTTGTGACTTAAAAGTGGACTCCACTTCATGCAACACATTTTAAAAGAACATTTAATAGTGATCTGCTCTCACAGTGCATCTTGCTTCTATGTGCTTGAAAATAATCTTCTATCAGGACAAGAGCAGTCAAAAGTGTGGTAGATTAGGATTTTTTAGGACAGACTAACTGTGCATGTTACTAAAATGGCTGCCAACAGGACAGCAAATGCACTTGCACAGCATTTCTTGGTTGACAGCATGCCTTCATGTCATGTTTTTCTGACCCATTATCAATTACATTCAGGACTAGGGGCAGTTAGCTGAAAAGTTTGCATTTGACAAAATCTATAACAAATGCAATGCTTATCTCTTGAGCAACCCAACCAGGCCTGTAGTTGAAGCATTCGTGAAAGCCTATGGTTGTAGTAGATGTCAGTGACATCTGACAAGTTACTTTTGTAACTGGCCCAAATGTCAAAATATAGGCCATGTAATAGATGACAAATATGAGGTTGGCCCTATTAGGCTTTAATTATGATATGCAGTCACCAATTAATTATACATTGGCCTACACATGACATTAGTAACTTCCATGACTTAAGTCTAAAACTATCATTGGTAGACCAAAGGTGTGAGCAATGTGCACTTACCATCCCCCAGAGTATGACATTATTTAAATATAATGGAAAACTATATTGTCAAATATCATGTTAAACTCAAGACTACCATTAGATTATGCAAGCAAGAATGATTATTTGACAGTACAGACATGACCATCTCCCACATGGCATCAAAATAAACTGAGCACATGAGGTCCTTTAAGAAGATGTAGCACTTTTTATTGATGATGAAATTACATTGTTTTGTGTTCCTTCTGTTTCCAACACAGAGCTAATACATTTCAAACATTTGAATCCCAACTTTAGATTATACCTTTATCTGTCAAATAAAATAAATTCTTAAGTCCGTGAGAGCATGAAAACATCTGCCATACATGATGTTTACCATCTTGGCACTTAGCTTCTGATACCATGGAACAGCTATTAGCCTATGAGGAACTCATAATCACCAACACAGTTGATGTTGTACAAACTTCAAAACTAGTGCACAAGCACAGCTGAATTAAAAGGGTTATTGAGCATTGAGGACATCACTCAATTTAAATCAGAATAAGCTGTCCTATAAAATCTAGTTGGAGCATTACCACATATTTGAAATTCTATTCATAGTCAACATAAATAAATTAGTGAACACCTAAGGTGTGCAAAATTCAACATGTCAATGGTTAGTCAGATGTGTGCACGTGATGATCCCTTCAGAAAAATAGAGATTCATTGATGCCAATAATAATCCTGAATCAAATGGAAAAAGGCATCAATAACATTGTTTCCCCATATAAGTTAACGTGAATACATACTTTCAGTATAAACCTAATTGAATAACTATTTGAAATGGCTATACATAACAAACATGTTGTAAAAGTGAAATAAAACATTAAATGTACAAGAGGACTGACTATCAGTGAAACTAATATTGAGCTTCCCTTTCTTGCTGAGAAACACATGAAGTTCTGAGAACAAGATATCCAGGAGGTAAATAGATCAACAGGCCAAATAGAAACTAAAATATTGTGAACGTTCAGTCAAGAGTGATTGTATGGCCTACTATACATTAAACAGTTCTCATTAAAACACAATAGTTTATGATTTAGGCTACCAAAATGTCTAAGTTAACATTTGTTTTAGTAGTCAACTGTTTTAAATGAAGACAAAGGTGTCTTTAAAACTTAAACTGCATAACGTTAGTTGTCTATGCAGATGAAACAAATGATAATGCGCATTAGTGTATAAATTTGAATATTCCCCTCAGCCCTATATGTTAACATTAGTAAATTAGAGGTTTCAAAATGTTTAAAAAAGAATAAGCATTGTATGTTCAAATGGTGCAATGCAGTATCGACTAATAAGACAAGGTCATATTACAATGTAACGATAGAACAACACATATTGACATCATGCATTTGTTCTTGGGGAAGCCATAAACTTCTAGTTTGTATACATGTGGGTAAAGATGTATTTCAAAGAGCCTGAAAGTTCAGTATTTAGTGTAACAAATGCTAAGAAAAATTAGGGTGTGGCTATTAAAAACCAAG
Source organism: Oncorhynchus clarkii lewisi (assembly GCF_045791955.1). Lineage (NCBI taxonomy): Eukaryota > Metazoa > Chordata > Actinopteri > Salmoniformes > Salmonidae > Oncorhynchus > Oncorhynchus clarkii. The sequence goes on from NC_092148.1 coordinate 64,926,870, forward strand.
GTCATTGATTTGAAACTGGTACAAATCGGGACAACTTAAGTGGCAAATATGTTCACAGGTGATCAACCATGCTTGTCAAGGTAAACAATCAAGACAGATGTCAAAAAAGGGAAAATATAGAAGATCGTACCTTGATGCGTTGCTTTGAGTCGAACCTTCATCTTCTTGCTTTTTATTCTTATTCTTCATCGTCGTTTTATCTTGAAAACGTTTGATTTGATGATCTTATGTCCTGGTATTGACTGTCAAAAGTTAGAGGGATGGACCATTATAAAACTCCCATAAGATTGTTTTTGCTCAGAGGACAGTAAAAACCTTCACGTTATGAAATAAGCCATCAGCATTGTGTCTGACGTTTAAAACGGGCATTATTTATATTAATATGTACATTATCGATTAATAAATGACAACTGATGACATCCTGTGATAAAAAAAAAAAGCCAAGTGTTGAGTGTATTTCAATTAGATTCACCGATCCAGCCACATGCACAAATTCTAACTGCGTCACCAAACAAAGGACGCCTAAACTGTGATAAATGAAAAAACAATCGATTGTAGGTAGGTATTATAAAACGTCAACATACCTATTCCATGTACAGGAAGGTATAATGAAATTAGATTCACATCCGCAAAAGCAGACTTTAATACTTATGACATTAAAATTAAAATAAATGCCATTTAAAAAGGTTGAATGAAAATAAACAGGCACAAAAAAACGAAATGTTGATAATAGGATAATGAAACCTCACAAAAGTGATACTGAGACGAAATGCTAGAGCTCTTCACAGAGCACACTAAAAATGGAGGGGCGCCATGGCTGCCAAACCTAGGCAGAGAAAACAACGACCCGCGCATACACGCTGCAAAACGGATCTACACGACGAAAAACGCATTAAATACCGCAGAAAACCTAATTCACTGTTCACTATAGTAACACGTTTTCTTTTAAGTAAAACAAATATTAATAGCGCGTCATATTCGAGCTTGATTTCATGAAAAAGAAAAGGTCTGACGAAAGCCCAGTTAATTGTTCCCTTTCCCAAGGCTCATCCGCCATCTAGAGCTCCTTCCTAGCTCTGAAAGCTTTGCCTTTGATTGACGTTATTTCCATTTACCCCACACTCAGGTGATGTCCAAAAGTCCCACCCCCTTAATTTTGTATAAAAACGGCAAAACTATATTACATTTTTATATTTTTTTAAATTTAGTTTCTTCACTTCAAGAGGATATCATTTGACAAAGTTAGAAACATATTGAAACAAAGATGGGTTTAAAGTTGAACAATAATATTTAAAACACTGAGACCCATCACTTCCTGTTCAGACAGGAAATAAGACTTCAGGAGCCATTTTAGACGCAAAGAACCTTGGACACCATTTCAGTTCTTGCCAAAAGCTCAACTCTTTGTATTATGTAGAGCTGCAGTGTATGACTTTTATTGGTTTAATTAATAGTCTGGATTAGCCAGCCACTTCACCATGGACTGCATCAATCACAATAAGCCATACGCTTTAACTTGACTTCAGTATAAAAAAAAATCTAATCACGCAAATCAGATTTTGTGGACAGAAGTCCTACCTAGAGTGTATAAATAGTACCCAAAGTGTATGATGTAATTAACTTGAAAGGAAATTATCCCACCAGGGATGTAGTGGTCCACAAAGGTAAATTGCTAAGCAATGCTCGAGATGCAGACAAGTAAACGTAAACACTTCAGCAAAAAAACTTTAGCGTAATAGGTGTGTGAAGATTCCCAAAATAAAAAGTTGCGTAAACTGTGTTACTTGCGTTTACCTTCGACTACATCCCTTGATCCTACAGTAATTACTAGCTAGCACTATTTATGTAATTTAAAATTGTATCCCTTCCACTGACTGGATGCATTAAGAATCCCCAGAAAATACCAGACAGGTCATTACATTTGTGAAATTGATTCAAAGTTTGCATTTAGAATTTTCACATTTAGAAAATAGACAATATAGTCTGGTAACAATCTTGGGTAGCATATTGACCAATGAAAGAGTCAGAATAGTGAAAAAACATTGTTTTATTTAATATAAATAACAGCGCATTAGGAAATCACAGAAGTAGAAAAGTACTCTAATTGAATGCAGTAAAAGCAACTATTACAATAGCCTATTCAAACAACTGAGTCCAAAGAATCCCCAGCACAAGAGTCCATGTGAAAGTTTAAGTAATTCCAATTGAAACTGTCAAATAAAATCCAGAAAAATCCAAGCAGTCAGCTTTTCAAAAATCCAATTAGTTCCCAAATCCCAGTCGCCATCTTGATGACAAAGCAGTTGTCTCCACTTCAATGTCCAGTAGAATTGGGTCTTTAATGGAATTAAGAAAAAGATGAAATGAGTAAAAAAAAATATATATATATATATTACATTTAATTAATAATGAACTATTGTCCAAACCCATCAGGTGGATTTCTTTTGGGCCAAAATAGCATCAATAACTCCACAAAAGATTCCAATTCTGAATAGCTAGCTAAAAGTCAAGTTGGTAATGAAACCCAGAAGTTTAAAATGTCTGTACATTACTGCAGTATGAGGTAACAAATATCGCAATTCGAATCAATAAAAAAAATATTATAATATTACAAATATATCTCAGAGCATTAAGGGCTGAATCCTTGCTCCCCATACATATAACATGTCATTTGCAAACAGATTGGACAAAATATAAATATTTCAGAATTCTGACCTATTTGCCCAAATGGCATTGTGTGCCTTTTATCGCTTTTAAAACGCCAACAGAAATGCTCATGCTTTTCAAACATGAACCGAAGACAATGAAGTGAATAAATATATGGAATACTAAAAGTAATGCAAGTGTTCTAGTATGAACCTCAAAACTATCTGAACTGGGAAAGTCGGGAGTACAACAACTATTTCCTACGTGGGAGCTTGTTGTGATCGGTTTTGGATGTCGGAAACTTGTAATTATGGCGATTCAGGGAGCTTTATAGAAGTATCCCAATCCTGAGTTTCCGATAATTCCGAGAGCACATGAACGTAGCATTATGCAATTTAATAGCAACCATTCAACACATTTTAGAGTTGAACAATTGGAAACAACAAAAGACAAAACAGGAAATACAACAAAATTGCATGCACAAGTAAAAGCTAAGCAAATGGAATGTTCTAACACATCTGTTAATTGAAACGAATGACCGTTCACTATAACTTATATTTGAATGTGGATCATGTAAATTAGTTATTTCTCAAAATTATCAGAAAAACAAATTATGCCATGGTTTGTGATCTACTTCTGGAATTGCACCATGTTCTTTAGATGTTACCAATTTATTTGATAACATTAACTTGATACGGTTTATTATTATTTTGCTGTCAGGCTAGGCAAAACTACTTAAACTGTCCATTAGGGGGCCCACCAGAATCACATTGAGTACACGTTGGCATGAGTTAATCTCATAATGTTGCAAAATTCCTTTTCCAACACTTTTGGACAACTGACATTGCTGAACCATTACAGTTGTATCTAAACTATTGCAGCTTGATTTGTAAACAAAACACAAAACTACAAAAATAGTAATCATGCATGAGCTAAACTGCACAAAATATGCTAAATGTGCTTCCTCTGCATGCACCCTGCCTCCAAAATTTCCAAACATGACCAGCAGAGATTCAACAAGGAAGAGATAAAATCTACATGTGGAATGAGAATAAAACCATATTTTTCTCAAAATGGATTACACATTCATATGAACCAAGAAAAACAAGGGGCAGGTTCAGACCAAAGATGTCAGTTCTTGACCAGCAGGTGACAACAAAGTTAGTTTTTGGAGGATCCTGCCAAGAAAACTGAGTTTCCGTTGAATATTTAGTTTGACATTATCATTCAGTGGACAGTAGGGCCATGCACAGAAATCCATTAGTAGATGTGGGTTGGGTCTAATTAACACAGGGTTAGTCCCCGTTTCATATTTTACTAAAGAAAAGAGACTGGATTTTTTAAAATATTTAACTAGGCAAGTCAGTTAAGACCAAATTCTTATTTACAATGACGGCCTACCGGGGAACAGTGCCACTGATCTGCCTTTTCGGGGGCAGAATGACAGATTTTTACCTTGAAAGCTCGGGGATTCGATCCAGCAACCTTTTGTTACTGGCCCAATACTCTAACCACTAGGCTACCTGCCGCCCCAAATGTATCACAGAAGACAGCGTGGCCTAAGTGTAACAGTTTCACTATTTTCTAACATTGTTGGAAAAGTCAAACATAATGGTAGTAGTATCTAGGTTACTTTACTATACCAGATGAGACAATAAGAGTACTATAGAATAATAGTCTATGCATTGTCAGAATACACTGACCTTACCATAGAGATTAAGTGAAAAATCTTTTGTTAAAAGAAAAAGAGACTAAAGGATAGATTTGGGCAGTTGTGAATAATCATAGTACATGATGGGCTGGCATATGTCACAGGCATGAAAATAATCGGGGAATATTTGAAAGATGGAGGAACTCTTAAAGAAGCTATCAAGAATGAATGGAAACTTTCAGCTACTAGGGAAAATATGCTGCTTCTAGGGGGAGTATGGGCATATTTTATGCAAATGTTTTTTTTTAAAGGGGAGGAGTCTGTCTTGAATTATTGTGATATGATAAAATGCCCTTGTACAAGGCTTCTTATACCAAAAGGGAGAGATGAGCAACTTTAAACTGATTTAGCTGATTTAGTTCTAACTTTCAATGGGAATACACATCTTTCAATAATACTGGAAGATGAGGTACAATTCCATGGTGGTAGATCTCTGTTGATCTCAATTGGTTACAATCATTGCTCTAAATTATATATAACTGGGAACCCTACTACCATTACCAATAAATAGACCTACCTCTGGATTGTTATTTGCGCTAAAGATTACAACCTTTACTTCATTATTATGCAACAGAGGTAAAAATGTTTAAGAAATCGATTTAGTACAGTATTGAAAGTGTTATAGCAGATATTTGAAGAAACATTCCATTTGTTACAGCACAGATCAAAAGACATGACTTACACATAGCTGTCTTCTTATTTCATTGGGAGGGAATGACAGTTCAGGCCTTGATTCTGTTAGGGATAAGAAGTGAAATTAGGTGACCAACAAATACAACAGACCATGAGTTGTGGTCAACTCTGGAATTAATTCCAAATCTAGTTTGGATTAAATCAATGCAAACCAAAGATATCTTCCCCAAAATGTCACCTCTGAAATTATCAGGTTTCTTGGAGCTATGCTGTATACTCCGGTCAAGCAGTGTCAGCTAGCAAAAAAATATTGGTTTCCAACTTTTTATTATTTTACATTTAGATGACTCGCCAAGATGAAATTACTAAATTCTGCAACCCCAGTTTACGAGTTATGACATATTACTTTTCACCTTTTGAAACATAATTTAAAGATGGTCAAAATATATGAATTTTGTGTATTATCAATAATTATGATAAACATGTATTGTTATGAACAGAATACTAAAATGGTATCTTCTTGATTGTTAATGTAGCTAATTTGACCATCTGTCAACATTAGCAAGCTAGCTACTTTTTTATAGCAATTTTAGCTAGCTTATTTGCTAGCATCTTAGTATAAAACTTACTACATAAACTCATCTCATTCATCCCGACTTCTAAAGAACATCAGGCTTAAGTCATATAGCAACTTCAACAACTTGTAAATACTAGTTTCGAAGGAGCACTTGAACGGAGACTTTCATGATCATACGTTTTAGGCTTAGGCATGATTGAGTTGAGCCAGATGAATAGGCATATTTTAAAAATACCTGTAATTTGCTGTGTTCTTTAATTGTCAGAGATCATACATTTACCCATTACCCAGCTAGCTATTTTCCCCTTCTGATGTATGGATGTCAGTTACAGTTCTCCCCAAAAGGATAAACAGCACATTTTGCAAGCACTTAACAGAGACCTTGTGCACTGCAATGTAACCATATGCATCCAGAATCAAATTTCGAAAATAAGTCACAAATCGCAAACGTAACAGGAACACTCTCAGCTTTGAAGCAACGTCATGTTAGCATCACGAGCTAAACGTAAGTGAATTATGTTGCCCTCTTGTGGCCACAACGAGCATAACAGTGCCGACAAGTGTTCACTTGTACGTACAAATTTTTTGGGACAAATCATATTAACTCTTTCTTGTTATATTGTCACGATACCATTATAAGGAAGTAACAAAGCAAAGGAAATAAAACATGAAGCAGACTACATTTCTTGAGGAAAATGACTGACGCCACCCAGAGTCGCATTAGTTTATTTTGCAAGCTATAGAACACAATATTTGTCAAAAGTAGGTTTTTAAGGAGCTTATAGTTAAGTCTGCTTTGTGTTTTCATTTTTGCCAAGGAAAATCTGGTATTGTAGTATCGAGATACTGGTATCGTGACTACTTTCTTGTGTTTATTTTGTTCTTCTTTCAAATATTGAACGGGCGCAGACTAATGCCAAGTGTGTACATAATGCAAATGTTTTGTTACCATGTACTAGTTTTAGGATACAAGGTTTATTAAACACTTCCATATCATCTTTCACATTAAACATTTTATTTCCCTCTTTTTTTCCTTAATGTTATTGTGTGTCATGCATTTAATGTTAAATGTGTCATGCAGTCAGGTTTTATTATCTGCTCAGTCTTTAATAAAAAGGAAACATTTTATACTTACAAGTCTTGGTCATTCCAATCCCCCTAGTCATAAATATGGTCGACCATCCGGATGACAAACCTTCAAAAATACAAATACAAAAGTGAAAACAGGCCAACAGCCCAACCTATTGGTAAGTCTTATATGACAGTAAGGAGAATAATACTAGCTTAATTAAACACTCATGGTTAAATCATTAATATTCATAAAATACCCTCACAAACTTACATTTTTTCAAATATCAAAACATTGGTATTCTTCTTTCAGCCCATTTTTCTAACTTCAATGGTTCCTGAAATAAATAAAATAGGAGAATGGATTATCATAACATGTCAGATTAAAACAATTATATAATGTCACTAAATATGGCAGAATGCCATCAAATTTTCTGATAGAGATTCTACACATCTTTACAGAATTGTATATTCAAATATGTTACTACAAATGCTACAGAGGCAACCATTTACATGACTTTAAGTGGGTAAAAAATAAAATCTACTATCTACCCATAATTAATTGTTGATATAAAACCATTTGTATTAAGGCAATTGATCTGCATTTACACATTTCAAATGCATGCATGTCAAAAAACGACTATACATTCATCATGAAAACCATAAATATGCATTGTGGCCATTGATCCAATTACATGTGTGTGTATCAAAATTGAGACAATTTGTAAGAATTGTTATTGGAATACTAAGATTAAAATATTTGTTTAGCAATTTATGACCACCATATAGATGATATCTATACATCTTTTTAAAATCTAGTATCTCTAAACAGGAAGACTTTTAGACTTTCTCAGCACCAGAGACCTTTATGTTAAGCTTTAATTAAGGTGATAACACAGCATCAAGTTGATTACATTAAATATCTATGAAACCAATCTTATCCTCACTGTATGAACATATTTCAATAATCTGGCCAGGACAGCATATGCTTCTGTGTCTTGGAAAAGGGTGCATTTCTAAATAATTATTCTGTGAATTGTGATAAAGTGAATAGTTTTGTATTTGTCAAGTGTGAAAAACTAAAGTTACTCCCAAATCTCATCTTCATAACGGCTAGAAACAATAACCTAAAAACGATGTATGACGTTTTTTCAGTGGCTTTTATTTCCATTCTGTACCACAACGAGTTAAAAGGCAACACCCTATTTTACATTTTCGAAAAATAGCTTATATATGCTCCTCAAGACATGGCAGTTTCATTTGAACATAATAAACCTTTGGTGTTATATGTATAGAAAGTACATATAGAACATTATCGAACATATTGATTTACCTTAATTTTAATTAATTATTAAATGCTGTTAAAATTAGCCAAAATATTACGTTATGCCTAACTACCTGTCTGGAATGTTTTTCATCAAGTAACTCCTAAACCTGGCAATAAAGCCTTTTTTAATATATATATATTTTTAAATTAATTGTTGTTTGGAAAAACATCGACATTAACTCATAATATATTATCTCTTGAAATCACAATAAAATGATTCATACTTTCATCTTACTCTCGACCCACTCAAATAAAACATGTATGTTAAGGTGTACTCAATTTAGTTCAATTTTCCTCTGTCCATTTCAGACAAGGGCATATGCCCTTTCAAGGACAAAGCACATTTTAAATGCGTAGGTTCTAGAACTCGAAAGTGTACCCAATCATATAGGTTTCTTTATATTTGACTTAGGCTAACACAACACATTTTTCTCTACTCATCCCACGAATTAGAATTTCAACCGCACCGACATCCAGTCTGAAAATCGTTTTTCCTTTTCATTCTTGGCAGGGGACCCCACCATGGCCATTTTTACAACAGACTATCGAACCCTCGCTCTTACCACCATATTGCCACATCTTCTAACCGCGCCTTTACAGGGGAAAACTGTGTTTTTCTTTCAGATACTTACCCATATGTGAGAAGGGCGCTATCCCTTGTCTTCTGCCACGCGGCCGCCGCATTTCTTTCTGATTTTCGTATTTTATCGGGATCTTCTCCCTGACAGTTGTGCTTCTCTCTGCCATGCTGTGCTGTGCTGTAGGCTCGTCTCTTCGGTCTGTCCTTCTCACTACGTCTGCCTGAACTGTTATCCTGTTCAATACAGCTCTGCCCCCTCTTTTTCAACATAAGCGCATACAACTTCCTCTGAAACACACCAGCATCCTGGGTAGCAGAGCCTCTGCGCGGAAGGTTTACATTATTACAATTAATATATTAATTGAAGTCAATATGCAACATTGTGCTCAACGTTTTGAAATGCATCTAATGTTAGTTACAAGGAGGAAGGATACATTGTTGCAAGATTCCCCTACATTACCAAATATGTATTCTCAAAGGGTTATTTATGTATGTTATGCATTTAAATACACATTTTGTGTGCCTCCTAAGAAATGTGTTTATGAAGACAATTTAAAGACAAGATGTAAACAAACTTCAGTAGTGAAATAATTTGTAGTTTTGAATATCAAACACAGTTTTGTTTTAATTCCTCCTGTCCTGTATATTTCACTAAACATTTCAACAGACACTTATTACATCACGTGTTGCATAGCCCTATATTCACCTCAATAATTATTGACACACACACACAGATAGATAGATGGATAGATAGTCAAAATATACCCGTGTCAACTAATGTAGACTCAAAAGGGAGTTCAACAAATGAACTGCTATCACATTTGTAATTGTTTACCAAAGATGGGGTGATACAATTGCTAATATTGATAATGACTTGTATTGATATCACCAATAATATGCATTGACCATGTTATAATCACTTGCATACAGATATAACTGAATAATTCATGGATAGACTGTAACTGCATTGCTTTGCAAGAAGCAGCAATAACAAACGCCATTTTGAATGTCCTGTTCAGTGTTCAGTCCTTGGTACTCCACCCCCATCACCAACCAATAAGATGAAAGCCAGAATAGCTCTTGCTGTTTTGCAGTGGAAGATTTTCTTTAAAAAGAACCACAGCCTAGCAACAAGCGCTGTAAACCCTCCCTGCTTGGGCGGATCACTGATCTCGCCAGACTGAATAACCCCCAAAAAACATCGTACAAATCATGCTTTATACTATTAGATAGTGATCATCCCAAAGAGAGGAGGAGGAGATAGGGTGTGCAGGTCAATAGTATTGTAATCAGACCAGAATTGTCTTTGCAATGGAAAAACAAAAGGGTGCCAGATGAGCTTGAGGTAGAAGTTACACGTCGCTACAGATCTTGGATCAGATTACCCTACCAAACCCTAACCTTAATAACTAGGGGAAGAACAATCAGATCCCGTATCAGTGGTTAAGGATAGTAGTGAAATCACTTGGGAAGCCAGAAAAAAGGCATATTACAACCTTTGGGTTGCAATAATTGCGTTGTTTGCTCTATTACCTGGTAATTCATCTGCCTTGCGACCATGATTTTTAAGTGATAATGCCAGAGAAGCCAGGGTTTGGAGGATATATTGGCACAGGTGTTGTTAGGCCCAAGACAAAGTTGGCTACGAGGACATTATCACTTTTATACAACGGGTTACCAACATATTCTAATAACGATTTACATATTTTCAAGAAAAACATTTTTATTCATTCTATTTCATCCTTACACAAGATAATGTCTTGCTACCCAAGCCGGCTGGTCGTTCGTTCTATCGGTTCGGTTGCCAGAGACACGACCAAGTCTTTTTGTTCTGCATCTATGGACGCAACCCTGTCATTCGTACTAAATGTTATATTGCCATACTGGCTGGCAACAATCGTATCCCTTGCTTGCTAGCTAGCCAACTAACAGTGCAGCCAGAATAACAACAAAGTAGCTGCATTTGCATAAGGTGTTTTCTAGTGACATTTATTTGGATACATCCATAACAATCAGCTAATGAGGGGCTATTTCACCTGGCATAGAAAATGTGCTCTCTCGTCAGGACACTGTTGTTTAGAGGAGCTAGCCAACAACACAGCTAACACAATCACTTCTGAAGCTGGAAAGACTGCAAACTAGCTGCACTTTGTTTAGTTTGATCCATTTTCTATTGATATTTCTTTGTATATATCCATAAAAATTGATGCCGATTCATGATTTTGACTGGCTGAGAAAAGCTGCCTGCCTGTCTCATCCCAACTACCCACATTTTCACTACTATTCGACAGCTGAAGATCGAATTTGAATATTGAAACAATGTTGCAAATGTCAGAGACATACAGCAAGGTTTATATAAATCTCCGCTGTTGAAAACTAAATGTTAGTCTAAAAGAAATGTGAGATAATATCTAGATGCTTTTTATAGTGGCGATCAAGTTTATAAATTGCCTGGCTGAGCTGAAGACACAGCGGATTGGCAGACAAATGGAACAGAGTAAATAGGCATTTTAATGTCATAGATTTAGCCAGAGTTAATGTGGTTTAACCAATCAGCATCAGACCCACCCGTTGTATAAATAGGCTTAAAGGCCGAGACAATAAGATGACAGTGGCAGAATAAATTCAACCACACCTTTGTTTTATAACAAATCGGAGCGCAACCTCTGTCCGGTTTAGTTCACAAAGCATATTGCATGTAACAGACAGTTAGTTACATGACATACAGCATGGTCAAGCAAATGTTTCTGACATTTTCGGACCACATAACAAGTATTGATTTAGAACCACAGAGTTACCGCAAGTCACCAAAAAAACAAGAGCAAGAAAACAGGAGCTGCCTCCACTATTCCAGCATAATTTCAACATCATTAAACATCATTAAATCACCTCTGCTTAGTCTAATACAGTGACAAGTAAAAGATAGCAAAAACAATTTAGTCCAATCAACATAAGCTACATAGGATGTGGCTGCGGTTCTGACTTCTGTGTCCATGCCAGGGGCACAGTAAAGGATGAATTAATGGTTGGATCAGAATCACTGTTATATTCATTAACGAGTACAGAGAATGAAGTAAAGTCACAAGTCCAAATCCCTATCTCCATTCATGTTTTTTTTAGGAAACTGACAATTTTAGCTAGCTAGCTAGCTAGCCACCAGAGTGCAACAACACAACAAGATGCAACAATTCAAGTTGTTTCTGTCAATTGACTTATGCTCTCTAACCCTAAGTTGGCTTCCCTTGACACTTTTTTTTGGTGCACCAGGACCATTCACAGTTGAGCTAGCTCTGTTTAGCTCAACGCTGAATGGCAAATGTTTTATACTTTTGTTGATCAAGGGAGGCCAATTGCTCACTGGCTTCCCTTGCATTCTATTCAATGCTTCGTTCGGCAACAATGTCATACTTGTTTGGACCAGACAGCATCAGATAGATGACCTAAACCTAGAGAGACAGAGGGGCGCTGTTTCACTCGCTCAGATGCTTTCTCCGGTGAGATACATTCAGCCTCTTGTGAATTGAAGGAAAATTCTGAAACACAGAGAGATGAAAGATAAATTATTTTATTTGTTTTTTTTGGGAAGCCTGGCTTCTCTTGACATCTATGAATACACACCACTGGTTAGGGGTCAGCTCTACTGCTGAAATCTAGAAGGACACCGCACATTGTAATGGACAGAGGAGATATGAATGCAACATTGATCAAACTTATTTTGTTAGACATTAGAAAATATAGCTTATATTTTTTACAGTGGCCTATAAAATCATGATGGTAACTGATTATAAGTGCTTGTTTACACATGCTTTAGAAATTAAGAATTGCTCATCAATATGCCTATTTATGTAGATTTGGATTATTTTAACTGTAATGCTTGTCTTGTATTAGACTGAAAGACTAGGCCCCAGTTCCCTGTCAGTTATTGTTGCTGAAGCCCTCATTAACTTGTTTGAATACCAGGTGTCCAGGAAACAGTAACCAGATTGATTAGTTTTCGGCCTTGGTGTCCGACTTAGAATGAATTCCAAACGGACAGCAGATCTGATAAAAACAACTATGCAGACATTTTATTTTGATAAAACCAATAGTGTCAAACAAAGCTATATTATATTTCTGTAAAATTCAGAAATAGATCTAAAAGCAGCATTTGACAGCCCATAGTCATCACCATTCCACAATTCAAAGTACACAGTAAGCCTACAGGCAAGTTGTAATGTAACCGGGCACCTAGAAAACATTGGTACATCTATATTTTGCCAGCATTAAATTATATTTGACAAAAACTACCTGGTAATCACCTTTATGGTCTGATATTTAAGGGTTATTCTACAAGTCACAATGCAGGACATTATTCTTATAAACTTACTTAGTGCTTCAGCACATCCCAGAGTGAAATTCCACCCCTTGAACAGTTGGGACACCTCCCAGTGTCATGGTGAATAAATGCCGCCATCTAGTGTCTATTAGAGCGCAATTGGTTATAGATTTTCTTATTTAATATGTTTGTTCAATAACCTGCAACTTTTGTGGAACCTTACAAAATGTATCAGCTTGTAAACAATATATACTCTTATTTGTGTTGCAAATGAATGCGTAACATGTAGTGTTTTCTTCATTCCGGCCTGCTATGACCTGCTGGTTAAGGTTTGCAGGATCCAGCTAGAGGCAATGTAAGTGGGATTAAACAGGAGCGCTCGTTCAGTACTGACAACAAATATAAAAGCATTGGATTGGTGTAGGCATGGGCTAGAGCGAGTTTCGATATAACAGTAATTTCCTTTCAAATATTAATTTTTTTACTCCTGAATTAATTTAAGCTTGCCATAAAAGGGGTTAAATACTTATTGACTCAAGACATTTCAGCTTTTCATTTTCAATGAATTTGTAAAAATGTCTAAAAACACAATTCCACTTCGACATTATGGGGTATTGTGTGTAGGCAATTGGTCAAAAAAAATCTCAATTTAATCCATTTTAAATTCAGACTGTAACACAACAAATCGTGGAAAAAATCAAGAGGTGTGAATACTTTCTGAAGGCACTGTAACTGTGTTCTAACACTGCACTACCCCTTGCTTATGTAGCACATGGGGATGGGTGAAACTTAGTCCTCAGCCTGAAGTGTCCCCACTTGTGCCGGCGAATAGCTAGCTGTTTGGGTGGTGCCGACTGGTAAAAAAAAAAATTCAGGAGGACGGTCATGTGTGCTGGCAAGTCAGAAGTCCTAGATCCGAATGAATGAAATATTGTCATTATATACTATTCTTTACATCGTTGAATGTGCTGACAACAAAATCACACAAAAATGATCAATGGAAATCAAATGTATCAACCCATGGAGGTCTGGATTTGGAGTCACACTCAAAATTAAAGTGGAAAACCACACTACAGGCAGATCTAACTGTTACGAATCCCTTTTGGCCTGACAGTCTAGGGGAGATGGTAACGAGACCTGTAACATAACTCATTATAATAGTGAAAAAGTAAAAGTGAGAACGAAATAACCACAGACAACTAAATTACCGTCAAACACATGGTTTATTAGAAAACGCACGGTAATGAAAAGGGGCTGAGCTGGACCCAAGGAAAGAAACAATAAGCATCCAAAACACCCCTAAGCTAGACTAGCCTATTTCAACAACAGCTAACTAACTAACCAAAAATACAGTGGGTGGTCCGCCCAGTTCTAAATAGTGTTTTTAACTAAGTTTACCTACGGGTAGTGTATGCCCATGGGTGACTTGTCTTGTTTCCCCCTTTTCCCACCAGCAAACAAACACCATAACCAAAAACAATACTCACAGGTGAGGACAAAGTGATATGGAGGTGCTCAAACAAAAGAGAGCTCAATACATAAAGAGAGAGTGAAACAGAGCAATCTACAGACATGGCATTTACAGATAGATTGCGCTCTAGAGCAAACAACTGACAGGGTTTTTAAACCAAGGGAAAGGAACTGTGATTGGATAGGAAACAGGAGGAGGAGTGTCTTCTGATTGATTATTGATTGGTGACTGATTGGGGAGTGAGGATTTTCACCTGTGAGGGGAGAAGGAGAGAAAAGAACACAGGTTACATACACACACAGGATACTTGTATCTGTAACACCAACGTTGATGTAATGTCCTTAAAACAAGTCAAAATGAGGCTCAGTAGTGTGTGTGGCCTCCACGTGCCTGTATGACCTCCCTACAACGCCTGGGCATGCTCCTGATGAGGTAGCGGATGGTCTCCTGAGGGATCTCCTCCCAGACCTGGACTAAAGCATCTGCCAACTCCTCGACAGTCTGTGGTGCAGGTGGAGCGAGACATGATGTCCCAGATGTGCTCAATTGGATTCAGGTCTGGGGAATGGGCGGGCCAGTCCATAGCATCAATGCCTTCCTCTTGCAGGAACTGCTGACACTCCAGCCACATGAGGTCTAGCATTGTCTTGCATTAGGAGGAACCCAGGGTCAACCGCACCAGCATTTGGTCTCACAAGGGGTCTGAGGATCTCATCTCGGTACATAATGGCAGTCAGGCTACCTCTGGCGAGCACATGGAGGGCTGTGCGGCCCCCCAAAGAAATGCCACCACACACCATGACTGGCCAAACCGGTCATGCTGGTTGCAGGCAGCAGAAAGTTCTCCTCGGCGTCTCCAGACTCTGTCACGTCTGTCACATGTGCTCAGTGTGAACCTGCTTTCATCTGTGAAGAGCACAGGGCGCCAGTAGCGAATTTGCCAATCTTGGTGTTCTCTGGCAAATGCCAAACGTCCTGCATGGTGTTGGGCTGTAAAGCACAACCCCCACCTGTGGACGTCGGGCCCTCATACCACCCTCATGAAGTCTGTTTCTGACAGTTTGAGCAGACACATGCACATTTGTGGCCTGCTGGAGGTCATTTTGCAGGGCTCTGGCAGTGCTCCTCCTGCTCCTTCTTGCACAAAGGCGGAGGTAGCGGTCCTGCTGCTGGGTCGTTGCCCTCCTACGGCCTCCTCCACGTCTCCTGATGTACTGGCCTGTCTCCTGGTAGCGTCTCCATGCTCTGGACACTACGCTGACAGACACAGCAAACCTTCTTGCCACATCTCGCAGTGATGTGCCATCCTGGATGAGCTGCACTACCTGAGCCACTTGTGTGGGTTGTAGACTCCGTCTCATGCTACCACTAGAGTGAAAGCACCGCCAGCATTCAAAAGTGACCAAAACATCAGCCAGGAAGCATAGGAACTGAGAAGTGGTCTGTGGTCACCACCTGCAGAACCACTCCTTTATTGGGGGTGTCTTGCTAATTGCCTATAATTTCCACCTGTTGTCTATTCCATTTGCACAACAGCATGTGAAATGTATTGTCAATCAGTGTTGCTTCCTAAGTGGACAGTTTGATTTCACAGAAGTGTGATTGACTTGGAGTTACATTGTGTTGTTTAAGTGTTCCCTTTATTTTTTTGAGCAGTGTATTTTAACAGTCTACCATTACCAATAAATCGGGGTAATGTGACTTCCCCTATCTCTTTCTTAACGGCATTGGTTAGTCGAATAGGGTGTAAATGAGACCCCGTGGTCGCATCAAACATGATTACAACTTTCCATTAAGAGACATCATGTATTTTGTTTTTCGCTACCATTACCCTCTTCACGGCGCAACACTAGAACTGTCACGTGCCATTCTTTTTTATTTTACTTTTCACAACAGACCATCCCGGACCATGACTTTCATCATCCCCAACCATACCATCAGAACTATCATCCATGTCGACCACAGTCCAGCACAGCTGTCTCTAAAACCGCCTACCATATAGACCGATGGATTCTATTCCGCTTCCTTGTTTGAAGTCGAACCTCACGCGTCCAAATTTACAGGGGCTTTAAAATTACCCATGACATCACGTGCCATGCGTATCTTCAAAATGATTCAGTAAAAAAAACGTTTCCATTATTTGTCGCAATAAAGTTCGACAAAAGAAAAATCAACCCGTTGAACAAATAAAAATGTTGTCGATATTTAGAAAGTTTATCCTATATCTGCCGTTTTCATTACACATATCGCAAATGTTTTTTATTGCGACATTGCTTTTGTCGAATAAACCCGGGGTCAATGGACAATGGGCTGATACCCCATTTCATGGGTGCACAATCCATAGGTCAGGCTGTACAGTGCATATAAGTAGCCAATGCCCCCAATGCTATTCTGAATTCAAACACCACTACAGTACGATTTTAACTGATGTTTACATTTTGTTTTTCAAATGAACTTAGAATGTAATAGGAAAGTTGGCAACTTAGAACTTCTTTTGTTTGATTTCTAGAACACTATTCCAACTTTGTTTAGCATTTTCGAGTCCAATTGTGGCATGATTCCACTATTTTTATCCGTTTGCATCAGTTTCAATTAGGAACTTTTATTTTGAAGGCGATCCGCTGATTCCACAATTGTTGCTCACGCTAATGTTGTTCATGACACACACGTATGAACAGTGGCCTGCACACACAGGGCTCTTCCGGCTGTAGATAATCCTCCTCCCTTTTCCCTGCACGCATTCCAAATGAAATCATGAAGGGATTGTAGGCTACTAGAAGCAACGGGCTTTGACAGCAGCTAGGAAAAACTGAGAGCAGCGACCATTCAGGAGATATTAATTCAGGAGATAATTGTTAGGTTATACAGATGGATAGTCTATTTACACCGTTTTAAGGAACCGGTTCGTTTGACGAGTGGATGCGCAATTTTAAACACTTCCTTGAAATGTCACAGAATATCATCATCGCCAATCTTGAATCGCATATCTTCCTTGGCTTCGTGAAAGAAATTTAGAGAGAAAGAAACGACGATTATTTTCACAAGCAATTTACTCGTATTCTTTCAAGCAGGATGGTTTCATACAGTTTAATATTCACTTTGGTTATTGCTGCGGCATGGAAAGTTATAGGTGAACCACAAACTGTGTCTTCACCCGCAACGCAGTTAAATTCAACACCAACCCCCCATGGAGGGGATTTGTCAAATAATATTACAGATCATGCACAGACCGAATCAAGAATGTATTCAATATTACAATATCTTCCGACTCTTAAAAATATTGTAATTATTATCTGCGTGCTAACAGCTGTTCTCATCACGTGCTTGGTCATCAAAGTGATCAGGTAAGCTGATTTATGTTTACACCATACCAATAACTATAGCCAACTGAATTATCCTAATTAAATAGTCCTTGTGTAATATGCTATACTATTCTTATAAGACAACTAATTTGAGCATTCATAAAGATCCTCCTTATTGATTATGTCATGCAGCATGTAATAGGAAAGTTGGCAAGTGGGGGATGTGTTCTCTCAATTGCAGCAACTATCATATTGTGTCAGTAATTGCTGTTGGAAATATCTAAATGTTAAAATATCTAATGTTAAACACCACTACATTAGGCTACATCAGCAATGCCATAATCACTTCCCACACCAGGTGGGCAGTAGGCCTAGCTCCTAGAGTGTGCAATGTGTGTGTGGCAGGTGGGCAGTAGCTCCTAGAGTGTGCATCTCTCCTTTATTTTCAAGTTTTCTACTCCGCTAGCCAGCACCTTGTCTCATTATCACAACCCTTCTCTGGTTTGTCATAGATCTGGAAGGAGAATAAGGAAAACACGAAAGTATGACATAATCACTACACCAGCAGAGCGAGTAGAGATGGCTCCTTTGAATGAGGAGAATGAGGAAGAAGAGGACTCCACCCTCTTTGATGTCAAGTACAGGTAGGTAGGTCTGTTATGGGTCTACTCGTATCAGTTCCAGGCGTCCTAATCCCAATGTGACCATGCTATCCAATCCCTGGACAGCAGGGCCTCTGATTTTTGAAAAGATTAAAACCTAAACGTCCCTTATCTATCATCAATGTTTAATACTATTATATTTGAACTTACTCAACCAATTGTCCATGGGGTTGGTTCTTATATAGGGTGGAATTTGAGACAAAATATCCAAAGGAACGTATCAGAGAGGAAGTAGGTCTACAATCTACTTTTGATATTTTGTCTCCAATTCTGCCCTGTATAAGAACCCACGCCACATACATTTATTTCAGTGTAATTGATTAACTCATTAGATTCAAGTTATAGTTATGTTTTTGTCCCATCCATGAATGTGCAACTTCCTCAGAGGTATGTTCTGTTTGTAATGCAAAAAGGATGTGTACTTAGGCCCTTCTTCATACCATCTCAGTTTAAAAACATAAGGACACAATTAGAGCATACAGAAATGTGTTATATTGGCTTTTTTGTGTAATCTCCACTACTTTCATTGCCAGTGCTTAAGCGTAATTAAACATTTTACAAGGTTACAATAATTGTTTTCCCTTATATGTTTCATCATTAAAGGTTTTCTGTGCGGAACAGCCACACACGTTGCTTTTGCCATAATTGCACATTTAGAAAATGTTTGAACCTGGGATATTTAGATTGTCTGCTTAATAAATACTAAATTACGATGAACATGAAAGTGGGGAACTGTTTGAGCTCAAATGTATCCGTTCAATATCATCCATCTGACATGGTTTGGGAAGTTCTTAATGTTGACTGAACCTATGGTGTTATTTCAGGGTAACGTAATTACTAGCTATAAGCTAAGAAATAACATGCAACAATTGTAATTACATAGTAATAACACAAATCACATGTCTGTTTCATTGTGCTTCAATAATACAAGAACCACTATGTAATATTTAGTACCAGCTAGCCTAGAACCATGTTACCAAATTCTTTGAAGTACTACAAAGTATCCATTGTTTCTAAAATACCAGGGGAAATGGAAACAGTACTGCACAATAAAGTCACATGCTTTCATGTGTTGCAACATTTCAGGTGTTAACATTAGGGTTCTCCCTTCCGTCCTTTCAATTGTTCTTTGACACGGTCACAACTTCCTGTGATGAAGATATGGACTCCTGTTTACCTGACATTCTATGCTTACAAGTCAAACTCTCCCATACCCAGTGGACAGTAGACTTACAAAAGCAAACAGAGGAGTGGTAAATCAATAGCTAGTATTTATAAACAGTTTTTCTCCTGTAAAAAGGTTTATTTGAAACCTGGTAGCTTGTGTTGATTGAATAGGAAGCCAGGTCTGTCTGATTCTACCCTATTTACAATTTAGCACCATTTCACACCAACCTATCAATGCACATTTCTATGTAGACTACTGTAATTATGTATTGTCATTTGTTTTTTAGGTGAATGCCAGCATTAAACAGAGGATGTTGGATTTTAATCCCAACATTTTCTCCAGTGGGAACACAACCCAAGGATATGTGGCCTAATGCAGTCTCCTGATGTCTTCAGTGTTTGGTAACTTTTGTCAAGTCTAGTCAAGTTTCGATCTCACCGATATCTGCAGAAAAGGTTACCTCTGTGGTCTGGTATTCTAGAATGTATTCTGATTGTAAACATGCTGTATTTACAATCCTTTTGTACACATCAGACACTTCCAACGCAGAAGGTTCCTCTTCAGAGGGATGTTGCCAATAGATTGTGAATTGGGGCTAGCTCAGTAAATTTGAATCTTCTTTAAGCAAAAATAAAATACATAGAGAACATTTGATGGCTTTTGCTGTCTGCAAGGCAATCCTTTTGCTGTCTGCAAGGCAATCATTTTGCTGTCTGCAAGGCAATCCTTTTGCTGTCTGCAAGGCAATCCTTTTGCTGTCTGCAAGGCAATCCTTTTGCCGTCCTGTAATGCTTATGGTATATTATTCACTAATAATATAAGATACAATCCTCAGAATAATATTTTATATAAATACTTATTTACTCGTCTGTTGCAAAGATTATTTTAATTGTCTTATTATTCTTATTCCAAATGTTACACTAACCACTCAAATGTGCATACACTGTATACTGTCTGAGGCTTTCTGTCCTCTGTCTCATAGTTTGTTTGGGTGCATATTTTTACTGTATGTGTTTGAGAGTCTCCCATTTTGCTGCTATCTCTAACCTGGGGTTGGATAAGGTTTCTAGTGCATATGTTTGGTCACAATGACAAACAAGTATATTGAAGAACAGGTCATAGAATATACTTTGTATGATTTTGGAAATACATGTACGTTTCTCAAAGTTGGATTGTAAAATATATCAATGTATATTTGAATATACAAACAGTATCTCATCTTTTTTTTTACCATTATTACCTTGCCAGACATGTTCCGAGACCGGGTCATTGGTGTGTTCTAGTGAATGTAATTACACATAACAGGCAAATCCCGGTATTGCTTACACAGGCTTATTAAAAATGGTAACCTTAACCCAGGACTTTCGTGGCATGTTCCACATTTACTCAGAACTTGTGGAATTAATTATTTGATTGGTTCCATGCCACAATGATTGGCTTTGCGACTAGACTGATGTGTGATAGATATTTCTTTTAAGTGAAGGAATAATCATGGATAACTAACTACTCTTACAAAATGAATGCTTTTAAGCTGTTGATAGAAGAAATAGTGTGAGAAGAGGGGGTTATGACTGTTGTAATATAAAATGTATGCAGATTACTTTCAAATGAAATTGGCACCTACCTCTTTCCTGTAATAATTAAGAAAGTTGAAACCCCAAACAACGTCCCACCATTTAGACAGTTGCAGTATAATACACTGACCAATGGACTGGCAAACTTTGGTTTTAGAAGCAATTGAACAGCCAATGTGTATGTACAGTGCCTTTTAATTGGACCATACATCAGTAAATGGAGTGCATGCTTTCACATTCAGAAGCTTTACATTAGCCTACCCCTACAATTAAAACACATTGTTGGACAAAAGTTACCCATCAACTCAGGTATTTCAAGGCACCTGTGACGTGTCACTCTAAATAGTCTAATACATGAGGAATACTTTTGATTGAAACAAAAGTACATGTTTAAAGAATCAGTTAATATGAAGAAATAACTCAAAGAATCATTCCATCCTTAGATAAGGTGGTCTTTAGGTCCTCTGGAAATGTAGTGTAGTAATATAAAAAACGTGTTGAATCCTTAATGTCACCTTGTCTGTTTAACCAGTTTTGTTATCTGAGAGTACACTATCAACTAGAGTACATACGGGGGGGTTCCAGGAAGTTCAAATGGAATTAAATTGAGTTATCTGAAGTAACACCATTAGAGGAACTTAAAACGTTCTGTTCAATCTTCCTATGCCACATTGTCAGAGAGCACATTATGATTTTAAGCTGTTAACTTGTTTTCCATTTAGATTTGTATTTTTCAGCCTGCAGTTAAAATAAATTACTGTTGAAGATTGACAGTAAGATTCAAGTTTTCCATTGTATACAAATATAAAAAACTTGAGTCCAGTTTGGATTATTATTTTATGTTTCAGTCATCAGAGGATTTTAATTTAGGATATTTTGAGTGTGATTTAGTTAATTCTGTAGTTTTCAATAATGTACAGGTAGTCTTGTTTCTTTGATTGTATTCTTGATATATTTCTTTTAAATGCATTGTTGCTAAAACATTTCCACCTTCCTCATTTCTCTCCTCTGCAATTGATTTCTTCTACAAAATCCTCTCTAAAAGGATAATAGTGTGAATGTTTCTGATCTTCAGTGCAGTGTTTGAATGTACAAGTAATTTATTTGGGGGTTTATGTCTCGTAACAATATTCATTTGAACTTTATTGAGAACTTTTATTTGAAATGAATATTCTGGTTAAGGCAGCTTTTCCTCTGGTAAATTTAATCAAAGCTGTCATACTATATCTAGATCATTGCTAATTACCCTCATCCCAACTCTAAGCCAAAAATGTCTAAGTGAGAAAACCATTGTTTAATGCTTCTTTTGAAGAATATAGAAAGCATGTCTAGCTTGGTTTTTCTGTCACAGAAAATGTCATTGTAGAGTTAACTACCCACTGGCTGGCTCCATGTTTTTTTTCCAAATAAAAGTACTCTCCCTCACCATCAACCATCCACCTCCTGTCTTGGTCTTGTTGAATAATTTTACTGAAGTGTGACATTTGCACTTGGTCAGTATTCTTTTTTGCTAAGCCCTTGGCTTTTGGAGTTCCAAGTCATGGTTATATATCAGCAGTACTCTCCGACCTTCTATTGGGACCCTATCACAATGTTCTACACCTTTCTGCAAACTTTTCTTACCTGTAACATGCACACAGTTCCTTTGATACTACAGATGTACTTTCTATGCGCTTCCTGTTTCAATCACTGTAAAAGACAAAAGGTAAATTACATTAGCCTATTTCAAGAAAGATTTCATTGTTTTAGTATGGTGTCCTTCCAAAACAAAAAACACTTTCAGATCCAACACAATAATTTGCATAAAATAAATCTTAACAAAATGCTGAGGATATATAGCTCAGACAGGAAAAACCTCAATATTGAATACCAAAGAATAATCATTAACACATTTTGACAGCAGGATATGTAAACATCTCTTCAGAATGTCCCATAAGCTGTGACCCCAAGGCCGTTTCAGGGGTAATTAGTTTAGTGGTATTGGTCACATACTGTTTCTATTTTTGCAAAACACAGACTTTCTTTTATGAAAAGAAACGTTCATTACTCCGGAAGGCCCACTGACATCTAAAGTAAGACTACGTCTATTTTTAACTGGAAGTGTAATAAGAGCAACATGTAGTTCTACAGACGCATCATGTCAAAACAACATTTTTCTACAGCCAGATCACGTGTGAGAGCACAAGGCTGCTTATTGGACTTGAGTAAGCCACACGGAATATTTCTAATAGTTCTTGCTCTTCCATATATTTATATAATCTCATCCCATTCCTTTACTAGAGTGTGTGTATTAGGTTGTGGAATTGTTAGATATTACCTGTTAGATACTGCTGCACTGTCGGATCTAGAAGCATAAGCATTTCCCTACACTCGCAATAACATCTGCTAACCATGTGTATGTGACCAATAACATTTGATTTGATTTCTAGTAACTTCTACAGTGTCTTCGGAAAGTATTCACACCCCTTGACCTTTTCCACCTTTTGTTGTCTTACAGCCTGAATTTAAAATGTATTACATTTAGATTTGTGTCACTGATCTACATACAATAACCCATCATTTCAAAGTGAAATTGTTTGAATATATACATTTTTTTATAAATCTGAAAAGTCTTGTCAATAAGTGTTCAACCCCTTTCTTATGGCAAGCCTAAATAACTTCAGGAGTAGAAGTGTGCTTAACAAGTCAGATAATAAGTTGCATGGACTAACTCTGTGTGCAATAATGGAGTTTAACATCATCTCTGTACCATACACATACAGATAATTGTACGGTCCCTCAATCGAGTAGTGAATTTCAAGCACAGATTCAATGACAAAGACCAGGGAGGTTTTCCAATGCCTCACAAAGAAGGGTACGTATTGGTAGATAAAAACAAACATACTTTAAAATATCCCTTTGAGCATGGTGAAGTTATTAATTACACTTTGGATGGTGTATCAATACTCCCAGTCACTAAAAAGATACAGGCACCCTTCCTAATTCAGTTGAGGGAAAGGAAGGAAACCACTCAGGGATTTTATCATGAGGCCAATGGTGATTTTAAACCAGGATGGATCAACAGCATTGTACTCTACAATACTAACCTAAATGACTGAATGAAAAGAAGGAAGCCTGTAGCGAATAAAAATATTCCAAAACATGCATCCTGTTTGTAATAAGACACTAAAGTGAAGAAAAAAAATGCAAGGAAATTAACTTATGTCCTGAATACAAGGCATTGGGTTTATGGCAAATCCACACTTCATATTTTCAAGCGTGGTGGTGGCTGCATCATGTTATGGGTATGCTTGTCATCGGCAAGGACTAGGGAGTTTAAAAAAAAATACAAATAAAATAAATAGAGCTAAGCACAGGCAATGTCCTAGAGGAAACCCGGTTCAGTCTGCTTTCCAACAGACACTGGGAGACAAATCCACCTTTCAGCAGGAGAGTAACCTAAAACGCAAGGCCAATTGTACACTGAAGTTACTTACCAAGACAGCATTACATTTTCCTAAGTGGCCTAGTTATAGTTGACTTAAATTGACTTGAAAATCTATGGCAAGACTTGAAAATGGCCATCTAGCAATGATCAACAACCAACTTCACAGAGCTTGAAGAATTAAAAAATAAAATAAATGGGCAAATATTGTACAATCCAGGTTTGCAAAGTGCTTAAAAATTTACCCAGAAAGACATGTATTGACTCAGGAGGTTGAATACTTTTCTAATCGAAAGTGTTTTTTTTTCCATAATATTTTTGGGGTGGAGATTTTGTGTAGATCGTTGAAGAAAAATAACAATTAAATTCATTTTAATCCCCCTTTTAACACAACCAAATGTGGAAAAAGTCAAGGAGTGTAAAATCTTTCTGAAGGCACTGTATTAACAGAGGAATGTTCCCGCCATGGAGCCAAAAAAAATCTGTTTCTGGGAGATCACTAGAGTATTGAACATCTTGCCAAACCTTTGAAACAACTTTTAGAATTAAATAACTTTCTTTAACACAGCTGCCTTGAGCTAGGGGTGCAGATAAACATTTCTTCATTCTGCAGACTCCTAAATATTTACACATATTCCATCAAACAATTCTATGTCTTGCCTGCATAACCAACATGTTCACATTATTTGTTGATAACAAGTTGTCTGCCGACGATATCCCATTGATGGAGATCAGAGGAGGCTGGTGGAAGTATTTCCATTAGAGCAGGCTGGTGCAAGGAGCTATAGGAGGACATGCTTATTGTAATGGCTGGAATGGAATAAATGGAAATTATAATCACATCAAACAATAGGAAACCACATGTTTGACTCTGTTCCATTGATTATATTCCAGCCATCACAATGAGCATGTCCTCCTATAGCTCCTTGCACCAGCCTCCTCTAATGGAAATACAGTGCCTTCAGAAAGTATTCAGACGCCTTGACTTTTTCCATATTTTGTTAGGTTACAGCCTTATTCTAAAATTGATAAAATTGTTTTTTTTATTATAAATCTACGTAATACCCCATAATGACAAAGCAAAAACTGGTTTTTAGAAATGTTTGCTCATTTATATATATATTATATATATAAAAAGGGAAATGTCACATTTACATAAGTATTCAGTCCCTTTACTCAGTACTTTGTTGAAGCATCTTTGGAAGCAATTACAGCCTTGAGTCTTCTTGGGTATGACGCTACAAGCTTGGCACACCTGAATTTGGGGAGT
Organism: Oncorhynchus clarkii lewisi; assembly: GCF_045791955.1. Taxonomy (NCBI): domain Eukaryota; kingdom Metazoa; phylum Chordata; class Actinopteri; order Salmoniformes; family Salmonidae; genus Oncorhynchus; species Oncorhynchus clarkii. The sequence goes on from NC_092148.1 coordinate 64,952,598, forward strand.
TTCTCCCATTCTTCTCTGCAGATCCACTCAAGCTCTGTCAGGTTGGATGGGGAGCGTTGCTGTACAGCTATTTTCAGGTCTCTCCAGAGATGTTTGATCGGGTTCAAGTCCAGGCTCAGGCTGGGCCACTCAAGGACATTCAGAGACTTGTCCCGAAGCCACCCTGCCTTGTCTTGGCTGTACGCTTAGGGTTGTTGTCCTGTTGGAAGGTTGAACCTTCGCCCCAGTCTGAGGTCCTAAGCAGGATTTCATCAAGGATTTGTGATACCACCATGCTTCACTGTTGGGATGGTGCCAGGTTTCCTCCAGATGTGACGCTAGGCATTCAGGCCAAAGAATTCAATCTTGGTTTCATCATACCAGAGAATGTTGTTTCTCATGGTCTGAGTGTCTTTCGGTGACTTTTGGCAAACTCCAAGCGGCATGTCATGTGTCTTTTACTGAGGAGTGGCTTCCATCTGGCCACTCTACCATAAAGGCCTAATTGGTGGAGTGCTGCAGAGATAGTTGTCCTTCTGGAAGTTTCTCCCATCTCCACAGAGGAACTCTAGAGCTCTGTCAGAGTGACCATCGGGTTCTTGGTCACCTCCCTGACCAAGGACCTTCTCCCCTGATTGCTCAGTTTGGCCAGGTGGCCAACTCTAGGAAGAGTCTTGGTGGTTCAAAACTTCTTCCATTTAAGAATGATGGAGGCCACTGTGTTCTTGGGGACCTTCCATGCTGCAGAAATGTATTGGTACACTTCCCCAGATCTGTTCCTCTACACAATCCTGTCTCGGAGCTCTATGGGCAATTCTTTTGACCACATGGCTTGGTTTTTGCTCTGACATGCACTGTCAACTGACAGATGCGCCTGTCCAAATCATGTCCAATCAATGTAATTTATTACAGGTGGACTCCAAGTTGTATAAACATTTCAAGGATGATCAATGGAAACAGGATGCATCTCATAGCAAACAGTCTGAATACTTATGTAAAAAATATATTTCTGTTTTTCTTATATATATTTGAAAAAAATTCTAAAGACCTGTTTTTGCTTTGTCATTATGGGGTATTGTGTGTAGATTGATGAGGACATTTTTTTCTTAAGACAAATAGTAAAACAACAAAACAAGCACAACCTTCTGAATATCTGCAAAGCATTAGCCAACATCAACACAAGGTCTTTTAACATACCTATACTTGGAAATGGTCTTAAGAGGCAAATTCCTAAGAAGAAATTGTCAAACCCACAGGGAACCGTTGAATATCAGGAGTTTGCTGTTGGCTGTTCCTGTGTAAACAGTAGTGTGTGAACAGCTGGGTGTGTTCCCTGTCTGACTGTTATCGCTTAAAAATTTTGCATTCCAGTTGAGTGCCTCTATTCAACATTACTACAGTGCACTGCCTCAGACTAAGCAGTAGGTAAACTAATAATAGCCTATGTCTGCCCTGGATGACTTGAGTCCCGTGGCTTTAAGAGCTCTGTAGATCATCTGTAGAACCATTTAATAAGTTGTGAAGCTGCTTAAACATCTGTTATTTATTTTCTATCTTTTCCAACATTGGTGATTTAATCTCAGTGATTGCTGCATGCAGCTATTTCTTAACACTACATTCAAAGACTCGTTATACTTCACACCCTAAACAGAAACAAGGAAAGAAATGCAATACTGTATTTCATAACCTGGGGACGACAAGATTCTGACATGTTGGTAAAAATTGAGTTATTCACATGGAGTAGCTCTTTAGGTGGTCCTTTACCTGTGAGATGTTGCTAGTTATCCATAGGATACGATCTCTTCAACAAATGTGTGATGAACATGAATTAATATATTTGATAATGTGATTAGAAATAATTAAGGGTATTCTCTTTATTTAATCATTAAATATCTGTACTTTTCTATTGAAATTGAAAATCCTGTGCACCTCACACACAAAAAAGATTGACAAATGTCTTAGAATTGGGACACTCTGCACTTTAGGTGCCTTGATGGCGAGGACCTTAATGGGTTATGAAAGCAAATAATTCACTACAAAACATTTGAGATCTGGGATGTGAAAAATGTCATTCTCAATATCTCAGAACCATGCTTTGTGCAGATATAACCTTATAGTCCCAAGGTCTCGATTTCCAAATACCACAAACCAGTTTCCCCGATGAGGAAGAAGTTAAGGCAAAAATAAGAAACTAGGCCTACACTATTAGGCTACTCATTAAATACAATTCACAATTTAAGGTGAGAGCTAACAAAACTGCCCAGGGACTGCGGTTGAAAATTAGCCGGATGGCTAAAACCGGCACTTTTACTGAAACGTTGATTAATGTGCACTGTCCCTGTAAAAATAAAATAAACTCAAACATCACACAGTAGTATGTAGTTGAACACATGTTCACTAATAAACTAAATGTGGAAAACTAAATGTACTACTATTCATAGTTTCCTTATGAAGAAGTGCTTCCATCTTGTGGCTCAATCAGTGCTATGCAGGCTGGTGCTCCTGCCTTTGATCTGTCTGATATGATGTCTCCAACAGTAGTGATGAAGTAGATTTATCATATAATTCAAAGGAATAATTATAAAAATATCAATAAAAAGTTTATAAATGTTGTAATTATATACATGTTATATGACACATTAAATGTAAATAGAAAAGTTATTCTTGTTGAAAAAAAGCATATACCAACATAAATTAGTTATTTTTTAACAAATTAAAAAGTGTCCGTTTTAGGTAAAATTTTCACAGGTTACTGTAGAAATGTTAAAAACTCTTCAGTGCTCATGTCTCTTGAAGGACAACAACATGAGCCCAAATAAGACATGCAGTATCCTGCATACGGTCATTCAACTAAATTCACAGCTACATAAAAATGTCCTACAGTTTAATACAGGAAGTATTTCCTCTGAGATGTCCGTGTCTGACAGACATCAACTAAGCAGGAGGTATTTTCCCAAAAGCGTAAGGGTCATTGATGGAGACATACAGTACATTCCTTGCTGTGTTTTTAGATTATGTTCCTACATCACAAGAGCCAGTGTGGAGACGCAGCGCCCCCTGTCTGTGGAGTGAACTCAGGGTCCTGAACTCCAGTGGCATAGTGTGTGGACTGGCATGGGACGTGTACTCGTAGGTCAGAGTGTCATAGTAATGGTACTTCACTGGTTTCCCCTGTGAATCCTGAGGGAAAGGCCAGAAACCGTACAGGTGGATCTCCTCACAGAAGCGAGTGGCCATGGTGTACATCAGTAGACCAGTGGTGGGTCTCTTTATCTGGACGTTGTTGGTCAGCCAATACCTGAAGAATGGAGCAAGATAGTTATATAACCAAGCTAAAGGTATTTTAAGGCACTCAAGTGTTACCTGACATCTGAAAGAAATACCTAAGAGGAAATCTTTGGAATCTTTATTTCAGGATAGAGCTATTTCTCAGTGTTCAATATTTTCCTTTGTAGCTGGAAAATAAATCTACAGAACCTATAAAACTAGTGGACACTTGCACACACGCCAAGGTCCTATGACAGATAACACATAGCAAGAATACAATCGTGTTGAAGATTATCTGAAGCAAAGTCTGGTAGACTTTATCTCTGATAAAGAGGATGAGTGCAATGAAGCCAATATCCGTTAGAAAGCACTGAACCCTCTGCATTCTTAGCACTACAATGGCAGTCCACTCACCCTTGAATAAGCCCCTACAATAAGCACCCTTTCTCTCCCTATGTGGTGTCTTTCACTCAGCTCTCTGGGTGGATGTATGCTGAGGCGCCAGTGGGCTCAAGAAGAGGAACAAAATTGTAATAAGAGAGACAGGTCTGGGGCCTGCAGTCACAATGCAAGCCCCATCTGGTCCTCTCACTCACAGGCCCCCAGCCCAGCGTGGCCTACCTGGACCTCGAGATACTCTAAGAGGAGCCAGTGACCTAGCAGTGGCCTAGGACTCGCAGGAGGTCAATGGTGGATCTATCGAGTACTCAGAGAAGCAGAAACCCAGGGGAATCTATTCAGTTTGGCATTTATCAAGCACCACTGTAGCTAAAAGGTCATAGACATGTACTGCATTTCTAACAGCGTTTTCCCTGCATTTCAAAACATTTATTGCCCTTTCAGAAAAGATTCAAGGCTTTTTGTCAAAATACACTACAAAAAAATAACACTTCTGCTGGCTAGCTGTCCTCCTGCAAATTCAACAGCAGGCAGAGAGGCCAGCAGCAGTAAGTTGGTCAACAATGGCCTGTTGAGTAGCTCTAATACTCTGTTTAAACATTGCAGGGGACCTGTGAACTGCTGCTTAATTAGTGGCTGCCAGGCCCTGGATTGTGGAGCTCACAGGTGTACAGACTACGAGTTTCAGTGTCACAAAGAGCACATGCGTTCCCTCCTTGTCTTACCCTCTGACAGCATGGAGAAGGCGCAGTGAGGGGAAGGCGGTGTGCACATCAACCGTGTGCAGCAGGATGAGACGGATGGCCCACTCTACCCTCTCCTCTCCTCCCTTGGCCATGAAGGCTGGGATCCACAGTACGCTGCCGCTGAGGCTCCGGAGCCGCTGCAGGAAGCGCTCCCTCCACTCCTCACTGGCCAGGTCCTGGAAGGCCCGCTGCACCACAGATGGGTTCATGGTCACAAGGTTGGTGCGCCGGCCCACATCCCCAGCATACTCCTCCACTGGCGCCAGGTTACATCTGCAAAGATACATTTATCTAAATTACTCTGCTATCATTTAGTCCATTTGATTAGTCTTTCACAAATATTAAGGTCAAACCACAGATCTCATAAATTGGCCCAATCCTACTGTCCTCCATAAACTCCATAAAGATTTATAAACTCCACATACACTAATTTAGTTAGCTCTGACATTGTTCAACATGCATTAAGCACATAATCAGTCAGCTAAGAACAACCCTACACCAAACACAGCTAGCTTAGGGGTGAACTGTAACTGAAACCCTAATGAATGTATTCCATGTGTCATCCTGCTGTGTGTTGGTATCGTGTCAAAAGAAGGTTACTTGACTGACCTCAGTAAAAGTAATTACTACACTATACCAATGCACTGAGAGATAATGACCTAAGGGGAAATAAAATGTCCTGTATCTATTAAAATAAATTATGTGGGGCTGTGTGAGAGCCAGAGTCGGGTTTAACTGAGCACTGCTGTGAGCAGAGTCATTATTTCCTTACCTGAATACCTCAGCAAATCCCTCATCACTCCCTCCCAGCTAACAGCCCCTGCTAAGCTATGTCTTTCTGTGCAAACCCATTCTGACCCGTCTTTCCGTTTCCCTGTTGATCTGACACTCCAGCAGCAGGGAGGTTGGGGATTTACTCTTCCACCATAGAGGCATACAGTATGGCTCTGCATATCCAGAAGTTAGATCAAGTTACACAAGGAGGATTGGGAAAAACACCTTCCCAAAGTAATGAGGGACGTCAAATATCCCAATCTCATTACAGCAGTACAAACGTTTCAGCGGAAATTCACTGCCTTGCTACAGTTTTGCTATTATTGTACAGGAATCAAAAGATACGAGATATACTATGATTCCCATCCCCAAAAAACTGTGAAATATTGATATGGTTTCGCATATTTCCCAATTTCCATTAGTTCAGATGCCTCTCTTCATCATTAATTTATGTCATATGTCAAACTCATTCCACAACTGGGCCGAGTGTCTGCGGGTTTTCGCTCCTCCCTTGTACTTGTTAATTAAGGTCACTAATTAGTAAGGAACTCCCCTCACCTGGTTGTCTAGGTCTTAATTGAAATGAAAAACCAAAAACCAGCAGACACTATGCCCTCCATGAAATGAGTTTGAAACCCCTGATTTATGTGCTCTACTTTCTAATTACCCATACTCACGAATCAGTGGAGGCTTTTTTGCCTGGTCACAGAAATCTGCTGTGTTGTGCACTGAAGTCCACAAGCGAAGGGAAAAGATGACAGGAGGAGAGTGCGTAGATAGTTGCGAGAAGGAATTGTATATACAATGAGCAGTGATCATGCTGTTTTTATATGGCTGTTATGAAAGTGAACTGTGTTTGCGTGGGATCAGCGGTGTATTCATTTAGCCGATTCTGTTCAAAACGCTTCTTAAATGGAAGCAAACGGAATCGGGATAAACATACCTGAATTTGTCCAATATAACTAATTGTAACTGTTGGACTAATGATTACACCCCAGATCAGCTAGATGCAGGCAAGAGTGTGCAAGGCGTATTGAATGCGTCAAAAATCTCTCGACCTGTGCACCTACATTGTCAACTTTTATTCATAGGTTAGGTTGTAGCAACCTCATGATGGGTACAGGGAAAATTGGTCTGTCATGTAGTAGCCTAAACCTATCGATGTTACATTGAGCTGGGTGAATGGCATTTGAATGACAATCATCCAATATGCTGTAATAGAAATTAAGCCATGCTCATAAAAACAAAATCATCCTCCCTCATCTCAAACGGCACCGACCGCCACTGTCACAATGCCTTGCTGTAGTGTGGACACAGTTAGGCAACCTTGGATTTCTTACCCCTATAAACATCTGTAGTTGTACAATTGCTATGCATAGCTGTGCTTTCTCTGTTGCTACACGGACAGACAAAGCAGTTATATAGCAATAAATAACCCACTCACAGAAAGCCGTTTGCTGACACACTAGCACAGAGCAGCATTGACGGATGGTTTCAGACAGACATTCTCCCTCGGTAAATGAGTGTAGCAGTCCTAGGAACAAACGGCAGTGCTTCTATAAAGCACCCCATTACATTTCGGGTGGATAGCAGTAGCTTTTGAAAATGTCACATTTACCCAGCAGGTATTTAATTGCTGTAAGTACTGCTGCTCATTTCTAAAAGTAGCAGGCATTTCAAAGGTGTGGAGAATATGTTATAGAGCAGTGGTATTGAATCCTCAAGGTAAAGTATTTGTGAAATCTAAGGGACTGTGCTTACATAAAAGTTATGAGTATAAAGATGTATAGTGCTTTAATAGAGAGAGCCTCATTACTATCCTGAATATTCCACTGCAAATTCAATGATAAATTAACTCATAATTCACTTTTATACACAGCAAATTGGCCCGTGTTACCTAGTCTTGATTTCTCAGTGTAACATTTCTAGTGTTGATTCAGGTGTTAAATTACGTTAACACTCATTCATGTAAAAGAATCCCAGTGTTGATGTTAATAACCAATCTTAAACCAAAATCACGCCCAAAATTATCATATTTACCAGAATGCTCTATTGCAGGTGTCACGACTTCTGCCGAAGTCAATGCCTCTCCTTGTTCAGGCAGTGCTTGGCGGTCGACGTCACCGGTCTTCTAGCCATTATTGATCCATTTATCATGTTCCATTGGTTTTGTCTTGTCTTCCTACACACCTGGTTTCAATCCCATTCATTACCTGTTGTGTATTTAACCCTCTGTTTCCCCTCATGTCCTTGTCAGAGATTGTTTGTTGTTTAGTATTCGTGTTGGTTGTATTGGTGCGCGAAGTGTCCTCGTACCCACTTTGTTTTATTGTATTCATGGTTTTGGAGTTATGTTTGTTTTCAAGTTATTAAACAACTCCATTCCACTAAGTTTGATTCTCCTGCTCCTGACTTCCCTGCCACTTATACACACGATTCTGACAGAATCTCTGACCAAACATGAAGTCAGCAGGAGAATGTACCCCGGCCATGGAGGTGGAGGAGCGTGTCATGGAACATACTGAGATGATTTACAATCTGAGCACCGCCATGGATCGCGTTGTCCAGAATATGGACCGCTGGGAGACACACAGGGAGGTTTTCCAGTGCCTCCACTAGCACAACCGAGGGGAGACCCTGAGTGCCTCTTTCCCGCCTGAACCCAGCAGGATCCATCTATCCATGCCACAGGGGTGCGACAGAGATGCTGCCAGGGTTTCCTCCTCAAACTAAGCCTGTACCTGGCCACGGTCCACCCAGCTCCATTGTACCGTGAGAAGAGTTTCGCCCTCGTCTCGTGCCTCACAGCGAAAGCCCTGGAGTGGGCCAGCGCTGCTTGTGGAGGGGGAGATGCGGCATTGGACCATTTTGAGGAGTTCACCCGCAGTTTCCGGGCAGTATTCGACCACCCACCCGAGGGCAGAGTGGCGGGTGAGCGCCTCTACCATCTAAGGCAGGAGACGAGGAGCGCCCAGGAGTTTGCGCTGGAGTTTCGGACCCTGGCTGCCGGCGCTGGATGGAGCAACAGGGCCCTGATCAACCATTACTGCTGTAGTCTACGCGAGGACGTCCGTCGGGAGCTGGCCTGCAGAGACGCCACCCTCACCTTCGACCAGCTGGTGGACCTGTCCATCCTGCTGGACAACCTCCAGATCGGGGTCTGGTTGTTCCATCCTCCCACACACCCTCCAATACCCATGGAGCTGGGAGGGATGGAAGGGAGAATGGAGGGGGGTTCCCGTTCGTGGTCGCAGAGGTCACACATGTGTGGTCGCAGAGGTCACACTGCTGGTCGGTGCCGGGTTGGTTCCTCTGGGAATCGAGGTAGCAGGCAGGGCACTCTGGCGTCACCCCAGGTGAGTAGGCACCATTCTCATCCAGAGCCCTCTGTTGCACATATGTTTGTCTGTCACTTTTCCTGAATTGTCCCCGTGTTCCCAGCATAAGGTGCTAGTAGATTCAGGTGCGGCTGGGAATTTCATTAATAAGTATTAGCTCATGGTTTAGGGATCCCCATTGTTCCTGTAGATGTGCCTTTCCCCGTTCACACCTTAGATAGTCGACCATTAGGGTCAGGGTTTATCAGGGAGGCCACCGCTCCTTTGAGTATGGTAATGCAGGGGGGTCACAGGGAAAATATTAGTTTTTCCTTATTTACTCCTGCATATCCCGTGGTGCTGAGCCTACCCTGGTTAGCTTGTCGTAACCCCACTGTTTCTTGGCCACAGAGGGCTCTCACGGGGTGGTCGCGAGAGTGCTCAGGTAGGTGTTTAGAGGTTTCCTTTGGTGCTACTACGGTGGAAAGTCCAGACCAGGTCTCCACCGCGCGCATTCCCCCAGAATATGCCGATTTGGCTCTCGCTTTCTGTAAAAAGAAGGCGACTCAATACCACCCCATCGACGAGGGGATTGTGCGAGAAATCTCCTGGTAGACGCTGCACTTCCCAGGAGTCACGTGTATCCCCTGTCGCAAGCGGCGACGGTGGCTATGGAGACATATGTCTCCGAATCCCTGCGTCAGGGGTATATTCGGCCCTCCATTTCACCCGTCTCCTCAAGTTTCTTTTTTTGTGAAGAAGGATGGAGGTTTGCGCCCGTGCATTGATTATTGAGGTCTCAATCAAATCACGGTGAGGTACAGTGACCTGCTACCTCTAATCGCTATGGCGATTTAGTCAATGCACGGGGCGCGCTTCTTCACTAAACTGCATCTCAGGAGTGCGTACCACCTGGTGCGTATCCAGAAGGGAGACGAGTTGAAGACAGCCTTTACTACCACCTCAGGGCATTATGAGTACCTAGTCATGCCGTATGGGTTGATGAATGCTCCATCAGTCTTCCAATCCTTTGTAGACGAGATTTTCAGAGACCTGCAGGGTGTAGTGGTGTATATCGATGACGTTCTGATATACTCCGCTACACGTGCCGAGCATGTGTCTCTGGTGCGCAGATTGCTTGGTCGCCTGTTGGAGCAAGACCTGCACGTCAAGGCTGAGATATGCCTGTCCTTCCAACAGTCCGTTTCCATCCTAGGGCATAGGATTTCCATGTCAGGAGTGGAGATGGATAGTGACCGCATTGCAGCCGTGCGTAATTGGCTGACTCCCACCACGGTAAAGGAGGTGCAGCGATTCTTAGGGTTTGCCAACTACTACCGGAGGTTTATCCAGGGTTTTGGTCAGGTTGCTGCTCCCATTACCTCACTGCTAAAGGGGGGCCTGGTGTGCTTGCAGTGGTCAGCTGAGGTGAACAGGGCTTTTAGGCACCTGAAGGCTGTTTGCCTCGGCACATGAGTTGGCTCATCCGGATCCCTCTTTGCCATTCATAGTGGAGGTGGACGCATCCGAAGCTGGGATAGGAGCAGTGCTCTCTCAGCGCTCGGATACGCCACTGAAGCTCCGCTCATGTGCCTTCTTTTCGAAGAAGCTCAGCCCAGCGGAGCGAAACTATGATGTGGGGAACTGGGAGCTGTTGGCTGTCGTCAAGGCTTTGAAGGCGTGGAGACATTCGTTTGAGGGGGCTAAACACCCTTTTCTCATCTGGACTGACCATCGCAATCTGGACTACATCCGGGAGGCGAGGCGACTGAATCCTCGCCAGGCAAGGTGGGCCATGTTTTTCACTCGTTTTGTGTTTACCTTCTCTTACAGACCAGGCTTCCAGAACGTTAAGGCAGACGCTCTGTCCCGGCTGTATGACACAGAGGAGCGGTCCATGGATCCCACTCCCATACTCCCAGCCTCTTGTTTGGTGGCGGCAGGTGTGTGGGAGCTGGATGCAGACATTGAGTGGGCGTCACGTGCAGAGCCCTCTCCCCCTCAGTGTCCAGCTGGGCGTCTGTACATTCCGTCTGCTGTCCGCAACCGATTGATCTATTGGGCCCACACGTCACCCTCCTCTGATAACCCTGGGATAGGTCGGACGGTGCGCTGTCTTGAGGTACTGGTGGCCTACTTTAACTAAGGACGTGAGGGTTTATGTTTCCTCCTGCTCAGTGTGCGCCCAGTGCAAGGCTCCTAGACACCTGCCCAGAGGTAAGTTACAACCCTTACCCGTTCCACAACGGCCGTGGTCGCACCTGTCGGTGAATTTCTTAACTGATCTTCCACCTTCACAGGGTAACACCACGATCCTGGTTGTTATGGACCGTTTTTCTAAGTCCTGTTGTCTCTTCCCTTTGCCCGGTCTCCCTACAGCCTTACCAACTGCGTAGGCCCTGTTTACACACGTCTTCTATGGGGTGCCTGAGGATATAGTGTCTGATCGGGGTCCCCAGATCACGTCAAGGGTCTGGAAGGCGTTCATGGAACATCTGGGGGTCTTGGTCAGCCTTACCTCAGGTTTTCACCCCGAGAGTAATGGGCAGGTGGAGAGAGTTAACCAGGATGTGGGTAGGTTTCTGCTGTCTTATTGCCAGGACAGGCCGGGGGAGTGTGCGAAGTTCTTGCCCTGGGCAGAGATGGCCCAGAACTCGCTTCACCACTCCTACACTAACCTTTCTCCCTTTCAATGTATATTAGGGTATCAGCCGGTACTGGCTCCTTGGCATCAGTCAGACCGAGGCTCCTGCGGTAGACATTTGGTTCCGGCGCGCGGAGGAAACCTGGGAGGAAACCTGGGAGGCGCACCGTACTGCACCAGAAAGTTGGTGCAGACCGTCATCGCAGTGAGGCCCCGGTGTTCTCACCAGGGGACAGGGTCTGGTTCTCGACCCGAAACCTGCCCCTCCGCCTGCCCTGCCGGAAGCTTGGTCTGCGGTTTGTGGGGCCGTTTAAAGTCCTGAGGAGAGTGAACGAGGTATGTTATAGGTTACAGCTACCTACCCATTACCGTATTAACCCCTCGTTCCATGTGTCTCTCCTCAGGCCGGTGGTGGCTGGCCCGCTCCAGGAGGCTGAAGTGCGGGATGTTCCTCCACCGCCTCTGGACATTGAGGTGATCCCGGCGTACTCCGTTCGATCCATCTTGGATTCGAGACGTCGGGCGAGGGGCCTTCAGTACCTCGTGGACTGGGAGGGGTACGGTCCGGAGGATAGATGCTGGGTTCCAGTGGAGGACGTGTTAGATCCTTCCCTGCTGCGAGAATTCCACCGTCTCCATCCGGATCGCCCTGTGCCTCGCCCTCCGGGTCGTCCCCGAGGCCGGTGTCGACGCGCACTCACAACTTCTGCCGAAGTCGATGCCTCTCCTTGTTTGGGCGGTGCTCGGCGGTCGACGTCACCGGTCTTCTAGCCATCATTGATCCATTTTTCATGTTCCATTAGTTTTGTCTTCCTACACACCTGGTTTCAATCCCATTTCATTACCTGTTGTGTATTTAACCCTCTGTTGGTGCGTGACTGGTACCCACTTTGTTTTATTATATTCATGGTTTTGGAGTTTGTTTTCAAGTTATTAAACAACTCCATTCCATTAAGTTTGATTCTCCTGCGCCGGACTTCCCTGCCACCTATACACACGATTCTGACAGGAGGTAGATTTGTAGAATTGTTTGTTTCAAATGTTTCCATGTTTTTGCATGTACATTGATTGATTAATATTATGCCTCTCGAATATAAATAACATTTTTCTAAACAAATCCAATCAGTTACTGGGACTTGTTGCACCCGTTACTGAAATGGTAGTTCCAGTTTAGATGCTTTAGGTAGTCTCATATTTTAGTCTTCCCAACCCGGCAGTCATTCTAAATGCTGGTTGTCGGTGAATACAAATGAAAAATGTTGGATATCCCCACTCTGGCTGAATTCCAATAGGAATTACACATCACTTTCCAAGCCAGCATAATGTTACTTGCAGGCCTGGTGTTGCCTGTAAACCATGATTTTCAGCCCACTGTATTAAGATAACTATGCCTTCAAAATAAGGCCTTATGAAAAATGTTGTATTGCGTTAAATAATTAAATGTAATGATACCCTATTCACTTAGTAGGCCATAGGACTAAGAATGCAACAATCATGTCTCTGTCACCAGGGGTGCATCTTTCACTGGGGATGGAGGGGACATATCCTGCCCAAATTCAGAAATTTGATTTTTGCCCCCCCCAGTTTTATAATTGGAATGTGATACAAAACAATGCAATGGTAGGCTTTAGGATCATGCGGACACCTCCGTGAGATCGAGTAGGCTGTTTGGAGTGTTTATCCGACTGGATTAAAAAATATATATTTGTCCCCCCACTTCTAAAACCATGGTCCCTTATTGATGTCAACTGTTAAATCCACTTCAATCAGTGTAGATGAAGTGGAGGAGACAGGTTAGAGAAGGATTTTTAAGCCTTAAGACATTTAATACATGGATTGTGTTTGTGTGCCATTCAGAGGGTGAATGGGCAAGACAAAAGATGTAAGTGCCTTTGAACGGGGTATGGTAGTAGGTGCCATGCCTTCCAGTCTGAGTGTGTCAAGAACTGCAATTCTGCTGGTGGTTTCATGCTCAACAGTTTCCTGTGTGTATCAAGAATGGTCCACCACCCAAAGGACATCCAGCCAACTTGACACAACTGTGGGAAACATTTGAGTCAACATGGGCCAGCATCCCTGTGGAACGCTTTCAACACCTTGTGTAGTCCATGCCCCGACTAATCGAGGCTGTTCTGAGGGCAATAGGTTTTGTTTAGTACACTCAGTGTATATAATGTAGGTATTCGTCTTGTCCAGATGGGATAGGGCAGTGTGCAGTGCAATGGTGATATGTTGGGCCAATATGGGAATTGTAGTGGGTCTAGGGTGTCTGATAAGGTGGAGGTGATATGGTTCTTAACTAGCCTCTCAAAGCACTTCATCAGATCAGTTCCTTTCACGTTGTTGGGTACAGGAACAATTGTGAACATCTTGAATCAAGTGGGGACAACAGATTGGGATATGGAGAGTAAACACTCCAGCTAGCTGGTCTGTACATGCTCTGAGGCTAGGGATACAGTCTGGGCCGGCAGCCCTGCGAGAGTTAGCATGCATAAAAAATGTACTCACGTCGACCACACAGAACGAGAGCACACCTTACCTGATAACAAAGTCATAGGAGTCTATCTCTGGCCCACAGCTGCTGTTGAGTAGGATCCCAGAGTTCCCTATGATGGCACAGTGCCTGTGGTGCTGGTTCTTCATGGGGGATGCAGTGGGCAGCAATTGGTATAGGTTTTCTGAGATATTGGTAGTGCTCTGACGATCAAAGATGTAGTGGATGACATCTCCAGGTTTCAATGTGCCCTTCAGAATAGAGATGTCCCTCTCTGGGTCGAAAAACCTCAGGATGTTCTTCCTATAGAAAGAAAATAAGTTATCCATGAGGGAATACCTAGCTTAGAGGAGTGTGAGATCTGATGGAGACCAATGCAGAGGTAGGCCTACCTGATGAGATTGGAGAGGGTCCTGTTGAACATCCAGTTATCTGTAGAGAGCTTGGTGGTATTATTTGAGTATGAAGGAGAAGCAGGGCTCTTGTCCTCCCCTTCACTGACTAAAGGTTTAGGATTGGCCTTCACTGCTACATTTCTACAACAGGACAGAGGCATTTATCCTAAATTAAGGGCAACATGACTTTGATACATGTGATATAAGAATTAATGTCATCACTTAAAAAAGCAGTGTGAATGAACAACCAAGTCCTGTGTGTAAAGCCATCAAACGTGTAATGAAAGCCCTATAGTCCATTTCATGACATCATTGATGACACTTATTTTCAAACCCCAGGGAATTTCTATGTTTACAGTGAGGGGGAAAAGTATTTGATCCCCTGCTGATTTTGTACGTTTGCCCACTGACAAAAACATTTATCAGTCTATAATTTTAATGGTAGGTTTATTTGAACAGTGAGAGACAACAACAAAAACCTGAAAAACGTATGTCAAAAATGTTATAAATTGATTTGCATTTTAATGAGGGAAATAAGTATTTGACCCCTCTCCAAAACATGACTTAGTACTTGGTGGCAAAACCCTTGTTGGCAATCACAGAGGCCAGACGTTTCTTGTAGTTGGCCACCAGGTTTGCACACATCTCAGGAGGGATTTTGAACCCACTCCCCTTTGCAGATCTTCTCCAAGTCATTAAGGTTTCGAGGCTGACGTTTGGCAACTTGAACCTTCAGCTCCCTCCACAGATTTTCTACAGGATTAAGGTCTGGAGACTGGCTAGGCCACTCCAGGACCTTAATGTGCTTCTTGAGCCACTCTTTTGTTGCCTTGGCCGTGTGTTTTGGGTCATTGTCATGCTGGAATACCCATCCACGACCCATTTTCAATGCCCTGGCTGAGGGAAGGAGGTTCTCACCCAAGATTTGACGGTACATGGCCCCGTCCATTGTCCCTTTGATGCGGTGAAGTTGTCCTGTCCCCTAAGCAGAAAAACACCACCAAAGCATAATGTTTCCACCTCCATGTTTTACGGTGGGGATGGTGTTCTTGGGGTCATAGGCAGCATTCTTCCTCCTCCAAACACGGCGAGTTGAGTTGATGCCAAATAGCTCCATTTTGGCTCATCTGACCACAACACTTTCACCCAGTTGTCCTCTGAATCATTCAGATGTTCATTGGCAAACTTCAGACGGGCATGTATATGTGCTTTCTTGAGCAGGGGACCTTGTGGGCGCTGCAGGATTTCAGTCCTTCACGGCATAGTGTGTTACCAATTGTTTTCTTGGTGACTATTGTCATGACGTTGGGCTGGGGGTAGGTTTATGACAGTCATAAATACCTCTTTCCCCCTTTTTCCTCTCTCTACCCTACTGATGTTACATTTGCAAAACCCTTGGTTAACATAGAGATTCTGGGAACATCAGAAGGTGGGAGGAAATGAACTATATTCTGGTAATCCGACCAATTGAACATATGCGGTGGTACTTAATGAATATGACGTCAGTTCGGTTGTCATCTGAGACATTCTCATCAATGATAAGATGACAAACTCTACAGTAGAAAGTCTAGACATCAGAGTTATCAGATTCACATGGAATTGTTGTTCAATTTAAATGTTTGAATATGAAATTATTTGGGATGAAATGTGATTTTAGCTTCTAAAATGTGAGATTTGGGTTTTCATAAAATAGGGCTCTGCTCAATCAGTGGCCCTTGACGACAATATACCTTTCTGTTCCGAGGACGTGAGGACGACGATCCGATTTCAGAATGGTTCAGATAATAACTACAGAACGAAGCTAACATCAGCGTGAGCTTTGGTGGGAATGGTATGAACTTTGAACTCTTATTCATTACAGAAGTGATACCTCCTAGCCGTTGAGTTAGCAACAGCCGCTGCAAACGAGGGTTAGGAAGGAACAGACGGAGTATCCCGTCTACCACACAACGACGTTACTACAACGTATTCAATTTACCAGCAGAGACATTCTTCAAAGGACAAAGGACTCGGTTGGGCAACACGGCCTTCCATCTACCACCAACCTACCGAAGCGCGGTAGAGTAAATATTTGTTGCATTTTCCTTTTTCAAATGGGCGGTAATTTAGAATGCATAAGATACTGTATTTACGATAGCACAACTTCGCCCTTTGTTCCTCAGTCTTCCCGCTCTTTCACTCAAACCCAGCCCCTTTTCTTTTGTGTAACAAGCTGTCATATCTGTTCCGCCCGCTAGGGACGTTTTCCTTTATGACGTAATCTGTAATCAAATTATGATTTAAATATGTGTATGTGTAATTCTGTGTGATTAGTTAGGTATTTAGTAAATAAATAATTAAACCCAAATTTGTATTGCTGATTCAATTTGTTAGCCAGGGTTCGTGCAGATAACCAAGAATTTACAACTTTCAAATGAGACTGAATTAAGATGACGATTAATATTGACTGCTATTGATGTAAAATATTACTAGGTCTTTACTAGGTTTATTCAGAAGATAACAGCTCTATAAATATTATTTAGTGGTGCCCGACTCTCTAGTGAATTACATTTACATGATTGGCTCAATCAGGTAATATTAATTACGGAGAAATTATTTTATAGAATAGCATGTCATATCACTTAATCCGGCATAGCCAAAGACACGACACTATGGTCCCAGCTGCCTTGAGATCATTGACAAGATCCTCCCGTGTAGTTCTGGGCTGATTCCTCACCGTTTTCATGATCATTGCAACTCCACGAGGTGAGATCTTGGATGGAGCCCCAGGCCGAGGGAGATTGACAGTTCTTTTGTGTTTCTTACATTTGTGAATAATCACACCAACTGTTATCACCTTCTCACCAAGCTGCTTGGCGATGGTCTTGTAGCCCATTCCAGCCTTGTGTAGGTCTACAATCTTGTCCCTGACATCCTTGGAGAGCTCTTTGGTCTTGGCCATGGTGGAGAGTTTGGAATCTGATCGATTGATTGCTTCTGTGGACAGGTGTCTTTTATACAGATAACAAACTGAGATTAGGAGCACTCTTTTTAAGAGTGTGCTCATAATCTCAGCTCGTTACCTGTATAAAATACACCTGGGAGCCAGAAATCTTTCTGATTGAGAGGAGGTCAAATACTTATTTCCCTCATTAAAATGCAAATAAATGTATAACATTTTTGACATGCGTTTTTCTGGATTTTTGTTGTTGTTATTCTGTCTCTCATTGTTCAAATAAACCTACCATTAAAATTATAGACTGATCATTTCTTTGTCAGTGGGCAAACGTACAAAATCAGCAGGGGATCAAATACTTTTTTCCCTCACTGTATATAATTTTTAAACTGGACAAAAATATAAACACAACATGTAAAGTGATGGTCCCATGTTTCATGAGCTGAAATAATGATCCCAGAAATGTTCCATAGGCACAAAAATGTCTCTCTGTTAGTGAGCATTTCTCCTTTGCCAAAATAATCCATCCACCTGACAGGTGTGGCATATCAAGAAGCTGATTAAACAGCATGCTCATTACACAGGCGCACCTTGTGCTGGGGGCAATAAAAGCAACTCTAAAATGTGCAGTTTTGTCACACAATACAATGCCACAGATGTCTCTAGTTTTGAGGGAGCATGCAATTGGCATGCTGACTGCAGGAACGTCCACCAGAGCTGTTGGCAGAGAATTAATGTTAACGTCAATGTTAATTTCTTACCATAAGCCGCCACCAACGTCCTTTTATATAATTTCGCAGTATGTCTAACCGGCCTCACAACTGCGTACCACGTGTATGGCATCGTGTGGGTGAGTGGTTTGCTGATGTCAACTTTGTGAACAGAGTGCCCCATGGTGGCGGTGGGGTTATGGTATGGGCAGGCATAAGCTACGAAGAATGAACACAATTGCATTTTATCAATGGCAATTTGAATGCACAGAGATACTGTGATAAGATCCTGAGGCTCATTGTCGTGCCACCATCACCTAATAATGCACGGCCCTATGTCGAAAGGATCTGTACACAAGCTGAAAATGTCTCAGTTCTTTCATGGCCTGCATACTCACCAGACATGTCACCCATTGAGCATGTTTGGGATTATCTGGATCGACGTGTACAACAGCATGTCCCAGTTCCTGCCAATATCTGCAACCTCTCACAGCCATTGAAGAGGAGTGGGACAACATTCCACAGGACACAATCAACAGCCTGATCAACTCTATGCAAGGAGATGTGTCGTGCTGCATGAGGTAAATGGTGGTAACTCATACCATATACTGCCTGGTTTTCTTATCCACGCCCCTACCTTCTTTTAAGGCACACTATATATACAAAAGTATGTGGACACCTCTTTAAATTTGGGGATTTGGCTATTTCAGCCACGCCATTTGCTGATAGGTGTATAAATCGTGCACACAGCCATGCAATCTTCATAGACAAACATTGGCAGAAGAATGGGCTTACTGAAGAGCTCAGTGACTTTCAACGTAGCACCGGCATAAGGATGCCACCTTTCCAACAAGTCAGTTTGTCAAATTTCTGCTCTTCTAGAGCTGCTCCGGTTAACTGTAAGTGCTGTTATTGTGAAATGGAAACATCTAGGAGCAACAACGGCTCAGCAACAAAGTGGTAGTCCACACAAGCTCACAGAACGGGACAACCGAGTGATGAAGAGCATAACATCTGCAACACTCACCACCGAGTTCCAAACTGCCTCTGGAAGCAACATCATCACAAGTACGGTTTGTCGGGAGCTTCATGAAATGGATTTCCACACACAAGCCTAAGATCACCATGCCCAATGCCCAGCGTTGGCGGGAGAAATAATGGTCTGGGGCTGTTTTTCATAGTTCGGGCTAGGCCCTGTAGTTCAAGTGAAGGGAAATCTTAACGCTACAGCATACAATGACATTATAGACGATTCTGTGCTTCCAACTTTGTGGCAACAGTTCGGGGTAGGCCCTTTCCTGTTTCAGCATATCAATGCCCCCGTGCACAAAGGGAGGTCCATACAGAAATTGTTTGCGGAGATCGGTGTGAGAGAACTTGACTAGCCTGCACAGAGCCCTGACCTCAACCCCATCAAACACCTTTGGGATGAATTGGAACTCCGACTGCGAGCCAGGCCTAATCGCCCAACATCAGTGCTCAACCTCACTAACGCTCTTGTGGCTGAATGGAAGCAAGTCCCCACAGCAATGTTCCAACATCTAGTGGAAAGCCTTCCCAGCAGCAGCAAAGGGGGGACCAATTCCATATTAATGCCCATGAATTTGGAATGAGATGTTCGACGAGCAGGTGTCCACTTACTTTTGTTCATGTAGTGTATCTATGACCTACAGATGCATATCTGTATTCCCAGTCATGTGAAAAACATAGATTAGGGCCTAATTAAATTATTTTAATTGACTGATTTCCTTATATGAACTGTAACTCTTTGAAATTGTTGCATGTTGCATTCATATTTATGTTCAGTACACATCAGAGATTGTACATCAATTATGTGATTTATTAATTATTTTAATTAGATACAATTCTGTAATCCATGCAGCTTTCCCAAATCTCATAGGTCTTACATGTTTCTATGGAAACAAGCAATTTAATGTTTTTTTATTCAGGTTAATTTTCTTGCCTTAGGGCAAAACCCAATCATAGGGTAATGAGATTACTGATATGTTCAGGTGTATTAAGTCTGTTAATTATTTTACATGTCTGCAAGCATTTGAGCTCTGAAGGATAACAAATAAAAAGCTTGAATAACAGAATTGATGAGTGTTACAAAATCAGGAGGCAATGGTGGAAGGGGCAGACCAGCCTGACAAACCTGTTTGGCTTGGGAATGAGGCTGTGCAAGTACAATTGTCTGGAACCTCCAAGATTCCTAGACCAAGAAAAAAGTAATTATAGCCACCATCAGAATAATTCACAATATTGTTTGTATGTGTATGTAGTGTATTAAAAAATATTAACAACTGTACAAAAAATATTGTTTGTTAGATGAATGGAATCAGGCAGAACATGAAGTGTGAGGGGCAAGAGCTGGTTTAATCAATTTCCAGGCATACATCTCAAGCTGTCAGAATATGGTATATGGCTATGCTCTTAATGTGTATTTGGATGAGCAGTAGGCTCATCACGCTCACGTGAACATGAAGGACAAGAGCATGCATCAAAATGCAGTCAGATGGTGAAACAGAACAGCCATTACATTGATATAATACTGGAAAATGTGCGCTGAAGGCCATGCTTGTCATTAAAGAGGTATGTAAAGGCAATGTGTCACATGATCCCTGGTAGGGCGGGATATCTCAATGTATCAGGTATCTTATGTACCTGAGGGAAAAAAAACAGGACATGCCAACTGATCTACCAATCTGACTGTTACCGAGTCTGGATAAAAACGTGTAGTCGGTCAACATCCTGTAAAGATCAACCTGAATGGTATATAATCTGTACTCTATGAGTAGCATGGACTACTGTTCAAGATCTACAACATTAGATACATCATCATTGCCTTTTATGACCACAATCTCAACATAATAAAGAAAAGACTATAAAATCTCATCACATATCTGCTTCAAAAATCCAACTCTCACGGGGTGTGTAAAACTATAAAGCTCCAGAAAATCAATTAGAGCAAGCACTCAGTACTATAATACTATTGCCCCACTAATTGGACGGTGCAAATGGACAGTGAAAATCCCAATTAGGTATGTGCAATTGCATCTTGTGTCAGTTATTACAGAGGCAAGGAGAATCACTAATATACCAGGCAGCAGACCAGGAGCTAGGAGCATTCAATCTGCTGAAATGAATGTGACAGGCCTAGCTGTGCTATCTGGGGAGCAACACAGCTATTCTATTGTTCTTGGAATGGAGATATGTACTAATATAGGCAAGCTCCTTCATGAAGCATTTGTAATTCATTGGTTCTTACCATGTAATTACAATATAAACATGATTATTACTGTGTAATTACCACCATAGGTATGTTAATAAATACTTGGTCATTTGTGACCCGTTAGACAAAGTACTACATACCAACTGTTCCAGCTGCTTAACATTTACAGCCTTGAGACTTGTGCTATCATTCTCTCCAGCCCCAGAGGTCTCAATGGCAGAACTGTTTGCAGCACATGTATCTTCCAAGCTTCAAGAGTTGTATTTGTGTAATAGAGGATTTCTGCTGCAGGACTCAATTATGTCTGGAGAAAGGCAAACTGTTTCTTCTGTCACCAGTCTGTTGCTCTCACAGTAACAAATCAAACAGTAATCTCCTATCTGCACAGCCACCCACCAAACAGCCCTCTACCATGACATGACTGGAGCTGGAGTGCAAACAGGATACACTGAAGTGTGGAACAAAACCCCTAAGCGCATGCCATTTGTCACGAAGCCCTGGGGTGTCTCAGCTCAGCCTGATGATGCTATTGATTCAAGGTTTGATGTGGAAAGAAAAATGGGCTTCCAATTATTGGACTGGTTCCTTTTGATACAGTGGTCTGTTCTATTGTGTTAGTATCTCTTCTAAAACAGTGACTATACAGACTGTTTTTATTATGAAAACGTAATAGAATTAGAGCAAAAATCCAGTTGACACTGCTGTTAGAGGTACAGTATTCTTCACTGAAGAGAGTTAACAGTGTAAAGTTACACCTGAAACTATCTGATTACCAGCACATTGTCTCTCCCCCCAAAATCTCCCCTGGTTTTGTAGCAATTAGTTCATCCATGCACTCCATAAGTAAAGTGCCAAGAGTACACGTATACACACATGCAAACGCACACTCACTCACTCACTCACTCACTCACTCACTCACTCACTCACTCACTCACTCACTCACTGTAGCCTACTGTATAATGAATGGAGACTAAACTTCACACAAATTGCTCTTTTGATACAGGTATTGAGCGTCTGTTGAACAGCTGTCATCAATTGCATTATTACACTGGGATATCACAAACAAAGGAACAGCTAAAGTGAATGGTTGGATTAAAAACCAAAGACAACACTCTTTGAAAAAAGGTTCCGGTTCTTCGGCTGTCCACATAGGAGAACCCTTTACGATTCCAGGTAGAACCATCTGTAGAAAGGGTTCTACATAGAACACACCTGGAACAAAAAGGTTCTACCTGGAACCAAAAAGGGTTCTTCAATCCTATGGGGACAGCCAAATAATCTTTTTAGGTTCTAGATTGCAAATTTTTTCAAAGATGGAATAGGAGTGGAACGTATCAATACATGCACAGAGGTTTGTAACCTTGAAATGCACAAAATTGTACTCAACCTACATGCATCCTACTGAAGAAATGTAAGAGGAGCGCTCAACATCTTCTTAAGTTCTAAACTGAATGAGTGAAGATAACGCTGAATCTAACAATTCTATATGAACATAAGATAATTATATTTATCTGAATAATGCATTTTAACATCTAGATAACACGTGCAACAAAATGCATGAACAACTCGAATCAGAATCCACCGCTATACTTACGCAATTTCTTTCTCGACTTCAGCAATATCAGCAATGATCAGAAATAATACCAGCACGGTTACAATTCCAAACATCAATGTTCGTAATTCTAACTGCATGACTGATAAGGTAGAAGAACTAATCGAAGCTACACTCAAAAATCCAAATCGATTGCATATATTATCCTTTTAATCGCTGACATTGATAGATTGTACGCAATTAAACTCAATTATGTCCAACAATATTCCTCAATGTTCATTTTAAACGAAGACCATTTGTCTACGAACAAATCCCAGGTTCAAGTCCTTTAATAACGTTTTTTCTCTCTCCCTTTTTTCCCAACAGCAGCGGCACTGTTTTCATTCTCTCCTCAATTCCCCCAGTCAAACTTTCAAAGCTTGTACTTGAAACTACAAGGGATTGACATAAAAGCAATATGGAAAATATTTAAACCTTAAAGGTACAGCACGCCTTATGGCTTTCTACAGTAGGGTAGCCTATAGCTGCTCTTGGGGGCTTAGGCTATAGGCTGCTATAATTGGCTACTATCTATTACCATTGTCAGGTCATCATTGAATTGTGATTGACTATTGTTGTAGAACTAACTGATAACCAGTTTCAGGGACCACCTGACATGATTAGGCTACCATATGTCATCAAATTAATAATCACTGTCTATATTTAACCATTCATCATATAAAGAGCATTGTAATAGACACAAAATAATACAATATGTCATCGCTGTCTTTGTGAGGTTAGGTTTGTTGAGATAACATTTTTAAAAATGCAATTTTGTATCATAAATATATTCATTGAGTGGCATTCTGGTGTCACCATCACATAAATTATCCTTTGTATAGCTGGTTGTCCTGTCTGAGTCTGATTACTGTCCTCGCTCCAATGCAAAACCTTTCAGCTTTCAACTTAATGGTAGTCATGTTGAGTCAGTGAAAATGGTGTTTGTCAGGTGGATGGATTGGTGAGTGATTGAAGACCTAAGGGAGGAATTAAATAGCGCCAGTACTCAGTTAAAAAACATTTGCATTTACTGTACATTTTGTCACTTTACTGGCTTATCGTACTGGTACTCTGGTACATATACACCAATGGTGCTCTTTCAGCATTCAAATAAATCTGTCAAGTGACAGTGGAAATGGATTTCTCAATAAAACCTTTTAAGGATTTTTTTTGCTTGGACTGACATGGGTTATGTGTGGCAGTGGTACTAAGGTAAATGATTTTCCTACAACTGTGAATCAAATCAAAATCAAATCACATTTTATTTGCCACATGCACTGAATACAACAGGTGTAGAGCTTACTGTGAAATATTTACTTACAAGCTTTTAACCAACAATTAAGTTCAAGAAATAGAGTTAAGAAAATATTTACTAAGTAAACAGAGGTTAAAAAAAATGAAAGAATCAAAAGGGAACAATAAAATGACATAACAATAACGAGGCGATATACAGGGGTTCTGATACAGAGTCAATGTGAGGGAGTATAGGTTAGTCAAGGTCATATGTAAAGTGACTATGCATAGATAATAAACAGACAGCGAGTAGCAGCAGTGTAAAAACAAAGTGCGGGGGGGGGGGGGGGGGGGGGGGTCAATGTAAATACTCCTGGTGTGTAACGTTCGTCAGAATGAGGAGACCAAGGTGCAGTGTGATTTAGGTTCATCATATTTATTTAAATGTGAACCAGCAACAAAACAATAAAAAAATATATATAAAAAAACGAACGTACAGCCTTGTAGGGCTAAAAGCAACAATACAAAAATCAAGATCCCACAAACAACAGGTGGGAAAAGACTGCCTAAGTATGATCTCAATCAGAGACAACGATAGACAGCTGCCTCTGATTGGGAACCATACCTGGCTAACAAAGAAATAGAAAACATAGAATATACATAGAAATAATAAACTAGAACACCCCCCAATCACGCCCTGACTTACTCCACCATAGAAAATAAAGGCTTTCTATGGTCAGGACGTAACAGTACCCCCCCTGGACTGGGAACTGTCGCTGGTGACACACACCTCATGGCGAGTGCGGGGAAGAGGCAGAGGACGCACAGGATGTACTGGACTGTGGAGGCGCACTGGAAGCCTTATGCGTGGAGCCGGTACAGGTGGTACCAGGCTGGTGACACTCACCTCAGGACGAGTGCGGGGAGGAGGCACAGGACGTACTGGACTGTGGAGGCGCACTAGAGGCCTGATACATGGGACTGGTACAGGTGGCACCGGGCTGGTGACATGCACCTCAGTGTGAGTGCTGGGAGGAGGCACAGGCCTGTGGAGACGCACTTGAGGGAGAGTGCGAGGAGCAGGTACAGGACGTCCCTGACTGGGAATGCGCACTTGAGGGAGAGTGCGATGAGCAAGCACAGGACGTCCTGGGCTGTGGAGGCGCACTGGAGGTCTGGAGCATAGAACTGGCGCAGGATGTACTGGACCCTGGAGGCGCACTGGAGACCAGGAGCGCTGAACCGGCACAACCCGTTTTGGACAGATACCCACTTTAGCACGACAAGTGCGAGGAGCTGACACAGGATGTACTGGGCTGTGAAGGCGCACTGGAGACCTGGTGCATATAGCATTAATTGTACCGGAACTTTGACACACATCTCAGGACGAGTGCGAGGAACTGGCACAGGTGGCATTGGACGGCTAACACGCTCCTCAGGGCGAATACCGTGCATACTATGCCAAACCAACAGCTCTCTCTCTTCACTCTCCTCCAATTTGTCCAACAACTACTCGAAGGTCTCTAACTCTCCCCTCCATTCACTCTCCTCCAATTTGTCCAATAACTCCTCAACAGTCTCTGACTCACCCCTCAACTTCGCCGACCACTCCCTGTTCCCCCTCCCCCAATTATTTTCCCGGGCTGTCTTTTGGGCTTGCGTTGTGGCCGCAAACCCTGGCGTCGTTGCTGTCCTTCCCTCGCTTCCTCCGCCTGCTTCTATGGCAGGCTTCCGTCTCCTGCCATAATCTCGTCCCACGTCCAGGATGTCCTCCACTCCTGGCTTTCCTCCTGTGCATGCTGCTTGGTCCGTTGTTGGTGGGATCTTCTGTAACGCTCGTCATAAATGAGTAGACCAAGGCGCAGCGTGATTTAGGTTCATCATATTTATTTAAATGTGAACCAGCAACAAAACAATAAAAACAATTATAAACAAATGAACATACAGCCTTGTAGGGCTCAAAGCAACAATACAAAAATCAAGATCCCACAAACAATAGGTGGGAAAAGACTGCCTAAGTATGATCCCCAATCAGAGACAACGATAGACAGCTGCCTCTGATTGGGAACCATTCCTGGCTAACAAAGAAATAGAAAACATAGAATGCACATATAATTAATAAACTAGACCACCCCTCAGTCACGCCCTGACCTACTCCACCATAGAAAATAAAGGCTTTCTATGGTCAGGACGTGACATGGCGGCAATTTGATTGGTCTTATGGCTTGGAGGTAGAATCTGTTAAGGAGCCTTTTGGTCCAAGACTTGGCGTTCCGGTACCGCTTGCCGTGCTGTAGCAGAGAGAACAGTCTATGACTTGGGTGACTGGAGTTTTTGACAATTTTTCGGGCCTTCCTCTGACACCGCCTAGTATAGAGCAGTTGCCATACCAGGCGGTGATGCAATCGGTCAGGATGCTCTCCATGGTGGAGATGTAGAACTTTTTTAGGATCTGAGGACCCATGCTAAATCTTTTCAGTCTCCTGAGGGGGAATAGGTTTTGTCGTGCCCTCTTCACAATTGTCTTGGTGTGCTTGTACCATGTTAGTTTGTTGGTGATGTGGACACCAAGGAACTTGAAGCTCTCTACCTGCTCTATTTCAGCCTCATCGACGTTACTGAGGGCCTGCCTGTTCTACCCTCCTTTTACTATAGTCCACGATCAGCTCCTTTGTCTTACTCACATTGATGGAGAGGTTGTTGTCCTGGCACCAAACTGCCAGGTCTCTGTCCTCCTCCCTATAGGCTGTCTCATCGTTGTCGGTGATCAGGCCTACTACTGTTGTGTCATCAGCAAACTTAATGATGGTGTTGGAGTCTTGTTTGGCCACGCAGTAGTGGATGAACAGGGAGTACAGGAGGGGACTAAGCATGCACCCCTGATGGGCCCCAGTGTTGAGGATCAGGGTGGCAGATGTGTTGTTGCCTACCCTTACCACCTGGGGGTGGCCCATCAGGAAGTCCAGGATCCAGTTACAGAGGGAGGTGTTAAGTCCCAGGGTCCTTAGCTTAGTGTATCTTTTAGAGTGATCGGTTTGTATGTATCAAAAGTCAAGATCAGATAATCAAGGGGGGGGGGGAGCCAGGGGGCCTCAGCTCCCTTGAATGAGACATTTGCTCCCCTAAATGCAACAAAGGTCTAACTTTGTGGAGTCTCCAAATAATGCTTATTTAACCATTCTCCTAATTGTTTAATATGCAGTGGAAAACATGTTTTACAGTGGTAAATATGAAACGAACACCCCTACCTCTCTGTCAGGGTTTAAACCATTTATTTCTACATGGCTGCACAAACCGTCTCCCTGTCCGCTGTATTTCGGACTCAGCTGAGCTCCTTTAAACGCATAGTTTTTCCTTTGAACTTGCTCATTTTTGCCATTTGTTTGCCTGTGTCCTTGATATAAACTAGCCTTTATTCCAATGCATTAGATTTATCCGTTGATTTATCATTGTTTGCTTTTGTCAGTCAGCTGTTTAGAACGCTCATTGCTTTGTTTTTCAAGTGCACATGGGTACTGGTGTTCTTTGCGGATCAGCTGATGATGGTCACCAATATCATTAGACAGCTAGCCTAATGTACAGCTAGACACCAATGTGCATCCAATCCATCCAACGTTAATGACAGTAGGCCTATATTTGACTCTTTCGGTTAGAAGCCTTCGATTTTGCAATGGTATAGGCTTACAATATTTTGGATTTGTGTGCCCTTGAGAACTGTGTTCTTGGCGAAACGTAATTAAATGTTACAGTGCATTTTCTGAGATGTCCAAGATCCAGGGATCATACAGGGTTTAAGTTCAATGTTCTAATTCAATTGTTAAATGCTTAATAATTACAAATAACACTGTCAAAAAATGTTATTCATGTAAGAAAAGAAAGTTAGTGTTTTAAGTCACATGATCTGTGAAGACTCCAAGCATTCAACTCATGAATTATGGAAAAATCATGAACTAAGGTGCAAACATGTTTTGATTCAAATCGTGTATTATATTGAATGTAAGCTACCTGTTCTGCGTTTGTTCATGTGTGTAAAATTGCCTCAGCTACCGGCAGTGGTGTAGAGCTAGTGGAGGGTAAATGCAACTAAGCACAGTTTACCCACCTTTTTCTGAAAAAATGCATTGAAAGTATAGGGAGCGTTACTTTTGTTTTACTGCAACTGGCAATCAGGGTTTTCCCAGCACCTATTTTTTTTTACCACTACATCACTGCTTACCGACCAATTTGAAGTTCATGGTAATAGGCCTACACATTGTAGCCTAGTGTAGTAAATTGACCTTGTGTGTTAGGGTGACCATCATGTTTTTCCCGGGACAGTTTCAGCCCCACTTCAGGTGTCCCAACTTTTCAGGCTACAAAAATGTAAACACTATAGGAACACTATGGTGTTTTAAAGCAGATGTCTATTTACATTTATCAAATGGTGCAAGTGTACATACATTGCACTGTTTGGATTATTTTGGAGTGGCTGACAATGCACAGGTAGCCTACTTTTAAAGTGATTTGTTTGACAATCAGATGAACGCATCATGAGTGGTTGTGTTCATGCCACATTAAAAAGTAATTCACTTTTACCATTAAATGATGTCTTTATTATTAGACTTACTGTCTCTTTTAATGTGTGTAAACATGAAAAGATCATTGGAATCACATGGTTCGGGATTTAAAACATAGCAAAAAAGGCTGTCCAGATTAGATACATTTTATGTGTGTTTTTGCTTGGTGACAAAATATTTCAGGCATTCTTCTTATTCTTCTCATTCTCTATGCATATTGTGGTAACGTGAGCTAGCCAAATAGATAACTTAAGGCATTGTAGCTATGGACAGTTCATTTCTTTGCTTCCATTGTATTTCACGCATGTCCATCGAATTGTACTCCGGGGAACAATAAGCATTCATTTCTGTTGCCTTCAGAGCACATCTGATTTCATGAGGTACTCAGTCCCATGGCTGTAAAGCTGACTTGGATTCAAGAACCACTAATAATAAATGCAAGACATTGCCTTAACCACATACTGTAGCCAAAAAACAGAATGAGGAAATCTTCGCTGCATCTCAACACAGCAGTGGAGTGTATTCATGGATGCCAAGTGTAACAGTATAACTGTAGACCGTCCCCTCGCCCATACCCGGGCTCGAACCAGGGACCCTCTGCACACATCAACAACAGTCACCCACGAAGCATCGTTACCTATCACTCCACAAAAGCCGCGGCCCTTGCAGAGCAAGGGGAACTACTACTTCAAGGTCTCAGAGCAAGTGACGTCACCGATTGAAACGCTATTTAGCCCGCACCGCTAACTAAGCTAGCCGTTTCACATCCGTTACACTCACCCCCCTTTTGACCTCCTCCTTTTTCCGCAGCAACCAGTGATCCGGGTCACGGCACCAATGTAACAGTATAACTTTAGACCGTCCCCTCGCCCATACCCGGGCTCGAACCAGGGACCCTCTGCACACATCAACAACAGTCACCCACGAAGCATCGTTACCTATCGCTCCACAAAAGCCGCGGCCCTTGCAGAGCAAGGGGAACTACTACTTCAAGGTCTCAGAGCAAGTGACGTCACCGATTGAAACGCTATTTAGCGCGCACCGCTAACTAAGCTAGCCGTTTCACATCCGTTACACAAGGGAAGCCTGGCTTCCCCCAAAAATCGACCAATTTATTTTTTCAAAACATAAAATAATTTATCTTTCTCTCTGTGTTTCATAATTGTTCTTCAATTCACAAGAGGTTGAACGTATCTCACAGGAGAAAGCATCTGAGCGAGTGAAACAGCGCCACTCTGTCTCACTACGTGTAGGCCATCTATCTGATGCTATCTGGTCCAAATGAGATTGACATTGTTGCCGAACGTTTTTGTCAAGGGAGCATTTGTCCTCCCTTGACAAAAAAAGTATAAATGATTAGCCAATCAGCGTTGAGCTAAACTGAGAAAGCTCAACTGTGAATGGTCCTGGCGCACCCAAAAAGTGTCAAGGGAAGCCAGCTTGAATTTGTCGTCACTCCTTATCAAATCCCATCGAGAGCATATGTCATTGACAGAAAAACCTGAATTGTTGCATCTCGTTGTAGCTACAACACAACACTAAACAATGCATTAATTGCACTGTAACGGTGACAAACGGTGCCCACAAACTTTTAGGGCCTACATAAAGCTGTCCCTAAAGCAAAGTCCCAACAGCAGTCCCAACACTGCTACACCTGGCAATCAGTCAGCGGAGCCTTGTCTGGCAGCGAAACGTTTCATTCAGCCTCATTTACTACCATTAAAAAAAATTGCTGATATGGCTGATTTGCTTAAACAAATGCGGTTTCTACTGACAGTGGAGATGTACAAATTATGGCATAAGGGGATGACAAGTAGAAAAAAGGCAATCCAAAATGTCAATTAAGACATCAATGAGCGAGCTAGGACGGACGTCGTCAATATAAATATTTGTTCAGCAGCACTTTTGAAATGTACAGCAACAGAATTCAGGACATGGGCTGTTCTTACAGTATTCTATTTGTATACCAAGTAAGAACCGTGGGATAAATAAAGGGGGCATATAAGCAGACAATAAAAGTTATTACAATATCCGATGATTACACTTCTCAAAAACAGGTTATATGCTACATGTGCAACACCAAGTCAGAACAGTAGGCGAAATTAAGAGGTGAAAAATTGACAAAATTATTAGGGTGAGGCACATGGGCTACTAACAGCTTAATACACAACACACACTTAGTATTACTTTCTTAGCTACAGTATACATATATCCCTGGCATATTTTTTCCAGCATACAAGACAGTTGTCTTGAACTCACTAAAGTCAGATTTTGCAGTCCTGAGTTAACAGTTGTTTTGAGCCCGACACAAATCATGCTTCACTGACAGCATAGCCAATGTTGAAGGCTTATAATTTTAAACTAGGAAAAGAGACCTTTAAACTTAGACTTGGCACCACACAGCCACCCCACTGAATAGCAGGCTAATGACTGCTTTGCAATGCTTGAGGTTAGCAACTGTTTCCTTGAATTTGCTGTGTAATGTTTATGTCCAATGGCCGATGAGCACCGATACGTTTTATCTATTATTTCTCTTCATTATTTCTCTTCATATGACAAGGATTAACAAGGATTTGCCAGTAGTTTGTCGACTTGATTCATGATGATGATGAATGCTAGCTAAGATTTTTAAAGTATGATGTTGACATGATCAGTCCAATCAAAGCTACTGTAGATGACCTTGAGCCTTCTCCCCTATCCACATCGATGGGACAGTAGTGGAGAGGGTAGTAAGTTTTAAGTTCCTTGGCGTACACATCACAGACAAACTGAATTGGTCCACCCACACAGACAGCATCGTGAAGAAGGCGCAGCAGCGCCTCTTCAACCTCAGGAGGCTGAAGAAATTCGGCTTGTCACCAAAAGCACTCACAAACTTCTACAGATGCACAATCGAGAGCATCCTGTCGGGCTGTATCACCACCTGGTACGGCAACTGCTCCACCCACAACCGTAAGGCTCTCCAGAGGGTAGTGAGGTCTGCACAATGCATCACCGGGGGCAAACTACCTGCCCTCCAGGACACCTACACCACCCAATGTCACAGGAAGGCCATAAAGATCATCAAGGACAACAACCACCCGAGCCACTGCCTGTTCCCCCCGCTATCATCCAGAAGGCGAGGTCAGTACAGGTACATCAAAGCTGGGACCGAGAGACTGAAAAACAGCTTCTATCTCAAGGCCATCAGACTGTTAAACAGCCACCACTAACATTGAGTGGCTGCTGCCAACACACTGACTCAACTTCAGCCACTTTAATAATGGGAATTGATGGGAATTGATGTAAAATATATAACTAGCCACTTTAAACAATGCTACTTAATATAATGTTTACATACCCTACATTATTCATCTCATATGTATACGTATATACTGTACTCTATATCATCTACTGCATCTTTATGTAATACATGTATCACTAGCCACTTTAAACTATGCCACTTTGTTTACATACTCATCTCATATGTATACACTGTACTCGATACCAACTACTGCATCTTGCCTATGCCGCTCTGTACCATCACTCATTCATATATCTTTATGTACATATTCTTTATCCCTTTACGCTTGTGTGTATAAGGTAGAAGTTGTGGAATTGTTAGTTAGATTACGCGTTGGTTATTACTGCATTGTCGGAACTAGAAGCACAAGCATTTCGCTACACTCGCATTAACATCTGCTAACCATGTGTATGTGACAAATACATTTGATTTTGATTTGATTTGATTTGATATGGGCACTTCTAATGTAACTCCATGTCAGCACCCAAGAGACAAGAATTTTCTAGCTCTACCCTTAGACTTGGCGTTGATGTAATGTCCCCATGAGTGACAGAACACTGAGCCTATCACGGCGCAACGCTCCGTATTTTCTCCTGGCTTGCTCCACCACCACAGAAAGCACTGAGCTAGGCTGAAACACCTGCATTTTGGAGCTGCCTTACTCAAGAAACCAAAAAAGAGACCATGTTTGTATGCAGCATTATTAACTCAATGATATAGTTATTTTTACATTGTTTGCAAACTGATATGTGACACGTATTAATGGCAAAATAACATGGAAAACATGTGGGGCTCTGCACCACCGGCCCTGAATGACGGATCGCCACGGATTATAACGCAATTCTAACCCAACCATTAATTCATACATTGCTGTGCCCCTGGCCTGAGAGGATGGAAGTTCAATATGTAGCTCGATGTAGAAGGCTAATGTTAACTAGCTAACGTCGCACATGAATGGAAGTTAGGCTAGCAAGCATTTTAGCCAGGTAGCATAGTACAACAAAAACTAAAAGCGTGTACTGTTTGACATGTTTTGTCAACACGAAAGAGAAGAGGATGGCATTGGCATCAGAACTATGGACAGCTACATCATATTTAGCTTACGTTGACTCGACTAAGTTGTTTTTAGTATCTTTTAGTTGTCACTCTTTAGGTGATGATGATGAAATGGTGCTGGAATAGTGGAGGCAACTCCTGTTTTCTTCACGACTTGTGGTAACTCTCTGTGGTTCTAAATCAATAGTTGTTAAAACTTCTTATGGCTGCAGGGGCAGTATTGAGTAGCTTGGATGAAAGGTGCCCAGAGGTGCCCAGAGTAAACGGCCTGCTCCTCAGTCCCAGTTGCTAATATATGCATATCATTATAAGTATTGGATAGAAAACACTCTGAAGTTTCTAAAACTGTTTGAATGATGCCTGTGAGTATAACAGAACTCATATGGCAGGCAAAAACCTGAGAAGAAATCCAAACAGGAAGTGGGAAATCTGAGGTTGGTCGATTTTCAACCCAGCCCCTATTGAATACACAGTGGGATATTGGTTATATTGCTCTTCCTAAGGCTTCCACTAGATTTCAACCATCTTTAGAAACTTGAATGAGGCTTCTACTGTGATGTGGGGCCGGATGAGAGCTCTTTGAGTCAGTGGTCTGGCAGAGAGCCAGGTCCTGGTCATGTGCATTTCACATGATAGTGACCTGCGTTCCATGTCTTTTCTTCTACAGACAATGGAATTCTCCGGTTGGAACGTCATTGAAGATTTATGATAAAAACATCCTAAAGATTGATTCTATACTTAGTTTGACATGTTTCTACGACCTGTAATATAACTTTTTGAAGTTAACGTCTGACGTTCGGCTGGACCTGCCGAAAATCCGTTTGGATTTGTGTACTAAACGCCCTAACAAAAGTAGCTACTTGGACATAAAAAATGGACATTATCGAACAAATCAAACATTTATTGTGGAACTAGGATTCCTGGGAGTGCATTCTGATGAAGATCATCAAAGGTAAGGGAATATTTATAATGTTATTTCTGATATCTGTTGACTCCAACATGGCGGATACTTTTATTTTTCTTCTGAGCGCCTTTCTCAGATTATTGCATGGTTTGCTTTTTCCGTAAAGTGTAAAAAAAAAACTGATACAGCGGTTGCATTAAGGAGAGGTATATCTATATTTCCATGTCTAACAATTGTATTTTCATCGACATTTATAATGAGTATTTCTGTAAAATGATTTGGCTCTCTGCAATATCACCGGATGTTTTTTGAACTAGTGAACGTAATGCGCCAATGTATACTGAGATTTTTTTAATATAAATATGAACTTTATCAAACAAAACATGCATGTATTGTGTAACATGAAGTCCTACGAGTGTCATCTGATGACGATCATCAAAGGTTAGTGATTCATTTTTATCTCTATTTGTGCTTTTTGTGACTCCTCTCTTTGGCTGGAAAAATGTCTGTGTTTTTCTGTGAGTTTGTGGTGCTTTCGCTGTAAAGCCTTTTTGAAATCGGACACTGTGGTGGGATTAACATCAAGATTACCTTTAAAACGGTATAGGATACATGTATGTTTGAGGAATTTTAATTTGGAGATTTCTAATGTTTTGAAATTGGCGCCCTGCACTTTCACTGGCTGTTGTCATATCGATCCCGTTAACGGGATTGCAGCCCTAAGAACTTTTAAGTGGACCGAATATGTCGGAAACATGGTTGATCATGCTGTAGGTCATGTACAGTTGAAGTTGGAAGTTTACATACACCTTAACCAAATACATTTCAACTCAGTTTTTCACAATTCCTGACATTTAATCCCAGTAAAAAATCACTATTTTAGGTCAGCTAGGATCACCACTTTATTTTAAGAATGTGAAATGTCAGAATAATAGTAGAGAGAAGGATTTATTTCAGCTTGTATTTCTTTCATCACATTCCCAGTGGGTCAGAAGTTTACATACACTTAATTAGTATTTGGTAGCATTGCTTTTAAATTGTTTCATTTGGGTCAAACGTTTCAGGTAGCCCTCCACCATCTTCCCACAATAAGTTGGAGGAATTTTGGCTCATTCTTCCTGACAGAGCTGGTGTAACTGAATCAGGTTTGTAAGCCTCCTTGTTCGTACACGCTTTTTCAGTTCTGCCCACACATTTTCCATAGGATTGAGGTCAGGGCTTTGTGATGGCCACTCCAACACCTTGACTTTGTTATCCTTAAGCCATTTTGCCACAACTTTGGAAGTATGCTGGGGTTATTGTCCATTTGGAAGACCCATTTGAGACCAAGCTTTAACTTCCTGACTGATGTCTTGAGATGTTGCTTCAATATATTCATATAATTTTCCTACCCCATGATGCAATCCATTTTGTGAAGTTCACCAGTCCCTCCTGCAGCAAAGCACCCCATCAACATGATGCTGCCACCCCCGTGCTTCACGGTTGGGATGGTGTTCTTCGGCTTACAAGCCTCCCCCTTTATCCTCCAAACATAACGTTGGTCATTATGGCCAAACAGTTCTATTTTTGTTTCGTCAGACCAGAGGACATTTCTCCAAAAAGTACGATATTTGTCCCCATGTGTAGCTGCAAACCATAGTCTGGCTTTTTTATGGCAGCTGGAGCAGTGACTTCTTCCTTGCTGAGCGGCCTTTCAGGTTATGTCGATATAGGACTTGTTTTACTGTGGATATAAATGCTTTTGTACCTGTTTCCTCCAGCATCTTCACAAGGTTCTTTGCTGTAGTTCTGCGATTGATTTGCACTTTTCGCACCAAAAGTACTTTAATCTCTAGGAGACAGAACGCGTCTCCTTCCTGAGCGGTATGACGGCTGCGTGGTCCCATGGTGTTTATACTTGCGTACTATTGTTTGTACAGATGAACGTGGTACCTTCAGGCGTTTGGAAATTGCTCCCAAGGATGAACCAGACTTGTGGTCTACAATTTTCTTCTGAGGTCTTGGCTGATTTCTTTTGATTTTCCCATGATGTCAAGCATGAGGCAATGAGTTTGAAGGTAGGCCTTGAAATACATCCATAGGTACACCTCCAATTGATGCAAATGATGTCAGTCAGAAGCTTCTAAAGGCATGACATAATAATAAAGCTGTTTAAATGCACTGTCAACTTAGTGTATGCAAACTTCTGACCCACTGGAATTGTGATACAGTGAATTATAAGTGAAATAATCTGTCTGTAAACAATTGTTGGAAAAATGACTTGTATCATGCACAAAGTAGATGTCCTAACCGACTTGCCAAATCTATAGTTTGTTTACAAGAATTTTGTGGAGTGTATGTAAACTTCCAACTTCAACTGTAACTGTCTGTTACTGTACATGCAATATGCTTTGTGGACTTCACTGGACAGAGGTTGCTATCTGGTGTTGTGTTAAAACAAAGGTTTATTCAGCCACTGTGTCATCTTATTGTCTCGGCCTTTAGGCCTATATTTCACAGTCACAAGGGATATGAACTAACAGGTTATAGAGCAAACAATGCAATTACAGCAACACATAGGTTGTAATATGGCTTTTCTTTATGGGGCTTCCCCAGTGAATTTACTCACACACCGATACTGGTTCAGAGTATATTTTCTGGGCCATATCTCAACTATGCAAACCTCTCTGAATCAATCTGTGACCTCTACAGTAAGAAAATGAACATCAACCTCTTGTTCTCCTCTAAATGTCACCCAGTCAAGCTCCATTGGGCTAGAATATTAATATCCTTTGAATATGTATGTATGGATTTAAGTGTGTTGCTAAAAATGGTAGTTCCATCTTACTTACAGTTTCAAACTGTCATGTTTTGTGATGCTGTGTTTGATTCACAGGGTGAAGCATTCATTAGTTTGACAGCACCGGATGGGACGAACAAGCCTTGAGACAGGAGGCTTGTCATGCATGAATGTTACTTGCAAAATATATATATTTTTAAGAATGATAATTGCGTTTGTGGGGCTTTGGTGTCATTAGCATTCTAAGTGTGATACATTTCGAGGAGTGTGTTTGTAACTGAGGTGCCTCTGATGCTGGAACCAATGTCATTGGCATGCATGAGCATCTCTCCTTTGTTGAAGCGTCTCACTGTGCTGTCTGACATGAAGATGGCTAAAACCCACAATGGAAGACAATGCTGGGAGAAATGGCACAAGGGCTTTAAAGGACTTCCAGGAAACATTTTACATCAACAATGAGTTGGAATTAGCAAAAATTCTATATTTTTTTAGAGCTGAAATCAGTTGCTTTTAGCAGTGAACTCCAAGTTGAGGATATGATTATATTGTTATACACTGTGAGTGCACTCCCATACTGTAGCTCTTGACATTTGTCCTGTATGTTCACAAATTTGAAGCTCTTACAAATGGTAATTACAGAGTGATATTTGATTACAAGAACACTTGTCATAGTTAACAACATCATTAACTATTGTCATTATAAGATCAAAACAGAAGTTTTAAGATGAATTTATGTGTAGAAAATTCTGGAAATGAACACTTTGTAATATTGTAGTAAATGTTAGTATTTGAAAAATATCCTAAAGATGAAATGGAATATAGGTATTTATTTATATTTTTTTAAATGTAGGTTATGTTGGTGGTTTGCAATCATGCAGACCTGGTACTGCTTTAATAGGCTACACCTGAGGGATAGACTTATGCTACATTACAAGTTGTTAGTTTGATTTATAAAATAAAAGCTATGTACTTTAACAAACTAAAGGTGCAGGTCTCTGGAGAAATCAGTTTGCGCGACGAATCCCCAAATGAATTATGTGTAGTGTGATACAATAGCCAGCCGGCTGATGGATCACCACATGAAACAAAGCTAACAGATGCAGTGTAAACACACACACACACACACACACACACACACACACACACACACACACACACACACACACACACTGTACAGATAAACAAAGCACAATTGTTTGATTTTGCAGCATCTTGAGACTGGCATTCAATTATTGCGTACTCAAGTGGTTGGTGATTTATCACACATTTCTTATGCTTTCCCTCACTGTTTCCTTTCTTTCTCTCCTTAGAATAAAATGTGTATTGCAGTGCTAGTGCTGTCAACTATGTATGCATTTTTATACGTATCTTTATATTGCAACTCTCTGTTGCACAAACTGTCACTCTCATAAATTCCTGTCATCCCTATCAACGACAAACAAGACCAGACCCAGAAACAAATAGGGTTGCGGTCAGACTGCAATACACAGATAAGTATTGAACACAACACTGTTACGGCTAAATCTGTGCCAGCATTGGTTTCAGACATTTGTCATTGGTTTTAAACACATGCAAATGTGCTTTGGGATAAGATAGAGCATCGCCTTGTAAGAATCGACAGCAGGGAATGGGTCTTTTGTCCTGCTGACAGATATCTTGCTTTTTCCCTCGGATGTAAACCATTGGCTTTGTACCACAGTAAACAACTGCATGCAATCAAGGATGTAATCAAGAATTACAATGGACATCCAACACTCTGGAATAATATGGTCTCTGAGAAATTGACTATAAAACAGAAAGCAACATCAAACACATCCCGTAATGTTGCAATCTTTAAAATGTTCTATGACTTCCTTGGTTGTTCTTTTTATGATCAAGGGCTATAAAAGCAGAACTATCAACATGCACACAGTGAAATTGTGAGCCCATTTTGTAGCACAATGTTTTTTTAAACTTGAATTAAGAGATAGAGGTAGAACACTGCACACACAGGAAGGATGGAAAGCCTTAGAGGGATGTAAAGACTGTTTCTCTTGTTTCCTCTAGCCAGTGGTGGAGAGGAGAGGTGAGTGGACTGATTGTTCCTGTCTGTGTCTGTGCGACTGTATTGCCAAACACTCTGAAAGCTGGAGTAGTGATGATTAGCTCTAGGCCTCCTCTTAAAACCCATGCCTTGCACTCTTTTCCCCTCCACCAGTGTTAACTCAATTCATCTGGTATGGCTTAAAATAAAATTTAAGCCATATCAATATGGCTGTGTTAAGACAGGCAGCCCAATTCCGATTTTTGTCTCACTAATTGGTCTTTTGACCAATCAAACCAGCTCTGAAAGAGATCTGATGTGAACATATCTGATGCGATTGGTCAAAATACCAATTATTGGGAAAAACATCTGAATTGGACTGCCTCTACCAAGCAGACCAGATAAATGTACTGCACGGTTGTCCATTCACATTTTCAAAAGACACTCAGCAACTACAAAGCACCAACATATGCCCTGGGAAAGCTATTTTAAACACTAAAACATTTAGGGTAATTATGGTGCTGTTGAGCATTATGAATCAGTGTGTCTATACGATGAGCTCTTTCACAGCATCTGGATAAATCAGCACAGGTAGCTAATAGTGATATCAAATTCTGACCTAAACCGATATCAAGTATTGCTCAATAATTTTCGGACCTGGACATCAGTACACGTATAGAGGACTGATTGAGTGCTTTAGACACATCAAATACAGGTAACGTATTTACCTGTCTACACGTACATTTCTTATGTCAGTACATCACTGGTGCCAAGCTTCCTGCCACCTAGGATCTCTATACCAGGCAGTGTCAGAGGAAGGCCCTAAACATTGTCAAAGACTCCAGCCACCTTAGTTATAGACTGTTCTCTCTACTACCGCATGGCAAGCGGTACTGGAGCGCCAAGTCTAGGTCCAAGAGGCTTCTAAACAGCTTCTACCTCCAAGCCATAAGACTCCTGAACACCTAATCAAATGGCTACCCAGACTATTT
Organism: Oncorhynchus clarkii lewisi; assembly: GCF_045791955.1. Taxonomy (NCBI): domain Eukaryota; kingdom Metazoa; phylum Chordata; class Actinopteri; order Salmoniformes; family Salmonidae; genus Oncorhynchus; species Oncorhynchus clarkii. Next base: position 64,991,907 of record NC_092148.1, read on the forward strand.
GCATTGCCCCCCCCCCCCTCTTTTATACCACTGCTACTCTCTGTTGTTATCATCTATGCACAGTCACTTTAATAACTCTACCTACATGTACATATTACCTCAACTAACCGGTGCCCCCACACATTAACTCTGTTCCCGTACCCCCATGTATATAGTCTCGCTATTGTTATTTTACTGCTACTCTTAATTACTTGTTACTTTTATTTCTTAATCTTATCCATATTTTTTAAAACTGCATTGTTGGTTAGGGACTCACTGTTGTTTCACTGTTGTAGTCGGCGCATGTGACTATTAACATTTGATTTGATGTTTTCCCTGTAAAGAAATAAAGTGAAAATGACACCATGTCTGGATTATTATCTGAAAAATAATTTTATTTCCAGAGTAAAATAAATTATATCCTGCCATACAAAAAAGTGTAAGAAAAGGGACAATGCTAAAAGTTTTGCTGTAGAGAAACTGTAAAAGAAGTTAGGTGTGCCATCAGGCCTTGAGGGTCTTCAAAAAATGATGTCAAGGGATAACAAAATAAGACTGCCTATTACCTTGTAGGATTATCAGCCATTGCATATAAATTACTCCCAGTACCTTTTGTGTGAATTCACATGCAGATTCTGCATGCTCTGAAGTAACAAGCAGTTCTGCTCTGCCCTACGCAAAGCACTGGTGTAGTTGGCTTTGAACTTTGTTTCTTATTCCTCTCTTGTTATGACATTGGCTCCCATTTTGTGTGATGCATATCACAACTAAATCTTTTTTTATATAATTAAATCAAATTCCTATATTATCATCTCAGTTTAGTTCATTCTAATACAACATTCTGAACCTCACATATACAGTACAAATATATAAACTTCAATCTTCATTGTTTAGCTTGAAGAGATGTCATAATAACACACACAGAAAGACTTGTTGATTTTCCATTCTTTGCTTTTCTACTATGGTGCAAAAGCCCCCCTCAAAACATAAATAATACTTCTTATCTGGATAGTCCCTCATATTAAGACATATTAGGGTTAAATAAACTAAGCAAATAAAACATGTAAATAGAAAGGCAAAGACACTTTTACAACATTCAGAAAGGACTGTGCAAAAAGACAGATTTATCTCTTTCACAATGATAGAAATGTATATGAATAATATAACATTTGAACCCATAGAAAGACAAACTCAATTCTATGTTTATAGTCAGAAACAGTGTCTGTGTTCCAGTAAGAGTACTGTTTTTGTACAGTGTATGCTGACATTAACACCATTTCAGCTACTACCACTGAACTTCATTCTGACACTGAATGCATACAGTAACGTTAGAACATTGTCCTATATAAGCGCTCTACTTTCTCCACTATATAGTACATGAGAAAGCTCTCTGTTTGTTTCATCAAAATAAAACGTATATTATGCAACACATAATGACACAACATCTCTTTATTGATATATTCTTGGCAACGTGGAGAAACGTCCTATCATTTATACTTATGTCTTGGTTCCATGGTGGAAGGGAACGAAATGTAACCCATAGTGAAACTGACCAAACAGGTCCCGTCATTTTCAGTGACTGGATCCATGTTATACTCGAGCGAGTAGAAGTATGGCGCCTATAACAGTAGCATAATATTGACCATCTAATCACCTAGGAGCAGGACAGAGCCAGACAGTAGTTGTCTTCTACTAACAATCACAACAGAGTTCACTGGTACTGGACTATACCCTTGCTGATAACACCTCTACAAACAAAATGGCCTCTATCAAAGGTTACCAAGGAGAAGAGAGCAGCAACAGTCTTCTAGGGCCCGTATAGGACTTCAGATAGAAAACATTCTAATGTTGAATAAAAAAAAAATACAAAGGAGGATGATCGTCATTTATGAACTTATTTAATAATGAATGTAGCAGATAGTCCTTTGGATGGTTCAGAAACTATAAAACCGACTCCATGTTTTCGCACAACTCATGGTCCTCTAGGTTGTATATAAACGTTGTCTTGTTTGGGATCTGACTCCCATCCTTCATGTTGTCCATTGTGAGACTGGAGGGGAACAGTTCGGTTGGTGTCGTATAGCCCTCATGATTTTTTATGTATTTCTTATAGTTCTTGCGTAAACAGTACCAGGTGGTGGTGTACAGAATGAAGGCGGTGACCTTAAGACCGATGGCCAGGCTCACGTACAGATGTCTGTAGGCGATATTGTCGTACAGCAGGCAGGCTCCCTTATCCCCACACTCTGTACTCCAGAAAAGGCAAGTTGAGTCAATCCCAGCACCAAAGATCAGAGGAGGGGGGATGAATCCTACAAAACAGGTGAGGAGAGGATTACATCAGCAACACAAGCTTTTCATCTCTACAAGTGAAGAAATCAATACTTTAGCCTTAACATTACACCAGTACTGGTCGACAAACTGTAGCATCTGAAACCCCAGTATGTTTGATTTATAAACAAAGTAATGTAACAGTGCAACCTGACTAGTTCAGATGTAAGTGTAACAGTACTATAACTAACCAAGTAGTCGCAGCAAGAGAAACAAAACTCCAAGAGCATATGATTTCAGCTCAGGGCTCACAGTCCTAGGAAGAGAAGGAGAAACAGTATTTGTTACACACAGGAAAGAGAAAGATGTCTGAGTAAAGTACACCCTCTCTACATTTTGACTGGGTTCTACTGGCCATGTTATGGCATGGTGTTAAGGTGATTTCCAGTGGTGTTACCTGATGAGGATGATGACGGAGGGTGTCTGAGCCATGGAGCCGATCATACAGCAGGCACAGATGACACAGAGGAAGGTGAGGAAGGCCTCCTGGCAGCCTGGACTGGGACACTTCCCTGGGACAGCTGTGGCCATTTCACTGTCATTTGATATACATGTACACCCTGTCAAATTCTGAAGACAAGAGAATAGGTATATCTGCATTAGTATTACTTTATGTGACAACAAGCCAGATGAACACAGATACAACACGGCATTCTCACATCTCTTCCATCTTTCTATATGTAGGTTGTTGGGGAAATGTAAAATGGCGAATGGTGGTGACTCTGTTTGTGCAGTGATAATAACAATCCAGAGATTTCATATGTAGAAAGGTCACTGCTCTGACTACACACAGTAACACAGAGAAAATACCTATGGTTCATAAAAGTGAGAGGAGTGTGATAAAGAACATTCATCCACAGCCTGCTTCGGTTCACAGCATGGGGCGAAGCATCTAAATACAGAGTAAGTTGTAACGATGAAGACCATCTAGTTGTAGGATCTCTAGACGCAACATTGCCATTGAAAAGCTAAGGATTTGTCACAGTTTGATGTGCATGAAGGCCATGATGGAAGTCACTTTGGTTTAATTAAGAGTAACATAACATCAGGGCATCTGTATGGTACATGGGAGCATTGGAGACAACATACTCTACTGGTCCACAGTTGCTCATAAGACAGAACATTGTGTCCATTCCCAGGGATTCTATTTCTAGGATGGCTGCTCTGTTCTTTAATGATCTAGCATTTGGGCTGTGGTGAATGCCTCTATCTATCACAGGACATAATGGGAAGCAGAGAGGTGTGGGTGGAAGGCTTCCAGGGTAATGACCTGAGCCAGAGGGGGGTAGATGCCTGTGCTCACTGTTGTAGTGCAGCCTGCAAAGCAGGAGGACAGGTAGGTGACTCCGTTGGAGCCGCACACCGGGCTGACTGAGGAGGTGTAGCAGTTACAGTTACTCATGCAGGGGACCTCTGGTTTCTCGCCCACCTGCAGTGTCCTGGAGAGAGAGGGAGAGAAAGAAAGAGAGAGGAAGCGAGAGAGATACAAACAGCTGTTCAGACTATACTGTGTACATATAGGAATGCTACTATGTCCCTAAATAAACAAGTTAAACAGTGCAAAGCACATTTCCAGTTGGTGAGTGTAGGGTAAGTTGAGCCAAATGGGACGTTGAGCCATCCCTGTTTCTAGGAAATCATAGACAAATGAATCATTTGACCAAATATTTAAAAAAGGGGTCATAATTTCATGGAGTTTGTGAAGAAAGAAACTACAAGGAAAGATTGGTAAGCAAGTTAAGTCCAAAAAACAGATTTTCACAAAGTCAAATACATTTTTTGTGTTAGATTGTTCTATAAATCAGTTGGGGTCTCTATAAGCTTCAATATGAGGTCCTAAACCTAGCATGAAAGTGCATCCTTGTAGCTGTGTTGTCTAATATAGTCAAAATGCTTGCCTTTGGGTAAATTGAGCCAAAGGCCATGAGCTAAGTTGAGCCAATGGTTGAGCAGTTGGCAAGTTGAGCAAATTGAAGTGTCCCAGGCGTAATGCAAGGCATTATGAAATGAGTTGCAAAATGAATAGGAAATATAGTCAAGACATTGACAAGGTTATAAATAATGATTTTTAATTGAAGTAATAATTGTGTCCTTCAAACTTTGCTTTCATCAAAGAATCCTCCATTTGCAGCAATTACAGCCTTGCAGACCTTTGGCATTCTAGTTGTCAATTTGTTGAGGTAATCTGAAGAGATTTCACCCCTTCCTGAAGCACCTCCCACAAGTTGGATTGGCTTGATGGGCATTTCTTACGTACCATATGGTCTAGCTGCTCCCACAGCATCTCAATAGGGTTGAGATCCGGTGACTGTGCTGGCCACTCCATTATAGACAGAATACCAGCTGACTGCTTCATCCCTAAATAGTTCTTGCATAGTTTGGAGCTGTGCATTGGGTCATTGTCCTGTTGCAAGAGGAAATTGGCTCCAATTAAGCGCCGTCCACAGGGTATGGCATGGCGTTGCAAAATGGAGTGATAGCCTTCCTTCTTCAAGTCCCCTTTTACCCTGTACAAATCTTCCACTTTACCACCACCAAAGCACCCCCAGACCATCACATAGCGCCTAGACTTGGCGCTCCGGACCCGCTTGCCATGCGGTAGCAGAGAGAACAGTCTATGACTGGGGTGGCTGGAGTCTTTGACAATTTTTCAGTCCTCCTTTTCCTGTAGTCAACAATCATCTCCTTTGTCTTGATTACGTTGAGGGATAGGTTGCTATTCTGGCACCACCCGGCCAGGTTTCTGACTTCCTCTCTATATTCTGTCTCATCGTTGTCAGTGATCAGGCCTACCACTGTTGTGTCATCTGCAAACTTAATGATGCAGTTGGAGTCGTGTCTGGCCATGCAGACGTGGGTGAATAGGGAGTACAGAAGGGGACTGAGCATGCACCCCTAAGGGGCTCCAGTGTTGAGGATCAGCGTGGCAGATGTGTTGTTTCCTACCCCTACCACCTGGGGGGGCCCGTCAGGAAATCCAGGATCCAGTTGCAGAGGGAGGTGTTTAGTACCAGGGTCCTTAGCTTAGTGAGGAGCTTTGTGGGCACTATGGTGTTGAATGCTGAGCTGTAGTCAATGAACAGCATTCTCACGTAGGTGTTCCTTTTGTCCAGGTAGGAAAGGGCAGTGTGGAGTGCAATAGAGATTGCATCATCGGTTGATCTGTTTGAGCGGGAATACAAATTGAAGTGGGTCTAGGGTTTCTGGGATAATGGTGTTAAAGTGAGCCATGACCAGCCTTTCAAAACACTTTATGGTTACCAATGTGAGTGCTACCGGTCTGTAGTCATTTAGGCAGGTTGCCTTAGTGTTCTTGGACACAGGGACTATGGTGGTCTGCTTGAAACATGTTGGCATTACAGACTCAATCAGGGACATGTTGAAAATGTCAGTGAAGACACCTGCCAGTTGGTCAGCGCATGCCCAGAGCACACGTCCTGGTAATATGTCTGGCCCTGCGGCCTTGTGAATGTTGGCCTGGTTAAAGGTCTTACTCACATCGGCTGCAGAGAGAGTGATCACACAGTCGTCCGGAACAGCTGATGCTCTCATGCATGTTTCAGTGTTGCTTGCCTCGAAGTGAGTATAGACGTAGTTTAGCTCGTCTGGTAGGCTCATGTCTCTGGGCAGCTCTCGGCTGTGCTTCCCTTTGTAGTCAGTAATTGTTTGCAGGCCCTGCCACATCCGACGAGCGTCGGAGCCGGTGTAGTACGATTCAATCTTAGTCCTGTATTGGCACTTGCCTGTTTGATGGTTCGTCTGAGGTCGTAGCGGGATTTCTTATAAGCGTCTGGGTTAGAGTCCCGCTCCTTGAAAGTGGCAGCTCTAGCCTTTAGCTCAGTGTGGATGTTGCCTGTAATCCATGGTTTCTGGTTGGGGTATGTACGTACAGTCACTGTGGGGACAATGTCATCGATGCACTTATTGATGAAGCCAATGACTGATGTGGTGTACTCCTCAATGCCATCGGAGGAATCCCGGAACATATTCCAGTCTGTGCAAGCAAAACAGTCCTGTTGTTTAGCATCTGCATCATCTGACCACTTCTTTATTGACTGAGTCACTGGTGCTTCCTGCTTTAGTTTATGCCTGTAAGCAGGAATCAGGAGGATGGAATTATGGTCAGATGAGGGGGCGAGTGTTGCTGATAATGGGCCTCTGTACACCTATGTAGATATTCCATTTTAAAAAATCTGTCGTTTCAATAGTCATTTACAACATTAACAGTGTCTACACTGTATTTATGATCAATTTGATGTTATTTTAAAATGGACAAAACATTTGCTTATCTTTCAAAAACAAGAACATTTCTAAGTGACCACAAACTTTTGAACGGTAGTGTATGTAGATATCTTTGTTAGAAAGAATACTATATTTTCCTTGACAGAATGATGCTGAATAGTTCAACTTACCCCACATTCCCCTACAAGCTATTATCCTATAATTGTTATTTTAAAAAATACAAATATAAAAATAAAAAATGGGTGGAAACAGATTTAGTAAAACTTATATTCTGACAAATGTTTCCGTAGTCAGAGTGTGGCTTTGTTCCCACTTTCATCAACCACCCTGCCCCCAACAGGAGCACTGCTATTACATATGCTAAACCAGTGTATGTACAGGCTGTTCTTACTCGTTGCCATAGGGGATGGTCACCCCAGCGACAGGTCCTGTGTCACAACCAAGGAAGAGGAAGGAGACGTAGCAGGCGGTGGAGATCAGGTTGACCAGCATGGCCATGCGAATGGCCCCCAGGGCAGAGAGGTTCAGCTTCTTGACCAGCAGCCCCCCCAGGAATATGCCCAGACAAGCACAGGGGATGGCCGTCATACCTGGAGAGTTAATACCACCAGGTTAAGCTAATCTCCTTCTCATATACTGCACTGATGCTTCTCATTGTACTGCTCTCTGTCTACTGTGTGGCACCAGGGGGTCTGGGGCTGTATGTATGTGTGTGTATGTGAGAGAGAATGTGTGTGTGTCGTGCATGTGCATGCCACTCACCTAGTAGTTGATTGGCTGAAGAGGTTGTGAGGTTAAACTGCTGCTCCAGGTACTTCCCCAGGAAGGCAGCGAAGCCAGCCACTACACCAATCTCCATACAGGCAGCCAGCGTGATGCAGGTATACACTGGGTTGGACAGGAGGTGCTTGGTCACTTTAGGGATCACTGAAAAGAGAAGATCCTTAATATAAAAGCGTCACATGGACACAGACATCTCTCTCTCGCTATAAATAAAAAATCTGCCAGTTACACTAAACTGGTGAAAGGTTCATATAAAAATCTGAAAACATTTTGTAATTTGTATGTAGTAAAAAGCTACATCATTTCAGTAGAAGCAGAGGATTTAAGTCCCTTGCTTTCTTTTCTCATAACAGACAACATATATCGTACACTACCCCCAGATGACTTATCAGACTCAACAGTCCAGACTTTACAAAACAGAATCTGGAACTGTGTTTTTCAAATCGCAGTTTTGAGAAAGAACATTTTCATGAAATAAAGTAATCCTACAGCAATGGGAAATGTGAATTATTATGTGGATAATAATGTATTTAAAAAAGTTGCGAGGGTAGATACATTTTTCGTTAGGGCAAATCAAGTCTGACATTTTTAAGTGGAAATTACTAACCTTAGAAGCCTTTAAAAATCTTGAATATACTACAAGTTTGCATTTCCTGAGGTGCAGGAAAATTCGCAGCAAAAAAGTTGGTGGTTGAAGATATCCCTCTAGTGGTGTGGGGGCTGTGCTTTGGCAAAGTGGGGGGGGGTTATGTCCTGCCTGTTTGGCCCTGTCCGGAGGTATCGTCGGACGGGGCCACAGTGTCTCCCGACCCCTCCTGTCTCAGCCTCCAGTATTTATGCTGCAGTAGTTTATGTGTCGGGGGGCTAGGGTCAGTCTGTTATATCTGGAGTATTTATCCTGTCTTATCTGGAGTCCTGTGCAAATTTAAGTATGCTCTCTCTACTTCTCTCTTTCTCTCTCTCTCTTTCGGAGGACCTGAACCCTAGGACCATGCCTCAGGACTACCTGGCCTGATGACTCCTTGTTGTCCCCAGTCCACCTGGCCGTGCTGCTGCTCCAGTTTCAACTGTTCTGCCTGCGGCTATGGAACCCTGACCTGTTCACCGGATGTGCTAGCTTGTCCCAGACCTGCTGTTTTCAACTCTCTAGAGACAGCAGGAGTGGTAGAGATACTCTGAATGATCGGCTATGAAAAGCCAACTGACATTTACTCCTGAGGTGCTGACCTGTTGCACCCTCGACAACCACTGTGATTATTATTATTTGACCCTGCTGGTCATCTATGAACATTTGAACATTGTGGCCATGTTGTTATAATCTCCACCCGGCACAGCCAGAAGAGGACTGGCCACCCCTCACAGCCTGGTTCCTCTCTAGGTTTCTTCCTAGGTTCTGGCCTTTCTAGGGAGTTTTTCCTAGCCACTGTGCTTTTACACCTGCATTGTTTGGGGTTTTAGGCTGACAGTGAATTATAAGTGAAATAATCTGTCTGTAAACAATTGTTGGAAAAATTACTTGTGTCTAGGCTGGGTTTCTGTACAGCACTTTGTGACATCAGCTGATGTAAGAAGGGCTTTATAAATACATTTGATTTGAAATACATTTCAACGCAGTTTTTCAACTTAGTGTATGTAAACTTCTGACCCACTGGAATTGTGATACAGTGAATTATAAGTGAAATAATCTGTCTATAAACAATTGTTGGAAAAATGACTTGTGTCATGCACAAAGTAGATGTCCTAACCGACTTGCCAAAACTATAGTTTGTTAATTAACAAGAAATTTGTGGAGTGGTTGAAAAATGAGCTTTAATGACTCCAACCAAAGTGTATGTAAATTTCCGACTTCAACTGTACCTACCTCAATTACCTCATAGCCCTACAAATCAACTCGGTACTGGTAACCAGTGTATATGGACAAGTTGTCCTTACTTATTGTGTATTTTTTCAAACATTTTCTCTCTGCATTGTTGGGAAGGGTCCGTAAGTAAGCATGTCACTGAATTAACAAATATATATATATTAGGATGAGCAATGTCGGAATGGCATTGACTAAAATACAGTAAAATACAGCATATACATATGAAATTAGTAAAGCAGTATGTAAACATTATTAAAGTGACCAGTGATTCCATTTCTATGTACATAGGGCAGCAGCCTCTAAGGTGCAGTGTTGAGTAACTGGGTGGTAGCTGGCTAGTGATGGCTATTTAACAGTCAGACAGCCTTGAGATAGAAGCTGTTTTTCAGTCTCTCAGTCCCAGCTTTGGTGCACCTGCACTGACCTCACCTTCTGGATGATAGCGGGGTGAACAGGCCGTGGCTCGGGTGGTTGATGTCCTTGATGATATTTTTGGCCTTCCTGTGACATTGGGTGCTGTAAGTGTCCTGGAACGCAGGCAGAATGCTCCCGGTGATGCGTTGGGCATACCGCACCACCCTCTGGAGAGCCCTGCGGTTGCGGGCGGTGCAGTTGCCATATCAGGTGGTGATACAGCCTGACAGGATGCTTTTAATTGTGCATCTGTAAAAGTTTGTGAGGGTCTTAGGGGCCAAGCCAAATTTTTTCAGCCTGCTGAGGTTGAAGAGGCGCTGTTGTGCCTTCTTCACCACACTGTCTGTGTGGGTGGACCATTTCAAATTGTCAGTGATGTGTACTCCAAGGAACTTGAAGCTTTTCACCTTCTCCACTGTGGTCCCGTCGATGTGGATAGAGGCGTGCTCCCTCTGCTGTTTCCTGAAGTCTACAAGAGAGAGATTGAATATGTACGTAAACACTCCAGCCAGCTGGTCTGCGAAAGCTCTGAGGAGGAGTTTAGGGATGATGTCGGGGCCGCAGACTTGCGAGGGTTAACATGCTTAAATGCCTAACTCACGTCGGCCACAGAGAGCTAGAGCCCACAGTCCTTGAATGCTGCCATCTATCCACTGTTTCTGGTTTGGGTAGGTTTTTAATAGTCACAGAGGGAACAATGTCCCCATACACTTCCTGATGAACTCAGTCACTGTGTCCGTGTATACGTCAGTGTTATTCTCAGAGGATACCTGGAACATATCCCAGTCCGCATGATCAAAACAATCTTGAAGAATGGATTCCGATTGGTCAGACCAATGTTGAATAGACCTTAGCATGGGTACTTCCTGTTTGAGTTTCTGCCTATAGGAAGGGACGAGTAGGATGGAGTCGTGATCTGATTTGCCGAAGGGAGTGTGGGGGCGGGCCTTGTAGCCATCCCGGAAGGGGGAGTCACAATGGTCGAGTTTTTGATGCGCGAGTACTTCAGACAATGTGTTGATAGAACTTCAGTAACATTTTCCTCAAATTTGCTTTGTTAAAATCCTCAGCAACAATAAATGCGGCCTCAGGATATGTTGTTTCCAGTTTGTTCCTTGAGGATCGTCATGGTATCGGCTTGAGGGGGAATATACTCTTGGGAGGTAATACGGTCAGCATTTGATTGTGAGGTACTCTAATAAATCATGGTGGGATACAGATGGAGAACAAGTGCTGTGCTACACCATATACAATACATAACAAGTGTTAATTTAACAGAACAAATACTAAATGCAATATAAATGGACAGAAAAAAGAAAAAAAAACTCACCTCTGAGCTGCTGAAAGCAGGTGGGGCCGTTGACAGGCTCATGGTTATTGTGTACGACCCCGTTGCTTGACTTGGGCATCTCATTATAGTCCAGGGGCAGAGAGGTAGAGGGGAGCATGGCCTGTTCACTTTCCCCTCCACCGTCCTTGTCCTTCTCTCGGTCTGACAGGGTTTGGGGGAAGCCAAACATGAAGAGGGATGAGAAAAAGAGCAAGGCACCACACAGGAGGAAGCCTCCCCACCAGGCTCCGATCCACCGAGGGTCATCAGAAGTGATGTCCAGTTTACCTGTGCAGACAAACACTAATCAGACTAAATATTGAGAGGAAAATATTTGCCTCTTGACTTATATTCAACTACCGAGGAATTCCAATGTTAGATTCTAGAGGGAGAGTGTTAATTTAACAATTAGATTATAGGCTCATAATTCAATTATAATTATATAATGTTAATAAACCAAATTAACATTATTTTGGCTTACCTTGAATAACAAAGTACTTAGCTCTAATTATGTGTTGCTAGGTTAATGGACTTCTTAATTGCTTTTCCATAGAACAGTGTTGGGAGTGATGTGAGGTTGTATTTCCCAGTAACTCACTGGTGTCGATAAAGAGGAAGTCCACATAGAACTTGGTGCAGAGGGACCCCAGAAGGAAACCACAGGCAGGCCCAAACACCAAAGTAGAAAAGACGATCCCTGGAATGACATGGAGACAAATAGAGAGATAAGGCTTTATAGTAGTACAGTAGACAACATGTTAACTATCTCATGGATGAAATGTAACAATTCTAAACTCAACCACAAGGTGGTGAACCATGTTCACTAATCAATGGCTTTTTCCAGAGGGCAGTATGGGGCAAGCTTTATAATGCAGTGGGCCGTAATCAAGGGACTATTTATTGTAAGGACAAATGTTGTATTTAAGCATGCTATGTAAATAATTACGCAAAAAAAAAAAATGAGCCACAGTCAAGGAAACTGTATTGAACTGCACTTAAACATGTGTATCACCTCTGATCCCAACCAGACAGATTTGGACAATCATCAACCCACTGATGCCAAACAATAATGAGAGAAATTATACTTGCTCTACATACTGTGCATATCGAAAAAAAAAAAAAAAAAAAAAAAAAATTTATATAAAAGAGACCTACTATAAAACAGTCAAAATCTACAAACTTCCCAGATCTAATAGTGTGACCAGCTGAAGCAGGACTGTGGGACCACACATCCTCATTAAAGTGTTATCTGTCAGAGGGTGGATGAGAGCCTGGCACACAGAGTCAGACAGACAGAGGTGGACAAAGAGCCAGCGCTTATGAAGACCTGGGAGGCTTTATTTGGTCACCTAATCTCCTTTTATCTTTCGACACATTGTCTCATTTAATGTAAACTGATTGATTGAAAGTGGAAACAAAACATCACATTTTAATGTGTTAGTGAGACAGGCATTGGATATTATGGATAACGTGGGTTAAAGCAGTAAGCAGCTCCTGGACCAACTGACACTCCCCAGAGCCTCTAGCTGAAGCTCAGGCCAGTGCTGTGCTGTGGAGGCTCAGAGCCCATTGCCATGTTATTACTGAAATAAAATGACACTTAGCGTAACACTGAGCTTTGGCAGGTGCTGTTTGAAACGCCTGATGGGCAGACAGACATTGGGAGGGGGTTCGACAGGCAGCACTTCACCCAACACCCAATGGACTTCACCCAAGTCCATTCACAGCCAAAAAAACACAGATACTGTAAATGTCAGTCTCTCTTTTTCATCAGGCCTGCACAAGATAAAGTATGTTTGCCGAGTGTTTCCCTTTTCCCACTAGTGCATGGTAGTCAGATTATGCATTATGGGTGCATTATGGGTTTAAACCCTAAAATAGTCATGTTTTAATCCAGCAATGAGTTTACTGGAATTTCACTTTACTTTAAAATGTGCGAACAAAGGACAAACAAAATGATTACGAAACAGTGCTATTTCGGTTGAATCTATTCAGTTGTGCAACTGACTAGGTATCCCACTTCCCTTTCTAGAAAGTGCAGAGAACACTTAAGCAGAGGTGTGATATTACGCCCTAGCTGGTTGACTAATTGTGATGATTTAGAGATACACAAAAGCAGTAGCATTCCTTGCTATCCCAGCTCCCTTTGCAGTTGTGCTCCATTAAAGCGAGGGGCGGAGAGAGGAAGGGAAGGGAGCAGGAGCACGACTGAGTGGAGCACCCGCCTGACATTTGTGGTGCTGGCTCCGGGTCAGCCCTAGCACCGATGGGAACCCAGCTCCAGTCAGCATGACAGATGTTATGCATACACCTCGAGCAGCCAATTAATGAGCATGTATGGAAAAAAGCATGTATGGAAAAAATGAGTCAGTTTCACCATTCACCAAATCATTTTTGGCCGATACTGATATCCGATATTTTCCTTGCCAAAAAGAAAACGACACCGATAACCGATATTTAACATTTTAGCGGCGTTTTAAGCATTCGAGTACAGTTAAATAGTTGAAACACACACACACACACACACATATTTCTTTCACTTACTGTTTCGTTGTTCATTTATTCAGTCTCACCAGGATTTCATCGTGCATGTCAAGCAGTGAAGTTTCAGCTCTGTCTGTCTGTGGCCTCTCTTCCTCAGTGTGCACTGTCACTGTGTCCGTTTCCATCTTGTCCAGCCATGTCTGTAACATTTCACATAAACCCTGTTTCTTGTCTGCATTGAAGTAGCGGTCCTTGTACCTAGCATTGAGCATGGTGTCGACAAAGTAGAGGTTCAGAGAGAATGCCATCGAATCCCTTGTTCACAGCCTCTAGTAGAGTTTTCCACGTTAACCTGATGGTCTGTGTTGGCATTTTTGTTGAGCAGGTGTTTCAATGCATTGACAGGGTATCACGTCTGCTGCAGACACAGTTGACCTTATTTCTCGAGTCAATTGTTCGAATGGAGCCAGGAGTGTTCATTTCCCAAGTTTCAAACATGTTCTCAAATGCCATTGAAATGTCAGCAGCGGTATGAGAACCAGCACATTCTTGAGCATACAATACAGCTTTCCTCAGTAGGACATCCTCGTGGACCCACTGTGCTGTCAGAATCATAATGCTCATGGGGCTGACATCGCTGGTCCAAATACCAGTCATGAAGCTAATAGCAGTGACGCCCATATCAAGTAGTTCATGGATGCTGTGTAACTCCGGTAGGGCAGCATGAAAAATAGCGGAAGTGTTTACCGGTGCTCGACCAGTCGGCAAAAGCCAACATCATCCACGACAGAGAACGGTTGATTGTCAAGGGCAATGAATCCCATTATCTTGGCATTCGTCTTTGAGTTGTCTCGCTGAAATGTTCTTACTCTTTCAAATGACTGCTCTACTTGTTGACTGCTCAATCCACACAGCAGACATTGTGAGCTAGGTTAGGAATGTGTTGCATGTGTAGCTCTATATTTTTTGTCCTTAAGTCATCTATCTACGTTATATAGGTATGCACGTCTGATTTGACATCGGTTTTGCACATCAGCATTAAACTAGACATCGGGCCAATGACGATGTTGACATTTTTAGCTAATATCGGCCGATTCCAATATGCTTACCGATATATCGTGCATCCCTAGTATATACATGTACATCACTGTGAATACTGACAATGAGACCCTGCTTCCTGAACATACCACCATACCACTCAAACCTAAGTAGGAATTAAAATGCACATTCAAACACATCAGTTTTAGTGGTTTTTGTATTCCATAAGCTATATGTTTCACATTACTGGCTTGTAAGGTTTTTCTCTCAGTAAATGACTATGTTTCTCCTAGGCAAGGCACAGCAATAAAGTACTGCACATTGTTCCTGTCATAACACAGGACAAATCAGGTCACTTTGTCTGGATAAAGAGAGGAAAGTCTGGAGTGTTTGCTTTAGGGTTGTCAAGCTGGGAACAAAACATATTGCTTCTTCCTGAGACCTAGGAAAAACCCTGGTTGTCTGGGAGGTTGGCAGTAAGGCCAACATTGCCTGTTGGTTGAAGGCAAATAGAGACACAGCTACAGTGAGCTCCAAAAGTATTGGGACTGACAGATTTTTTGTTGTTTTGGCTCTGTACTCCAGCACTTTGAATTAGGAATTATATAATGAATTTGGGGTTAAAGTGCAGACTGTCAGCTTTAATTTGAGGGTATTTATCTATATCGGGTAAACGGTTTAGAAATTACAGCACGTATAGATGATTTCAACGTGCCCGGAAAATTATAATATCAGTCCCATGACTTGAATAGGATTTGTGCCACAAAACGTTAGCATGTGGAAACAGTGCCAGGGAAACTAAACCAAAGCATGGATTGCCGTCATAGTCCATAGACTGCTTACAGGGTAAAGAAACCAATATGGCATTTTGTAATTCGGGTGAACTATCCCTTTAAATAATAACGAGGTCCTTTGGCAATATTATTTCCCTTTTTCTTTGTTGGAACAAATTAAAATCACTCCCCCTATCCTACATTCGCCATGGTTCGCACTCTTCCTGCATCTGCATGAATGTTGCAGCATGTAGCTGGCATGGCAGCTGGTAGCTAGATAGCTAGCAAGATGGCAGAGACAATAGCCTTTATCGTGGAAGTATTCACATTATTTTAAATTGGTAGAAGAAAAGGACAGATGTTACCCCTCAAATCTTGACTGATGCTACTTGCAGGATTCACACGCAAACACAGGATCATCGGGTTCAGGCGATTGACCCATTCATTGTCTGGTAATAAAGCAAACAGCGTAGCTAGGTGATCAAATTAGGCTCAGTTGATAAGAAATTACATTTCTCCAGCTCTGTCTTCACAATAAAAGGAAAGGGCACTACAATTACACAATGTGATTATATAGCTTTACATAGAATCTCTCTGGCCAGTTCGTATGTGTGTAAAACAGTAGCCTCTTGTCCTTGTATTTGAGCTCTCCCTTTACTGCCAAAATGGTTTTATATTATTGATTTTAAGTATTGTAAAGGAGATATGGCGTCTGTCTTTATTACTTGAGCTGGTATAGCCCAGAGTTATAGATTAGGCTGTTGACGGTAGGATATGCAAGCCATTCAAAGATAGTCAATTGGGCATAAGAATGAATGACCAACACGTGCAAGGCCTCTTCAGAGGGTTTTCTGTTTTTGGTAACGCAAAAGTAATGTAACTAGTTACTTTCCATAGTAAGTAACGGTGTATCATAACAAGTTACTTTTATTGCAAGTAACATTGTAACACAACAAGTTACTTTTAAAAGTACCGTTCCCCAACACTGCTCTAGGATCAACCACTTTGTCTGTAGTCTTGAACCAGACTCCAGTAGTCTGTCATCTATTTCTCCAACCAGCTGTAACAACAATTGTTGATCTCTGACTGTGATTGAATAGCCTACAAGTCAATTCCAGTGAAACAATAACTTATGCACCGAATGATCACTCTTAGCTTCACCATGGTGTCCTACAGTAAGTAAGTCATTCCTGACAGACAAATAAAATACTACATGGAACAAAACTATTCCCAAAATAGTACATAGAGTTGTAAAAATGTAATAAAAGCAGGAGAGCGAAAGCAAAGGGAGCAGATTATGCCAATAAAGTTGTCATACTTGCTGACAGCGTTGTCAGGAGAAACTCCAGCACAGTTTCCATCTTGTGTATACACTAAATGGCCTGTTGTGCATCAAATTAGTGCTGTGCAGTCACTGTTTCAAGCTTTTCCTTAGAAACAGAGTGTTGTTTCCAAATAGCAACAACGCCACCATTGTTCTCACCACAGGAAACATCAAAGAAGAAAAACTCAGTTAGTGATATCACCTTTCAGAGGCTTGCCGTTTAAGCCGTCAGCATGCTTCAGTGCCGAACGAGTGAGCTCGCATACTCCCTTGAAAACAGCAATAGTACTGTTTGTCCATTTTTAGACACCGTAGCCAGTATATGCTTCCTCAAAATTGTCAGAATTAATTTAAGATAACGCCAGAAATCTGTCATTCATTTTGACGTTTTTGCCGAAGAGATCTTAGTCGCGCAATTTTACATCTAAGATGTGCAGTATTTTTCAATTAAAACGAGTCATCTCTCCTTGAATGACAACAAAGAATTTATTGAAGAATCGCTACAGTTGACCAATGACCAGCAAAGGGGCATAGACTTGGACTCCGAACCTCGGATTGCCTTCAGAAAAAATTCTGTGTTCCCGAACACCTGAAAAAAACCATCACCGAAGTCCAAAACAAACAAAAACGTCACAGAATGACATCATAATATATGCACAAACTCTATCAAACTGTTTTGGCTGGGAAGCATGCTGACACCTTTAAAGTAAGTCCATAATCACTCACTTACAGGCTCAAAGTTTAAACCAAACTCTCTGTTTTCAGAAACACTATCGCCTTGATAATCACACTCAACTATCCTACATCTGTTGCACAAGACATGTCATAAACCTAATATATTTCAACATTCAACCTTTTTCAAGGACCATGCCTTCTGTGCATCTGATAGTGAAAAAATGAGAGGTATATGATAAAAAAAAAAGTATTTTATTTTTCACCCCAATTGGTAGTAGTTACAGTCTTGTCTCATTGCTGCAACTCCCGTACTGGCTCGGGAGAGGCGAAGGTCGAGAGCCATGCGCCCTCCGAAACACAACCCAACAAAGCCGCACTGCTTCTTGACACAATGCCCATCCAACCCAGAAGCCAGCCGCACCAATGTGTCGGAGGAAACACTGCACACCTGGCGACTGTGTCAGCATGCACTGTGCCCGGCCCGCCACAGGAGTCGCTAGTGAGCGATGAGACAAGGATATCCCTGCTGGCCAAACCCTCCCTAACGCAGATGACGCTGGGCCAATTGTGCACCGTCCCATGGGCCTCCCGGTCGCGGCCAGCTGCGACAGAGCCGAGACTTGAACCCTGAATCTCTAGTGGCACAGCTAGCACTGCGATGCAGTGCCTTAGACCATTGCGCCACTCGGGAGGCCTGGGGGGCATATGATTTTGCTGTCATCCTGCAGGTTTAAGCGTTTCAGATGAGGAAAATAATGCTGAGACTTAACATTCCATGGCAGTGAACGCAAGACATTCTTAGTGATATGAACCTGGGACAGAAGCTACCCAGCCCTGCCTGAGTCACAACAAACAGAGAGCTGCAGGACTTCTACAGTGCTTCTAGCCATTCCCCCCTCCTTTTGTCTTATCTAGAAGACATGAAATGGCCAGCAAAACGGTCTAAGAGATGTTTTATTTTTTAGAGCTGTCAAAAGAAAAGCTCACTCTAAGGACAAGCAAGAACACCCAGTGTTTCTCTCTCCAGGCAGGCAGGTGCACCACATGAGCCTACCCCTCCCCTACTGAGGACAAACAGGCAGCCCCCACCTACTTCCCTCTCTCTCTCTCATCCTCATCTCAGAACAGTAGGTACAAAAGCAAGTGATCATCTCCCAAGTTCCTGACATCAAGCGGATAGGCCTCCTTTCACCTTTTCCATTTCGCTCTCTCTCCTTCCCTCTCTTCCTCTCACACTTTTCTGAGGAGCTCAGGTTCAACTCTGGGATAATGAATGTGGTGTGGCCGTATGTGAGAGGTGATTTTGCATGGTTCATTTATGAGATTTCCCTATAGGCCACCACTGACAGGCTTGGTTGCATGTTGCATGGCCTCTGGTTATTTCCCAACCATCTTGTGGGTGAACCAGTTCAAATGTTTTCAAACCTCAAGTCTTTAACCTCAAGTCTCAAGTCTGAGCATTGCTAGATGACAGTGATGGGAAGCATTTTACTCTGCATGGGGAGGTTACAGTACAAGCAAATGAGAATGAAAATAAGACATGCCTTAAACAAAAAATGACTTTCATTCATTTCAAGTTCTATGAAAACAGTTAAGACAAAACTGCTATATTATACTATGCAAGAGAAATAATGGACATTTTCATTTAATTAAATAAATCTTCATCTTAATTAAGGCCATAACCTGAGTCAAATGGTCTTGTTGGTAATCGTCCAAAATATTTCCCTTAATTGCCTCTGAAATCCAATTTTCTTCCAACAGTCCTGTTATAGAACAAGTACAAAACAAACTAATTTGTTCCTGTTGTACTTTGCTCGAGCATTTAAGTATCCCGTGAATTATACTCTCTGTAGAGCATGTCAGATGTAATTCAATAAAACCGCTGGGCTCTAGTCTTTCTGTCTTCCACTAATTTGCTTAGAGAGCAACAGAACCAGGCTGCACTTCCTGCTGTCTATAAATCACATCCTTTAGTGATATTAATTAACCCAGTGGTCCATACCACTGACCGACAGCACAGACTTTTTTGGGAAAATGAAAATGTTAGTCTCTATGCTCTATGTTGTAATAAATGCTGCATCTATGAACATAAAACAGGGGAAGGTTTGCATATCCTAAGATAATATGTAGTACTGGGTACTTCCAACAAACACAGATTCAGAAGTTCTAGATATCTGCTGAGGAGGGCTTTTCTTCCAGAGACGTAGGTTTAATAGAGATGCAATAGAAGTGGCAATGTCATGTCTAACATTGTAACCCTGATCTAAAGGCAGGAGGGGCCTTTTCCACCACGAATGTGTGTATTGAGTCAAGCAAAGTTGTATTTTACAGGCACCTCCAGTTTATACAGCTCCCTCTAATGGACCTTCCTAACACAATACAGACATTACACCAGAATGCAGGCCATAAAAGACAGTCACCAGCCTTGCACAGTTCCTGGCACCATCACTCCAGAGCCTAATGAAACCTCTTGAGAAAATGGTTTCAAAGCTATTCAACTCATCAAACACATAAGCCAACATACAAGCACTTCATATCACAGGTGTAATGCTGCACTGTACAGTATGTACCCAATAGCATGTTCTGTGCACGGGACAGTATGCACACTATGCTAGTGGTATATGCAATGAAACACAAAGTGACACAGAGTTATGTAACCATCCAAAATATACTAACCATGTACAGTGGGGCAAAAAAGTATTTAGTCAGCCACCAATTGTGCAAGTTCTCCCACTTAAAAAGATGAGAGGCCTGTAATTTTCATCATAGGTACACTTCAACTATGACAAATAAAATGAGAAAAAAAATCCTGAAAATCACATTGTAGGATTTTTAATGAATTTATTTGCAAATTATGGTGGAAAATAAGTATTTGGTCACCTACAAACAAGCAAGATTTCTGGCTCTCACAGATCTGTAAGAGGCTCCTCTGTCCTCCACTCGTTACCTGTATTAATGGCACCTGTTTGAACTTGTTATCAGTATAAAAGACACCTGTCCACAACCTCAAACAGTCACACTACAAACTCCACTATGGCCAAGAAGGACTTTTTTTTCTCATTTTGTCTGTCATAGTTGAAGTGTACCTATGATGAAAATTACAGGCCTCTCATCTTTTTAAGTGGGAGAACTTGCACAATTGGTGGCTGACTAAATACTTTTTTGCCCCACTGTATATTCTAAACAAAGACTATTGATCATTACAAGTTGCAGGAAAAGACAAGGAAGTGTGAACACAATAATGGCTGCTGAACATCATAGCCTGTATAGCGTATGCCTTAACCCTTAGTTCATTTAAAATAAAACAATTTTAGGGGTGGATCAGCTTAATATTGCGGAAAGAATATTGGTTCTATCAATGTAATTGTCTGCATAATTTCCAATCCCGCATATATTTTTGGGGTAAATATATATATCCATATACAAATGCATACATATACACATATATACATACACATACCTATATAGGCATACATACTTTTTTAAAGAATATACCTTTATTATTTTCCCCCGCAAACCCTACCACCGATCCCGCAATTGGAGTAAACTAATAAAACACTTTGGCTTTTACCTTCAATTTATACATCTTATACACATTTTACAGACACAGTCTACTTTACAATAGTTACATTTTGTTTGTTTTTAGTCCTTCCTGTATTTCTGATGTCCTTCCAGTTTGATTTCTATTTGTAACTGTGCTATTTCACCAAATTCCTGAACCTATATACATTTTACAGACCCCGTATGTTTTACATTAGTTATCTTGTTATTAGTCCCACCCTTCAGCTCCATTCAACCCCTCCCAACTATCTCTCAACATTATCCATTTTGGGTTTCTATTTGCCATATATTTTTCAAATGTGCTGTGATGCTTCACAAACAAATTGAACATTTCTATTCTCATAGCTTCTACGGATTGTAAATTAAAAATAAACATTTTTGCTAAAATAATTATTATATTATTGATTGATTGACTATGGCTTTTCAAATCACCCAGTATTGCTACAGTGGGGCAAAAAAATATTTAGTCAGCCACCAATTGTGCATGTTCTCCCACTTAAAAAGATGAGAGAGGCCTGTAATTTTCATCATAGGTACACTTCAACTATGACAGACAAAATGAGAGAAAAAAATCCAGAAAATCACATTGTAGGATTTTTAATGAATTTATTTGCAAATTATGGTGGAAAATAAGTATTTGGTCACCTACAAACAAGCAAGATTTCTAGCTCTCACAGACCTGTAACTTCTTCTTTAAGAGGCTCATCTGTCCTCCACTCGTTACCTGTATTAATGGCACTTGTTATCAGTATAAAAGACACCTGTCCAGAACCTCAAACAGTCACACTCCAAACTCCACTATGGCCAAGACCAAAGAGCTGTCAAAGGACACCAGAAACAAAATTGTAGACCTGCACCAGGCTGGGAAGACTGAATCTGCAATAGGTAAGCAGCTTGGTTTGAAGAAATCAACTGTGGGAGCAATTATTACTTATTTTCCACCATAATTTGCAAATAAATTCATAAAAAATCCTACAATGTGATTTTCTGGATTTTTTATCTATGATGAAAATTACAGGCCTCTCTCATCTTTTTAAGTGGGAGAACTTGCACAATTGGTGGCTGACTAAATACTTTTTTTGCCCCACTGTATCTGCAGCGTTAGTTCTAGGCTAATGTTGCAATTCTTCAGCCATTCCTGGACCTGTGACCAAAAACGAGCTACATATGGACAATACCAAAATAAATTATCTAATGATCTGCCTCCTGACAGCAGAATCTGCAGAGCTGGGAAGATTGTATCCCCCATATATATAACATTCTATTGGTTGCAAGAATTTTGTATAGTAATTTAAATTGAAGAATTCAAAGTTTTGCATCCGGCATTGTTTTGCGTATCAATTCATAAACCATGTGCCATGGAATGAGTACATCGAAAATCTCTTCCCAACTATTTTGCAATTTATATGGTACAGCTGTCCGTTTTTTGGTCCTTAAATGAAATTGGTATGTTTTTATTTATCACACTTTTCTTTAACCATTTATGTTCTTTAATACAGGGCTGAGAAACAAGTTCCTTACTTTTTCCCCCTTCTACTTGCCTCTTCCATTTTTGTGGTAATGCTGCAATTAATCGGTTGTAATTTTGTGTAGAGCAGACATTTCCATAAGTCTGTGTTAGCTGCATGTGTGACATAACTCCACCAGTCCTATTTATGATATCATTCACAAAAATGATACCTTTTTTAAAATGTAATTTCTTCGAAAAATTCAGTTTATCAATTAGAATATTTGAATTTAACCACAATATTTGTTGTATTATTTGTTCTGTCTTTTCAGGTGGATTAAACTGAAATTGCAACCAACTTTCTACGGCTTGTTTAAAAAATAAAGATATTTTGGAGATTATCTCCTTTTCAAACAATCGAAAGTGGGTCATTTTCAGTTCATTTTCTTGCTTTTCTCTCTGCGCAGAGTGATTCTTTGTTCCCCTCCATTAATCCTGCTCAAGTTTACTAAGCATCTAGGAGAGTAATCCTCCAGAGCCCAGTGAGAGTATAAGGACACAGTGCAACGTGGGAGGCCAAACAACTGCCTGCCCACCCCAGGCCACTTTCATAGAGGGCCGGATTGAGAGGCAGAGACAGAGATCATCCTTAAACTAGTGCCAACTGCCAGGATTTCAGAGTCTCAGACCTTTTTGGGTTACGCTACACACTAACTGGGTGTCACAAAAAACAACAACACAATGTACAGGACAGGAAGGGTAGGAGGACATTCATACAACTGCAGGTCTGGACACAAAACAAACGTTAGTTTACTGTAACATTGTTTGTGTTAGGCTTTGGCAGTATACAATATATACCATATACGCAGTATATGGAAATAACCACAAGATGTTTTTTCAATACTGTTAAAACCATAAAACATATTTCTTTGAAGTTTTTCAAAACATTTTAATATTTGTAGGTATTTTTTAAGTAAATATCTGCAGTCAATTTGTGCAATACGTTAAGAGATAAAGCAGATCACATTCTTCATTTCACCAAATTATGTTACACTCTGAAGCTTACCATAGTTCCCCAGAACAGTTGAGCCAGTCACATGTTTGTTTGTAAATAGCACAATGAGAGAAAGCAGGAGCAGGTGAGTCCAGCTGTGCATTGCAGGGGTTTTATATTAAAAGTCAACTCTGTTTTCTTCACTCATTAGAGTGTTCAGGGTTTCACAGAATAAACATTAGTGGAACACAATCGGCTGAAAATAGCTTAATTTTCATCAGATGACAACAGAAGTGACGCTATTTGGCTGGCAGCCAAACAAGAAAGAGCTTACAATGAAAAAGCAAGGTATTTTTTGCAAAAACGATGCGTGGCCATCATATTTCTAATATGTATCATAGAAAGAATGTAGCCAGCTACATTTCCTGATGTTTTGTTTAAAGTTAATCTTGCATTTTACTGGAGAAAAGTAATCTGGCTACAACTAGAAAAGTACCAGAGAAAATTAGCTACACATCAGTCAGAGCGCTGTCTTGTGATAGAATGCCCGTTTGTGAATTCTCATCTGAGAAGGGAATTGCAACTGAAGCACAAAATGTGTCTGATGCCGAGCAGAAATTACAATAAGAAGCTTTTTTACAAAACGCAGAAAGATATTTCTTATGCATATTATAATTTTGTCGTATGTACAAAAAAAAATCAGAATTCTGTGTTATCGCGACCCTGAAGTTTAACGTGCTAGTTATATAAGTGGCTGAATTAATAAGGTGACGGGGCATCATATTGTGTTAGCTTTCTGCCGTGTTTGAGAAGTCAATGCCATTTGGATAAGTTATTTGTACAGCTGTCAATATCTTGATTTCCTTTAGTTTTTTCTCCTCTCCGTTCTCAGCTGGTCTTCTCCTCGCCCCTCTTCTCCGATCAGAGCATGAAGGCCCATTGCCCTAGTGTCTCCGGACTCCATTCAAACACCATGTACACATGCTGCTCCAGAGCCAGTACAGTTCTTCCTTCAGACAAGCACGCATCAAAACTTTTTTTAAATTCACAATATCTCTCGTTCACATTCGCTTGTAAATGTCCAAACTCACCAAAAATGACATTTGGTAGCTCCCACCCACATATGTATTATTTTATGAGCTGGATTGCCTGTTTTTGTAATTTGTTTATTTTATTTTGCACTTGTTAGCATTTAGCTAACAGCCTCAAATAGATATTCGCTATTACCTGTGCTAACTTTGTTAGCATTCTGGTAATAGACGCCTAATGGATTTTCTTGCGTTGTTATGGCGCCCCCTTGTGTACTAAGCCAGTAATACCGTATATTCCGGGATGATAGAAGGACAGTATGACAATATGAAAATCTAGATACAGCCCAACCATAGTTTGCATCAGTAATATCACTTTCTATTGACCTTCAGATAAAGCCATGTGTGATAAGTACAGTGGACCACTGCTGCCTGGAGTGATTAAAGACCAAGACCTTGGGTCCTGCTGAGACTGGGCCGTGTGCACACTGGTACAAAACAAACATCAGATAGCCTAAAGAGAATTTAAACACTAAATAAGTTGATAAAGTTGAAGTCGGAAGTTTACATACACCTTAGCCAAATACATTTAAACTCAGTGTTTTCACATTTCCTGACATTTAATCCTAGTAAAAATGTCCCTGTCTTAGGTCAGTTAGGATCACCACTTAATTTTAAGAATGGGAAATGTCAGAATAATAGTAGAGAGAACGATTTATTTCAGCTTTTATTTCTTTCATCACATTCCCAGTGGGTCAGAAGTTTACATACACTCAATTTGTATTTGGTAGCATTGCCTTTAAATTGTTTAACTTGGAGCAAACATTTCGGGTAGCCTTCCACAAGCTTCCCACAATAAGTTGGGTGATCTTTGGCCCATTCCTCCTGACAGAGCTGGTGTAACTGAGTCAGGTTTGTAGGCCTCCTTGCTTGCAAATGCTTTTTCAGTTCTGCCTACAAATTCTCTATAGGATTGAGGTCGGGGCTTTGTGATGGCTACTCCAATACCTTGACTTTGTTGTCCTTAAGCCATTTTGCCACAACTTTGGAAGTATGCTTGCGGTCATTGTCCATTTGGAAGACCCATTTGATACCAAGCTTTAACTTCCTGACTGATGTCTTGAGATGTTGCTTCAATATATCCACATCATTTTCCTACCTCATGATGCCATCTATTTTGTGAAGTGCACTAGTCCCTCCTGCATCAAAGCACCCCCTCAACATGATGCTGCCACTCCCGTGCTTCATGGTTTGGATGGTGTTCTTCGACTTACAAGCGTCCCCCTTTTTCCTCCAAACATAACGATGGTCATTATGGCCAAACAGTTCTATTTTTGTTTTATCAGACCAGTGGACATTTCTCCAAAAAGTACGATCTTTGTCCCCATGTGCTGTTGCAAACCGTAGTCTGGCTTTTTTTTAATGCAGTTTTGGAGCAGGGGCCTTCAAACTACCTTCAAACTCAGTGGGGGAAAGGGGAAATACATCCACAGGTACACGTCCAATTGGCTCAAATTATGTCAATTAGCCTATCAGAAGCTTCTAAAGCCATGACATAATTTTCTGGAATTTTCCAAGCTGTTTAAGGCACAGTCAACTTAGTGTATGTAAACTTCTGACCCAATGGAATTGTGATACAGTGAATTATAAGTTAAATAATCTGTCTGTAAACAATTGTTGGAAAAATTACTTGTGTCATGCACAAAATAGATGTCCTAACCAACTTGCCAAAACTATAGTTTGTTAACAAGAAATTTGTGGAGTGGTTTAAAAACTAGTTTTAATGACTCCAACCTAAGTGTATGTAAACTTCCGACTTCAACTGTATATACAGAACAGTGAAATAAACGAGACGACGTGGAGGAGTTGGACTATAAATCTAGAAAATGTTCAAACAATATCCTGTCTTTACACTATATCAACCCTGGCCAAAATACCCTTCCTCCTTCCCTTCCTCCTTCCTTCCAGTAAACTACACAGACGATAAGGTCTGCCCGTAAAAAGGCTTTGACGAGTCTTTCTTCTAGGGAGAAGCCCTACATGGAAAGAAGGCGTTGGGTCGTCAGACTCAGCACGGGCCGTTCTCTGTGTGCCCAGCAGAACAAACTGACAGGGAATAACATTCACACTGAAAGTCTATGAAATGGATTGGACAGTTCTGTGATGCCCCTACGGAAGGGTCAGCAACTTATTAACGCTGAGCAACGTGAGGCGACAAAGCGCAATATCTTCGAGACATGTCACATATAGTCTACACAATGTGCTCCCTGGTCTCGCCCAACAAGTTTCCTCTTCGCTCTCTCTCCACTGAGCTCAATGTGCTCTGAAATAGCACCTTATTGTTCTGTCAAGGCAACTTTTGAAGCGTAGTTTAGGATGGGGGGAAATGTAACTGAATACATTACGAGTGTTAACTTTTCTGACCAGGAAGGCAAAGCAATGAGGAAATGGGCGGTCGGCCAAACTTCTCTATTCAACTACTGCTAAAGTTACAGTATCTCTCCAACAATGCCTTACCTATGAAGTCATTTGTTGTCAAGCAAAACATCTCCACCAAGGTTATTCACATTCTGACAAGGGGAAAGAGATATTGAATTATAGTACCTAAAAAGCAAACTATGACTCCTACCTTGAGTCAGAACGCTGTCTAGTGATAGAATGCCCTTCCGTGAATTCTCATCTGAGTGAAGTGAACTGAAGCACAAAATTAGCCTGATGCTGATCAGAAATTACAATAAGAAGCATTTTACATCTGTGTTTACAAAATGCTGCAAGATATTTTTATGCGTTTTATATATTTTTTCCTGTGTGAAATAACACTGAATAACTTTAACTAGCAAGTTAAAGTTATGGGTTGCGTTATTCCCCCCTTATCTCCGAGCAGGCAGGCCATTGCCCTAGCAACTTCAGACTCCACACAGACACAGCGTGTGTACACATCCTGCTCCAGAGTGAGTACTGTTTTTCCTTTAGGCAAGCATGGGTCAAAACTTTGTTCATTTGCACAATGTCTCTCATTCACATTGTAAATGTCCAAACTCACCAAAAATGACATTCGGTAGCTCCTACCTCTATATGAATTTCTTTACGAGCTGGATTGCCTGTGTTTGCATTAAGTTTATTTTCGTTTGAGCTTGTTAGCATTTAGAAAACAGCCCCCATGAAAATTCACTATTAATTGTGCTAATTCTGTTAGCATTCCGGGATGATAGAAGGAAGGTATGATGACATAAAACCTGGATACCGCCCAACCATAGTTTGCATCAGTAAAATCACTTTCTATTGACCTTCAAATAAAGCCATGTGTGTTAAGTAAAGTAGACCAAAATACCCTTCCTGCCTCCAGTAAACTGCACAGCCTGTCCCTTTCCCCATTGTTATTGGATAATTGTCCTCAAACTCTCCATTTCTACCTGGCATTTGCTATGTCCTGCTGCAAAAATACAGAGCAACACTGCAGTGCAATAACTTTGCAACATCTTAGGTATAGTCTATTGCCAAGAACGATAAAAACCAAGAACGCTAGTAACCTAAATGTTTTGGTAAACTTTACTTCCTTCGAACTTGGACCATTAAAGAGATGGGGTGTTTTTACAGTTGCTTGAGTCTGTTCCATTTACTGGGGATTAGGTAAGCATCAGGCCAACTGAAACATGGGTCTGTTTTCAGAGCACACCCCTATACTAGGAGATGCAAATCACACTGACTTTGATTTATTGTCAGAAGGAGTGCATATAACAGTGGTCACCAACTCCCGATCGACTGGTCGATCTTCAAGGCATTCCTAGTCGATCACCAAACATTTCTGTAAAAAACCCAATGAAACAGCCTTGTGTCCTAATTTTTTTTATTTGTTTTGTGCTGTTGGCAGTAGGTGCATTTGATTCAGCAGCCCTAGCACCGGGAATGCAGTGTTCCCATTTGTGGGAATGTGTCTGAGGATAGACCTCCGCCTACCCGGCAGGCCCAGAGAGCAAATCAAGTGCACCCCCAGGCCTACCCTTGGCCAATCAGACAGCTCAGATCACAGAGTCTGCACAGTTTCCTCGAGCCATAGACCATAACAAGAAGCCTTGAGCGCACAACAAAGTTGATACTGTGAGATTTAAAAACATTTAAAATCATGACTAGAGAGAGACTTAACAAATACAGCAAAGCTCTGCTGTTTTTACGAGTAAGTTCATGTTTAAGTTGCTATTCAGCACTATTAACACATTGTTCAACACTTTTATAAGCCATAAAATGCACTACAACCAGCACTGCTGCTGCAATGAATGAGTTTGGCAAAGTGTTTCAATAAGCTTGCGTTGTTATTATTACCGGCTTGTCTCTTTTTTTATATCAAGTAAAAAAAAAAAAACACTCAGTAATTACAGTATCAGACTGTATCAAAGCAAACGTTAAGTCTAATATTCTACGTAAGATTCCCATATATTTCAATATTATAAATAGGTTAAAAGGGAATAGTAGAAATATGTTAAAAATATCAGAGGAAAATAAATCTTAGCGTTTATAACAATTCACCCAGAAACCCTTTAACCCTAATCCAGAATTCCTTAGAGAGCAACTTTCACTTCTGACC
Source organism: Oncorhynchus clarkii lewisi (assembly GCF_045791955.1). Classification (NCBI taxonomy): domain Eukaryota; kingdom Metazoa; phylum Chordata; class Actinopteri; order Salmoniformes; family Salmonidae; genus Oncorhynchus; species Oncorhynchus clarkii. The sequence goes on from NC_092148.1 coordinate 65,020,753, forward strand.
CTGCATTGTACCGTTTGGGCATTTCCTCCACACTTCCTCTCTGAGTTGACTTCCTTGACCTTGAACACATAAGGCATCAAAAAGTCCAAACATCTCTGCATCAGCTTCACATTTCATCATTTACAAGCTGTTGCTCACACCCTGGTTTTATTAGAAGAAGGATTTCTATCTTAAATGGTCTTAGCAGCTCCACATTCAATCCTTTCTGAGTTAGTTATTCATTAATAAGAAGGAGGAAGGCGGCATGATGCCTTAACCTCTGGTGTTAAATGGTAACCCCTAGAATCGTGTGATAATATCCATATTGGTTAAGACTTCAAAAAGTAAAAAATATGACTACAGTTGTGCACTTAAGTCAAGCTCTAATGTAACATTTTGAAAGGAAACATAATGTATGTTAACCTGAACTACACTAGTCTACACACTGAGGGAGCAGGCTCACATGGGGAAAAATCTGATCCTATTTGAACCTTTTACTGAGTCTGATTTAAACCTTTTACTGAGTCTGATACGAGGTTCAAGCTCAATCAACTCCATTTGCGCGTGCAGTGGAAAAATAAGAATGTGAACTATGATGAAGGCCATTGACGAAAATGTGTCTGAGACTTGCCGGCGCCAGGGCCTATTGTGATGATTCAATCCCAATTTATGACATTGTCCGGATGGCTGGCCATATGTTTGCTATCACAGGAGTCAAACACACCTTATCCGTGCCTTTCTCCGTAGCGGGACACTCCCATGGAACATGGAACAAACTTGAATCAATGTAAATAATGTTACTGTGTGAATAAAACTGACATGTTTGGATTGTTTCAAGAGTTCATACAGAGCTGAACATTTTGATATGTTGTATTGTACTGTATGTGTTATGGATTTTTGACACAGAGGTGCGCTCCTATCATTTAGATTGAGTTGTGATGATTCAATTTGAAAATGCGTGTGATGTTTGTTTTATTGTTTTGGGCCAAGCAAATTGATGGTAATTAAAAGATGGGAGTTATTGAGATCGAGTTCCGCCGTAGTTAGGATAAAAAGTGTTGAGTTGTTTCATTCAGGCAGTCATTGTAAAACAATCTATAGTGTGTTTTTATACTTTAGACTTAGATATTTTGTATATTTTGACATTGAAGAGTTCTGGTATGTACTATTTGATAACTGTATTCTTATTGTATAACTGTAATAAATCTGATTACTTTAAAATTGATATGTACGGTAGTTCTCATATTTCTTTGAATTAGTCTTTGATCTAATGGTCTATGAGTAAATGTTATTACACTACACATAGTGCATCTCTGGGCTAAGGTTAACTCAATCAATTAATGCTTGGACATGATTGCAAGGTATTAGCTCTTTGTCTCTTAGACACTTAATAATTGCATAACGGAGAACCTAGACAAGTGTCACTTATAGTACTCCGAGTGGGGACGATAAGACTTGCTATCTTACTATCCATCGGATATGTTTAAAGGCCTATAGCAATATTTACATGATAATGGAGTCAGATTGAATATTATATTATGGTCATATTCCTCCTGCACTCATTTATTTATTTTATAAATGTATTTTTGTTTAGTCATTTTCCCCCCCTTTTTTCTCCCCAATTTCGGGATTACGATCTTGTCTCATCGCTGCAACTCCCCAACGGGCTCGGGAGAGGCGAAGGTTGAGTCATGCATCCTCCAAAACCATGACCAGCAAAGCTGCGCTTCTTAACACCCGCTCGCTTAACCCGGAAACCAGCTGCACCAATGTGTCGGAGGAAACACCATTCAACTGACGACCGCCACAAGGAGTCGCTAGAGCGCGATGAGCCAAGTAAAGCCCCCTCCCCGGACAAAACCTCCCCTAACCCAGAAGACGCCTGGCCAATTGTGCGCCACTCCATGGGACTCATGGTCAGACCCCAGGCTGTAGTGACGCTGCAACACTGCAATGCAGTGCCTTAGACCGCTGGGCCGCCTCCTGCACTAATTTCTGTCATCCTCAGTCAGTGTCAATTCTAAATAATCTACACACATTCACGTGCACCTCCCCCATATGCATAGCCACTTCGACCAAGCCAGCAAGGCTACAGGCTCCAGAGCGAAGTGCTATCTGAACATGCACCACAATATGTTTGGAGTTTGAGCAATTTCATACATAGAATGGAGAGGTGTGCCTAATTGTATTTGTGTTTGCTTGTGTCCGATTTCGAGGCTTGACACATAAAACAAATGAAATTCCTCCCAAATTAAATGTTCAACTGTAATTGAGATTTATATCTTGTTGATTTGAATTTATTATTTTAATGTTTAACATCAATTGCATTATTGAAGTCACGAGTGTGTCCAGAAGTTTATGTTTTTTTTTATCCCCTCGCCACTTTATGAAAGTCGTCAGCAACACGTGACAACAGAGGGCCATCCGTACAAGTTGGAAGGGGTGAGGGGCTAGTTTGGGATTCACCATGAGACTATGCTGCCCCTAGTGAGGGAATTCAGCAGCAACACTGTTTGATAGACAATGATTTCTGATTGGGCTCTCTCTCTGTCTGCTACAGTTTTGGGAAGTATCATGGATATATTGTGAGATTCCCTGTTACTCATTAGCCATGCAAGGTCCACCCAAATAATAGTTATTCTAATTATAACAGGAACAGAGATCCTCATCTCATGCCCTGCTAAAGGACATGGCACTTAAGAGTAGCCACGCTATCTCGCACAGTAACTTAAATGGCTTTCTGTAACCTACTTGACAATTGTACCCAAACAACCAACCTGTCCAAGAACAGACTGAGAAAGAGTCATTGAGTAGTTTGGAAAAAAGCAAAACAGTGAATTTAGCTGTATTATGTAAACAGAGACAGCACAGACCAAGCAAACAAGACAAATAACGGACAAACTCAGAGTAAACTTAGGTGAGGTCTATTTTCATCGAGTACACCGTGTAAGAGAGGATTAGGGGATCTGCATCCTGCCCACCAGCCACAACTACCACCATTATCCTGCCTGGACTATAAAGCCTTCAGAGCATGGTGTATCACAATGTCAACATGTTCTTCTGCAGGCATATTCGCTTCAAACAGAGACAAACACAGGTACATAACTGTACATCTTACTGATGTGTCCGGATATGCCTCCAGACACATACAGTGCATTTGGAAAGTATTGACTTTTTCTCAATTCTTCTTACATTACAGCCTTATTCCAAAATTGATTAAATTGTTTTTCCCCCTCATCAATCTACACACAATACCCCATATAAACAAAGACTTTTTGCAAATGTGAAAAAAAGAAAAAATGAAATATACCATATACAGAAGTATTCAGATCTTTTACTCAGTGCTTTGTTGAAACACCTTTGGCAGAAATTACAGCCTTGACTCTTCTTGGGTATGACGCTACAAGCTTGGCACAGCTGTATTTGGGGAGTTTCTCCCATTCTTTCAAGCTCTGTCAGGTTGGATGGGGCGCGTCGCTGAACAACTATTTTCAGTTGTCTCCAGAGACATTAGATCTGGTTCAAGTCTGGGCTCTGGCTGGGCCACTCAAGGACATTCAGAGACTAGTCCCAAAACCACTGCTGCGTTGTGTCATGGGGACTGATAATGTCATTGCTGACGCACTCTCTCGTGCGCCTTGTTCCTGAATGTCCACGTGACTGACCACTGTTTATTGTTGTGTTTGGTATTGTCCTGTTCTATCGCTCCAGTCGGTTCCCTTTTGGTCTCGTTTTCTTCTTTCCTCTTAAAGATTGCTTCCTGTGCGCAAAAGTTGCTGAGGTCTGGGGAGGACAAGGTTGGCTGGGGCAAGTGGAAGTGTGAACCCGTAACCCCTCATGTATTTAAAAGGCATGGATGGAACAATGCAGTCTGGGTTCTCTATTAGGATCCAGGGCAGTATTTTGTTATGTGTGACTGGTATGGTATTCAGGGGTCCTTGTTAGCTGTGTGCTTAGGGTCGTTGTCCTGTTGGAAGGTGAACCTTCGCCCCAGTCTGTGGTCCTGAGCACTCTGGAGCAGTTTTTCTTCAATGATCTCTCTGTACTTTGCTCCGGACATCTTTCCCTCGATCCTGAATAGTCTAACAGTCCCTGCCAGTGAAAAACATCCCCACAGCATGATGCTGCCATCACCATGCTTCACCGTAGGGATGGTGCCAGGTTTCCTCAAAACGTGACGCTAGGCATTTAGGCCAAAGAGTTCAATCTTGGTTTCTTCAGACAAGAGAATCTTGTTTCTCATGGTCTGAGAGTCCTTTAGGTGCCTTTTGGCAAACTCCAAGTGGGCTGTCATATGCCTTTTACTGAGGAGTGGCTTCCGTCAACTCTCCATAAAGACCTGATTGGTGGAGTGCTGCAGAGATGGTTGTCTTTCTGAAAGGTACTCCCATCTCCACAGAGGAACTCTGGAGCTCTGTCAGAGTGACCATCAGGTTCTTGTTCACCTCCCTGACCAAGGCCCTTTTCCCCCGATTGCTAAGTTTGGCCAGACGGCCAGCTCTAGGAAGAGTCTCGGTGGTTCCAAACTTCTTCCATTTTAGAATGATGGAGGCCTCTGAACTGTCCACTGTGGAACCTTATATAGTCATTTGTGTGCCTTTCCAAATAATGTCCTACCAATTAAATGCACCAAAGGTGGACTCCAATCAAGTTGTAGAAACCTCTCAAGGATGATCAATGGAAACAGGATGCATCTGCGCTCACTCGTGACACTAATTTAAAAAAAATACAAAACTGAAATACCATATTTAGAGTAAAATCACTCCAAACTGCAGTAGGATGAAAACAGCAGTTTATCAAATGGGACACATGAATCTGTTGGAACTCTGGGATGTTATCATGACAATAAATACTCTTTGGATCGATAAAATGACTCTGTCTCCTGAATTCTTTCACAATATGAGTCCATTGCATTAAGATCTATGATATTAATGTACTTTGTGTGAGGCTCCCCTTTAAAGGAGAATAATAAGTATACAGGCCAGAAGGATTATGTAGCACTTCTTAGAAACGGAAGACGGAAAACAGGGTAAGAGAATGTAAGCAAAGGTAAACACTGTCAGTTTGAATTTACAGCTGAATTCCGTTGCACAGTGAGTAGCAGGCACCTATTGTCTATATCAAGTCTTTGCTATGATTAGAATTCACCTTAGGGTTAACATTCTAAACGATGACTATCATTAACACTTAACAATCTTAACTACAGGGATCTTTGTTCCAGTTTGGGAGAAGGCAGAGCTTGACACCAGCAACACGGCCCTGTATAACCAGGGCCATTTAAGGACAATAGCTTGCAGTCCTAACCCTCCCCTCCCACTTCACTGATGAAACCCAGCTAAGAAATTGGTACCCAGAATGTTTCTGTTTGGTTAGAGATAACCTTCTGTGAGACGCTGTCTTATCATCCATACACCCGGCTGAGGAACGGGAGGGATGCTCCAGTCACACTGGCTGTGGAGATAAAAATGAGTCACTGAAGTGTCATCCTGTGTGTTAATCCCTAAACACTGACCTGTATGACAGCTCACTAAATGTCAGGTGCATAACAGCAGAGCACTGTCTTTTCTTGTGTTTATCTAGTCTACTGCCTGCACTTTAGAGGAGTTATTTCAAACAACACAGATTACCTTATCGATTGGAGTTCAGCGCATCTTTGTAATGTCGTCATCTGGGAGAGTATACATGTATACTAAACCACATACTGTAGTTCCTAAAATGGTATTTAGAAAATGAGTCATACATTCATGTCATCGTTCATGTTTTTAGTGTTAATGAAATATGTGTTTGTCTATGTGTGCGTGCATACTGTATGTGTGTGTGTGTTTTTGTTTTGTTCGTCTGCGTACGTACGTGTGAAGAGGTCTATCTTTTTCCACTGCTAAACGCCGTAAGTCAACAGCATTAGTCTACCTGATCCTGACATGTTGTCGGATAATCTGTGGGTCTTAACCTTGTGTCACCACACACCATTCCAGGTAAGAGAGAGTCCTCATTAGCCTGAATACCTACATTAGGGAGATAAATTAGGAATCTGTGAGTGTTTGATGGAACTGACACTAGTGCAGTACTCAGTGCTATGGGACAGCCTCTTCATTATAGGCTACATATCCACTTACTGCCACACAGTATTCTTGATCACAAGGAACTGGAGTACATTTTCTTTAAAACCTGATATTAAGTAACCTTAATGATGGATTCCTCAATGTGAATTTGACCTGATTGGCATTCATCCCTTTAAATCCGAGAGTGGGTGAAGCAGTGGACTGCATTCAGCTTGTCATATTTATTCATTAGTCGTCATTGTGCTTGAGAGCCAACATGGCCAGGGAAGGTCCCTGCTAAAATATTAAAAGAGAGATATGTCTACAGTCTGTGATTTGCAATTATTTCAATAATGCTACTGTCACGCCCTGGTCTAAGTATTTTGTGTTTTTCTTCATGTATTGGGTCAGGCCAGGGTGTGGCATGGGTTTTTGTATGTGGTGTGTATGTATGGGGATTGTAGCTAGTGGGGTGTTTGGCTGTCTATGGCTGTCTGAAGTGGTTCTCAATCAGAGGCAGGTGTTTATCGTTGTAGCTGATTGGGAACCATATTTAGGCAGCCATATTCTATATATATATTTTTTTTTATTTTTATTTTTTTAAATTTTACCCCTTTTTCACCCCAATTTCGTAGTATCCAATTGTTGTAGTAGCTACTATCTTGTCTCATCGCTACAACTCCCGTACGGGCTCGGGAGAGACGAAGGTTGAAAGTCATGCGTCCTCCGATACACAACCAACCAAGCCGCTGCTTCTTTAACACAGCGCACATCCAACCCGGAAGCCAGCCGCACCAATGCGCCGGAGGAAACACCGTGCACCTGGCCACCTTGGCTAGCGTACACTGCGCCCAGCCCGCCACAGGAGTCGCTGGTGCGCGATGAGACAAGGACACCCCTACCGACCAAGCCCTCCCTAACCCGGGCGACGCTAGGCCAATTGTGCGTCGCCCCACGGACCTCCCGGTCGCGGCCGGTTACGACAGAGCCTGGGCGCGAACCCAGGACTCTGATGGCACAGCTGGCGCTGCAGTACAGCGCCCTTAACCACTGCGCCACCCGGAAGGCCCCGGCAGCCATATTCTTTGAGTTTGTCGTGGGTGATTGTCCTTAGTGTCTTGATGGCCTTATTCTGTGTTTGTGTACACAAGTATAGGCTGGTTCGGTTTTCGTTCATTACGTTCTTTTGTTTTGTAGTGTTTGTGTTAATTCGTGTTTACGTTGTTCATTAAACATGGATCGCAATCTACACGCTGCATTTTGGTCCGACTCTCCTTCTCACCAAGAAAACCGTTACAGCTACGTTACAGCCCTTTCATAATGGTAATGATAGCCAGGTCAGGGAGGGAGGGAGAGCAGAAGAAACAGAGCAAGAAAGAGAGTGAGAATGAGAGAGAGGGAAGGGCACAGTCTAACAGCCATAGCAACCCTGTATTGTAGGGTTTAACACCGGTAACCAGTATCCATGGACTGTCCCGGGACCACTTTTCACATTTCTCAAAAGAAATTATGACAAGATCTGGAAAATTACTACATATTCGTACAATGTAGCACTAACGCAATTCCACAAAATACACAACATGAGCAGCAGCAGATTGGCATCATTTTTATGGCACATTATCCAAACAGGCTGTCGCATGGAAACCTTTAGCCTAGCATATTTACTTCACACAAAGTCACCATATATTCAAAGGTTCTTCCTTTTAAAATTTTGAGCTTATGCTTATATCGTTTGTGGTAGATGGTGGCAGATTGTGGTAAATTGCGTCATTCTGTCATTGCACCACACTATCACAAAGGGGAGTTAGAATGCTGATCTATCGGTAGTTTAAACTGTGGCACAAATTTATTAGCATTTCGTAAATTAAATGGAGGTGTGAATGTTTCAGTCAGTCTCTCTTGATTGACACTGCCGGAATGCACACGAGACTCGAATGCAGTTTATAGAGTTCTCATCAGAACCCAAGCCCGAGCCCTGGTCCAACGTCACAGAAATTAAATGAGCTCGAACCCGAAAAAATGCCAGATTTCTAGAAAACAGTAGGCTATATTGATTTATACGGGTGTTGAGAACAACACGGAGGAGGCGGGCGGCACCGGAGTGAGGAGATGAGGAAGCAGCCATTGGGCCTAGAAAAAGCGAAGAGAAGCTATTGCAACAGCTAATGGGGATCCTAATAAAATACCAAAATACCAAATACTATCATCTCAATCCCACTGAAACCCAAAATCGCATTATCAAAGCACGTCTCGCCTATGCATGTCAAAATAGCACTATAACATTTCCCCTGCTTTTCTGCACTGTATCGTACTGCTGCGGTAGAGAATGTGTGATCAACAAATGGTATAAGATTAGATATACAGTGGGGAGAACAAGTATTTGATACACTGCCAATTTTGCAGGTTTTCCTACTTACAAAGCATGTAGAGGTCTGTCATTTTTATCATAGGTACACTCCAACTGTGAGAGACGGAATCTAAAACAAAAATCCAGAAAATCACATTGTATGATTTTTAAGTAATTCATTTGCATATTTATTGCATGACATAAGTATTTGATACATCAGAAAAGCAGAACTTAATATTTGGTACAGAAACCTTTGTTTGCAATTACAGAGATCATACGCTTCCTGTAGTTCTTGACCAGGTTTGCACACACTGCAGCAGGGATTTTGGCCCACTCCTCCATACAGACCTTCTCCAGATCCTTCAGGTTTCGGGGCTGTCACTGGGCAATACGGACTTTCAGCTCCCTCCAAAGATTTTCTATTGGGTTCAGGTCTGGAGACTGGCTAGGTCACTCCAGGGCCTTGAGATGCTTCTTACGGAGCCACTCCTTAGTTGCCCTGGCTGTGTGTTTTGGGTCATTGTCATGCTGGAAAACCCAGCCACGACCCATCTTCAATGCTCTTACTGAGGGAAGGAGGTTGTTGGCCAAGATCTCGCGATACATGGCCCCATCCATCCTTCCCTCAATACGGTGCAGTCGTCTTGTCCCCTTTGCAGAAAAGCATCCCCAAAGAAAGATGTTTCCACCTCCATGCTTCATGGTTGAGATGGTGTTCTTGGGGTTGTACTCATCCTTCTTCTTCCTCCAAACACGACGAGTGGAGTTCAGACCAAAAAGCTCTATTTTTGTCTCATCAGACCACATGACCTTCTCCCATTCCTCCTCTGGATCATCCAGATGGTCATTGGCAAACTTCAGACGGGCCTGGACATGCGCTGGCTTGAGCTTGTTTGTTTTACTTGTTCTTTCTACTGTATATTTTTTCAACAGTTGGTCCCCGTTACGATACCTTGATATTTCATCTATTTCCTCTCTTTATCATGAGCTGATCTGCTATCTGTATTATCATGAACTCGATTTTGCCAAACAGGAGATATTCTGTCACTTGTTTGAGGTTATCTACAGTGGTTCCTCCTTTAGAAGTTGCAGCGTACTGCGGCGCAGCTTGCATGTTGCCGCAGAATTCTATGACACATTATTTAAGTATGAACCACTGGTACCATTAATGCCAGTTAGTGCTAGTTTAACCACCAGTGGCCATCTTTAAGAAGCACTTGATAGCCTTCAATAATGACTGTACTAGAGAATGCAGGCACGTGGGAGACCAGGGTTCAATTCCCCGACAGGAAGGAAGGAGTAGGAAGTCCTTGTAAATAAGAATTGGTTCTTAACGGAATCCATATGTGTTATTTCATAGTTGTGATGTCTTCACTATTATTCTACAATGTAGAAAATAGTAAAAATAAAGAAAAACCCTGGAATGAATAGACGTGTCCAAACTTTTGACTGGTACTTGCTTAATTCATTTGTTTAATATTATGGTGTTTCTATTCCAAGAAAAAATAAAAACCCTCTGGGTTTCCATTAGAATGGAATGGAAAATATGGCGCTGTACAACATGATGGTCGGAAGTACAGTACTGGGCTATTTAGGTAAAGAATCCCCATGTCATGGGGGTAGGGCACACAGGAGACTAGGGTTTAATTCCCCAACGGGGAAGAAGGAGGAGGCTATCCTTGTAAAAAAAAAAGTTCTTAACTGACTAGCCAAGTTAAATAAAGGTTACACTAAGAGCATAACATTTCTGCACCCTAATTTTCTAATTCTAGTCTAACCAATACCCAAACTGAGATTAAGTGAAAATAAACATTGCTTTGATTTATCAAGACCAGTCCCCAGTGCTAAATGGTGTTAATAGCTGTAGGCTTTTGCTTCAAATACTATTGCTTCTGTCACGCCCTGACCTTAGAGATCCTTTAAATTCTCTATTTGGTAGGTCAGGGTGAAACTAGGGTGGGAAATCTATGTTGATATTTCTTTGTTGGCCAAGTATGGTTCCCAATCAGAGGCAGCTGTCTATCGTTGCCTCTGATTGGGGATCATACTTAGGCAGCCCTTTTTCCCACCTTCTGTTGTGGGATCTTGTCTTTGTTTGTTGCATGGGTTGCACTCCTAAGCTTTTCGTTCGTTGAGATGTTTTTTTTTTTTTTGGTGGAACATTTTACTAAAGAAAATGTGCGCCTACCACGCTGCACCTTGGTCTTCATTTAACGACGGACGTTACAGCTTCTAACTTCAATATGCTCTTTAAAAAATTAGACTGATACCACTTTTAACAGCACATTACTCAACACTAGTGAGACACATGTTGCCTACGGTAGACCTACAGTATATCGAAAAACATGACATGACTCTCCGCCAAAAATTACATATAGAGGATTGGAGGATTTATGAACGGCCTGTTTAGCAATTCACAACAATGTCATTGGCGATCAGAGTTACTCTATCATTACTAAATATTAGTTTCACTTCTTGTGAAATCTTTACACAGCGACGCAGCCAAGCCGGCAATGTGGCGCAGCGACAATCTTATTTTAGGAGAACCCTGGCATAGTGACCATATATTGGTTTTAAATGCTTAAAATTTGATTTTTGCGGTATTTCTCAGGACTCTCTGGATAAATAGGAATTATTCCCGGTATTGAAACCTGGTAGATTTTCGGGAAAATACTATGTGTTACTACTGTGTTGGGCCTTGTTGCAGTTTGTATGATCAGTTTGTAATGCTGCCTTAGATGTTTTCCTGAGGGCTGAGGGTGACACACACAGTGCCCATTGTGCTTATGGGTGGTGGCAGGGTGGAGGCAGGCAGAACAAAAATCAGGGATCTATGGGAGGCTAAGACAAGTTGCAGCTCCCTGACCTCTTCTAATGGAGTTCCCCCAGCTGCCCCATAAAAGGAGAGGTGGAGCCAGAGCAGGGTAAAGGGATCAGCGACTGCCTGTAGCTGGTAACAGCTCCGTCAGCAGGTGGCTTTGCCCAATTACCAGGCTAGAGACGCCAACAGCAAGGCTCCTCATTCCTCAACAAGGGAAATATAATGAAGCTGCTTGGACAAAAGCATATCTGCCACAAATAAGTCTTAATTGTTCTGAATCCTGAGGAAGTGGGTAAATTTATGTGGTTTGCCAAATGTGAAGCTTGTTCAATGGAGAGGGAGAGGTTGGCAGTGATCTATAATGTGGAGAGGGTTTGATTTGGAAGTGAAATATGGAAGTGATATCATAATGTGGTGAGGCAAGGCCAGAATATTTTACCATGAGGCGTTATTGAATGAAAAATAGAAAGACCTACAGCTCATCAGGTTTTGTATCAGGTAATCTTTTTTCTTAGAGACATAGTGATTAAAAATAGTGTGTTTCTCTATATGCTAACAATAGTGCTCCACACTCTCATGCTCCAAGTTTGTTCCCCGAGGACATTCTCTTGAGTATGTTCTTGTGAGGACGAGTATGGAGAATGCATAAAAATTTACATTTGAGAAGTACTGCGCCCTCCCATGCTACTACATTACCTCTGACCAATACAGACAAAACAAGATAACTACACCGAACAAAGAAATAAACGCAACATGTAAAATGTTGGTTCCATGTTTCATGAGCTGAAATAAAAGGTCCCAGAAATGTTCCATATGCACAAAAAGCATATTTCTCTGAAATGTTTTGCACAAATTAGTTAGTGCACATCCCTGTTAGTGAGCATTTCACCTGGCAGGTGTGGTATATCAAGAAGCTGATAAAAACAGCATGATCATTACACAGATGCATATTGTGCTGGGTACAATAAAAGGCCACTCTAAAATGTACAGACAACACAATGCCACAGATGTCTCAAGTTTTGAGGGAGCGTGCATTTGGCATGATGACTGCAGGAATGTCCAATAGAGTTGTTTCCAGAAAATTGCATGTTCATTTAATTTCTAAGCCACCTCCAACATCATTTTAGATAATTTGGCAGTACATCCAACTGACGTCAGAACTGCAGACCGACCACGTGTAACCATGCCACCCAGGACCTCCAGTACCAGATTGTTTACCTGCGGGATCATCTGCGACCAGCCACCCAGACAGCTGATGAAACTGTGGGTTTACACACCCAAAGAATTTCTGCACAAACTGTCAGAAATAGTCTCAGGGAAGCTCATCTGCGTGCTCGTCGTCCTCACCAGGGTCTTGACCTGACTACAGTTTAGCGTCGTAAGCGGCTTCAGTGGGAAAATGCTCACGTTCGATGGCCACCGGCATGCTGGGGAAGTGTGCTCTTCACAGATGAATCCCGGTTTCAACTGTACCGGGCTGATGACAGAGCGTGTATGGTGTCATGTGGGCGAGCGGTTTGCTGATGTCAATGTCGTGAACAGAGTGGCCCATGGTGGCGGTGGGGTTATGGTATGGTAAGGAATAAGCTACAGACAATGAACACAATTGCATTTTATCGATGGCAATTTGAATGCACAGAGATACCGTGATGAGATCCTGAGTCCGCCATCACCTCATGTTTTATGCCTCAGTTCTTCCATGGCCTGCATACTCACCAGACATGTCACCCATTGTGGATTTTGGGATGCTCTGGATCGACATGTACGACAGCGTTTTCCAGTTACTGACAATATCCAGCAACTTCACACAGCCATTCAAGAGGAGTGGGACAACAAATTCCACAGGTCGCAATCAACAGCCTGATCAACTTTATGATTAGACGATGTCTCACGCATTCATGTGTCGCGCATGAGACAAATGGTGGTCACACCAAATACTGTCACGACTTCCACCGAAGGTGGCTCCTCTCCCTGTTTGGGCGGCGCTCGGCGGTCATCGTCACTGGTCTACTAGCTGCCACCGATCCCTTTTTCTTTTCTGTTGGTTTTGTCTTGATTGTTTTCACCTGTTGCTTATTTTGGTTCGTCAATAGTCTATTTAAACTTCTAGTGCCCGCCTGCTTTTGTGCGGGCTTATCCTTACTGTCTGTGGTGAAGTTGTTTTTCACCTGCGTATTTTGTTGTATGTCCGGACCCAGCGTTCTTCGGGCTTGCGCTCCCGAGGGAGTACGATGGTACGGCTGCTGGGTGCAAGGGGTTCTTGCTCCAGCTAGAGCTTTACCTGGCTACCGTTCGCCCAACTCCCTCGGGAGAGGAGAGTGTGAGCGTCCTCGTCTCCTGACGGGCAGAGCGGATTCAGACTCAGCGAGGGACCATTACCCTGAGGTCACCCGCCGTTTCCGGGTGAACAGCTGTTCCACCTTAGGCAGGAGACGAGGATCGCAGGGACGTCCGCAGGGAGTTAGCTTGTCGGGACACTAGACAAACTAATCGACATGTCAATCCGGCTGGACAACCTGCTAGCTGCTCGCGGGCATCCAGAGCGGGATTCTGTTTGTTCCACCCCCAGCACTCCCACTCCAACATCCATGGAAATAGGGTGTGCTGCATCTAGGGCACCGGAGGAGGAGCCTCCTCCTGCACCAGTTGTGGTCGGAGAGGGCACACTGCCGACAGGTGCTGGAGGAGCTCGTCTGGGAGTGGAGAGGGCAGGCAAGCACTGCTCGGACACCCCAGGTGAGTCAGCACCAGAATCACACAGAGCTCCGTGTTGGTCATATGTTTGTACTAATCTCTTTTCCTGAGTTTTCCCCCTCTTCCCAGCATAAGGCGCTAGTCGATTCAGGTGCATCTTGCAGTTTTATGGACCACGGTTTAGCTCATAGGTTAGGGATTCCGGTGGTGCAGATAGGCCAACCCTTCCCCGTGCACTTCCTAGATAGTCAACAGTTAGGACAGGGAGGCCACGGTTCCACTGGACATGTTAACGCATGGAGGTCATAAGGAGCGGATAGTCTCTTCCTCATTGATTCTCCTGCGTTTCCAGTGGTGCTGGGGATTCCCTGGTTGGCTATTCACAACCCCAAGATTTCATGGAAACACGGGGCTCTAAAGGGGTGGTCAGAGGAGTGTTCAGGTAGGTGTATAAGAGTTTCTGTCGGTGCAACGACGGTGGAGAGTCCAGAACAGGTTTCCACTGTGCGCATTCCCTCAGAATATGCCGATTTGGCTATCGCTTTCTGTAAAAAGAGGGCGACCCAATTACCACCTCATCAACGAGGGGATTGTGCGATAAACCTCCAGGTAAACGCAGCACATCCCAGGAGTCACGTATACCCGCTGTCACAGGAGGAGACGGTGGCTATGGAGACATATGTCACTGAATCTCTCTCCCTGTGCAGGCGACGCTCAGCGGTCATCGTCACCGGTCTACTAGCTGCCACCGATCCTTTTTTCTTTTGTGTTAGTTTTGTATTTATTGTTTTCACCTGTTGCTTATTTTGGTTCGTCAATAGTATATTTAAACTTCTAGTGCCCGCCTGCTTTTGTGCGGGCTTATCCTTACTGTCTGTGGTGAAGTTGCTTTTCGCCTGCGTATTTTGTTGTATGTTCTTTTCATGGGTTTTGGATACATACTTGATTTATGGTCTTGCCTGATTGTTGGTTAGACCAAGCTCAATAAATGCATTAAATTGGAAGTATTGCTCTCTGCGCCTGACTCTACACCCACCACTCCTAGGAATCTGTGACAGAAGCCCGCACCAGAACATGGAGTCAGCAGGAGCAGCTGATATTGTGATCCATTCACTTACTTTTTAAGGTGTCTGTGACCAAGAGATGAGATGCATATCTGTATTCCCAGTCATGTGAAATCCATAGAATAGGGCCAAATGAATTCATTTCAATTGACTGATTTCCTTATATGAACTGTAACTCAGTAAAATCTTTTAAATTGTTGCATGTTGAATTTATATTTTTGGTCAATGTACATAATGCAAACATAAGCTTGTAACTTCCTAATTATCAAGCTAGCTAGCCAGCTAGTTTTAAATGTAAAAAAATACCTATAAGAATGTTGTTATGAAAGGTAGATGGCCAACGTTAGCTACAAATTATTTGTGGGTAGATAGCTAACAACCAATTCTTTGTCAGTTAGCCTGCGATCACAGCAAACTACAGTGGATATTTTAGGTAGGAAAACATGCCAAAGTTAACACAGGGTGTATTTATTAACGTTTCAAGATAAAATATTGACAACATATGAGACGTGAATGTTTTCACTACATTTTGTGGTTGTGTTATATCATGTCAACAATCCTGAGAATTTATTGTTAAAGCTTGCATCGATCCATGTTTCAAAATATGTACAAACGGTGTATTCACCCGAGAAGTGCCCTTCGTGCTCCGAGCACGCAAATTGAAGCACGCAATGGTCGGTGTATGAGTCCAAATCACAGAATCGTATTCTGTGATTTGGACTCATACACCGACCATTGCGTGCTTCAATTTGCGTGGTAGTCTGGATATTGAGAAACACAAATAGTAAACTCCTGTGAACTCATTGAAAACCTAGAGAATACAGGATGCCAGCGAGAGGGACCTCCTGACCCTGGCTATTTAATAAAGGTTGATTCAATCTACATCTGATTGTTTGTAATAATCACTTCTTACGCTATTGATCCAAGTCCATTTAATTAGGCAATGTTATCCTGCGCTCCACGTCAGCATTGGTACAGGGATAAAGTGCTGAACATGCTACTGGGTAATCCTAGGAGCCCTCAGAGCCACTACTTATAGACCACTCAATCAGTGATGCTGGGGATTTGTGCTAATGCCAGGAGAGGAGAGTGAATCTGCACATTTTGAGCACTAAGCACAAGGTCAACCTAACCTCAGAAAATGAACAGCTATGGTGCATCCAGAAATAGAGTGGATCTTGCGTTCTTCTAAAGAGGAAGGGCCAGTTCCTGGGCCTTTATTTGTGAACACTTCTCTATGTCATTGTGTTGTCATTGGAGGCTCGCCTCTCAGATCAGCCTGAGCCTTCTGACAGCTGCCTCCTTCCCAGCAGGCATAGGGCCAGACCTGTTGGCCGTGTCAGGGGAAAGGCTGAGCATCTCAATCTAATAGTCAAAACCAGCTAGACAAACAGGCATTTCTGTGGCAATGGCTTACTGATGTTGTTGTGTTTATGATCTGCCTCCGCCCCCTCTTATTCCCTTGTCCCTCCCCTCCCCTGACCGGAAAAAAATCCCCTTTTTAATCAGCGCCGACAAGGTCTGACCCAGATTGCCTTGAGAAGGTCGCACGATGACGGGTGTACTGAGGCCACAGTGATTGGAGATAGAGAGGGAGATGAGGAGGTTATGATGACCACCCTCTGCCTAGTCCAACACACATCCACTCTACCTTCCCTAAGCATTCAGACAAACAGATAGCCCAGGCTATACAGTAGCAGGGTTCAGATTGGTACAGGAGGTGCCGGGCCGGGCCGGAGAGGGGTGGGGTAATTTGGGAGGGGCAGTGTCTCTGGGTGGGCAGTGGACCAGGCCACTGGCCCTACTCTCCGGTGCTGCAGATGGTGGTCTGTACTGTACGGTGAGTGATATGTTGAGAGGCAGGCCACGGGCGGCAGGCAGCACACTGCTCTGGTGTTACCATGTTAAGGCCTCCCTCTGGGGCTTTGGGCCACGTCTGTTATCCAACACTGACCCACTTCATCCAGAGGTCTGACATATTTTGAGGCTTCCAAACTCAACCTTCACTTCCCTCTCTGGTGAGCCCAGCTGGAAGGAGCAGATGCACAATGCTCATCTGGCTAGCCTAGCGCCCATGAGCCACACTGCAGCTTCTAGGCTGGGTAATGTGCTCAACATTCTTAGAGGTCCACACTCTCCAAAACAGAGCTAAACCAAGGCACATGGACTGCAGCATGACTGGTCCAGCTCTGCCCTCTGCTCTGATGAAACTACCCTGCCAAAGCACACACATGGGTCAGTGCTCATGGCTGCAGAGACCCTGTTAACACCAGTGCAGCAACATTCTCTAGTCAGTTAACTGTAACACTTCCTGGTTGACTAGACTCCAACGCAAATGATAGGAGCATTAGCAAGAACTACGAGGGAGATGACAGTATCTGGCACATAGACAACTCTTTAGAGCATAATTCTCAGGACTGATAAAGGACATGCTCCGCTTTTAGATACATCGCCACAAACATTGGCGATAAAGGTGCTGTATTATATTGGCATCAATAAAGATACTGTAAAATACTTGAATAAAGAAACCATATAGCTCTTATCCCTCACCTTTAGATAAAGTTTCCACAGAGCACTGAGACATCACTGTTTGGGTGACAAGTTTATGCCCTCATTTGTCATTTATTCATGGCCACTCAGAAAGTATAGCCTCACACAATGTGGTGTCATATCGGGGTCAACATGCTCAAACAGCACACAAAGGAATTTAGTGACACCATATGATATTTAACTAAGAGCAGCCAAACCAGACACATAACAACAGAGTTGTGCCATGGACAGCAGTAATGACTGGCTGGTATAACCATAGTGTTGGACAACTGAAGGATAACATGAGGAATGCCCAAATGGAAGTTGCTACAAACTACATTAGCCTGTTCCTGCTTCACTGATATAGAGTACCGAAGATGACTCACTAGCACTGCAAGGCATTTGTTTTGCTACATCAGGAGACAGCATTGATAAATGCTATCATTAAGTTTAAATAACGACAGGAAATTATAATGGAGTTATCCGCCCACTATAATTTTATTACAACTCTTAATAATGGCTATCACTTATCAATCAGTGTGGTACAGGTTGCCATTTACCAGACGGCATGCTCTTTTGGGTACAAGGTCTCCCGCATCTAATTGCATTAAACACATTATGTGATTTCTTTCCATGATTAGATTTTCCAATGCATATGTAGCTGTATTTCACTGCACTATCCAGACATGCTAGCTTGTTGTTGAGCAGTTAGATCCAATTGACACGGCTCAGTAAGGCCACTGTACTCTGACAAATGGTGTATAGCTACTATAGCGGTGCCTCTGAAGCATCCAGGGAGTTACGCTGCCAAGCAAGTGATACCAGGCCTGCTGTCAGGCAAGTGGAGGGGCAGGTCAACACAACACAATGATGAAGAGAACTTCTCTGCTGCCTTAATGAATCAATGTTGTTTATGGTGTTGCTAGGGCACACTCAGCTTGGAGTTTATCACAGAGATGGAAAAACCCATTTAGAATATAATCCTTCAAGATGACATTACAGTGCTGAGTTTAAGTAGCTTATAAACACACCTTGCTGAAGCCACTGTTTGGAGTCAGAACATTTTTGCAGAATGTTGATTGGTCTCTCGAAGGATATATGTCACTGCAACAACTACAGAAGACTCCTTACAGAACCAAAGCTGAAGTGTCCATCCTGCCCTGCCTTTCTAAAGTCTTCGAAAGCCAAGTGAACAAACAGATCACCGACCATTTCGAATCCCACCGTACCTTCTCCGCTATGCAATCAAGTTTCCGAGCTGGTCACGGGTGCACCTCAGACATGCTCAAGATCCTAAACGATATCATAACCGCCATCGATAAAAGACAGCACTGTGCAGCCGTCTTCATCGACCTGGCTTTCGACTCTGTCAATCTCCGGATTCTTATTGGCAGACTCAATAGCCTTGGTTTCTCTAATGACTGCCTCGCCGGGTTCACTAACTACTTTAAAGATAGAGTTCAGTGTGTCATGTCGGAGGGCCTCTTGTCTGGACCTCTGACAGTCTCTATGGAGGTGCCACAGGGTTAAATTCTCGGGCCAACTCTTTTCTCTGTAAATATCAATGATGTCCCTCTTGCTGCGGGTGATTCTTTGATCCACCTCTACTCAGACGACACCATCCTGTATACCTGTGCACATCTGGCCCTTCTTTGGACACTTTGTTAACAAACCTCCAAACGAGCTTCAACGCCATACAACACTCTTTCCGTGGCCTCCAACTGATCTTAAATGCTAGTAAAAAGAAATGCATGCTCTTCAACCGATCGCTGCCCGCACCCACCTGCATTACTATTCTGGATGGTTCTGACTTAGAATATGTGGACAACTATAAATACCTAGGTGTCTGGCTAGACTGTAAACTCTCCTTCCAGACTCACATTAAGCAGCTCTAATCCAAAGTTAAAACTAGAATCGGCTTCCTATTTCGCAAAACAAAGCCTCCTTCACTCATGCTGCCAAATATACCCTCGAAAAACGGACTATCCTACCAACAATCCTACTAATCTAAATTGTAATTACTTCGACACTATTTGCCTATTTATTGCCTTACCTCCTTACTTCATTTGCACACACTGTATACAGATTTTTCTATTGTGTTACTGACTGTACATTTGTTTATCCCACAACTCCATGTTGTTTTTGTCGTACTGCTTTGCTTTATCTTGGCCAGGTCACAGTTGTAAATGAGAACTTGTTCTCAACTGACCTACCTGGTTAAATAAAGGTGAAATAAATATAATAAAAAAACAGAGCTAATGTAGGTTGATGTATGGTAAAATGTGGTTGATGTTGATATTGTAAATACGGTACTATACTATATAGATAAATTACCATATAAAAGTGAAATTATCTTGTGAAGTGACTTGATATCTCAGGAGAGTATATGTTTACTTTTTAAATAAGAAAATAGTGATGCACCGATATTACATTTTTGTCCGATACTGATATCCAATATATTCTTTGCCAAAACACCCCGATACGATAACCGATATTTACAATTTTAGCGGCCTTTTAAGCATTCTAGTACAGTTAAATTGTTAACACACAAACATGGACGCAGCGGTCTAAGGCACTGCATCTCAGTGCAAGAGGTGTCACTACAGTCCCTGGTTCGAATTCAGGCTGTATCACATCAGGCTGTGATTGGGAGTCCCATAGGGCTGTGCACAATTGGCCCAGTGTTGTCCAGGTTTGGCTGGGGTAGGCCGTCATTGTAAATAAGAATTTGTTCTTAACTGACTTGCCTAGTTAAATAAAGGTTACACACACACACACACACACACTGACCAAAAAGTTATTTTGTTGGTATTTACGTATGTCCCCATTACCAGTAAATCATAATCAAAATCAATTTCTTTAACTTAATTGCTGTGCTGTTTCATTGTTCATTTGTTCAGTCGTTTCATTCTCAACCAGGATTTCTATAGAACACCGTTTGGGTCTTGGCATGTTAAAAAAGATACACGTCAAATAACACTTTTGACGTGTCAATTAAACTTGTTGACCAATCAGGACCTGAATATGATTGCACGTCACATAATAATGTAACGCGTTCATTAATTCTGTACGTATTTATTACACATTGATCACACTATCACTTGTATTTCATATGTCACAACGATTCATCGATACTTATGCTATGATGCTGGTAAAATTGTCTCGCGCACCTACAGTGCTGGTCATAAAAAAAGCTAGTTAGCTCATGGATGCCAACAATGTTCTTCCCAAAAAACATAGCAAAACGACATAACATTTCAGTAGCTATAGTTATCTAGCTGACTATATAGCTAGGTGTCATCATCTAAAATAACCCTAATTTATAAGTCAGTTCTTATTTGATTGGGTGGCAGGTAGGGTGGCAGGTAGCCTAGTGGTTAGAGTGTGGTTAGAGTGGTTAGAGTGTTTGAGAGTGTGGTTAGAGTGGTTAGAGTGTTTGACTTCTAACTGAAAGGTTGCAAGATCAAATCCCCAAGCTGGCAAGGTAAAAATCTGTTAACCCACTGTTCCTAGGCCATCATTGAAAATAATAATTTGTTCTTAACTGACTTACCTAGTTGAACAAATGTCAAATAAAAAAATGTATGGTGGTTGGACCCATCTATTTGAAGCTAGCCACAATAAGGATTATCAACAATAGAGGACTTGGCGGTTAGCCTTCAAAATAAAAGATTGTCATTGACAGTGATGCAAATGCATACAAATAGTATAATTATGACATATTTTAATAGATCATGCTAAACGAGGTTGGAATGATATATAAAATCAACAAAAGACAAGCATTTGTTACTTAGACAAAAATCTGTTGAAATCACACTGGATGTATTATACTTTACAAAATAATTGGGGCATACTTATTTCACTGTATGGATTGTGGATCAATGACATGGGGTATCAGTCTACACAGAGAACATTAGCATCGTAGCTCTTATTGCGGGACACTGAAACAACTGTGAATTGAGCCACATTTATTTTCATGAACATAATACTTACTCACAATGACTCCTAAATCATTGCTAAGAATAGTGAAAATGACTGCAGTTTCTACTGGTCATTGTTTTCAGGCTGGTTGTATTGGTGCTAGCTAGGTACCAAGCTAAAGTTAGCTAGCTACCCCAGAATTTGCAGTTGAACAAATAATGCTTTACTTCCAATGCGGTATTGTAAACACATCTTCGTGGCCAGTGTTTGCTTGTTTGCAGACTTTTTTGTACAGCTTTGACACTGCTACTGATAGTAGTGGTGGCGCTTGGTTTGCACGTACAAATTCAGATCACACAACATTCTATAATAGAAAAGTGTTATTTGACGTGTCAAATTAAAAGCTTATTTAATGCGTCAAATAGTGTTATTTGACGTATCTTTTTTGACACGCAAATATCCAAATGGCATTCCATAGTATGTTGTGAAGCTAATAGCAGTGACGCTATTACTAAGGAACTCCGGTAGGGAACAATAGCGCGCTTGGTAACGTTAGTGTGTACCTGTGCTCGACCAGTCGCGAAAGCCAACATTACCGACGACAGAGAACGGTTGATTGTCAAGGGCAATGAATTCCATTATCTTGGTGTTAATGGATTTCGTCTTTGAGTTGTCTCGCTGAAATTTACTCTTTCAAATGACTGCTCGACTTGAATGTTCGATCCACACAGCAGACATTGTGGGCTAGGTTAGGAATGCTGTGCTGCAGGTGTAGCGCCAAATGTTACGTAGCGTCATTACGTCATGTCATTACGTTATATAGGTATGCACATCAGCTTTGACATCGTTTTTTCACATCGGCGTTAAACTAGACATTGGGTTGATAAAAAATTTGGCATTTTTAGCTAATATCGGCCGAATACGATATTGTGCATGTTAAATAAAACAAAAACAGGGTCTCCCGGGTGGCGCAGTGGTTAAGGGCGCTGTACTGCAGCGCCAGCTGTGCCATCAGAGTCCCTGGGTTTGCGCCCAGGCTCTGTCGTAACCGGCCGCGACCGGGAGGTCCGTGGGGCGACGCACAATTGGCCTAGCGTCGTCCGGGTTAGGGAGGGATTGGTCGGTAGGGATCTCCTTGTCTCATCGCGCACCAGCGACTCCTGTGGCGGGCCGGGCGCAGTGCGCGCTAGCCAAGGTTGCCAGGTGCACGGTGTAGCCTCTGACACATTGGTGCGGCTGGCTTCCGGGTTGGATGCGCACTGTGTTAAGAAGCAGTACGGCTGGTTGGGTTGTGTATCGGAGGACGCATGACATTCAGCCTTCGTCTCTCCCGAGCCCGTATGGGAGTTGTAGCAATGAGACAAGATAGTAGCTACTACAACAATTGGATACCACGAAATTGGGGAGAAAAAGGGGTAAAAAAAAAAATAACCTCTCTTGTCTTCATAATGATTATCATACAGTATGTAAGAATGTTCTTTTTTCTCTTTGGGCATGTCTTGAAGTGTCTTATCCCAGGACTTTTTGAAGTAAAGGTCTTGAGTTTTAGTTTAAGAAACTGTAATGTAAGGGGCTACTGTGGGAGTGTCTGCCAGTAAGCACAGGCAAATTGCTTTAGGCTGCAAAACTGTTCAGGTAAGAATCGCATATTTGTGCCTTTCCAAAGGAGTGGGCACTTGTCTTGTCTCTGGCCATAATAAAAAAAGAAGGACCTTTGTGTGTTCCCCCTCAGTAGCTAGTCTGTCATATATAGTTTGGATTGACTTTATGACAGATCCCAGGGTCTGTGTGTGTGTGTGTGTGCGCAGGTGTGTGTGTGTGTGTGTGTGTGTGCGCGCACGCAACCTGTGCCTGCACAGCTTTGTGTTGGCCAGGGAGAGACTGGAGTACTTTATACGCTGGAACATACAGAGCATTCTTCCCTTCTCCTGCTCCGCTCTGCTGGGACCTCAGACTGTTGCCGTCGGTACATGAAGCCTCAAAGTTTAACACCAGAGTTCTGATAAATGGAATTGCATTTCAAAATTTCTATCTCTGATAGACGCTTCTGTTCAAATCTTTTTTCACTCTTCCTATCTTTATCATTGACAATGCAGGAAGCACTCATTTAAAATAAAATAGAATGATCATTCTATTATGGCCTCTCCCCACATCTAGGAAAACATTTCTGAAACCTGTGAAGTTAATATGACATTAAATTAGCTGATGCAGAGCAGTACTAACAATTTTCCAATCATCAAACAATGATCTGTTACAGACCCCAGATCCTAGAAATACAGCCTTTTACACTGGTGGCAAAAAGATCATAACCACTTAATACACTGAGACTGAATAAACAAATGTGATCATTTCAGTCTGCAGATAGGTCCTCTCATGTTACAGGAGACTACCCAGGCTTGAAAAAGCCTTAAAAGCCGTGAGAGTTGGATGGGTAGGGTTAAGGCCTAATGGTTTTTGGAAGGAGCATTATTGCTGAACAACTGTATATGTATGTGCTGTATGGTTTTGCAACCTCAGGCCCTGTGGGAAGAGCCATAATTCAAACTATATGGTGAAAGAGCAGTGGGAATGGAGGGAGATCGTGTTGACTAACTCTAATCATATTTGCTCCCTTCGGCCCAATTGAGTGCCTACGTCTCGACATGGAAAACAAGATAATCTCGTAAAACACAGTGTTTATCCGCAGCACCACTTTTAACATCAAGTCGTGATGGAAGCAATTTCACCCCTACCTAGACTAATCCTTTCAACCCTTAGTATTGCATTTGAGGAAAATAGTACAATGTTCAGCGCGCAACATGATTGAATCCACAAGTTCAACAGTGACAGATCCCAAAACTGAAAGTAAAACCAACTGGATCAGCAGTGGTCAGACTCTAAAGCAGGCCTACTTCTCCTGAAAAGTCAGGCAGTTTGAGAACACTCTGTAAGTGCTGCTATATAAAAAAAATGGCAACATCGTTTCAATCCGTTTTATCTGCCGATTAGTACTATAAGTCCTGCCTGGCAGGGAGAGACAGCCCCAGTCCTTCTGCCCAGGCCAGCCCTGTCTCCGAGTCAGTAGGAGCTGTTTTTCACATGTGGTATGCATGTGCAGTCAGGCTGCTCAGACGCACCTCAGGGCTAGCTGGTTGGCATTCCTGCCTCACTCTGTAATTATGGCTTCACTCCTACAGACCACTCTCTCTGCTCCTCTTTTCTCCACAGCCCACTCTCACATTTTCACAGGTCTTCCACTGATGTCATACTGCCATTGCCTGAACAGTTTATACCACTGGCTAATTAAAATAATATGCTATGCATGAGGCTATAGGCGGCATCTGCCATCATCTTCAACAACAAAAGCTTGTGATGATGGTCATTTAGAAATGAACATATCACAGCAGAACATAAATCTGAGCAGAGACTTCTACCAACGGTGTGATAGTAGTAGTATATTAGTCTAATCACCACAGTCTCACCTCACACCCTGGGTCTCACTGCATTACACAATGAGCTGCAGATGAATATTCATGCCTCCTGACACATTGATGTACAGTATGAACCTGGTTGTGTCAGAGTGAGAACACAGAGATACATTTCACAAGCAGTGTTCAAATAGCCCATACGTCTTCATCACCCATCACAAGGATCATATTGTATACTGTAGTTCTGCTCTCTATTTCTGCAGGAGTCCCATTGTCACTCATTGCTCTCTGACTGCCTATAGGCCAACTACCACTTCTTCCTCCTCTGTCAACCACTTATGCCTTTTAAATGCACCGCACTGGTCCATCCATTTTATGGACAGTATGTGAGGCTGTTATTTCAGGTTATCCTTACAGCAGTAATGCATAGTAGTGAAATACAAAGAGTCAAATCTCCCATAGCGAGCATGTAGTGGAATTATTCAGGCCGGGCAGACGAAAAACAGACAGACCCCTTACGGCAGGGTAGCATAGTGGGGCGGCAGGGTAGCATAGTGGTTAGAGCGTTGAACTAGTAACCGCAAGGTTGGAAGCTGAGCTGACAAGGTACAAATATGTCGTTCTGCCCCTGAACAGGCAGTTAACCCACTGTTCCTAGGCTGTCATTGAAAATAAGAATTTGTTCTTAACTGACTTGCCTAGTTAAATAAAGGTTAAAACAATTTTTACGGAAAAACCACATGAATTTCACATGAAGTGTTCCAAAAACACTTTTGTACATGATTTCATGTGAAATTTCATGTGAAATCATGTGATTTCTCTGTAAGGGACAGACTGACGGCAGACTAGGAAGCTAAAGGGCAATCACTATGCTGACAGTGTCTGTTTTAGTCATTAAACATACAGAATCAATTAGGCTACCATAACACCAGCTACTAACCTTCATATCATGGGCCTTTGGGACGTATTAACTCATATAAAACAACATATTCAACCTCCCCAGGCATGGATGTACAGTATGTTGGGGTGATTTTTCTTTAGTAATGTATCTATGGATGTGTTTGGCCTGCATTGATCAAAAATAATATATTTCTGTATGTGAAAATATAGAAGCATCTATTTCAGCTTTTTGAGACTGGTTACTACCAGGCAGTGGAAGTCAATACTGTCATGCTGAATCAGGACTGTCTTGCAAAAGTGTTAGAAAAATATTTTGCAGAGGAAAAATATTGCAAAACACAACTTAAGTACAACTTTATCTGATTACTGTCACAATGTGTACACCCCCTGCATATTATGTTTCATGAATAATCATACAACACATTCATAGCCACGGGAGGATGTTGGAGGGGTGCAGCAAATTGTTTTTTTGGGGAGGGCTATATATGCCCGCGGTACAGACAGCTATATCAGGCCGCTAATACAGGAATAGTAAAGGCTCAGTGCACTTCTTTTGTGGAGAAAAAAATTCTCTCTCAAAAATACATAAATATTCCGATTTTTCATGGGGGTGCTACAGCAAATCAATCTTACAGAGATTCAGACAATCTCCTCCATTCATGTTGTTACCAGCACATGACATGCCAGCAGAATGGGGATTAGGATGATCAGCTGAGCACATGCTCCCATCTCAATGCCACATTGTTCTCTGATTCTCACCGCTTGTTTTCCTCCAACTCTCCTTGCAGCTTATGAGGAGAACCGCACCAAATCTCCCTCTATGCCTGCCAAACTTTAATCAGTCCACTTCCTACTGTACAGTGCTAACAAGGCACTGCAGTTGTGCCTTACGTCAAAGCTGTTCTGTGCTTGTTTGCTTCTGTCGCTTCTAAACAAAGCAGAGGACATTGTGAAAAATAGCTCGGACTAAGAATGAAAGTTGGGGAGGTACAATTGAAGTCTGAAGTTTACATACACTTAGGTTGGAGTCATTAAAACTCGTTTTTAAACCACTCCACAAATTTCTTGTTAACAAACTACAGTTTTGGCAAGTAGGTTAGGACATCTACTTAGTGCATGACACAAGTAATTTTTCCAACAATTGTTTACAGACAGATTATTTCACTTATAATTCACTGTATCACAATTCCAGTGGGTCAGAAGTTTACATACACTAAGTTGACTGTGCATTTAAACAGCTTGGACAATTCCAGAAAATTATGGCTTTAAAAGCTTCTGATAGGCTAATTGACATCATTTGAGTCAATTGGAGGTGTACCTGTGGATGTATTTCAAGGCCTACCTTCAAACTCAGTGCCTCTTCGCTTGACATCATGGGAAAATCTAAAGAAATCAGCCAAGACCTCAGAAAAATAATTTTAAACTTGATTAAAAAGTCTGTAAACTTCCGACTTCAACTGTATATGCTGTTGGCCTGAGATCATACAAGACACTGAAGGCCTTTGGTTTGAGTTTGACCGACACATCAGTGTTACACTAACAAATGTCTTCCATATTACTAATGTTGTAAATATATCAGGAAGGACCTTGTCTCACAATCAGCCATTATCACATTCTGTGGTGCTGCTTAGATATCAAACAAGGCCATGCATGTAGCAGCTGATTCATCAAGCCACGTCTCCTCTATCCCATCGAAGGCTAATGTGCATCCATGGACACCACGTTACGGCCAGCCTTTATCAAACTAGGAAACCTGGCTGCTTTAATCTGGATTTGTGGCTTTATCTACCAATATAACAATGCTCTCTCTCTCATTATCAGCAAAAAATAAAGAAGAAAGAGCACATGTTGCACGGAAATGTCCAATTATCCCTCAACGATATCTCTTTGTAACCTTGACAACTCTAGGTCTTTAAAGCGAGTTGCAATCATAGACATGATTTTTGCTTCATCTCGACTTGTGAGATGACTGTGAATTATCTCTACAGGTGGTCTTCCTCTGGCAGTAGATTTTAACCAGCAGCCAGCATCTAGCCTAAAGGCTGTGATGTCATGTAGCATGCCCTGTGTACGCCCTTCAGTTAATCAGAATAAATATTTAACAAAGTTATGGCGTGTAAACACAGCAACACAGTCATGACAAGGGCACGACAACGCCTCTTCCAACTTGTAAAGATTTTACATGGGCCCTCAGATCCTCAAAAAGTTCTACAGCTGCACTATCAAGAGCATTTTGACCTGCTGCATCACCGCTTGGTATGGCAACTACTCGGCATCTGACCATAAGACTCTACAGCGGGTAGTGCGCACGTCCCAGTACATCACTGGGGAAAGGTTTCCTGCCATCCAGGACCACTATACCAGGCGGTGTCAGAAGAAGGCCCTACAGATTGTCAAAGACTCCAGCCACCCAAGTCATAGACTGTTTTCTCTGCTATCGCACAGCAAGCGGTACCGGAGCTTAAAGTCTGGGACTAAAAGGCTTCTGAACATCTTCTACCTCCAAGCCATAAGACTGATAAACAGTTAACCCCCCTTTTTTTGCACTGACTCTACCCACACACACACTCACACATACTACACTGACACTACAACACACACATACACACTACATATGCTCACACACACACACACACACACACACACACACACACACACACACACACACACACACACACACACACACACACACACACACACACACACACACACACACACACACACACACACTACATATGCTCACACACACAAAACACACACACACACATGCATATTGACGCCATACACACACACTCACAGATAGACACACTTTTAAACGCTGCTGCTACTCTGTTCATTATCTATCCTGATTGCCAAGTCACTTTTACACCTACCTACATGTACATAATACCTCAATTACCTCAACTACCTCATACCCCTTCACATTGACTCTGTACCGGTACACCTTGTATATATCCTCATTATTGTTTTTTTATTGTGTTACTATTTCCTTTTTTGTTGTATTTTTTTACTATTTAAGTCTGCAATAATGGAAAAGGGCTCGTAAGTAAGCATTTCACAGTAAATTCCACACCTGTTGTATCCGACGCATATGAAAAATACAATATTGATTTGATTTAATTGTGGTTATACAAGGGGGGCTCATGACACACATATACTGAATGCTCAATGTGCAAGGCAGAACAACATTAGGGTGTTGTCAATACAATGGCCTTTACAATCAGCAGAGCAAATACGTCAGAGCCACACAACCCTTAATTTTGAGAAGTTTATTGGGATGACTGACCACAGCATATCCTACCAAACATCAGTAAAATATATTCAAAGATGCAGTAAGGCACTGCAAAGAGACAGTACCCTCAGGGTACATTCGCAAACAATCATCTGCTATTTAAGGTTAGCTCAGAAAGTGTTCTGAATACACTGTTAAACCTTGAAACGCTAAGTCAGCAGTTGGTCAAATACCTTTGTGAGAGCGCAAGCCAGCTGAGTGGAGACATTTTGTACTTTTATGCTCCTGTTTCATCCCAGGCATCTGCACTTGACTGTGACTCCAGCACAAATGTAATGGAGATAATAAACCCCTCACAGATCTGCTCACCTGGCAGTCACATGGGCCAGATTGTGCTTGGGGACAAAAGAAAGACTGAGCACAACACAGAGAATACATTCATGCTGTATTGACTCAAAGGCAGGGCTGTGTACACACTGCACCTTCCGGCAGTGATCAGAAGACAAACACAACCACTGTTTGTCCTCCCACCATACAGATGGGACAATTTGGGTAGTCTTATGAACCCATTGGCACTGGAACAAATAGATTGTGAAATGCTAGTGTGATAACAATCTCCTTCTCTTAAATATTATTTTAATATAAAATAGCTATATGGCATTTGGCAGACACTTCTATCCAAAGAAACTTACAGTTATGGAATCAAACACACTATCTTGGCGTTGCAAGAGCCATGCTCTACCAGCTGAGCTACAGAGGAGCACACTCAAATACCGAAAGAAAATATAATATATTGCTGTGAAATGTCCAATTATCCCTCAAAGATGTCTCTGTCACCTTGACAAAGATCTTATTGTGTCATTGTGATCCTACATTTCTATTTAACTGTAAGGTTAAACTGTAAGGTTAAACTGTAAAGTTAAATAGAAATGGAGGCTCACAATGATACAATGAGATTCTTCCCTCCTGGACCTTTATTAAACCTCTTATGGTCCACCTTTTCTGTTTTATTTCCTCATTAAAATGACATGTGTGAAGTGGTCTCAGTGTGTAGTAAATCTAGTTTATAGTGTATTAACATATCCTGTAGTGTAGCAACGTATTCCCATAGTGTATTAATGCATCTAACTAACTTACCTATATACAGAGAGGAGTCTTTCCTCTTCACATGGTCATCTATGTAGGACACACCCAGGGGCTGAACTGGGGTGGCTCCAATCCCCAGCAGCATCTGGGCCCCAATCAGCAGCAGGTACATCATGTTGGTGTTTGCCTTGTTGGAACACAACTCCTCTATATATTGCCCACCATTCCTGGTACTGTTGGCGCACCCATTCCTGCCCACCTCAGTCCTCCATGTCTGCCCTGGCTTGTGCTCGTATTGTTTGGTTAGAAACTCTGGCAGTGCTGACAGAAGAGCTCCTAGCGCCATGACGATACCCCCACAGCCAATCAACCTTGGCCGGTTTGCTTTGGCCCCGAAGTAGCTGACGAATAGGATAAGAGCTAGATTGCCAATCTCAAAGCTGCTGGCGATCACACCCACATCGGCACTTTGGAGGTTGAATCGTCGCTCCAGGGTGGTCAGGACACTCACCTGAGAAAGCAACAGCAGAGGAAATATGTTGCTCATAAACGGCAATCATAACTAACTTCCCATAACTGATTAACTTCGTAAAAGACAGGGTATCATCATTACGATGCTAAAATATTACCAGGCTTAAAGCCTAATTGTTTTCTCACTCACTGAGAAGTATGTTTTGAGAGGGAAATGGGGGAAAACACCTAGCTTACAAATAGCAATTAAATAAATACGGCATGGATCATGGTTATTGTTTTACCACAAGAATCACTTGCAACATTTGATGCAGTTCAATGAATATCCTTTGGTATACTGAATCACATCTCAGATGTCAAGTAACCAAGACTGTAGGCCTAAACATTGAGAAAAAATGATGTCCGAAAATTAAGGTTATTTAAGTGACATATCATTTTGGTTATTACAGAACAAACAACTATATACAGTGGGGCAAAAAAGTATTTAGTCAGCCACCAATTGTGCAAGTTCTCCCACTTAAAAAGATGAGAGAGGCCTGTAATTTTCATCATAGGTACACTTCAACTATGACAGACAAAATGAGAAAAAAAATCCAGAAAATCACATTGTAAGATTTTTAATGATTTTATTTGCTAATTATGGTGGAAAATAAGTATTTGGTCAATAACAAAAGTTTATCTCAATACTTTGTTATATACCCTTTGTTGGCAATGACAGATGTCAAACGTTTTCTGTAAGTCTTCACAAGGTTTTCACACACTGTTGCTGGTATTTTGGCCCATTCCTCCATGCAGATCACCTCTAGAGTAGTGATGTTTTGGGGCTGTTGCTGGGCAACACGGACTTTCAACTACCTCCAAAGATTTTCTATGGGGTTGAGATCTGGAGACTGGCTAGGCCACTCCAGGACCTTGAAATGCTTCTTACGAAGCCACTCCTTCGTTGCCCGGGCGGTGTGTTTGGGATCATTGTCATGCTGAAAGACCCAGCCACGTTTCATCTTCAATGCCCTTGCTGATGGAAGGAGGTTGTCACTCAAAATCTCACGATACATGGCCCCATTCATTCTTTCCTTTACACGGATCAGTCGTCCTGGTCCCTTTGCAGAAAAACAGCCCCAAAGCATGATGTTTCCACCCCCATGCTTCACAGTAGGTATCTCCCAGATCGAGGGAGATTATCAGTGGTCTTGTATGTCTTCCATTTCCTAATAAATACTCCCACAGTTGATTTCTTCAAACCAAGCTGCTTACCTATTGCTGATTCAGTCTTCCCAGCCTGGTGCAGGTCTACAATTTTGTTTCTGGTGTCCTTTGACAGCTCTTTGGTCTTGGCCATAGTGGAGTTTGGAGTGTGACTGTTTGAGGTTGTGGACAGGTGTCTTTTATACTGATAACAAGTTTAAGCAGGTGCCATTAATACAGGTAACGAGTGGAGTACAGAGGAGCCTCTTAAAGAAGAAGTTACAGGTCTGTGAGAGCCAGAAATCTTGTTTGTAGGTGACCAAATACTTATTTTCCACCATAATTTGCAAATAAATTCATTAAAAATCCTACAATGTGATTTTCTGGATTTTTTTCTTCTCATTTTGTCTGTCATAGTTGAAGTGTACCTATGATGAATATTACAGGCCTCTCTCATCTTTCTAAGTGGGAGAACTTGCACAATTGGTGGCTGACTAAATACTTTTTTGCCCCACTGTATAAGACAAATGACATGTTTCTATAGTAAACATCTCTGAAAGATGTGATTTTCCCAAATGAAATACAAAATAATCACATACAACTCTAGATATTGGAATTATAAGGATTAACATGCCAAGGGGTTCCCAAACTTCAGGTATCTATCTGTACATGCAAATGAGAAAAAATTTGATATTGTTTGCACGGTGGAATTTTGAATTAAGTTGCATGCAAGACGGTTTAGAGAAATATGACATGGTTATGAAAATACCATGTTATTGAGGTTGTGCCCTTTTAAATAATCCCTTTCCTTTGGATATACTGACTCACATTGAGACCTCTTTCAGATGTTTCTCATTGTGCTCTGAGTAAAATCCTCTCTCTGCCAAGATGGAGCCCTGTTTTTGATTAGCTGGGCACTGCATCACTTACTCGCATGGCTTTATGGAAAGTGCATCCTCCCCAAACGCTCTCTCTCTCTCCCTCTCTCTCTCTCTCTGAGTTAATGGTGCAGCATTTAACGCAAGTAAAAGATAAGAGCATAACACTGTCTCTAGATGGAAGTGGCGGATTTTGCCTCCCCTTTGCCATTGTTGGTAAAATACATGGAAGTCAGACATCATGGAATGCATTTCAGTTCATCAGATAGGATCCTAACTAAGTATAACGATCCTAACTACGTATAATGATTACATTGATCTCAATTTAATTTACATTTTTTCATGTGATATGTACCCCATCACAGACTTACCAAACCCCATTTGTAACTGCTATGAAGGCAAGTTTTTGTAAGACACTGATTTGATCAGTGAACACATCTTGAATGTTAAAGACCAACTTCACAGAGGCTCAGGAGGACTATATATAGTTTGATAGCAATGACCTTGGTAAATCTGGCCAGTCTTCTGTTTTTGGTACACCGGTTGCCTCCTAGATGGTGATACGGAACACCCACAACTAATAGGGAAGAAAGATTCTTAAAGAACATAAGACCAACCACCCACACCTTTTTATCAACACTGTACAGGCTACAATGATGCAAAGGAACACCAAGGCCAGACTGAAACAGAAATGCATGGAATACACACAAACGCTCTACCATAAAGAATTTGGAAAATTACCCAAAAGCCCTGTTTCCATTGGCCATTTGAAGTCAACCTGGGTTGGGCTGGCCTTTGTGGGCAATCTCAAATTGGGTTTCCACTACCTCCAGAAATTAAAAATGTTGTCATGTTGCTAGGTAGCCGTGACTGTGCAGATGTTGAAGAATTTCTATTCACCCTCACCATGCTGTAACTAACATTACCCCATACTCCTGCCACTGCCAGCCAGACTCAGAGCCATGTAGTTAGCAAAAATGTTTAGCTTGCTATTGCATTGGGCTTTAGCTAGCTAGCTAACCAAGCAAACCAGATGACAGATTTGATATGATGTAGCTAGCTAGCTAGCTTTCACGACCTGGCCAGTAAAATTCCTACTAGCTAATGTTAGCTAGCTAGCTAGCTAGCTTTTTCAACTCTGATTTGCTAGCGACCGTTAGGTAACTAGCATTTGAGGGCTGACTGTTCTCATAAAAGTTTATTGTGCAGTACAAAAATGAATGAAGGAGCCAGCTATGGTGGTAATTTGTGCCTGTATAACTCAGTACGGCTTGTCCATGTGCTAGGTAACAGCAACAAGCCCAGACGAGCTAGCTAAAGGTGGTGTCAGCATCCAGCTGTGATCAGCTGGTGGTTTCATAGTAACGGCGTCACCAACCTGAAATCTAATCGAGCTGGCATTAGTTGTGAAAATGGTCTGCGATGGTCCCAGTTTCCCCTGAATGGGCTCTAATTTGAGAATTAGAGTGCTAGTGGAAATGGGGCTTTGCTCTGCAGGAAGTACAATAGGCTGCCCCTTCTCAAAGGAGTGGATCCTCAGATGTATCAAATTAAATTGGTGAGTATTGTCTAGAGAGTTCATAAAAAATTATGTGGGTTTGCAATGTCTGGGAACCAACTGCTGAGCCATATCCCACCTGTCATATTTTCACAACGATTATCAAACTATTTTCGGATGTTTCCCAAAATGTCCTTGAAAGGGCATGGTCCTCTTCCATTCCCACAGTGATGTCCAACAGGCTAACATGCTAAATTAAGCTCCTCTTAGGAGCCGTGGGGACAGGAAAATAACAGCTAACTTAGAGAAGGTTGCCATTGCCAGTAGGAAAAATTGTCTTCTCTCTGTGACTTTACAGAGTGATTACTTTAAATGGCAGGTGTGACTGAGAAATAACTATACTAATTAAACTACCTACACTTTGATTAAATTTGAACACAACCACAGGTTGGGCTTCTGAGTGGTGCAGCAGTCTAAGGCTCTGCATCTTAGCGCTAGAGGCGTCACTACAGACCCTAGTTCAATACCAGGCTGTATCACAACTGGCTGTAATTGGGAGTCCCATTGGGTGGCGCACAATTGGCCCAGCATCGTCCAAGTTAGGGTTTGGCCGGGGTAAGCCGTCATTGTAAATACGAATTTGTTCTTAACTGACTCGCCTAGTTAAATAAATATATATATATTTTTTAAGTGTTATAAATCAATGTAGTGATGTCAGTCATCCTATGTACAAGGCCTATCAGCAGACACCAGCACAGACTCCCGAACCTCCACTTCACCACCACACCACAGCAGAGGAATGGCAGCCAGGCCAAGCAGACCATATCATGTCATCTCTTGCCCAGACTAGACTCGGGCACCAGTGGGCCTGAAAGCAGTGAGTTTAGAAGAGCACCCGTCCCCCAAATTCCATGTGTTGTATATGCACTCTGCCATCAAAGCATTTTACTAAAATATACTGCATTTCTAGACTCAATAATTGAAAAATTATATTTATAGTTAGGTCTATGTTATCTAAAAAGACTGTATACATTGCAGACAGATGAGTAACTCTAGCTACAGAAATCTAGTTAAGATACACCTGGAATCTTGAACTCAAAAGTAAACACAGTTAGTCAGGAAGGTTTGTTGTATTTATTGCAGCATGGTTACAATGCAAACTTGTCTGGCTGTTTTTTAATGGACAATGTGACCATTTAGCCTCAACATTACCTCACCTGTCCAGAATGAGAGGATCCAAGCCCCACACCCTTTTTTAACAAGCGGATGAGGCTTGTGTAAGCACAGTTTATGACATAACTACAGCCCTTTGCTAAATAAAACTGTTGAAGTGCGTCTCAGGTTCCTATGCTGTCTAGACGCCCTTTCAAAAGGGCAATTCAGTGTCTGCCAGAAGCCTTTACAGAACCCTGTCTAATTCCAAAATATTAGGTTTTGGCAAGTTGCAAGATTGGAGAGGGCGAGGTAGTAACACCAAACTTTAACTATAGCTTAACCTGAACGCATTAAAGTCTCAAACTTAGTGTAGAATTAATATAATCAACTACTAATGTTGGGTTTGAAAATCGAATATATGCAGGGGAAATTATAAAGTACATAGACAGTTCAGCCTGTTTTGCAATGCGTAGATGGAGCACGTAACGGCAAACAAATTCACCACTGTCAGTCATCACCACAACATTCAACGTGGGCTGAAACCACAGAGTTCTGTTGAATTTCCGAGAACTAAAAACTTAAGGTAGGTTTACACACTATTTCCAGATCATTCTCAAAATGAAACTAGGGAAGCTGAGAGTCAACCACAACCCCATAGTGTTGAGAGTGATTGTCTATGCAGGTATGTGCACTGACTGTTTACCCAGAGACTATGTTGCCTGGGAAAAAGTCAATTGTAAGCTGCTAATGTAGAGCAAGAGTATAGGCCATGACCCATGACTTCCAGGCTGGCTCCCTGGCTACCAGCACACACTTTAAGTTGCTTCACCCTATCATGTATACAACAATAGCTCTGACACAGGAGGACCTCAAATAAAGTCATGACATTGTCATCAGCTTGTCCCTATAGCTGGTGCCTGGTTTCCAGCCCATGCAAATGGAGCAGGTGCCATGTGAAAGAGACTACCTGTGCTGACAGCGATAGAGCATGGCTGAAGGCCTGTTATGCCCTTCCCTCTCAGATCCATAATTTGCTCATCTTTACTCACCAGTATAAAGTGTACCCGCATTAGTTAAATGTGGTTTAACCTTCTTTAGAATAACCTCCTGGAAAGTGTAGTTGAAAATATTTACATAGTCAAAGTGAGACAGGGCTTTAAATGGTAGTTATACTATAGGTGTAAACATTCTAGCTAAGCTATAAGTGCCTATGTATAAAAGCCATCAGAGTCCCCTGCAGTCACTGCTGCAGATGAGACATCTTCCCGTTTCAACTACATTCAATTCAATGAGACATAACTAGACCAATTATCACACAGAGGAATTCTGATAGACCCATTCCTTCCACTGTGACCGGCGAGTCTGTACATAGCAGAGAGACACATCACAGAAAAATGTGTGCAATGTTCCATCCAAGTCAGAGAGAAAAGGTTGGAGACTACTGGTTGTAGGCCCAATTTGATGATAATGTTACTTGGTTCACAAGCAAGTAGTGTTAGAAAGTTAGTCCATCTAAATAGATTTTTTTTTAACCATGTTATAACAACATGTTATAAAAATAGAATAAAATAGATTGAAAAAACGAAGTACCAAGTACTTTGGAAAACATTCCTCTCAATAATTTGGGGTCATTAAACTTCATATCAAAGGCAGGAAGTGGTGAATTCTTGTTAATTGTACATTTGACTCAACAATCCAAGCCCACTCCTTACAGGGGAAATTCTGACTGGATACCAACATGCCTCATCCACATAGGCTACACTGTTCCCATGGTCAGGAGGAGGCTTTTGGTTCAGTGGCACAGAATAGATAACACGTTCCACTCCAAATAAGGTCAAAGCAGTTCAGTTTACATCTTTGATTTCCCTGGGAAGTGGCACTAGCCCACCATACCACTTTGTGACTTAAAATTCCCTACTATAAACATCACCAAAACATCAACTGAATTTGAAGAGGGAGTATAGAAAAATGTCTGTGAGAAGGACCTATTAGGACTAAAACGATTTAAACGGTTCAAAAGAGTAGGCCTATAGCATATCAGAAGCATCAGGTGTGAACTTGAGATAAAATAGTTGAATAGGCTTGTCTGCTCTTCTTAAACAAGATAGTATTGCTTTCAAGCCTGGCGCTCTGATAATACAGGTAGGGGCCTATAATTTCACTTAT
Source organism: Oncorhynchus clarkii lewisi (assembly GCF_045791955.1). NCBI lineage: Eukaryota > Metazoa > Chordata > Actinopteri > Salmoniformes > Salmonidae > Oncorhynchus > Oncorhynchus clarkii. Next base: position 65,058,127 of record NC_092148.1, read on the forward strand.
CCAGCTACACCAATATATTGTGTTATTGCAGCATATTACATGTATATTACAGCTATATGGCCTATTTGCCGCATAAACTAACAAATCACCTGTAAATGGTTGTCCTCTACGGAATCAGTGTTATTTTGGGTACTTGGATTATTTAGGTGCGGCATTAGGAGAACAAACCATCATTAACAGGTTTGTTTTGACAGAGGGAAAATAGGCTATGTTAGCTGTGGACATATGGACAAGGTTAAACTCCTCAACCAGACGAAAATTTGTTTCGAATTGAATATTGAGTCCACATGTGGGCTAGCCTGGCATGGGCACTGGCTACTGCGTATTTAAAACACCGGTGTATGTCAAGCCTGCTTTAAACCGGGTAAAATGTATCTCATTATGTCATAGCTGTTGCCCGTTTCATGACAGATAGCCTACTTTGCTTACATGCTCAGTACTGACGCGGAGTTATAGCTAAGATAAAATGGCCCAAAGTATTAGAATTCATATGAAACCTGAGTCTGGACAGATGTTCTCACGAGAGACATCACAGACGTAATGACACCGCTCAAACTGTTTCACTCACCAGGTAGGCTCCAACAGTGCCCTGTGCCAACATCAGGGCACATTCCGATATCAAAAATATCTTGATGTTTGAGAAGCATGATGACTTTTTACGGGTACCCTCTCCAGTGCTCCTGTCCGAGCCCCTCTGTTTTTTCACCTGCATCCTTTGGAGCTGCTACTTTGTATTACAGCGAGAAAATAAATCCAGAGGGTAACCGGACCCTGTGTAGGCTACATTCAGCACGTGTCTGACGCACGGTCTCTGTCTATTTTCTCGTTCAACCTATGCTTTACATCTGACTAACTATTACAGTAAATATAAAGCCAGACTCCAAAGGGCTGCCCCTCCGCATGCTCTAAACATTGCCACTTCGTCGAATATGACACATGAACTCCACGACGATTTTCTCATATGCATACGAGAATGAGAGACGCCAGGTTCTCTCTCAAATAGCATTTTTTTCAGAATCTTGACGTTCGTTCCCGAATGTTAAGCATAACAATGCGTAGATTCTAAAAACAATCGATAAGAATCTTGCCACGCAGTCGCTGCTCCACCTTTACTTGGCATGGCCTTTGGTCATGTAGCCTGTTATACAGCATTTAAGCAATGCACTCACTCCCTCCACCACAACTTGTGTAGCCTATGTTCCGACTCTGCGCCTCATCCAAGCACTGACAGCCCTACAGTGGCACTGTGTAGCATGCACCAAATTCTGGGTTGCAACATGGTCTCAGAGCATTTAGTATTATTCCGTATGTAAATCCGAGATACTTTGGTTAGTATTCTATGTTACGTGTCGTATGGTATGTATTAATTTGTGGATGTCCTCACTCATTTTTTATGATATGTTACGAATTACAATTCGTATTAAGTTATGTTACGAATTGAAAAACGTATGATATATTACGAATTCTGGCTAAATGGCTAACGTTAGCTAGATCGCTAACATTTGCTAGGGTTACATTTAGGAGTTAGGTTAAAGGGTTAAGGTTAGGGCTAAGGGAAGTGTTAGCTAAAAGGGTAGTTAGGGTAAGGCAAGGGTTAGCTAAAAGGGTTAGGGGAAGGGTTAGCTAACATGCTAAGTAGTTGCAAAGTAGCTAAAAAAAGTAGTAAGTTGTTGAAAAGTTGCTAAAATGCTAAAGTTGTCCTTGATGAGATTCAAACTCACAACCTTTGGTTTGTTAGACGTTTGCATTATATGCTTACACACCCGCCCTGACCAACCACCCTCTTTTAATTTTGCCTTAAGTAACCACCTGTCTTATCTAACCATACCAGACATAACATATCATACTAAATGGAGTGGCTCGGATTTACTTACAGACTCAGTCTCTCTTTTACTCTCTCTCAATTTCAATTTAAGGGGCTTTATTGGTGTGGGAGGCATATGTTTACATTGCCAAAGCAAGTGAAATAGATAATAACCAAAAGTGAAATAAGCAATAAAAAATTAACAGTAACAATCACACTCACAAAAGTTCCAAAAGAAAAAAGACATTTCAAATGTCATATTATGTCTTTATGCAGTGTTGTAATGATGTAGAAATAGTTCAAGTACAGAAGCTAAAATAAAATAAAAAAAAGGTTATGTATATATGTTTTTAATTTAACTAGGCAACTCAGTAAAGAACACATTCTTATTTACAATGACAGCATAGGAACAGTGGTTTAACTGTCTTGTTCAGGGGTAGAATCTCTCTCTCTCTCTCTCTCTCTCTCTCTCTCTCTCTCTCTCTCTCTCTCAGACCGGTGGAAATCTGTCCTTTGCTCTGATGAGTCCAAATTTGAGATTTTTTTGCTCCAAACACCATGTCTTTGTGAGACGCAGAGTAGGTGAACGGAGGATCTCCGCATGTGTGGTTCCCACCGTGAAGCATGGAGGAGGAGGTGTGGGGGTGCTTTGCTGGTAACACTGTCTGTCATTGATTTAGAATTCAAGGCACATTTAACCAGCATCTCCAATTGAGATGGTTTGGGATGAGTTGGACCGCAGAGTGAAGGAAAAGCAGCCAACAAGTGCTCAGCATGTGTGGGAACTCCTTCAAGACTATTGGAAAAGCAAATCTCGGACCAAAAGGCTCCTTAACAGCTTCTACCCCCAAGCCATAAGACTGCTGAATTACTAAACTAATCAAATGGCCACCCGTACTATTTAAATGGCCACCCATACTTTGTTTTTTAACTGCTTTCACTCGCTGTTTATTATCTATGCGTAGTCACTTTACAAATGACCTTGACTAACCTGTACCCTTGCACATTGACTCTGTACCGGTACCCACTGTATATTGCGTCGTTATTGTTATGTAAATGTATTGTGTACCTTTTTGATTGATTCGATTTTTTTACTTGATTTTATTTAGTAAATATTTTATTAACTCTTTCTTGAACTGCATTGTTGGTTTTAAGGGCTTGTAAGTAAGCATTTCACGGTAAGGTTGTATTCAGCGCATGTGACAAATAACATTTAATTTAATTTAATTTGATTCCCAACAATACATGGCGTAACTTCTGGCTTTTTATGGGTAAAAAAGACCAGGCTTATCTGACACTCCAGAAACTCCTAACTTCTACCTTTTCACACTGTTATTATGTGTTATACCCAAGCCCCCAAGCAGTGGGCATCTCTTTGTCAACCAGGGAGCCATAAAACTCATATTTCACATGGAGAAAGACAGGTAATAGTCTTCAAAGGAAGAATACATACCAGATCACTGTTGGTGGTTCTATAAACCTACTGTATGTTAAGGCGATATAAATACTTGTCTATAACACACTACATCTGGTCTATAACACATTACATAGATTCCAATATGGTGTAGCAGTCGGACGTTTGTTTGTCTTGTCTCATCTGTTTGTCCCGTCCCATGTATATATCTTTTTCTTCGTACATATTTTGTATATTTTTGTAATATTTTTTTTTTTATCTCAATTTCCATCTACGGACTGAACATACTCTCCTGCAACCCGCCTCACCCAATTTGGTACGGACCTGCTATAATTTACACTTTAGAACCAGAACCCCCATCAGCAGCTATCCAGCTAACTAGCTACTAGCTAGTAGTCAGTTAGCCACTGCTAGCGGTTAACTGTTAACTTGGACATCAGCCAGCCTCAGCCTGGTCAATTCCTGCCAGTCTGCACAACGCGATATCAACCCAGAGCATATCGGACTGCTTTTTCTCTACCACATCTCCGGATTCTTACCGCAAGCTCTGAACCTTTACACTGGATCGTCGCAGCTAGCTAGCTGCTATCCAAGTGGCTACTCCTGGCTAACGTCTCTGTGCTAAAGCAAGAGATCCATCAGCCAATTCTTGGGCGACAATACCTATTTTGCCAATTGGCTGGACCCTTTCACTGCCTACACGGAGCCCCACCGATCCATCACGACTGGTCTGCCGACGTAACCGCCTGAGGAGTTTTCAACAGGCTCTTCCATTGCGACGTCCCCCAAAGGCCCATCTGCTGGCCTGCTAGCCCCGGCCCACTAGATGTCTGAATTGTCGTGTCTCCAGCTCACCTAGCTACTCACTGGACCCGATGATCACTCGGCTACACATGCCTCTCCCTAGCGCCAATATGCCTTGTCTATTGCTGTTTTGGTTAGTGATTATTGACTTATTTTACTGTCGAGCATCCAGCCCTGCTCAATAAGCCTTAGCTAGCCTTTTTGTTCCATCCCCCACACATGTGATGACCTCACTTGGTTTAAAAATGGTGCCTCTAGAGACAAAACCTCTCTCATCGTCACTCAATGCCTAGGTTTACCTCCACTGTATTCACATCCTACCATACCCTTGTCTGTACATTATGCATTGAATATATTCTTTCTCGTTCAGAAATCTGCTCCATTTACTCTCTGTTCTGAATGCACTAGACAACCAGTTCTTATAGGCTTTGGCCATACTCTTATCTTACTCCTACTAGGTTCCTCTTGTGATGTAGAGGTTAACCCAGGCCCTGCAGCCCCTAGCTCCAATCCCATTCTCCAGGCACTCTCATTTGTTGACTTCTGTAAGCGTAAAAGCCTTGGTTTCATGCATGTTAAACATAAGCTATCTGAGCAGCTAGACAGGATAACATTAGAAGCCTCCTCCCTAAGTTTGTTGTATTCACTGCTTTAGCACACTCCGCCAAACCGGATATCCTAGCCGTGTCTGAATCCTGGCTTAGGAAGGCCACCAGAAATCCTGAAATTTCCATCCCTAACTATAACATTTTCCGACAAGATAGAACTGCCAAATGGGGCAGAGTTGCAATCTACTGCAGAGATAGCCTGCAGAGTTCTGTCATACTAACCAGGTTTGTGCCCCAAAAAATCCACCTTTCCAGAGACAAGTCTCTCACCGTTGCCGCTTGTTATAGACCCCCTTCAGCCCCCAGCTGTGCCCTGGACACCATATGTGAATTGATTGTCCCCCATCTATCTTCAGAGTTCGTATTGTTTGCTGACCTAAACTGGGATATGCTTGACACCATCCTACAATCTAAGCTAGATGCCCTCAATCTCACACAAATGATCAATGAACCTACCAGGTACAACCCTAAATCTGTAACCATGGGCACCCTCTTAGATATCATCCTGATCAACTTGCCCTCTAAATACACCTCTGCTGTCTTCAACCAGGATCTCAGCAATCATTGCCTGCGTGCGTAATGGGTCCGCGGTCAAACGACCACCCCTCAAACGACCAACTCAAATGATCACTGTCAAACGCTCCCTAAATCACTTCAGTGAGCAGGCCTTTCTAATCGGCCTGGCTCGGGTATCCTGGAAGGCTATTGACCTCATCCCGTCAGTAGAGGATGCCTGGTTGCGCTTTGAAAGTGCTTTCCTAACCATCTTAAATAAGCATGCCCATTCAAAAAATGTAGAACTAAGAACAGATATAGCCCTTGGTTCACCACAGACTTGACTGCCCAAAAACATCCTGTGGCGTTCTGCGTTAGCATCGAATAGCCCCGCGGTATGCAACTTTTCAGGGAAGTCAGGAACCAATATACTCAGTCTGTTAGGAAAGCTAAGGCTAGCTTTTTCAAACAGAAATTTGCATCCTGTAGCACAAATTCCCAAAAGTTTTGGGACACTGTAAAGTCCGTGGAGAATAAGAGCACCTCCTCCCAGCTGCCCACTGCACTGAGGATAGGAAACATTGTCACCACCGATAAATCTCCAATAATCGATAATTTTCTCTATGGCTGGCCATGCTTTCCACCTGGCTACCCCTACCCAGGCCAACATCTCAGCACCCCCTGCAGCAACTTTCCCAAGCCCCCCCCCCCCCCCCCCCCCCCCGCTTCTCCTTCACCCAAATCTAGACAGCTGGTGATCTGAAAGTGCTGCAAAATCAGGATCCCTACAAAATCAGCTGGGCTAGACAATCTGGACCCTCCCTATTACTAGTCTATTCAACCTCTATTTTGTATTGTCTGAGATCCCCAAAGATTGGAAAACTGCCGCGGTTATCCCCCTCTTCAAAGGGGGAGACACTCTAGACTCAAACTGTTATAGACCTATATCCATCCTGCCCTGCCTTTCTAATATCTTCAAAAGCCAAGTTAACAAACAGATCACCGACCATTTCGAATCCCACCGTACCTTCTCCACTATGCAATCTGGTTTCCGAGCTGGTCATGGGTGCACCTCAGCCACGCTCAACGTCCTAAACAATATCATAACCGCCACAGTACGGTGCAGTCGTCTTCATCGACCTGGCCAAGGCTTTGACTCTGTCAATCACCACATTCTTTTAGGCAGACTCAATAGCCTTGACTTCTCAAATTACTGCCTTGCCTGGTTCACTGTGATAGAGTTCAGTGTGTTAAATCGGACACTCTGGCAGTCTCTATGGGTGGTGCCACAGGGTTCAATTTTCGGGCCGACTATTTTCTCTGTATATCTCAATGATGTCGCTCTTACTGCTGGTGATTCTCTGATCCACCTCTACGCCGACTACACCATTCTGTATACATCTGGCCCTTCTTTGGACGCTGTGCTAACAATGTCATACAACACTCCTTCTGAGGCCTCCAACTGCTTTTAAATGCAAGTAAAACTAAGTGCATGCTCTTCAACCGATTGCTGCCCGCACCCTGCCGCCCGACTAGCATCACTATTCTGGACAGTAGGTGTCTGGTTTGACTGTATCTCCAATCCAAAATTAAATCTAGAATCGGCTTTATATTTCACAAAACAAAGCCTCCTTCACTCATGCTGCCAAACATACCCTCGTAAAACTGACTATCCTACCGATCCTTGACTTCGGCGATGTCCTTTACAAAATAGCCTCCAACACTTCTCAGCAAACTGGATGTAGTCTATCACAGTGCCATCCGTTTTGTCACTGATGCCCCCTGTAATACCCACCACTGCAACCTGTATGCTCTCGTTGGTTGGTCCTCGCTACATATTCATCGCCAAACACACTGGCTCCAGGTCATCTGTAAGTCTATGCTAGGTAAAGACCCACCTTATCTCAGCTCACTGGACATCATATCAACACCCACCCGTAGCACGCGCTCCAGCAGGTATATTTCACTGGTCACCCCCAAAGCCAACACTTCCTTTTGCTGCCTTTCCTTCCAGTTCTCTCCTGCCAATGACTGGAACGAATTGCAAAAATCACTGAAGCTGGAGTCTTATATCTCCCTCTCTAACTTTTAGCATCAGCTGTCAGAGCAGCTTACATATCACTGTAACAGTACACAGCCAATCTGTAAATAGCACTCCCAACTACCTCATCCCCATATTGTTACTTATCCTCTTGCTCTTTTTCACCCTAGTATCTCTACTTGCACATCATCATCTGCACATCTATCACTCCAGTGTTAATGCTAAATTGTAATTATTTCACCTCCATGGCCTATTTATTGCCTTACCTCCCTACTCTTCTACATTTGCACATACTGTACATAGATGTTTCTATTGTGTTATTGACTGTACGTTTGTTTATGTGTAGCTCTGTGTTGTTGTTTTTGTCACACTGCTTTGCTTTGTCTTGGCCAGGTAAATGAGAACTTGGTCTCAACTGGCCTACCTGGTTAAATAAAGGTGAAATAATAAATAAATAAATAAACATCAAAATTGTTATGAAACCTGCACATTGTGCATAATAAACATTTTATACACACATTGTAAGAGATAGTTGTCTTAACATCCTAAAAGTCACGTCCTGAAAAGCAGGGCCTTCAACAGGAGCATGTGAAGTAGAAAGATGCTGGTTATTATTTTGCAACCGTATACATTTTTATCTGTATACAGTTCGTTCAGCAATATGTTGAAGCAAATGTTCATTTCAGACACCCAGACCAATGCTGTAATTTAAAACACATGGAAGTCCTCCTTCCCTGCACTCTTTTCCTGCATGATTAACAACATCACTGAGGTAGATAGATGAAGGTAATGTGTTTCTGCCAGCGATTAATAATTGCCTGCACTCCGGAAGATCACATTCTGTTGGGTGTCCATTAATTCAAATTAGGTTATGGTGTACAGCAGTGATTTCCTACATGTTTTGGTTACTGTACCACCAACCAATGTTCCCTCTCAACTGCAAACGCAGCAGCCCCAAAATACAGTGTCAGCCCACGGAGAGAAACATGAGACTGAACGTCACTCAACTTTCTAGAGTTTTCCCTGTTAATTAACACTATCAATGTTTCCCTTTACTGTGGCAATTGGGATCGAATCAACTGAATATTTGCCACTTTCAATAAAACAAAATGAACTACAGTATGCAAGACTTAGTATGCGACACTATCTCTGCAAGATATTTTGTTGTAGGCAAAACGCATCAGAGTAGTACGCACAATGCCGTTGGGGTACCCAAATATAAAATTAAAAATGTAATGTTCAAATAAAAAAAATTAAAAAAAATATATATATATATATTTTTTTATTCTTCACATTTTCAAACAGTACATTTCTATTTTCCAAAGGGGCTATGCATTTGGGTGAGTTTTTTCTCTCGCCTGAGTAGCCTTGTTTCACTGCCAAAAATAAAATTAAACCATCTAGTGTTCAGAGAAATAACAACACAACGTCAAATACAGGTAGCCTAGTCAAATAATTAACATCCAATCATATTAACTGTTACTGTCTCGCGAGAAACCTTCACTCTTGCACAGACATTTAGAAACAAAACATGACAATTCGGAAAAAAAATTGAGCGAAAATAAAGACGACTTTTGAGTAGTAAGACATGTATAGAAGCAACAGATACCATTAATAAGAAGGGGCTAGAAGCATCTTATGGTGAGCTACTGAGTGGTGGAGATCTTTGTGGGCTATACTCGGCCTTGTCTCAGGATGGTAAGTTGGTGGTTGAAGATATCCCTCTAGTGGTGTGGGGGCTGTGCTTTGGCAAAGTAGGTGGGGTTATATCCTGCCTGTTTGGCCCTGTCCAGGGGTATTGTTGAATGGGGCCACAGTGTCTCCCGACCCCTCCTGTCTCAGCCTCAAGTATTTATGCTGCAGTAGTTTATGTGTCGGGGGGCTAGGGTCAGTCTGTTATATCTGGAGTATTTCTCCTGTCTTATCTGGTGTCCTGTGTACATTTAAGTATGTTCTCTCTAATTCTCTTTCACTCTTTCTTTCTTTCTCTCTCTCGGAGGACCTGAGCCCTAGGACAATGCCTCAGGACTACCTGGCATGATGACTCCTTGCTGTCCCCAGTCCACCTGGCCGTGCTGCTGCTCCAGTTTCAACTGTTCTGCCTGCGGTTTTGGAACCCTGACCTGTTCACCGGACGTGCTACCTGTCCCAGACCTGCTGTTTTCAACTCCCTACAGACAGCAGGAGCGGTAGAGATACACTCAATGATCAGCTATGAAAAGCCAAATTACATTTATTCCTGAGGTGCTGACCTGTTGCACAACTACTGTGATTATTATTATTTGACCATGCTGGTCATTTATAAACATTTTTTATTTATTTTTTATTTCACCTTGTCACATTTGTCGTATGAAGGAGACCAAGGTGCAGCGTGGTATGTGTACATTCCCTTTATTAAAAGAATGAACACCGAACAAACTAACAAAATAACAAATGTAAGGTGCAATATAGTGCTGATAGGCAACTACACATAGACAAGATCCCACACCAGAAAATGGGAAAAAGGCCTGCTTAAATATGATCCTCAATCAGAGACAACGATAAACAGCTGTCTCTGATTGGGAACCATATCAGGCCAACCTAAACATACAAAACCCCTTGATATACAAAAACCCTAGACATACAAAAAACCTTAGACATACAAAAACTTAGGAGCCACCCTAGTCACACCCTGATCTAACCAAAATATATAGAATACAGAGATACTGTATCTAAGGCGTGACACACCTTTATTTAACCAGGTAAGCTAGTTGAGAACAAGTTCTCATTTACAACTGCGACCTGGCCAAGATAAAGCAAAGCAGTGCGACAGAAACAACAGAGTTATATGGAATAAACAAGCGTGCAGTCAATAACACAATAAAAAAAGAAACTCTATATACAGTGTGTGCAAATGGCATGAGGAGGTACGGCAATAAATAGGCCATAGTAGTAAAGTAATTACAATTTAGCAGATTAACACTGGAGTGATAGATGAGCAGATGATAAGGAGCAGATGATGGTGTGTAAGTAGTGATATTGGTGTGCAAAAGAGCAGAAAAGTAAATAAAAACAATATGGGATGAGGGTAGGTAGATTGGGTGGTCTATTTACAGATGGACTATGTACAGCTGCAGTGATAGGTTAGCTGCTCAGGTAGCTGATGTTTAACCTGTCTAGGACCGCTAGCGGAACCCCTCGCAAACAGCCAATGAAATTGCAGGGCGCCAAATACAAATCAACAGAAATCTCATAAATCAAATTTCTCAAACATACAAGTATTTTACACCATTTTAAAGATACAATTATCTTCAATCCAGCCACAGTGTCTGATTAAAAAAATGCTTTACAGCGAAAGCTCCACAAACAATGATGTTAGGTCACCACCAAGCCACAGAAAAACCCAGCCATTTTTCCAGCAAAAGAGAGGAGTCACAAAATGCACAAATAGAGATACAATTAATCACTAACCTTTGATGATCTCCATCAGATGACACTCATAGGACTTCATGTTACACAATACATGTATGTTTTGTTCGATAAAGTTCATATTTATATCAAAAAATCGAATTCTACATTGGCGCGTTCAGTAGTTCTAAAACATGTGCAGAGAGCCACATGAATTCACAGAAATACTCATTATAAATGTTGATGAAAATTCAAGTGTTATGCATGGAACTTTAGATACACTTCTCCTTAATGCAACCGCTGTGTCAGATTTTTTAAAAACTTTACGGATAGAGCATAATCTGAGTACTGCGCTCAGAACCCAAACCAGCCAAACGAAATGTCCGCCATGTTGCGCAGTCAACATTAGTCAAAAATAGCATTATAAATATTCACTTACCTTTGATGATCTTCATCAGAATGCACTCCCAGGAATCACAGTTCCACAATAAATGTTTGTTTTGTTCGATAATGTCCATAATTTATGTCAAAATACCTTCTTTTGTTAGGGCGTTTGGTAAACAAATCCAAAAGCGCGTTCAGGTCCAGTCGGACGAAAAGTTCATGTTATATTACAAGTCGAAGAAGCTTGTCAAACTAAGTATAGAATCAATCTTTAGGATTTTATCATAAATGTTCAATAATGTTCCAACCGGAGAATTCCATTGTCTGTAGAAAAGCAATGGAACGAGAGCTACCTCTCATGTGAAATGCGCATGGCTGAGAACGAGGCTGCTGCCAGACCCTTTAGTCAAACAGCTCTCATCTGGCCCCCCTTCACTGTAGAAGCCTGAAACAACGTTCTAAAGATGGTTGACACCTAGTGGAAGCCTTAGGAAGTGCAAAATAACCCATATCCCACTATTCGATAGGGGCTGAGTTCAAAAACTACAAACTTCAGAATTTTCACTTCCTGTTTGAATTTTTTCTCAGGTTTTTGCCTGCCATATGAGTTCTGTTATACTCACAGACATCATTCAAACAGTTTTAAAAACTTCAGAGTGTTGTCTATCCAATACTAATAATAATATGCATATAGTAGCATCCGGGACTGAGTAGGAGGCAGTTTACTCTGGGCATGCTATTCATCCAAAAGTGAAAATGCTGCCCCCTATCCCAAAGAAGTTAAAGTTACTGAGGGAAATGTAAGTCTCCAGCTTCAGCGATTTTTGCAATTCGTTCCAGTCACTGGCAGCAGAGAACTGGAAGGAAAGGCGGCCAAAAGAGGTGTTGGCTTTGGGGATGACCAGTGAGATATACCTGCTGGAGCACGTGCTACGGGTGGGTGTTGTTATCGTGACCAGTGAGCTGAGATAAGGCAGAGTTTTCCTAGCATAGACTTGTAGATGACCTGGAGCCAGTGGGTCTGGCGACAAATATGTAGCGAGGGCCAGCAGACTAGAGCATACAGGTCGCAGTGGTGGGTGGTATAAGGCGCTTTGGTAACAAAAGGGATGGCACTGTGATAGACTGCATCCAATTTGCTGAGTAGAGTATTGGAAGCTATTTTGTAGATGACATCGCCGAAGTCGAGGATCGGTAGGATAGTCAGTTTTACGAGGGTAAGTTTGGTGGCGTCAGTGAAGGAGTTTGTTGCGAAATAGGGAAGCTGATTCTAGATTTGATTTTGGATTGGAGATGTTTGATATGAGTCAGGAAGGAAAGTTTACAGTCTAGCCAGACACCTAGGTATTTGTAGTTGTCCACGTATTCTAGGTCTAGAACCGTCCAGAGTAGTGATGCTAGTCGGGCGGGCGGGTGCGGGCAGCGGACGGTTGAAGAGCATGCATTTGGTTTTGCTAGCGTTTAAGAGCAGTTGGAGGCCATGGAAGGAGTGTTGTATGGCATTGAAACTCGTTTGGAGGTTAGTTAACACAGTGTCCAAAGATGGGCCAGATGTATACAGAATGGTGTCGTCTGCGTAGAGGTAGATCAGGGAATCACCCACAGCAAGAGAGACATCTTCGATATATACAGAGAAAAGAGTTGGCCCGAGAATTGAACCCTGTGGTACCCCCATAGAGACTGCCAGAGACCCGGACAACAGGCCCTCCGATTTGACACACTGAACTCTATCTGCGAAGTAGTTGATGAACCAGGCGAGGCAGTCATTTGAGAAACCAAGGCTATTGAGTCTGCCAATAAGAATACGTTGATTGACAGAGACAAATGCCTTGGCCAGATCGAATGAGACGGCTGCACAGTACTGTCTTTTATCGATGGCGGTTATGATATCGTTTAGTACCTTGAGCGTGGCTGAGGTGCACCCGTGACCAGCTCGGAAACCGGATTGCACAGCGGAGAAGGTACGGTGGGATTCTAAATGGCCAGTGATCTGTTTATTAACTTGGCTTTCAAAGACTTTAGAAAGGCAGGGCAGGATGGATATACGTCTGTAACAGTTTGGGTCTAGAGTGTCACCCCCTTTGAAAGGGGGAATACCGCGGCAGCTTTCCAATCTTCATGGATCTCGGACGAAATGAAAGAGAGGTTGAACAGACTGGTAATAGGGGTTGCAACAATGGAGAAGGATCATTTTAGAAAGAGAGGGTCCAGATTGTCTAGCCCAGCTGATTTGAACATCTTGGCCATGTTCTGTTATAATCTCCACCCGGCACAGCCAGAAGAGGACTGGCCCCCACTCATAGCCTGGTTCCTCGCTATGTTTCTTCCTACGTTTTGGACTTTCTAGGGAGTTTTTCCTAGCCACGTGCTTCTACACCTGCATTGCTTGCTGTTTGGGGTTTTATGCTGGGTTTCTGTACAGCACTTTGATATATCAGCTGATGTAAGAAGGGCTATATGAATACATTTGATTTGATTTGACAGGCAAGCCCCATACTATTGTAGAGGACTTAATTATTCCTGTTGCGCGGATATGGCTGGGACAATGCTGGGGGAAAAGGACAAAAAAACAATACAAACAATGCCTTCATCAAACAACACTGTTTCATGATGCATCAGTGACATGGCGGGAGATGTTTTGCAACAATTACTGCTTCACATACAAGCCAGTGAATTATATGCGTTATAGCTGGATGAGTCAGCAGACGTGGTGGGCCTGGCTCAGCTCCCGGTATATGTCTGTTACGTTTATGGGGGGTCAATTAAGGAAGACATCCTCTTCTGCAAGCCACTGGAAACCAGGACAACATGAGAGGATATTTTTAAAGTACTGGACAACTTTGTGACATCCAATGGACTTTGGTGGTCAAGATGTGTTGGTATCTGTACTGATGGCGCAAAAGCCATGACAGGGAGACATAGTGAAGTGGTAACGTGTGTGCAAGCAGTTGCTCCCGACGTCACTTGGGGACACTGCAGCATCCACCAAGAGGATCTTGCTGCCAAGGGAATGCCTGACAGCTTGAAAGACGTTTTGGACATTACAGTGAAAATGGTTAACTTTGTTAAAGCAAGGCCCCTGAACTCTCAAGTATTTTCTGCATTATGCAATGATATGGGCAACAACCATGTAACGCTTTTGCAACATACAGAAGTGCGCTGGTTATCAAGGGGCAAAGTATTGACGCATTTTTTTAAATTGAGAGACGAGCTCAAAGTTTCCTTTACTGACCCTAATTTTCACTTGTCTGACCGCTTGCATGATGATGAGTTTCTCACACGACTGGCCTATCTGGGTGATGTTTTTTCTCGCCTGAATGATCTGAATTTAGGATTACAGGGACTCTCCGCAACTATATTCAATGTGTGGGACAAAATTGAGGTTATGATTAAGAAGTTGGAGCTCTTTTCTGTCTGCATTAACAAGGACAACACACATGTCTTTCCATCATTGTAAAAAAAATTGTGCGCAAATGAAGTCAAGCTTACGGACAATGTCAAATGTTATATACCGAAGCACCTGAGTGAGCTGGGTGCGCAATTACCCAGGTACTTTCCTGAAACGGTCAAGCCCTGGCCTTAGTTATCTTTGTTTTCTTTATTATTTTGGTTAGGCCAGGGTGTGATATGGGTGATTTATGTGTTTTACTTGTCTAGGGGTTTTTGTAGATTAATGGGGTTGTGTTCAGTTTAGTTGTCTAGGTAAGTCTATGGTTGCCTAGATTGGTTCTCAATCAGAGGCAGGTGTTTATTGTTGTCTCTGATTGGGAACCATATTTAGGCAGCCGTATTCTTTGGGTATTTTGTGGGTGATTGTTTCCTGTCTTTGTGTTTTATGCACCAGTTAAGACTGTTACGGTCTTCACGTTTATTGTTTTGTAGTTTGTTCATGTTTGAGTTTTCTTATTAAAGAACCATGAACTATAACCACGCTGCGTTTTGGTCTGCCTCTCCTTCCCAGAAACGGACGACACAAACAACTGGATTTGTTATCCCTTTCATGCCCTGCGTCTAGTCCACTTACCGATATCTGAATAAAAAAAATTAAAACATCTGAACGAGAGCCTCATCGAAATTGCAACAAGCGGTTCTGTGAAAATTGAATTTAATCACAAGTCACTGCCAGATTTCTGGATAGGGCGGTGCTCAGAGTTTCTTGCCTTGGCAAATCGCGCTGTTAAGACACTGATGCCCTATGCAACCACGTACCTATGTGAGAGTGGTTTCTCGGCCCTCACTAGCATGAAAACTAAATACAGGCACAGACTGTGTGTGTAAAATTATTTAAGACTGAGACTCTCTCCAATACAACCCAACATTGCAGAGTTATGTGCAGCCTTTCAAGCATACCCTTCTCATTAACCTTCGGTGAGGTATTTACAATTTTTGATGAACAAATAAGGTTTTATATGTAAGATGGCTAAATAAAGAGGAAAATGATTGATTATTATTATATTATTATTTGTGCCCTGGTCCTATAAGAGCTCTTTGTCACTTCCCATGAGCCTGGTTGTGACAAAAACTCTTATGTACTTATGTTTAATAAATGTATCGTATATTGTGTGTGTGGCAGGCTTATAATGATGACAAAAACAACATTTGAGAGTACGCTGACCCTGGTGCTAGAGGGGGTACGCAGCTGGAGGTTGAATGTTTGAAGGGGTACGGGACTATAAAAAGTTTGGGAACCACTGGTTTACAGCATGAGCGGTCGTGAGTAGGTTAACTTCTTTTGAGGTCAAAGTGAGAGCTGCATGTAGCTACTTGTGCACTTTAAAGAAAAAATATCCTTTCCTTATTAGTGAGTTATTAGCCCAGTTATAGATTGTTTGTAGTCCGCAATAGGGGAGTGATTGTTCCTACAAGAGCCCTAAATGTGTACATTTCTAGACATCTTTGAAAAGATAGTCAGATGAAGAGCTTTTGTTGTGTTAAAGGGGCAGTGTTATATTTTGAGACAAGCTTGAATAAGCTACGTAGTCAATAGGCAGAGGGTAGCATAGTTTGTCTGATTCTCTGTAATAATGGCATGGGAATAATAATGCATTTTGTATCAAACAACACAACATTTTCAGTCACCTCCTTGTCTGAAGGACAAGTGGATAAACAGGTTCATGTCAAGCCCTGCATCTTTTTTCAAAAGTCTCATGGAATGTAGGCCTACATTGAACACAGATTAAATCATAAAACAGCTATTTCCATCTTATAATGTTATGGGATGCATTTTCTCCATTGTTTTTGATGGTAGGCCACTCTGATAGGCCTACATTATGATCAAATAGCCACAGTAGCCTACTTGGATACTTTTACAACTGTAACTTAAAGTGGGTACAGCCTCAGTGTTCCCAGTAAACGTGCGCTGGAAGATGCACCGAATTTGCACAATGTTCAAGTTTGTGCTCAGCAGGCATTTGCTCAGTAACGAAAAAAAATAGATGGAACATTGCCACCAACTTAATTTTTGTCTGCCCGGAGTACCCCTGAAATACCCCCTCATGTGCATTTTACCAGTAAACCTATGGTCTCTTGAGTATTCTCAAGTACCTGCTGTGGGTAGGCCAAGTACCCCAAGGTGTCCTAGTACCCCTGGTTGGGAACCACTGGTGTAGGTGGTGCAGAGAGAGATGTGAACTCAGCCAAGGCTATTATAATTTCAACCAAAACACAAGTGAAGGATTTACCCTCTCTATTCAAAATGTACATGAACTCTGCTCAAATATTGGCAATTACTTGTGTGTTTTAATCACTTACTCTCGGCCAATGTTTACAACAAGTGGGCCATCCATCAACATTTGAACTATTCTTGAACTATTCTTCCATCAACAGAAGAATCAAATCAAATCAAATCAAATGTATTTATATAGCCCTTCGTACATCAGCTGATATCTCAAAGTGCTGTACAGAAACCCAGCCTAAAACCCCAAACAGCAAGCAATGCAGGTGTAGAAGCACGGTGGCTAGGAAAAACTCCCTAGAAAGGCCAAAACCTAGGAAGAAACCTAGAGAGGAACCAGGCTATGTGGGGTGGCCAGTCCTCTTCTGGCTGTGCCGGGTGGAGATTATAACAGAACATGGCCAAGATGTTCAAATGTTCATAAATGACCAGCATGGTCGAATAATAATAAGGCAGAACAGTTGAAACTGGAGCAGCAGCACAGTCAGGTGGACTGGGGACAGCAAGGAGTCATCATGTCAGGTATTCCTGGGGCATGGTCCTAGGGCTCAGGTCCTCCGAGAGAGAGAAAGATAGAGAGAAGGAGAGAATTAGAGAACGCACACTTAGATTCACACAGGACACCGAATAGGACAGGAGAAGTACTCCAGATATAACAAACTGACCCCAGCCCCCGGACACATAAACTACTGCAGCATAAATACTGGAGGCTGAGACAGGAGGGGTCAGGAGCCGCTGTGGCCCCATCCGAGGACACCCCCGGACAGGGCCAAACAGGAAGGATATAACCCCACCCACTTTGCCAAAGCACAGCCCCCACACCACTAGAGGGATATCTTCAACCACCAACTTACCATCCTGAGACAAGGCTGAGTATAGCCCACAAAGACCTCCGCCACGGCACAACCCAAGGGGGGGGGCGCCAACCCAGACAGGATGACCACATCAGTGAATCAACCCACTCAGGTGACACACCCCCTCCAGGGACGGCAAGAGAGAGCCCCAGTAAGCCAGTGACTCAGGCCCTGTAATAGGGTTAGAGGCAGAGAATCCCAGTGGAAAGAGGGGAACCGGCCAGGCAGAGACAGCAAGGGCGGTCGTTGCTCCAGAGCCTTTCCGTTCACCCTCCCACTCCTGGGCCAGACTACACTCAATCATATGACCCACTGAAGAGATTAGTTTTCAGTAGAGACTTAAAGGTTGAGACCTAGAACAAGCATCTCTGTTTTGTCCGAGTTTAAAAGTAGAAAGTTTGCAGCCATCCACTTCCTTATGTCTGAAACACATTCTTCTAGAAGAACTATTCAGAATAGAGAAATAGAGGAATTCCCTTAGAGGAATGTGTCTACCTGATTCAGGGAGTACAGTGAAAAGTTGGGAGTTGGGGACCATTTGTTGTGTTAAATACTGTCTGTGAACAAATTTTAAATGTATAAATTTAGGGTTAAGATTACGGAATGCCAAGGTCATATTTTTTTATATTCTGTTCCAGTTAAAGTGTTCAGTGTTCAGATTCAATTACATCTGTAGACCAAACTTTTTTAATGGCTTTCTCAGAAGATGAGCGTTCCAAAAGTTGATTACATATTATAGAGATCAGTCCTTTCGGAAGACCACATAATTTATTTATAAATCCCATCATTGGATGGTTCGGTAGTTGGGTTTCTCAAGAGATACATAGGCCAGCATAGCTGACCTAAGTTGTAAATATAGAGAAACGGATTTGCCTGGTAAAGTGTATGTCTTTGAAATCTTGGAATGGGTATCGATTCCAAATTTGGACCATTGGGAGATGCAAAAAGCTGCCCTCCAGATCGCAAGGTGTTATTGGGAAATATTGGAGTATGATCATGCCATTCTGATTCCCTGTTACATTGTTTTTCAATTTTGCACAAAATAAAAATTATGTGAGCAATAATAGGACCAAAGTGTAGTTTACATTGTTTAAGGGATATATCAGTGAAGACCAACTCTTCCAGGGCAATAGGAGACACCACATTTCTCTCTATACTCATTAAGGGGGTGGAAGAATCATGTCGAAACCAATTCAGGTTGGGACGAAATGCTAGTGCCTGGAAATACAATTAAACATTTGGTACGGATAGTCCTACATCTTTCCCGATTTGCAAGTTTGTTTATTTTATACTGGCACGATTACCTTTCCATATCCATTTAGAAAACGCACTATGAACTTTATCCCAATAGCCAGAAGGGGGAGACAACCGAAGCATTGAACAACAGAAATTAAGTTGTGGAATATATTCATTTTGACAATAGATATTCTGCCGGTTAAAGCTACTGGGATATTAGTCCATCTACTGAGGTCAGATTGAATTGATTTTAGAATCCTGTTGATTGATTATAATCTAGATAAAACTTCCTGGTTTTATCTAAGGAAGTAAATATATCTATTCCCAGATATTTAAAATGGGAAAGGATTGGGATTCCATAAGTAGAGATGGAGTCCTCTATCGGGGTCTTGAGAGACAGTAGGACAGATTTGATTAGATTTATTTTATAACTTGATGGAGCTGAATTTGTCTATGATCTTCAAAGCTTTTGGGAGGGATTGAGATACGTTGTCTAGATAAAGTAAGATATAATCGACATATAATGAATGATATGACGTGATCCGTAGAATTGAGAGATATTGGTGTAATTTCTTTCAATTGTCAAATTGCCTGGGCCAGGGGCCACATAGAAAATAAAAATAGGGGAGGTGAGATGGGATCACCAGCAAGCCAGCTTCCTCAGTTGAGAGAAGAGGATTTGTTATATAGTTTAAAAAGGACTCGGTCTGGCTTAGTGTGGATTTACAATCAGAGGTGTACAGTTCTTTATATAAACAGGATAATCTTTAGTTGATTCATTTAGGTTCTGATAGTAACTCACCTAATGCAGATTCAGAAGTTGCAATAACTGATCATAACTGCAAAGCTTGTTAGCCAGTAGACAGACGACTGGGTAAATTACCATGGAATTAATGCTTGAGTCTAACTCAATGGATGGCAAATTCTGCTCCTTGTGTTATCAATAGATTTAGTTCTGTCTGGACTTTCAAGAGTATTCACTATCTGGTCTGAAAAAAGTGTTGGTTGAGAATGCTTTAACATCGTTAACAACTTTTCTACTTCTGATACCTTCTTTAATTGTGATTTATTCAGCCCAGATGCAAATGCAGTTGCATTGTTTTTAATAAAACCTTTAATGGCGTCCCATAAAATCTGAGGATCATCTACTGAATTCTTGTTAATCATTATAAATGAATTAAATTCAGTTTCAAAATGTTCACAGAAAGTAGGATTTTGTAGTAAGGAAATATTAAACTGCCATCATGTAGCTCTTTTAGGAGATTCTGGCGTTTGTATCTGGCAGTAATAAGTATAATAATCAGATAGAAATTCGAAATATGAGCCTATTTCTTGATTAAAGAAAATAGAGCAGTAGATAATAGTATGAGAATGTTTTGTGCCTGTTTGAATAGAAAGTGTTCTCTTCAAATAAAAAGCAATTAAAATCAAATGTTTTGCTATCAATGAGGTTGTAATCAGATAGTATACTGTATGTTGGAGAATCTTGGTTGCCTGTGGATTGTAGTTGGTCTTATTAGATGTCCAGAATGGCATTCATGTCTGTCCTAATAACCAGTTGAAATTCAGTTCATTCTAACAATATGCTGTTCAGAGAATCAAAAAACCCAAGATCATATGAATTTGGAGCATACACATTAACAAAGGACATTTTCTTTCCAATATGGATACATTTAAGGAAAGTGATTCTACCTTCTTGGTCTTCACCTTTACCAAGGATGGTGATTTTGAGTTTCTTATGTATCATTATGATTACCACTTTAGTTTGTTTGGGGCTGATGAAAAAGCAGCCAGTTGATACAAATTGTCCTTTTGGAGCAGGTGTGTTTCTTGGAGCATTGCTATATCAACATGGTTTCTTGCTACAATATCAAGACAGCTGGAACACTTGATAGGGATATTAAGGGCTTTCAAATTCCCTGAGAGAATAGCTAGTGTTGCCATTGCTTTTCTAAAATGTAATTGTTATCTAGTGTTGATAAGCCTGTAGATGTAAAATAAAAAGCAGAACCCACTGGGAAACCTACCCGCTCCCCATCCAGATGTCCCTGTCTATAAATCCTTCCTCCTTCCCTTTCCTTGTTCCTTGTACCCACAGATGAGGGGTATCCTCGTCATTGTCTTATGCTGGGTGCAGCATTAAAGCCATTGGCTAGGCTGCATGATTGTGCATGGATAGTATACCTGAATAATGAGCCAGTCATGGGGTTTCAAGTGTTTGCTTGTCCCCTTGTGTGTTGGATTTGATGTTCTTCTCGAAGAAGTGTTGAGCTTCCTTGGCAGTGGAAAACGGGTGTGTTGTGTCCTGGAAGGTCAAGATGAGTTGGGCTGGGTGAATGAAGCCGTATCTAAGGTTTAGCTTGTGTAGCTAGGAACTCACCTGGTTGTACGTCTCCCTCTGTTTTAACAGAACCAAAATTCTTAAACACATTTGTTATAAACTTGTGCAGAGTTGTGTGGCAGCATTATCAATAATAAAAACAATTATTATGTGAATGACATCACTGCTCATTTGTTATGGCTATGGCTGTGTCGAAATTGTGTCCCATGGGCTCTGTATTTCAGTTGGAAATTGAATAGGGAGAGAGCCCTGAAAATGAATTTTACTTTAATATACTACAAAGTTTTTCCCCCATCATTCTTTATATCATAAATATTGGCTTCATAATACATATATAATTGTTGATTTTGTCACATACTTTCTTAATTTGCAGTAAGTCAGCCAGTCAGATGTGCAGCCAGACTTATTAGACACTACCCCATCTCTTTCAACCATACAGTTTTTAAATTCCTCATCAATCCGATGAGTATTAACAGTTCTAACAGTCAGTTTATTAGCAGGTGCATGTTTATCAATAATTGGAAGAAGTGCGGCGAGCATGGGATTGGTCAGGCCCCGTGCTATGGGGTGATGCGCACGGTGTCTCGGCCGAGCATTCATAGGCCGGTGTGCTCGGTGCCAGCGTCCCGCATTTGCCGGTGGAAGCTGGCATCCAGCCAGAACGGGTGGGGCCAGCTTCGCACTTGAGACTGCCAGTGCGCCTCCATGGCCCAGTTTATCCGGTGCCTCGGCCGGAAGAGGCCTCCTGGATGTCTCCCCAGCCTGGTGAGTCCTGTGCCTGCTCCCAGATCCAGGTCTCCTGTGGTCTCCCCAGCCTGGTGAGTCCTGTGCCTGCCACCTGTCCGGAGCTGCGAGAGTCTCCCTTCTGTCCGGAGCTGCGAGAGTCTCCCTCCTGTCCGGAGCTGCCAGAGTCTCCCTTCTGTCCGGAGCTGCCAGAGTCTCCCTCCTGTCCGGAGCTGCCAGAGTCCCCTCCTGTCCGGAGCTGCCAGAGTCTCCCTCCTGTCCGGAGCTGCCAGAGTCTCCCTCCTGTCCGGAGCTGCCAGAGTCTCCCTCCTGTCCGGAGCTGCCAGAGTCTCCCTCCTGTCCGGAGCTGCCAGAGTCTCTCTCCTGTCCGGAGCTGCCAGAGTCTCCTGCCTGTCCGGAGCTGCCAGAGTCTCTCTCCTGTCCGGGAGCTGCCAGAGTCTCCCGCCTGTCCGGAGCTGCCAGAGTCTCCCGCCTGTCCGGAGCTGCCAGAGTTTCCCGCTGTCCGGGGCCCGCCGCTACTGTCACGCCCTGGCCATAGAGAGGCTTTTATTCTCTATTTTGGTTAGGCCAGGGTGTGACTAGGTTGGGCATTCTATGTTCATTTTCTATGTCTTTTTCTTTGTTATTTGGCAGGGTGCGGTTCTCAATCAGAGGCAGCTGTCTATTGTTGTCTCTGATTGAGAACCATACTTTGGTAGGTTTTTTTTGTGGGTAGTTTTCTGTTTTTGTGTCTGCACCAGACAGAACTGTTTCAGTTTTGTTTATTCTCATTGTTGTTTTGTTATTCAGTGTTCAAATAAAAAAAGATGAACACGTACCACACTGCACCTTGGTCCTCACCTTCTTCCACCAACAGCTGTTACACTTTGAAAAATGTCTACAGTATTAATAAAAATGTGGTCTCCAAGAAAGTACACATCTCTGTTTACATCACAAACACTGTCAAGTTTTTCACACACATTATTTAGATACTGTTAGCACTTGGTGGCCTATAGCAACACCCCAAAATAATAGACTTTAGATGAGGCAGGTGAACCTGGAACCACAGCACTTGACATGAGATCTTCTCTAAGCATTACAGGGATATGGCTCTGAAAAAATATTCCAACACATCCCCCATAAGCATTCCTATCTCTTCTATAGATGTTATATCCTTGTATTGCTACTGCTGTATTTATCAAATTAATTATCTAAGTGAATCTCAGAAATGGATGATATATCAAATCAAATTTTATTGGTCACACACATATTTAGCAGATGTTATCGCGGGTATCGTGAAATTCTTGTGTGAATGTTATCTGATTTGAGCAAGTTATTGATTTCATGAAACTTATTTCTAAGGCTACATATATTAAGTGAAAATGGGCTTCCATAAAGTTGCACATTTTTTATGCATTCAACAATATTGCACAAGATGGCAAGGAATGGATTACATAAAACAAACGTACGACATGGTGGCGGTGACTGGTG
This sequence comes from Oncorhynchus clarkii lewisi, assembly GCF_045791955.1. NCBI lineage: Eukaryota > Metazoa > Chordata > Actinopteri > Salmoniformes > Salmonidae > Oncorhynchus > Oncorhynchus clarkii. The sequence goes on from NC_092148.1 coordinate 65,081,383, forward strand.
TGTTGTGAGTAGTTAGCTAGCTATGATACTGTGATAAATCAAATCAAATGTATTTATATAGCCCTTCTTACATCAGCTAATATCTCAAAGTGCTGTACAGAAACCCAGCCTAAAACCCCAAACAGCAAGTAATGCAGTTGTAGAAGCACATGGCTAGGAAAAACTCCCTAGAATGGCCAAAACCTAGGAAGAAACCTAGAGAGCAACCAGGCTATGAGGGGTGGCCAGTCCTCTTCTGGCTGTGCCAGGTGGAGATTATAACAGAACATGGCCAAGATGTTCAAATGTTCATAAATGACCAGCATGGTCAATTAATAATAATCACAATAGTTGTCGAAGGTGCAACAAATCAGCACCTCAGGAGTAAATGTCAGTTTACTTTTCAAAGCCGATCATTCAGAGTATCTCTACCGCTCCTGCTTTCTCTAGAGAGTTGAAAACAGCAGGTCTGGGACAGGTAGCACGTCCGGTGAACAGGTCAGGGTTCCATAGCCGCAGTTGAAACTGGAGCAGCAGCATGGCTAGGTGGACTGGGGACAGCAAGGAGTCATCATGCCAGGTAGTCCTGAGGCATGGTCCTAGGGCTCAGGTCATCCGAGAGAGAGAAAGAAAGGAAGAAAGAGAGAAGGAGAGAGAGCATACTTAAATTCACACAGGACACCGGATAAGACAGGATAAGTACTCCAGATATAACAGACTGATCCTAGCCCCCCGACACAAACTTCTGCAGCATAAATACTGGAAGCTGAGACAGGAGGGGTCAGAAGACACTGTGGCCCCATCCGATGATACCCCCGGACAGGGCCAAACAGGCAGGATATTACCCCACCCACTTTGCCAAAACACAGCCCCCACACCACTAGAGGGATATCTTCAACCACCAACTTACCATCCTGAGACAAGGCCGAGTATAGCCCACAAAGATCTCCGCCACGGCACAACCCAAGGGGGGGGCGCCAAACCCAGACAGGAAGATCAAGTTAGTGACTCAACCCACTCAAGTGATGCACCCCTCCCAGCTTAATACAAAGCCTCTCCCTAATGTGTAACGTGATATATCTAATATCATAGAGAGGAAGATTTGCATAGCTAGCGTTGCAACTGACAATAATGTTTGATAGGATGTAACATTAGCCAGCTTGCTAAAGAATAATGTTTCAACTTGAAACTGGCTAGCTAAGAAGATCCTTGCTAGCTAACGTTAGCTGGCTAGCCAATTCATTTCAACTCGGACAAAGATATTGATAACATTATCCAGATTTGCAAGTTAGGTAGCTAGCTACTTTTATAAAAACATTAATGTTGTTTGGGTTAGCATTTGCTCTCGATATCTCAGGCCCTGGGGGCATTCTGCCTCTGCTGTATTGGAACTGAGAGTCATGATCAAGGGCTAGGTTAGAACTAGCTAGCTATCATTCACAGGTTTTGTCTGCTACTACTGTTAAAACAACATGACTGTTCTTATAAAAGTCTATTGTGTATTTTGTAGGGCAAAAACAAATGCAGGCCGTTACTTTTCTAGCCTGAGTACCAGTCTATTTAACTTACATGCTACAAATATGTGTCAGCAAGCATTCAGAAACATAATGTTACACATCTGGTTGCATAGTAATGCCATCAGCATCAATGGCCTGAATCTATTCTGTACCTACACAGTCACTCTATTAGTACAACTACTTCCAATCTAGAAAAAAGTTATTTTTCTCACTGTTTTTCTCACGATTATATTTTATTATATTCCCAGGCTACTTAGAAAACCTAGTGGATTTGTTGTTCAACAGTAATACATGGCCAGGCACCAGTCCCACTTCAGGTTGGTCACATTTGATCTGGTCATAGGTGAAAATACTATCACTTGTCTGTCCTGGAATTCACCTAACAACCATTGATAATGTATCAGTGTTGTGTGTATCAACTCTACCTTGTTTTTCTATAGATGGGGAACAGAAGAGATGGTTTGTCATGGAGCCCTCTGACTAAAAGACAGGTCGATACGGTGTCATAACTGGGTGAGACCTGGCTCCCGGCATTAAAATGATAAAAGACACATCTATTACTTACATTGTCTTTTGTTATTATTGAATTGAATGGTGGCTGTGTATTCTTGAAATGTGTATTCTTCAAACATGTCACTGTCCCATATGGGACACCATACGAAGGGATGAAGACTAACATGTACCATCATACAAAATGCAGATAGGTACAGTATCTGTCTCGGCTGTGAATGATAACAAAATATGAAAGACAAGTGTAATATAAAGCACACTGTTGATCTACTCTACAGCTGGCCATGTTTGTGCAATGTCCACATGTAGCCTAAACCTGCAGGGATATTAGTTCAGCCGGGTAAGATCTAACAGCGGACATAAGGAGAGAGGAGATGAGACAAAACTATCCAGTTATATGTATAATATTGTGTTGACAGCTGAGCTGACTGAAGACCAGGCATTCAACGCACAGTTGTTGTTATCGTTTCCACGGTAACATGTCTTTACATGATGTGATAAAACGTAAAATTGCAAGCTACTTTCATGGCAAGGTGTTGTAAAACAAGTGTTTCATGAAACAGACACGGGTACTTCTTGCTATCTTGGCATAACTGTGATTTGACAGAGAAACATCAGCTAGATAGATAGGCTGGCCAGCTGTAGCCAACCCCAATAAATGCTAGCTAGCTGCTGTCAGGTTGGCTAAACAAATTGAATTAAATTGGATTTGTCACATGCATTGTAAGCAACAGGTGTAGACTAACAGTGAAATGCTTACTTACCCAACAATGCGGAGATAAAAGAGAAATAAAAGAAAAATAGTAACACAAGGAATAAATACACAATGAGTAACGATAACTTGGCTATATACACAGGGTACCAGTACTGAGTCGATGTGCAGGTTTTACGAGGTAATTGAAAAATATATGTACATATAGGTAGGACAACAGGATAGATAATAAACAGTAGAAGCTGTTCAGGGCCCTGTTGGTTCCAGACTTGCTGCATCGGTACTGCTTGTTATGCAGTAGCAGACAGAACAGTCTATAACTTCGGTAGCTGTAATCTTTGACAATTTGTAGGGCTTTCCTTTGGCACCGCCTGGTATAGAGTTCCTGGATGTCAGAGAGCTCAGCCCCAGTGATTTACTGGGCTGTAGGCATTACCCTCTGTAGCACCTAGTGGTAGGTTGCCAAGAAGTTGCCATTGCAAGCGGTGATGCAGCCAGTCAAGGTGCTCTCAGTGGTGCAGATGTAAAACTTTTTGAGGATCTGAATGCCCATGCCAAATCTTTTCCGCCTCCTGATGGGGAAGAGGTGTTGTCGTGCCTTCTTCACAACTGTGTTGGTGTGTGTGGACCCTGATAATTACTTAGTGATGTGGACACCAAGGAACTTGAAGCTCTCGACTCCCTCCACTACAGCCCTGTTGATATGAATGGGGGAGTGTCCAGCACTCCATTTCCTGTAGTCCATGATCATATCATTTGTCTCCATTGTCTCTTTTGTCTCCTTTGACCTCCTCCCTATAGACTGTCTCATCGTCGTCGGTGATCAAACCAAGCACCGTCGTGTCATCAGCAAACTTAAGGATGGTGTTGGAGTCGTGCACGGCACGGAAGTACAGGAGGAGACTAAGCACACACCCTGAGGGGCCCATGTGTTGAGGGTCAGTGTGACGAATGTGTTGTTGTTTACACTCTCCCCCTAGGGGCGGCCTATCAGGAAGTCCAGGATCCAATTGCAGAGGGAGGTGTTCAGTCCCAGGGTCCTGATCTCAGTGATGACCTTGGAGGACACTATGGTGTTGAGCGCTGAGCTTTAGGTAATGAACAGCATTCTCAGCTAGGTGTTCCTCTTGTCCAGGTGGGAGAGGTCAATTTGGAGTGCAATAGAATTCCATCATCTGTGGATCTGTTGGAGTGGTATGCGAATTGGAGTGGGTCCAGGGTGTCTGGTATGATGGTGGTGATGTGAGCCATGACCAGCCTTTCAAAGCATTTCATGGCTACAGATGTGAGTGCTACGGTGCGATAGTAATTTAGACAGGAGAACTTGGTATTCTTCGACACAGGGACTATGGTGGTCTGCCTGAAACATGTAGGTATTACTTTCTTATAAGTGTCCCGCTCCTTGAAAGAGGCAGCTCCTGCATTTGGCTCAGGGCGGATGTTGCCTGTAATCCATGGCCTCTGGTTGGGATATGTACGTATGGTCACTGTGGGGACGTTGTTGTCAATGCATTTATTAAGGAAGCCGGTGACTGATGTAGTAAACTCTTCAATGTTATCGGATGAATCCCGAAACATATTCCAGTCTGTGGTAGCAAAAAAGTCTGCTTCATCGTACTACTTCCATGTTGAGCGTGTCACTGGTACTTCCTGTTTGAGTTTTTGCTTGTAAGCAGGAATCAGGAAGATAAAGTTGTGATCAGATTTGCCAAATAGAGGGTGAGGGAGAGCTTTGTATGTGTTTCTGTTTGTGAAGTAAAGGTGATCTAGAGTTTTTTAGTTTTTTTGAATTGGGCAATATGTTCAACTGGCCTCAAAGCTGCAGACCATGTCTAACCACACCAGCTCAGGACCTCCACATCCGTCTTCTTCACTTGTGGGATTGTCTGAGACAAGCCACCCGGAGAGCTGATGAAACTTTTGGTTTGCACAACCAAAGAATCTCTGCACAAACTGTTAGAAACCGTCTCAGGGAAGAGCATCTGCATGCTCATCATCCTCACCAGGGTCTTGACCTGACTGCAGTTCAGTGTTGTAACTGACTTCAGTAGGCAAATGCTCACCTTTGATGGTGTCACCCATTGAGTATGTTTGGGATGCTCTGGATCGACATGTACGACAGCGTTTTCCAGTTCCCGCCAATATCCAGCAACTTCACACAGCCATTGAATCAACAGCCTGATAAACTTTATGCTTAGGAGATGTGTCGTGTTGCATGAGGAAAATTATGGTCACAGCAGATACTGACTGGTTTTCTGATCCACTCACCTACTTTTTTAAAGGTATCTGTGACCAACAGATGCATATCTGTACTCCCAGTCATTTGAAATCCATAGATTAGGGCCTAATGAATTCATTTCTATTGACTGATTGCTTTAAATGAACTGCAACTCAGTAAAATATTTGAAATGTTGCGTTTATATTTCTGTTCAGTATAGTATGGTCTGCAGCTAATCATGAGGCATTTTACCTCAGGTGTGAAAAACCTTGAGAACCAGTTGAGTCTATGGGGGCGCTAATTCATTATTGGATAAAATAACGTGCCCGTTTTAAGCGCAATATTTTGTAACGAAAAGATGCTCGACTATGCATATAATTGACAGCTTTGGAAAGAAAACAGTCTGACGTTTCCAAAACTGCAAAGATATTATCTGTGAGTGCCACAGAACTCATGCTACAGGCAAAACCAAGATGAAACTTCAAACAGGAAATGAGCAGAATTTCTGAGGCTCTGTTTTCCATTGTCTCCTTATATGGCTGTGAATGCACCAGGAACGAGCCTGCCCTTTCTGTCGTTTCTTCAAGATGTCTGCAGCATTGTGACGTATTTGTAGGCATATCATTGGAAGATTGGCCATAAGAGACTACATTTTCCAGGGGTCCGCCCGATGTCCTTTGTCTAAATTGGTGCGTAATCTTTAGCTGCGGGCATTTTCTCCTGGGATTCAGAACAGAAAGCACACTTCCACGAACGATATATCATCGAAGAGATATGTGAAAAACACCTTGAGGATTGGTTCTAAACAACGTTTGCCATGTTTCAGTCGATATTATGGAGTTAATTTGGAAAAAAGTTTGGCGTTTTGATGACTGGATTTTCGTTTTTTTTTGGTAGCCAAACGTGACGCACCAAACGGAGCGATTTCTCCTAAACAAATAATCTTTCAGGAAAAACTGAACATTTGCTATCTAACAGAGTCTCTTCATTGAAAACATCTGAAGTTCTTCAAAGGTAAATGCTTTTCTGGTTTTTGTGAAAATGTTGCCTGCTGAATGCTAACGCTAACGCTAAATGCTACGCTAGCTAGCTACTGTTACACAAATGATTGTTTTCCTATGGTTGAGAAGCATATTTTGAAAATATGAGATGACAGTGTTGTTAACAAAAGGCTAAGCTTGAGAGATAGCATATTTATTTCATTTCATTTGCGATTTTCATGAATAGTTAACGTTGCGTTATGGTAATGAGCTTGAGGCTGTATTCACGATCCCGGATCCGGGATGGCTAAGTGCTAGAGGTTAACATTAGAGATCGTGCACCAGCTGTTGTAAACACAGGCCCACACACCTCCTCCTTAACCTTACTCGAAGCTGCCGTTCAGTCTTGATGGATAGAAAACCAGTTAGATGTATTTTATCCATGTCCTTGTTCAGCCACGACTCATAGGATATTACCGTTCTTCGGGTCCCGTTGCTAGGATAGTCTCGAATGATTTCTCTAGTGATTGTTCATTCACCAATAGAACGGAAGGTAGAGGCGGTTTATTTACTTGCCAACGTAGTCTCATCAGGGAGCCCACTCGTTCGCCTCTCTTGCCCTGTCTCTTCCTCTTTCAAGTCCTGTGGATTAGGGCCTGGTCTGGAATGAGCAGTATATCCACAGCTGCTGACTCATTGAAGTAGAAATCTTCATCCAAATCACGGTTAGTGATCACTCTTCTGATGTCCAGAAGCTGTTTTTGGTCATACAAGTAGGAAATTGTAGCGGAAATGTTATGTACAAAAAAATTACAATTATTTTTTGCAGAATTGGTCAAGAGCCTGTAAGACAGCAGCTATCCACTGCAGCGCCATCTTCCCATTCCCAAACACAAGGTCAGTGCAGGCTTTAGCCTACACATCGGACTGAATTAGCAGATCATCTTGAGATGGTGAGTCTGCCAGGAAGGGAGAAGTCCTCAATTTCAACATTTCTCTCCATAGCAAATCTAGCTTAGGTTACCTTACTGTCACTAAGTTACTCACTACTGCCCTTGTTTGTTTAATGTGATTGAATGGCAAATACACACAAAAGAAACATCCACATTTAAACACACCCCAAAGACAACTCTCGTTTGGGCTTCAGTAATGGCCACTGCATTTCTTAATGAGCACCGGAAGAAACACATGCGGAATAGGAGTGCGCAGTTCACATTTAACATCATAAAAACCAATGCTATGTCTTTTTGATGGCAGTTTGTGTAAACATTGAAAGGGACATTTTTTTACCTACGCCTGGGTTTATGGCAGTTATAAATACCTCTTTCCCCCTTTTTCCTCTCTCTACCCTACTGATGTTACATTTGCAAAACCCTTGGTTAACATAGAGATTCTGGGAACATCAGAAGGTGGGGGGAAATGAACTATATTCTGGTAATCTGACCAATTGAACATATGCAGTGGTACATAATTAATATGATGTCAGTTCGGTTGTCATCTGAGACATTCTCATCAATGATAAGATGACATAAACTCTACAGTGGAACGTCTACACATCAGAGTTATCGGATTCACATGGAATTGTTGTTCAATTTAAATGTTTGAATATGAAATTATTTGTGATGGGATGAAATGTGATTTTAGCTTCTAAAATGTGAGATTTGGGTTTTCATAAGATAGGGCTCTGCTCAATCAGTGGCCCGCCCCTGTGAAGGGACATGGGCTATAAAACTTTTCAAACACGCCCTCATCTCCCTTCCTAAATAAGCCCTTGACGACAATGTAAGCTCCTGTTCCGAGGACGTGAGGACAGTGGTCCTATATCAGAATGGTTCAGATAATAACTACAGAATGAAGCCAACATCAGCGAGCTTTGGTTGCGAATGGTATGAACTTTGAACTCTTATTCACTACAGAAGTGATACCTCCTAGCCGTTGAGTTAGTAACAGCCGCTGCAAACGAGGGTTAGGAAGGAACAGACAGAGTATCCCGTCTACCACACAATGACGTTACTACAACGTATTCAATTTACCAGCAGATACATTCTTCAAGGGACAAAGGACTCGGTTGGGCAACACGGCCTTCCATCTACCACCAACCTACCGAAGCGCAGCTCAGAGTAAATATTTATTGCATTTTCCTTTTCCAAATGGGCGGTAATTTAGAATGCATGAGATACTGTATTTACGATAGCACAGCTTCGGCCTTTGTTCCGCAGTCTTCCCGCTCCTTCACTCAAACCCAGCCCCTTTTCTTTTGTGTAACAAGCTGTCATATCTGTTCCGCCCACTAGGGACGTTTTCCTTTATGACGTAATTTGTAATCAAGTTATGATTTAAAAATGTGTATGTGTAATTCTGTGTGATTAGTTAAGTATTTAGTAAATAAATGATTAAACCCAATCTTGTATTGCTGATTCAAATTGTTAGCCAGGGTTCGTGCAGATAACCAAGAATTTACAACTTTCAGATGAGACTGAATTAAGATGACGACTAATATTGACTGCTATTGATGTAAAATATTACTAGGTCTTTACTAGGTTTATTCGGAAGATAACAGCTCTATAAATATTGTTTCGTGGTGCCCGAATCTAGTTAATCAGGTAATATTAATTACGGAGAAATGATTTTATAGAATAGCATGTCATATCACTTAATCCGGCATAGCCAAAGACACGACATAATGATAGAAGTTAATTCATCTGCAAAACACACTCTGCTTCTCAAGGGGTGTCTCATTGACACACCATCCTAGGGACTGTAAAAGTAGTGCCAAGAAAAGCATTCACTGCTCATGGCTTCAGTTGTTGTGGTCTATGTGCAAACCACGGCCATACCTGTAGGATGAGGCACAACATTTCCTTAGACTATTTATCAAATCAACATTACACAGGCAGGTACATTTTAATTCATAATTCATATTCAATTGCACAATATGAACTATAGATAAAGTCAGGATTGAGAGGCTATGAGATGTACTGTAACAGTCACTAATCTATATTTCTGAGAGAATTCAATCTGGGGTCTAGCCTATTCATGCATGAATACTGTATCTTAGTATATCGCGTTAGAATGTTCACACTTCTGTGTAGGAATGGAAAGGTCAGAGTAAAGAGTCCTCAAAATAACCTCAGCAAACTTTTGATGATGCGCCATATGACACATGCATTTTTTATGTGAGTTGGAAGAGGATGTGACAAAGATTTTGTCAAAGAGATGACAAAAAGCTTTCAGTGCCTGGGGTACAAGTAATCCTATCCTGTCCTCACACATCCTGGCTTTTACCTTCTATTTCCAATGGAGATGGTGTGTCATACACAACAATGGAGCTACTCACATACAGTATCATTATTCTTGACTGACATGACTCATGATGTACACTGAGTATAACAAACATTAGGACACCTTCCTAATATTGAGTCACCCCCCCTTAAGAATCCTTCTTTAACCTACCGCCCCCCATTCATCTACACTGATTGAAGTGGATTTAACAAGTGACATCAATAGGGGATCATTGCTTTCACCTGGATTCAACTGGTCAGTCTATGTCATGGAAAAATCAGGGGTTCTGAATATTTTGTATACTCATTGTATAGGCATTCATATTCATAGTGCTCTCATCTAGTAATATCACCTAGAATCTATTGGCATTATTTATTTGATTGTCATTCGCATTCACAGAGTAAGATAATAAAGTGTAAAGTCTCTGGAAATATGCATAACACTTTCAATGAAGCAGTGTCCACAAGAGAAGCCTAAAGTCCCGACATACTATGCCACTGCCCATTCCCTCCTAGAGCTGTCTCCATGGCAACTGCTGTGGCATTAGAGCAAGCTGAAGATTTTCGGGTGGATACTGGGATCCTGTGACAGATGAGATGAGGATTATGGAGCATTCACTTGGTTGTTAAATATCTCAGAGGCAAAAATCCATACAGAACAGAATATAGCTTGTAAATCACAGCTTGTACTATAAAATTCCCCTAATTGACCATCCGGGCTTAATGCTGCAAAAGATAGACGCAAATTACTGTAAATCAAATTTATTTATAAAGACATTCTTACATCAGCTGATATCTCAAAATTATGTACAGACACCCAGCGTAAAACCCCAAACAGCAAGCAATGCAGGTGTAGAAGCACAGTGGCTAAGAAAAACTCCCTAGAAAGGCCAAAACCTAGCAAGAAACCTAGAGAGGAACCAGGCTATGAGGGGTGGCCAGTCCTCTTCTGGCTGTGCCGGGTAGAGATTAAAACAGAACATGGCCAAGATGTTCAAATGTTCATTGATGACCAGCATGGTCAAATAATAATAATCGCAGTGGTTGTTGAGGGTGCAACAGGTCAGCACTTCAGGAGTAAATGTCAGTTGGCTTTCATAGCCGATCATTAAGAGTAGCTCTACCGCTCCTGCTGTCTCCAGAGAGTTGAAAACAGCAGGTCGGGGACAGCTAGCACGTCCAGTGAACAGGTCAGGGTTCTATAGCTGCAGGCAGAACAGTTGAAACTGGAGCAGCAGCACGGCCAGGTGGACTGGGGAATGCAAGGAGTCATCAGGTCAGGTAGTCCTGAGGCATGGTCCTAGGGCTCAGGTCCTCCGAGAGAGAGAAAGAAAGAAAGAAAGAGAGAAAGAAGGAGAGAGAATTAGCGAGAGCATACTTAAATTCACAAAGGACACCGGATAAGACAGGAGAAATACTCCAGATATAACAGACTGACCCTAGCCCCCTGACACATAAACTACTGCAGCATAAATACTGGAGGCTGAGACAGGAGGGGTCGGGAGACACTGTGGCCCCATCCGACGATACCTCCGGACAGGGCCAAACAGGCAGGATATAACCCCACCCACTTTGCCAAAGCACAACCCCCACACCACTAGAGGGATACCTTCAACCACCAACTTACCATCCTGAGACAAGGCCGAGTATAGTCCACAAAGATCTCCGCCACGGCACAACCCAAGGGGGGGCACCAACCCAGACAGGAAGATCACGTCAGTGACGCAACCCACTCAAGTGACGCTCTCCTCCTAGGGATGGCATGGAAGAGCACCAGTAAGCCAGTGACTGAGCCCCTGTAATAGGGTTAGAGGCAGATAATCCCAGTGGAGAGGGGGGAACCAGCCAGGCAGAGAGAGCAAGGGTGGTCCGTTGCTCCAGAGCCTTTCCGTTCACCTTCACACTCCTGGGCCAGACTACACTCAATCATAGGACCTACTGAAGAGACGAGTCTTCAATAAAGACTTAAAGGTTGAGACCGAGTTTGCGTCTCTCACATGGGTAGGAAGACCATTCCATAAAAATGTAGCTCTATAGGAGAAAGCCCCACCTCCAGCTGTTTGCTTAGAAATTCTAGGGACAGTTAGCGGGCCTGCGTCTTGTGACCATAGCGTACGTGTAGGTATGTACGGCAGGACCAAATCGGAATGATAGGTAGGAGCAAGCCCATGTAATGCTTTGTCGGTTGGCAGTAAAACCTTGAAATCAGCCCTTGCATTAACAGGAAGCCAGTGTAGGGAGGCTAGCACTGGAGTAATATGATCAAATTTAGGGGTTCTAGTCAAGATTCTAGCAGCCGTGTTTAGCACTAACTGAAGTTTATTTAGTGCTTTATCTGGGTAGCCGGAAAGTAGAGCATTGCAGTAGTCTAACCTAGAAGTGACAAAAGCATGGATTAATCTTTCTGCATAATTTTTGGACAGAAAGTTTCTGATTTTTGCAATGTTACATAGATGGAAAAATCAAAGATCAGAGATCAGGGTCCAGAGTAACGCCGAGGTCCTTCACAGTTTTATTAGAGACGACTGCACAACCATCTAGATTAATTGTCAGATTCAACAGAAGATCTCTTTGTTTCTTGAGACCTAGAACAAGCATCTCTGTTTTGTCAGAGTTTAAAAGTAGAACATTTGCAGCCATCTATTTCCTTATGTCTGAAACACAGGCTTCCAGGGAGGGCAATTTTTGGGCTTCACCATGTTTCATTGAAATGTACAGCTGTGTGTCATCCGCAAAGCAGTGAAAGTTAACATTATGTTTCCGAATGACATCACCAAGAGGTAAAATATATAGTGAAAACAAGTGGTCCTAAAACGGAACCTTGAGGAACACTGAAATTTACCGTTGATTTGTCTGAGGACAAACCATCCACAGAGACAAACTGATATCTTTCCGACAGTTAAGATCTAAACCATGCCAGAACTTGTCCGTGTAGACCAATTTGGGATTCCAATCTCTCCAAAAGAATGTGGTGATCGATGGTATCAAAAGCAGCACAAAGGTCTAGGAGCACGAGAACAGATGCAGAGCCACGTTCTGACGCCATTAAAAGGTCATTTATCACCTTCACAAGTGCAGTGTCAGTACTATGATGGGGTCTAAAACCAGACTGTAGTGTTTCGTATACATTGTTTGTCTTCAGGAAGGCAGTGAGTTGCAGCGCAACAGCTTTTTCTAAAATTTTTGAGAGGAATGGGAGATTCGATATAGGCTGATAGTTTTTTATATTTTCTGGGTCAAGGTTTGGCTTTTTCAGAGAGGCTTTATTACTGCCACTTGCACATACTGTACATTTCAAATATTGTAGTTGACAGAATAGGAGTGGTCATACAACAAGAGTATCAAGATATTTCCATGGAATGTTAATGCTGAATTTCACAACACTGTCAAAATAAAGTATACTTGATCAAACCGCTGAACTAAGTTGAACCTCTATTTCCGCCATGACGTTGGCAGTAAAGGTCTCAATAGGTTTGCCATGTGCATGCCGCCATGTTTTTGTTTATGTGTGTTTCCTGGTTCCCATGGTAGCAGAGGAGGCAAACACAGGGCTGACAGCTGAGTAGAGAGGTATAAGGAGGGAAGAGGAGCGGTTGACTGCTCTGTCCCACAAGGCTCTTTAGGAGAAGACATCTCACAACCTCCCAGCCTCTCCTGGGTTCAACACCCTGTAGTGCCTTGAACCATGCAGGACCTAAGCCACTGTGGATTCTCTATGTGCAAATGGTTCCTGGGCTCTTTCCATCAGGGTTCATGGTCTGACAGCTGAAACTGTTCAAACACATACTATACAGCCAAGAAGGCAAGCAGTCACTCATATCTTGTGTGTTCATACCTTAGAATTGGGAGGGTCAGTAAAGTTCCATTTACCTCTGTGTGAAAGTGAAAAAATAAATCACACCCTGCTATTATTTGACATGTCATTAAACAGGAAGTGTAGTGTTATGACTACGTACACTGATAAACCTATACAAAAGTAACTTTTTCTTTATTTTTCTCAAATGAGAAACTTCAAGGTCTAGACCCTACTATACATCTGGATTAGCCATCAGAGAGTCAACAGAGATCACTAATGACTCACATGCTGCACAATTCAGACATGTGGATCTACTGTGACGTTATACTAATGTGTTCCATGGAGCACCAACACAATGATATTATGATGCTATTACCAGCTACTTATATAATGGGTGGGTCTAATCCTGAAAGCTGATTGGTTAAAACCGCATTCCAGCCGGTGTCTATTCCACAAATTATCCCAGGCTAAATCTATGAGGTTAAAATGCCTATTTACTCTGTTCCATCTGACTGCGCAGTCTCATCAGCCCAGCCACTCAATTTATGAACTTCTCCACTATAAAAAGCATCTTGACATTATATCACATTTCTTATAGACTAACATTCAGTTTTCAACAGAGATTTGTATAAACCTTTGTCTTTCACTCCAACATATGCAACATTGTTTCAATATTAAAATTCGGTCTCCAGCTGTCCCATAGCAATGAATGTGTCAGGAGTCGGGACGAGACAGGCAGGCAGCATTTCTCAGCCAGTCGAAAACATGAATCAGCTGGCATCATTTTTATGGATATATACAAAGAAATGTCAATTGAAAAAAGGTCAAACAAAACCAAGTGCAGCTAGTTTGCAATCTTTTCAGCTTCAGTTTGAAATGATTGTGTTACCCGTGTTGTTGGCTGGCTTCTCTGAAAAAATTTTTTGATGCCAGGTGTAATCGCGCCTCATTAGCTCATTGTTGTATGAATTTGGATGTATCCAAATAAATGCCAATAGAAAACAGCTTAATAAACAAATGCATATGAAGCTACTGTTGTTTTTCTGGCTGCGCTGTTTGATGTGACTGTAAGTTAGCCGTAGTTGGCTAGCTAGCAAGCAAGTGATAAGAACGTTGCCAACCAGTATGGCAATGGAACATTTAGAACGAATGACTGCATTGCGTCAATTGATACAGTACAAAAAGACTGAACGACTGGGAAGTGTCTCTGGCAACCGAACCGATAGAATGAACGACCATCCGGCTTGGATAGCAACCCTAAATTTGTGTCGGGATTATATTTTATGGAAGGATGAAATAGTTTGATTCAATTCATCAAAATAACTTTAATGAAAATATGTCAATCATTATTTAAATATGTTGGTAACCTGTTGTATAAAAGTGATAATGCCCTCGAAGCTGGTGTTGGCGGATATATTGGCACGGTTACTGGAGTTCTGAGGAGCAATTGCTAAACTAGTGGCCTTGGATTGCAGTTCACAAACAAAGATCACTGTGTGTGGTGTACAGTGTGCACGCCCTTTGGCACAGCACTCATGAGAGTGAGAAAGAGGGTGACGACAGGTCAGGCTTGTAATCTAACGTCCAAGCAGGAAATGTGTTACACAGACAATAATATCAGATTCATAGTACAATGTGCTGTTCTGCCTTCATACCCAAGAGTTCAGCTTCATTCTTTCTGAAATCAGAGTTCTACTATGGCACATAAATACTGCATGATTATAACAGTCAAATGGTATTTGCAGCTACTTTAAAATGTAGTTCAGGATTCTTGCGCCATATCAGAACTCTATGATTTATGTTAGGATTTTCTCAAGGAGGCCCTTTATCTATTTCTCCAGAGTCAGATGAACTCATGGATACCATTTTTATGTATCATTGCCAAAATTCTGAACTATCCCTTTAAAAATGTTAGGAGGCTCTTTTTGCTCAGTGATTGTGGCCGGTCTAAAAATAGTGTAACAGTGTCTGTTCTATGTTCAAACCATCACACGCTTTGCTGTCTATTTTTACACTGGTATCAATATAAGGGGCAGCATGTGGTTTTCAACTGTTATCATTTGCACTGCTAAGAGTGTTACAAACATTGCACATATGAACTAGCAATAGAGCCCCACAGTGGAGGTGTCATAATACCCATAAAACCTAGTAGGGAACTTTACCCATTGGGGATTTTAAAAACAAAGTGTGTGTGTATGTATATTATTTTACTGCTCTCAGGATGTAATTTACTATTATGTATTGATTTTTACCTTATTTTTTCCTTATTTTAATATTATTATTTATTTTTTACTCTTTATGCGATGCGCAATGCAGAGAGCACCGGAATAAGAATTATAATTTAATATCCATTGTGAAGTCTTGTAATGTTTGTTTATGTGTCAATTAACCCCAATTGGCGATTTGACACAAAAATAACATTTCATTCATTCATTCACTTAAAATAAGGGCTGTGTAGGCTTGCCCTGGCGTGACGTTTTGATAGCCATGTAAACTTTTATCAATATATTCGGCTCGTCTCTGGTTTGAAAATGCTAATTGGGATCAAAATGAACATCATGAAAGACTACAAATCCGTGCAAGCTACTGCACGTCAAATCTAGTTGGAACCTTTGCTAACAGGTACATTTAAATACATTTTGCCAATTTGTTCATTACTACATTTGGCTAACATTAGATAGTTAATCCATATATTCTAACCTTTGTCTCGATTCGTCAGTCTCGTCCAGATAATCATGGCATTTGTTGTTCTTTATGATATCCACATTAGCAGATAATAAGCATTTGAATAGTTGGGGGTAAATACAGGCAAATATATTGATAAAAGTCACCTTGCCCGAGAGAGATTTACCTGGTTATCCAAACGTCACACCAGGGTAAGCCTGCACGAAACACAGCCCTTATTTGAAGTGTTTCTAAAATCCTCTATGGGAAAAATGAATGGTGGAAAAACAATTGGAACCATTTCTTTGTTTGACTGCTAGGTTTTATGGGCATTATCACTCATACTGTGGTACTCTCTGGTCATTCAGTGCTTATTTCCAGATGCAGGTCAGCTCCACAGAGATTTGTCAGTCTGCTGTTTACTCATCCCAGCTCACAGTGCTCTGGCTGGGCTACTGAACCCTGACCGAGCCCTCTGATGTCAGGCTTGTCCTTCTGTAATGTAGATGCTCTACAGATGGTCACACTATCAACAAATTATCTGTTGATAAGTATCTGCTTGATAAGGTTAGGGTTAGGTTTAGAATAAGGGTTGGCATAAGGGTTCAATTGGCATCGAGCCAGGTGCCATAAAGCCGGCTCAGCGCATCTGGTCTCCAGTGCGTCTCCTCGGGCCGGGGTACATGGCACCAGCCTTACGCATGGTGTCCCCGGTTCTCCAGCACAGCCCAGTGCAGGCAATTCCACCTCACCGCACTGGCCTGGCATCGGGGAGCATTCAACCAGGTAAGGTTGGGCAGGCTCGGTGCTAGAGACCTCCTGTGTGCCTTCACGGTCCGGTCTATCCGGTGCCACCTCCACGCACCCGGCTGTCTCTCCGTCTCCTCCCTACAGGTGCTCCCGCCTGTCCAGCGCTGCCAGAGCCTTCCTCCTGCCCAGCGCTGCAAGAGTCTCCCGTCTGTCCTGAGCTGCCAGAGCCGCCCGCCAGTCCTGAGCTGCCAGAGCCGCCCGCCAGTCCTGAGCTGCCAGAGCCGCCCGCCAGTCCTGAGCTGTCGTCTTTGTTTTAGTATGGTCAGGGCGTGAGTTGGGGTGGGCAGTCTGTTTGTTTTTCTATGTTGGTTTTTGAGTTTGGCCTGGTATGGTTCTCAATCAGAGGCAGGTATCATTAGTTGTCTCAGAATCATACTTAGGTAGCCTTTTTCCGCCTGGGTTTCGTGGGTGTTTGTTTCCAGTCTTTGTGTGTTTGCACCAGACAGAACTGTTTCGGTTGTTTCTTTGTTGTTTTGTTATTCAGTGTTCAGTTTTGATTATTATTAAAAATCATGAGCACTTACCACGTTGCGCCTTGGTCCTCACCTTCTTCCACCGACGACAGCCGTTACAATTACGTTACTGAGTTTCGGTAATCCAAAAATTATGTTACTGAGTTTTGGACAGGTAACTTGTAACTGTAACTGATTACATTTAGAAAGTAACATACCCAACCCAGACCTTTATTTACCTGAGGAAACAATATTTTATTTGTATTTTATTTATTTATTTATTTAACCTCTTGAAGCTAGGGGGCACTATTTTTATGTTTGGAAAAATAATGTTCCCAAAGTAAACGGCCTATTTCTCAGGACCAGATACTAGAATATGCATATAATTGACAGATTAGGATAGAAAACACTCTAAAGTTTCCAAAACTGTCAAAATATTGTCTGTGAGTATAACAGAACTGATATTGCAGGCGAAACCCTTAGAAAAATCAAACCAGGAAGTGGCCTCTATTTTGAAAACTCCATGTTCCATAGCCTCCCATTGCTCCATTTAAAGGCATATCTACCAGATTCCTTTTCCTATCGCTTCTTCTAGGTGTCAACAGTTTTCAGACATAGTTTCAGGCTTTTATTTTGAAGAATGAGCGTGAACGACCACATTGCGTAAGTGGATAGGTGGGGGCTCTCAGAGTGAATTGTGCGCAAAAGAGAAAGGCGGCCATTGTTACTCCCGGTCCTAGTGAAAAGCCAACTGTCCCGGTTGATATATTATTGAATAGATATTTGAAAAACACCCTGAGGATTGATTACAAAAAACGTCTGACATGTTTCTGTGGACATTATGGATATAATTTGGAATTTTTGTCTGTGTTGTCGTGACCGCTCTTTCCGGTGGATTCCTGGGCATAACGCACCAAACTAACGGAGGTATTTGGATATAAAAAATATCTTTATGGAACAAAACGAACATTTGTTGTCTAACTGGGAGTCTCATGAGTGAAAACATCCGAAGATCATCAAAGGTAAACAATTAATTTGATTGCTTTTCTGATTTTCATGACCAAGTTACCTGATGCTGAGTGTACTTATTGTTTTGTCGAGCGATCAATAAACTTATACAAACGCTTGTATTGCTTTCACTGTAAAGCATCATTTCAAAATCTGAGACGACAGGTGGATTAACAAAAGGCTAAACTGTGTTTTGCAATATTGCACTTGTGATTTCATGAATATGAATATTTTCTAGTAATATTATTTGACTGTGGCGCTATGCTATTCAAAGTAGATTTGTTTAAGACTACCAAGAATCACTCTGTTAACCTTTTTCTGCAGTGGGCTAAATCAGGGTAAGAGGACAGCAGATCCAAAAAGCCCACTGTCACAGGAGACACCTAACCCTGCAGGCTGTCCAAGGTGCTGCTTAATGTTTCATGAGGCTATACAGTTTAACAGATATTATTTACTTGACTCCTAATTTTGCTAAGCTGCAATCCATTGAAATAACTGGAAATGTATTATGTATGTCTAATTACTAGCTTTGTTGCTATTCCTAGAGTTTGTGGTGTCAATAATATTCTAGATGTGTTACTGTGATGCCAACCTTGATAATGGCTGTGTGTGTGTGTGTGTGTGTGTGTGTGTGTGTGTGTGTGTGTGTGTGTGTGTGTGTGTATATATACAGTGCCTTGCGAAAGTATTCGGCCCCCTTGAACTTTGCGACCTTTTGCCACATTTCAGGCTTCAAACATAAAGATATAAAACTGTATTTTTTTGTGAAGAATCAACAACAAGTGGGACACAATCATGAAGTGGAACGACATTTATTGGATATTTCAAACTTTTTTAACAAATCAAAAACTGAAAAATTGGACGATGTCGCCAGTACTGTCAATTGATTTTAAGGAATAGGCACTTCCTGTCGTCGAGCACACCACAGGAAGTTATGAAAGAGAGAATGTGGACCATGATTTCAAAACGTGCTGCTATTGAATACAGATCGCCCTGTGATCAATTTGATCATGTTAACGTTTACTAATACCTAAAGTTGGATTACAAAAGTAGTTTGAAGTGTTTTGTCAAAGTTTATAGGTAACTTTTTTAATTTAAAAAAAATTACGGTACGTTTTGGAACGGTGCTTTTCCATGGATCAGACGGGCTTCATAAATGGACATTTTGGGTATACATGGATGGATTTAATCGAAAAAAATACCCAATTGTGATGTTTATGGGACATATAGGAGTGCCAACAAAGAAGCTTGTCAAAGGTAATGAATGTTTTATATTTTATTTCTGCGTTTTGTGTAGCGCCGGCTACGCTAATTATTCTGTTTTACGTCCTCTTTGTGTATTTCGGGGGTTGCATGCTATCAGATAATAGCTTCTCATGCTTTCGCCGAAAAGCATTTTAAAAATCTGACATGTTGGCTAGATTCACAACGAGTGTAGCTTTAATTGAGTACCCTGCATGTGTGTTTTAATGAAAGTTTGAGTTGTATCGAGTACTATTAGTTGTCACTCTGAAATTTCCGCTGATGTCCGCT
Source organism: Oncorhynchus clarkii lewisi (assembly GCF_045791955.1). Classification (NCBI taxonomy): domain Eukaryota; kingdom Metazoa; phylum Chordata; class Actinopteri; order Salmoniformes; family Salmonidae; genus Oncorhynchus; species Oncorhynchus clarkii. The sequence continues at coordinate 65,100,843 of NC_092148.1, forward strand.
GATGTTGATCCCTGTACAGGGACAGCAGCCGTAACAGGCTACGAAGTCTTATTGCTTAGGGGTAGAAGCTGTTCAGAGTCCTGTTGGTTCCAGACTTGGTGCATTGGTACTGCTTGCCTTGCGGTAGCAGAGTGAACAGTCTGTGGCTTGGATGGCTGGAGTCTGACAGTTTTTTGGGCCTTCCTCTGACACCGCCTGGTATAGATCTCCTAGATGGCAGGGAGCTCGGCTGAGATACCACATTGTGAAGTGTATAATCAACTTTTGTTTCCCATAGAGATACAAATAATTCCCACAGACTTAACGTCCAGTTGGTAGGATTGCTGCTGGCATTCAACATGGACTAGACCAAGAAGCAAACAACATGCTTAGAGATTCAGGATGTTCTCGTTCCAGAAAATTCGCTATAAATTTAAAAAGAGCTTTAAACCCGCTGACTGTGCTCGCTCTCTCTCTCTCTCCATGACTACAGTGCAGAGAGGATTGCCAACCCAATCCATTCAAAACCCATTTAAATAAAATTATAAACGTGAAGGCATCCAAAGAGACCAAGGAGCCTCCATTGTTAACAGTGTGACAGGAGTCCAGGCTGCCTTCCATCCACCATCACTCCTCTGCTGTTTTATTATCAGGTTCAGTGATGCCTGGCTGGGAAGACAGCATCGAACATTTCAATACCTCTTTCATGACTTACTGTAATCTAGTTTGTGGTAGTTAAATGAGCCTCTTCCTTTTACTCACCATGTCAACTTTTACTAGAAGCATTTGACATGGATTTCAAATAATCAATTTTTGATTGGATTGCTATGGATTGTATTGGCTCGTACAAGGGCCTTTTATACAAAGCTGTGCACACAAAGATGCTGGACAGGAAAGGGTAACACTTGGGAAAAGGGCAGTGGGAGTTGTCTTTATTTTCTTGACTGCATTGAGTCTCCTGATTATCAGTCAAACCTCTATGCATGTTTCAGTGAAACTGATATCATTCAGGTTTGCAGCCCTGAGAATGTCAAACAGTACTAGTTGAGAGCGGTGTTGTTGCAGTAAATCCATCACACAGGCTGTCTGACCATATGCAACCTGAGAGGGTACGTAGGGGTGACGGAAAGCACCTTATGGGTAATTTTAGGGACCGTTTAGGGACCATTACAAACCACTTACCATATTTATGCCATAAAATATTCATTGGTTGCTTTTCCCAGACTGCACACAACCATTCCTGAAGTCAAGTGCAACTGAACTTAAAGCAACATGTGAAGGGAGAGGTTGACAGCCTGGAAGGGGGATTTCCCTAAGGACATTTCAGACTACATCAGTAGCAGTGTTCAACAGTCTTCAGGCATTCTGACTTCATATTATCTGTAATTACAATGTCAGGTAAAACTGTCCACTTCATTGCTGAAAGTATTAATTATTTCATTGTATGTACATTACATATTGCATTATTGCTTGACAGTATAACAATTCTAATCTTACCAGGTACATGGTTCCATCTGTCTGCAAGTACTTGTTTAATTTTCTATGAACAATCAGAATCCCTCAGCTATTGAACTAATTTACATATGAGTGTTGCCGTAAATAAGAAAGTGCTCATTGCCACACATTCAGGGTGTGAGAGGCTACACACCAATGATACTGAAATGTCAATCTGCTGAGTCCCCCACACCCCCCTCTAAGAGCATCAGGAGTTTATTTTCAGCTGCATATGAAAAGACAGGGTGTTCCAGTCCTTTCTGCTCAGTCAGCCTGTAATCCTGAAGCTGCCAGTTCTAGAGCTTCCTTCCTGATGGGGAAATGACACGCTAATAGCCTCCTCTTCCCTCCCTCACATCCAACCCTGCATATACTGCAGCTGTCTATTGAAGGCATCAGTGCATAAAAGCTGTCAATGCTCCTAAGAGCTGCCCCTTAACTTAAGTGTGAAATACATTGCTTACTGTACTAGAAGCGCAGAGACCTTCATTTTGACATCATGTGAATTTAAAATTTCTTGCTCCTACTTGAGACGTCTGCGTTTCTAGGCACCTGGAAATGCAAATGCGCTACGCTAAATGCTAAATGTACTCGTTAAAACTCAAACGTTCATTAAAATATACATGCAGGGTATTGAATTAAAGCTACACTCGTTGTGAATCTAGCCAACAAGTCAGATTTTTAAAATGCTTTTCGTTGAAAGCATGAGAAGCTATTATCTGATAGCATGCAACACCCCAAAATGCCTGAAGGCGACGTAAACAAAATAATTAGCGTAGCCGGCGCTACACAAAAACGCAGAAATAAAATATAAAACATTCATTACCTTTGATGATATTCTTTGTTGGCACTCCTATATGTCCCATAAACATCACAAATTGGTCCTTTTCCCGATTAAATCCGTCCATGAATGCCCAAAATATCCATTTGTATAGCCTGTCTGCATCACGAAAAAAGCTCTCTTCCAACACGCAACGTCATGTTTAAAAATTATATAAGTTGCCTATATTCTTTGACAAAACACTTCAACCTACTTTTACAACCCAACTTTAGGTATTTGTAAACGTTAATAAGCGATCAAATTGATCACTGGGCGATCTGTATTCAATAGCAGCTACAAAAGAAAACAGTGTCCATTTTTCAATCTTCCAAAATCGATTGAGGTAGGCTGGATGGAATCACGGATCTATTGGTAATGTCTCAAAGGATTTTTGTCAATGAAAATGACGTTTTTGGCGACATCGTGTGGAAGCTGTAGGAATTGCATCCGTCTCCATATTAAATTTGGTTTCCTTTAAATAATCCATGAAAGGGGCGCATGGATACTTTTTTCAGATTTCAGTGACCAGTTTTTCTTGCGCTTTTCGATGAAACACATGCTCTGTTATAGTCACAGCCGTGATTTAACCAGTTTTAGAAACTTCAGAGTGTTTTCTATCCACACATACTAATCATATGCATATACTATATTCCTGGCATGAGTAGCAGGACGCTGAAAAGTTGCGCGATTTTTAACAGAATGTTTGAAAAAGGAGGGGGTAGGATAAAGAGGTTAAAATTGAAATCTCTCTGCCATTTTTAAAGTCATGCCCCCACCGTCCTTTTCCTACATACGTCTATTTAACACACTGGCGTTGATAGAATTTCAATAGAGTTAATAACAGAGTTTCTGTTATAAGCTGTTTTAGGATGACATGTTAATTTTTTCCTCCGGTCCTTCCTTCACCTGACAGTTGGCTGCCCATCTGATAATGGCCCATCTGATAATGGCCCATCAAAACTCCACCTAAACCACATTGAAACTAATTTCTCACATATAATAATACTGTAGATCTACCCTAAAGGAAATATTACATTTACAATAGTCTGATGGGTGACAATACAATCAATTTTAATTTGTGAATGAAGGGACTAATGATGGAACATCGCAGCGTATAACAGACAAAGAAAAATTCAAATAATCCTACCGAAGTTCATGTAGGTCTTGCAAGTTCTTATCAGAAAGAGCATATTCTAAGGTTCCTAAAACATCTACATTTGTCAATTAACTAAAATATTTGAGAGGATGAGCTATATTTAGAATAACCTTGATTCCAATGTGAGCACTGGTGGCAGCATATAGCCTAGGAGACTAAGCACAGACATGTTTCTGCCAAAATGGATTTAAAATGAATTACTTTGTGATGGATTTAACACTTGAATTGTGGTGTTTTTAGTGGTTTTCGAATTTCAAACAGAGCTTACAGTAACAAACAAATAAAAATGCTATTGTGTTCTTTGGAATAATATTTTTTTCTGCATTCTTGTGTTCTGAGACTTTCATAAACAAAACAAAAATGTTATTTTTGCAATAGCATACATGAAATGTATTTATTGGCCTGTCAACATGGCGGGTCATTGGCTCAGAATAGGAAGTGTAACGGAGATGCTGTGAGTCAAGAAGCAGGTGCAGGTGAAACATTTAATAAAACAACAAACATGAAATGAGACAACATAACAGTGGCATTTCCGCATGAACACAGGAACAATAATGACTGAGGAAGGAACCCAAGGTAGTGACAGATATAGGGGATGTAACCAGGAAGGTAATGGAGTCCAGGTGAGTATCATGATGATCTGCAGGTGCGCGTAATGATGGATGCCAGGTGTGCGTAATGATGGATCCCAGGACTGGTGGTTAGTATACTGGCGACGTCGAACGCCACAGGACAACACCAACCAGAAGGACAACCCCGAGAACGAGAAGCCAGTTCGGGCGGCAAAGGTCCTCCACCGGAACCCAACACCGCTCTTCTGGGCCATACCCCTCTCAGTCAACCAGGTACTGGAGTCGACCCCCACGACGTCGGGGGTCCAGTAGGGATCAGACGGCATATACCGGATTCCCCTTGTACCCATTCTCCCTGCCGGTCCTGACAGTGACTCCTCAGGAACCTCCCCAGCTCCTGGTTCATCCTCTCCACCTGCCCGATGGACTGAGGCTGGTACCCGGAAGTGAGGCTGACCGTGACCCCGAGCTTCTCCATAAAGGCTTTCCATACCCGTGATGTGAGATGAGGAGACAATGTTCTCTGGAAGGCCATAATGCCGGAAGACCTGCTGGAAGAGTGCCTCAGTGACCTGGAAAGCAGGGAGACCAGAAAGAGGGATTAAATGACAGGATTTAGAAAATCTATCCAAAACCACCAAAATGGTGGTGAACCCGTCAGAGAAGGGGAGATCAGTAACAAAGTCAAGGGAGGGATGGGACCAGGGACGCTGAGGCACGGGAAGGTGAAGGAGATTCCCTGTTGGAGCGTTCCAGGGGGATTTGGTTTGGGCACATACGGAACAGGAGTTAATGTAAAGAGTGACATCCTGCTCTAAGGTGGGCCACCAGTATTTCCCAGAGATGGATTGGGTAGTGCAAGAAATACATGGATGTCCAGTGACAACAGCTGTGTGTGCCCAGGTCAGAAGCCAGTCCCTTATCCCTGTAGGAATGCAAATGCGCTCGGGAGGACAGTTAGTGGGGGCGGGCTCCCTCTCCAGAGCCTGGTGGATTTCCACATCTACGTTCCAGACCACAGGAGCTGCAACTCAGGAGGATGAGTTATAGGTGCATTCTGGACAGGACCATCTCCTGAATCGTAGAGGCGGGACAGGACATCAGCGTTGGTGTTCTTTGAACCTGGGCAATAGGTCAGTGTGAAATCCAGGTTCCGATGGTCGGTGAGAATGACGAATGGTTCCTTGGTGCCCTCCAGTCAGTGTCTCCACTCCTCTAATGCCAACTTCAGTGCCAGGGGCTCACGGCCACTGACATCATAATTCCTCTCTGCAGGGGTTTCTTAGAGTAAAAAGCACATGGGTGCAACTTCTGTGGATTACCCTGTCATTGAGACAGAACTGCCCCCACGCCTACCTATGAAGCGTCCACCTCCACCACAAAGGATATCGTGGGATCTGTTTGAACAATGGGGCGGAGGTGAAATGTCCCTTGAGGAGACAGAAGGTCTCGTCGGCAGCTGGGCTCCAAACCAACCTATGGGGGCCTCCCTTAACCTCTAGCGACGAGCAATCCCGTATTCGGGAGTGTAATCATAGCCTCAAGCGCATTACCATAACGCAACGTTTCCTATTCATGAAAATCGCAAATGAAATGAAATAAATATATTGAAACACAAGCTTAGCCTTTTGTTAACAACACTGTCATCTCAGATTTTCAAAATATGCTTTTCAACCAAAGCTACACAAGCATTTGTGTAAGAGTATTGATAGGCTAGCATAGCATTAAGCCTAGCATTCAGCAGGCAACATTTTCACAAACACAAGAAAAGCATTCAAATAAAATCATTTACCTTTGAAGAACTTCGGATGATTTCAATGACGAGACTCTCAGTTAGATAGCAAATGTTAATTTTTTCCAAAAATATTATTTGTGTTGGCGAAAAAGCTCAGTTTTGTTCATCACGTTTGGCTAAGAAAAAGACTGGAAAATGCAGTCACTACAACGCCGAACTTTTTTCCAAATTAGCTCCATAATATCGACAGAAACATGGCAAACGTTGTTTAGAATCAATCCTCAAGGTGTTTTTCACATATCTATTCGATAATATATCAGTCGTGACAGTTTCTCATCAGAAGCGAACGGAAAAATACTGCAGCTGGAGATAACGCAATAATTGCAACGGAGGACACCAAGCGACCACCTGGTAGATGTAGTCTCTTATGGTCAATCTTCCAATGATATGCCTACAAATACGTCACAATGCTGTCGACACCTTGGGGAAGCGACAGAAAGCCTACGCTCATTCGTGGCCCATTCACAGCCATATAAGGAGTCATTGGCATGAGGCGGTTTCAAAAAATGCAGCACTTCCTGATTGGATTTTTATCTGGGTTTCGCCTGTAACATCAGTTCTGTGGCACTCACAGACAATATCTTTGCAGTTTTGGAAACGGCAGTGTTTTCTTTCCAAAGCTGTCAATTATATGCATAGTCGAGCATCTTTTCGTGACAAATTATCTTGTTTAAAACGGGAACGTTTTTCATCCAAAAATTAAAATAGCGCCCCCTATATCCAAGAAGTTAAGGAGAGAGGTAGGAGAAGCTGCGACACAGCTGAAGCAATGAGTGCTTCCAAGGTGAAGTTGTTGTCTAGACAGGCCAGTTCCGCCTGGACCTCCTCGCGCAGACTCTTCTGAATAGTGTACGAAGCACCGGCTCATTTCATCCAATGGATGCTTCTACTGTCCGGAAGGTGAGTGTATACTCGGCAGCCGTCCCCCTAAGGGGAATGATCGAAGATACATTTAAATAGAGCCATGAACCCCTCATAGGAATCTAGCTCCTCCTCTCCTCTCTCCCAGACGGCTGTAGCCCATTCCAAAGCCCGCCCAGTCAGCAGAGAAATAACCGTGGCAACCTTGGACCTCTTAGTGGTAAGACCTCCCATCTGATGTGTAAAGTAGAGGGACCACTGAAGTAGGAAGCCATGGCATTTGAATGGGGTACCGTCATATTTATCTGGGAGGGACAAACAGGCATCACTGACCTGAGCGGGTTGCTGAATGGGCTGTTGTGCTGGTTCACTGGGCCGGCTGGTTGTATCATCAGGTAATTGAAGGCAACGCCTCCCGGGTGTGATCGAGACGTTGCAAACTGTTAAGAACCTCTTCCATAGCCATCCCTAGTTGTGCCAGCTGGTCATGGTGTTGACGTAGAAGGTATCCATGCTTGTCAACTGTCTGAGAGATATTCAGTTTTCCTGCTTCCATTGTTAAAAACAGAAATATCACATTTACATACATAAGTATTCAGAACCTTTACTCAGTACTTTGTTGAAGCACCTTTGGCAGCGAGTCTTGTGTAAGGGCAATTTGAACAAGAAGGAGAGCGATGGAGTGCTGCATCAGATGACCTGGCCTCCACAATCACCCGACCTCAAACCAATTGAGAAGGTTTGGAATGAGACGGACCACAGAGCGAAGAGCAGCCAACAAGTGTTCAGCATATGTGGGAACTCCTTCAAGACTGTTGGAAAAGCATTCCTCATGAAGCTGCTTAATGCCAAGAGTGTGCAACGCTGTCATCAAGGCAAACAGTTGCAACTTTGAAGAATCTAAAATATATATTTTGATTTGTTTCAAAGTTTTTTGCAGACGTTTACTGACACCGGCCATAGTCAATGAGTGTTGTACACACGTCACGTAACGTTAGCTATCGAGCCAGCCAGCTAACGTTAGCTAGTTAAACAACAATGAACAATGCCAACAATGCCACAGTGCTGGAATATGAAAAATAACTAGGGAAACAGCCAGCTAACATTAGCTAGCTAGCTAACAGCACACTTTAGCTTAAGACGTATAGCTAGCTAGGTAAACAATGAACCTAGCTAGGTAAACAAAGCGTAAGTTCATATACATCACATAACAAGCCAGCCAACTAATGTTAGCTAGTTAAAAAACAATGAATAGTGCTAACAATGCCACAGTGCTGGGAGCTAACCAGCCATGTTCAATGTTAGCTAACATTAGGCTCTAACTAGAAAGTAAACGGCTCTGGAATATGAATAATAACGTCAGCTAACTAACGTTAGCTGGACTACAGGAAAAGGGGCGCCAAACAGGCCCCCATTAACATAAAAGGGGCTGTCGTGCAGCGGGTCGAGAGTTTCAAGTTCCTTGGTGTCCACATCACCAACAAACAATCATGGTCCAAACATACCAAGACAGTCGTGAAGAGGGCACGACAAAACCTTAGCCCCATCAGGAGGATAATTTCAACTTCCTGCTACTCATGCCAAGAATATAAGATATGCATATTATTAGTAGATTTTGATAGAAAACACTCTGAAGTTTCTAAAACTGTTTGAATCACGTCTGTGAGTATAACATGTAGCCGGCAAAACCCAGAGGACTAACCGTTCAGATTTTTTTTTTTGAGGTCTGTCTGTTCAGTGAATTCTCGTTGGCAAATGATATTTCTTAGGAACTGGTTTTCCGCTTCCACTGGATGTCACCAGTCTTTAGAATTTGGTTGAGGTTATTAATTTGTGCAATGAAGAAGTAGGCCATCTAGAAACTGGGTAACACTGTTGAGTGCGCAAGACGTGAAAAGTAGCATGATTTGTTGTATTTCTTTATTGAACACAGAAAGACCCGTCTACAATTTGATCGATTATTAACGTTTAAAAATACCTAAAAGTAGTTTGAAATATTTTGGCAAAGTTTATACTTTTGAAATATTTTGTAGTGACGTTGCGTTTTTTGGAAGCAGATTTTTTCTGGATCAAACGCGCTTTATAAATTGACATTTGGATATATATGGACGGAATTAATCGAACAAAAGGACCAATTGTGATGTTTATGGGACATATTGGAGTGCCAACAAAAGAAGCTCGTCAAATTATTCTATAAAATAATTTCTCCGTAATTACTATTACCTGATTGAGCCAATCATGTAAATGTAATTAACTAGAGAGTCAGGCACAACAAAATAATATTTATAGAGCTGTTATCTTCTGAATAAACTCTTAATTAGACCTAGTAATATTTTACATCAATAGCCGTCAATATCAATTGTCATCTTAATTCAGTCTCATCTGAAAGCTGTAGATTATTTTATCTGCACGAACCCTGGCTAACAATTTGAATCAGGGTTTAATTATTTATTTACTAAATACCTAACTAATCACACAGAATTATACACACACACACACACACACAATTAATCATAACTTGATTACAAATTACGTCATAAAGGAAAACGTCCCTAGCAGGCGGAACAGATATGACAGCTTGTTACACAAAGGAAAAGGGCTGGGTTTGTGTGAAAGAGTGGGAAGACTGAGGGCCACAGGGAGAAGCTGTGCTATCGTAATTACAGTATCTGAAGCATTCTAAATTACCGCCCATCTGGAAAAGGAAAATGCAATAAATATTTACTCTGAGCTGCGCTTCAGTAGGTTGGTGGTAGATGGAAGACCGTGTTGCCAAACCGAGTCCTCTGTCCTTTGAAGAATGTCTCTGGTGGTCAACTGGAAAAGTTGTAGTAACGTTGTTGTGTGGTAGACGGGATACTCTGTCTGTTCCTTCCTAACCCTCGTTTGCAGCGGCTGTTACTAACTCAACGTCTAGGAGGTATCACTTCTGTAGTGAATAAGAGTTCAAAGTTCATACCATTCGCAACCAAAGCTCACGCTGATGTTGGCTTCGTTCTGTAGTTATTATCTGAACCATTCTGACATAGGACCGTCGTCCTCACATTATCGGAACAGGAAATTATGTTGTCATCAAGGCTTTATATAGGAAGGGAGAAAAGGGGTGTGTTTCATAGTTTACAACCTCTGTCTCTTCACGTGGGCCACTGAGTGAGCAGCGATATCTTATTTCACCTTTATTTAACCAGGTAGGCTAGTTGAGAACAAGTTCTCATTTATGACAACCCACATCTCACATTTTAGAAGCTAAAATCACATTTCATCCCATCACAAATAATTTCATATTCAAACTTTTAAATTGAACAACAATTCCATGTGAATCCGATAACTCTGATGTGTAGACTTTCCACTGTAGAGTTTATGTCATCTTATCACTGATGAGAATGTCTCAGATGACAACCGAACTGACATCATATTCATTAAGTACCACTGTACCCCCACATTGTGACGTTCCCAGAATCTCTATGTTAAAACCTCTTAGAACTACCCCTCCCGGATCCGGGAGAATTGTCATCAACTGACACTAATTAGCATAATGCAATGGACAAAAAATATTACTAGAAAATATTCATATTCATGAAATCACAAGTGAAATATAGTGAAACACAGCTTAGCCTTTTGTTAATCACCCGGTCATCTCAGATTTTGAAATGATGCTTTACAGCCAAAGCAAGACAAGCATTTGTGTCAGTTTATCGATAGCCTAGCATAGCATTATGTCCAGCTAGCAGTAGGCAACTCTGTCACGAAAATCAGAAAAGCAATCAAATTAAGTCGTTTACCTTTGATGAGCTTCGGATGTTTTCACTCACGAGACTCCCAGTTAGCCTGTTGAATCTAGGGGGCACTATTTTCATTTTTGGAAAAATAACGTTCCCAAAGTAAACAGGCTATTTTGTCAGGACAAGATGCTAGAATATGCATATAATTGACATCTTATGATATAAAACACTCTAAAGTTTCCAAAACTGTAAAAATATTGTCTGTCAGTATAACAGAACTGATATTGCAGGCGAAAGCCTGAGAAAAATCCAATCAGGAAGGGACTCTTATTTAGAAAGGTCTGCGTTCCTATGCGTCCCTATTGAGCAGTGAATGAGATGTCCTTTTTCTATGGCTTCCCTAATGTGTCTAGTGTCACAATATATAGTTTCAGGCTTTTAGTTTGAAAAATGAGCCTGAACGTCAACATTGCGTCAGTGGTCAGCTGAAGTCTCTCAGTGTTTTGTGCGTAAAAGACAAATGCGGCCATTGTTTCTCTTTCCTACAAAGAAGCCACCTGTCCCGGTTGATATATTATCAAATAGATATTTGAAAAACACCTTGAGGATTGATTAAAGAACGTTTGCCATGTTTGTCGATATTATGGAGCTAATTTGGAATATTTTTTGTCGTTGTGACCGCAATTTCTGGTCGAATTCTCAGCCAAACGTGAAGAACTAACGGAGTTATTTCGGCTACAAAAATAATATTTTTGGGGAAAAAAAGTTACATTTGCCATCTAACTGGGAGTCTCGTGAGTGAAAACATCCGAAGCTCAAAGGTAAACGATTTAATTTGATTGCTTACACAAATGCTTGTCTTGCTTTGGCTGTAAAGCATAATTTCAAAATCTGAGATGACAGGGTGATTAACAAAAGGCTAAGCTGTGTTTCAATATATTTCACTTGTGATTTCATGAAAATGAATATTTTCTAGTAATATTTATGTCCGTTGCGTTATGCTAATTAGTGTCAGTTGATGACAATTCTCCCGGATCCGGGATAGGTACAATGGCCACCTTTGTCTATTACGCACAAATCACTCAGAGCCACCAGCTGACAACTGACGCAATGTTGTCGTTCACGCTCATTTTTCAAAATAGAAGCCTGAAACTACGTCTTGTGACACTAGACACATTAGGGAAGCCATAGAAAAAGGAATGTGGTTGATATCCCATTCACTGCTCAATAGGGACGCAGAGGTTTCTAAATAAGAGTTCCTTCCTGATTGGATTTTTCTCAGGCTTTCGCCTGCAATATCAGTTCTGTTATACTCAGACAATATTTTTACAGTTTTGGAAACTTTAGAGTGTTTTCTATCCTAAGCTGTCATTTATATGCATATTCTAGCATCTTGTCCTGACAAAATAGCCCGTTTACTTTGGGAACATTATTTACCAAAAATGAAAATAGTGCCCTATAGTTTCAAGAGGTTAACCAAGGGTTTTGCAAATGTAACCTCAGTAGGGTAGCGAGAGGAAAAGGGGGGGGGGGGGGGAAGAGGTATTTATGACTGTCATAAACCTACCCCCCAGGCCAACGTCATGACACTATCATACTCTAATTCTACTGATTTCAAAACTTGATCCTCAAGAAAGTGGAGAGCAACACTTATGCAGCTTCACCACACAATACATTTAAAAAAATATATGTTTGACAGGATTATCAACACAGAAGCCTTCTATATGTCAGACCAATCTGAACTCATCTCCTGGCCTGTCCAGCCCACTCATTATCTCATCCATTCTTGGCTAGTGGGAAGGTTGCTGACTTTTTCTGATGCTTAACCAACAAGGCATGTAATTTAACAATTGTATTCATATTTACAGATGGCATACACGTTTGTTATTAAGGCACCTGCAAGTTCACATGTTCGATAAGGCATTTCTGTCAAAAAAACACATTTTGGTAAAAAAAACTTTTTTACGTTCAAACGGCTCTCCTGTGAAGTAGTGACTTGCAACATCCGCCTAGTTTCCTGAATTGAATCGCATATGTAAAAGAACACCAGATCTCATACTCCTGGCCCTCTCTAAAGAAGTCCCTACAGACCCTATCAGATGGAGGTTTTACAGCAGTCTGTTGGCTGGATTCCAATATAGCGGAGAGGGAAGCCACTAGCTTGAGGCTAATAGGAATCAGATATAGGCAACAATATATGATATTCAAATGCCTAATAAATGATATTCAAGACATTAATCAAGAGAAAAGCTTGTGACTTATGAATGGATGAAGACCAGTCACCCGAGCATCTCTCAGCCAAGGTATCTACGGTTGCCTGGCGGAAAGTGAGGCTGTCATTCACATTACCCGTTTGAAGATCCAACTTTCAGGAGGACAGATGGCCCCAGCCAGGGCTGCAATGATAAAGAACACCCTCTAGTTTATGGCTCTGCCTGTGTACAGTGCAGTCAGGGACTGAGCAGAGGTGTGATGTATAGCAGGCGGCCACACTAAATTGTCCTGGCTTGACGTAAAATAGTCCAATAATTCAGCATAATGCACCATCCATTATTGCAGCCGTTAGATCAGTTTGTAAAGATGAGCAAACACATTGCTTTCCTTTGACGCATATTTATCTTAAAGGCACAGGCCTAATCCCTTCATACATTGCAATATTTCAGATAAATCAATGGCTCCTGCAATTCGGCTGGCAGAGAAACCCTGCTGAAAACGTCATAGAAAATATACAATCTAATCCAAGGCACCAGAGACCACCACAGTGCACACTGTTCAGTCTTACAGATCTGATCTTTGTCATCAAGTGTCAATTGTTAGGGAAATGTCTGTGTAAATATAATGTGTATGTTTATCAAAGTCAGATTTTTTTACACAGCCAGTCAGGTGAGTAGCCTACAATGGCAGATACATGTGGAATATCTGAATAAGCATTGCCTGTTTTAAAAAGAACATCAGGACTGTAAAATTGCTTTGTTAAGCCAAGGCTATACAGTACCTCTAAGAAATTAGTATGGCATATCATCGCTGCAGTTGGCTCAGTCCCTTTTATTTGCAGCAGGAGAATTCCAAATCCAATGTACATTTCAAACAGCCTTGCCACTGTAGGCTTTTCATCCAGGTATTGTTTTTCAGTCTGTTTCTTAACACACCCTTGAATCAGGAGTAAGTGGAATGATCAAACATGTAAAGGGAGTGTGAGGGACAGCTCAGGGAGAGTGGAGAGTAGGAAGTAGGCTATGTGCTCACTGTTGATAGTTGCATACTGTATGTGATACAATTTCTTAAACCTCTGAAAAAAGCAACATTACCATACTGATTGAATGTTAACCATATACCTTCAGAAAGTATTCACAACCCTTGACTTTTTCAAACTTTTGTTGTTACAGAATGAATTTAAAATTGATTCAATTTAGATTGTTTTGTCACTGGCCTTCACAAAATACCACATAATGTCAAAGTAGAATAATGTTTTTCGAAATGTTTACAAATTCCTTAAAAATGAAAAGCTGAAATGTCTTCAGTCAATAAGAATTCAACCTCTTTTATGGCAAGCCTAAATAAGTTTAAGAGTTAAAATGTGCTTAACAATTCACATAATTAGCTGCATGGTCTCCCTCTGTGTGCATTAATAATGTTTAACATTACTTTTTAATGACTACCTCATCTCTGTATCCCACACATATGTAAGGATATGTAAGATCTTCAGTTTCTTGCCAATTTCTCGCATGGAATAGCCTTAATTTCACAGAACAAGAAACGAGTTTCAGAAGAAAGTTTTTTGTTTCTGGCCATTTTGAGGCTGTAATCGAACGCACAAATTCTGATGCTCCAGATACTCAACTAGTCCAAAGAAGGACAGTTGTATTGCTTCTTTTATCAGCACAACAGTTTTCAGCTGTGCTAAGAGGGTTTTCTAATGATCAATTAGCCTTTTAAAATTAGAAACCTGGATTAGCTAACACAACGTGCCATTGGAACACAGGAGTAATGGTTGCTGATAACGGGCCTCTGTACACCTATGTAGATATTCCATTTTTTTTTTAAATCAGCTACAATAGTAATTTCCAATGTTAAGTGTCTACACTGTATTTCTGATCAAGTTTAAGTTATTTTACTTGACAAAAAATGTGCTTTTTTTCCAAAAACAAGGACATTTCTAAGTGACCCCAAACGTTTGAATGGTAGTTTATATATTACCTCAATTACCTTGACTAACCGGTGCCCGCACACACACACTGACTCTGTACCGGTACCCCTTGTATATAGCCTCGCTATTGTTATTTTACTGCTGATCTTTAATTATTTGTTACTTTATTTATTATTATTTTTGTGTATTTTTCTTAAAATTGCGTTGTTGGTTAAGGGCTTGTAAGTAAGCATTTCACTGTAAGGTGTATTTGGCACATGTGACAAATAACATTTGATATATGTTAGATAAAACAAATACTCATTAAAGCAACCAATCCTCTGTTACGGAGACAACCAACCTCTTCTCTCAGCTTTTACCATAAAGCAATCACCTCAGAAACAATGAGAAGGAGAGAATATCTTGTACTACTTCCTCAATCTCTGCCCAAAGTACTGTTAACCATACGAGACCATTAGCCCTTACAACCATAAATTAATTATGAGCTCATGTTTACGACATGAGTAGTTTCCGTATGCTAAATTACCATGTTGCCATGGGCTGTCTTTTACATTCCAAATAGAACCTGTCTAAAAGGCATACAATAGTATAAAATGCGTGGTCGGAGAGTGGATTTACCAGCTGAAATTAAATGCATGTCTTTATTGTAACAGCTTTTTCAAGAGAGTCATACAATATTTAATAACCAGTTTTTCCATTTCTAGGCCTTTGTTGCTACAGTTAACTGTTGTTATAAAATAATTTTATCACAACAGACTGTAGGCCTTAACAATAACAATGCCACCCAGGTCAGAGAATACAGATCCACTGTAAGATTATTCAAGTTCAATTTAACCCGCCACCTCTGTCCCTCTACATTTTTCCCTCACCTTCAGGTCTGCTGTCTACACAGATTCCAATCATTGCACATCATGCATCACGTTGGTTGTGCCTGATGAATGTCACACTAATGACTAATCAGTGTTATGCCATTTAAGTGCTTCACTTGATTATTTGAGACAAATCTGACAAAAATAGTGCGACTCGCAGGGGTTCACAGTTAAATGAACTGTGGCATGCTAAATTCTGGAAATCTATTTTAGTAAACATACATAAAACTTAAAGATCATAAATAAAATCATGGGTTTGTTATTATACAGTCGTTACACAATTATAGTGATTTTCTACATGATTTTATCTGCAGTCACACATACTGATTACATTAGATTAGATACATAGATAGATACATTAGGTCTATTGTGACGTCAGACCCTTTTCAAAATCTACATTGACTCATATCTATTATGTGGAGTGGCAGGTAGCCTAGCGACGAAGAGCTTTGGGCCAGTAACCAAAAGGTCAGACAGAGAGAGACAGAGACAGAGACAGAGAGAACTCAAAGTGGCTAAGCTCTGGTGCCCAAACACTAGGCATGCCCTGGACCTGTTGTCAGAGGACAGACTAGGGTCCCCCAGCCACATCATAATTCACACAGGCACAAATAACCTGAGGGCCACAGCACTCAAGGGAATGATTGAAAAAGCTTCTTCCACTTTCCACAATGTACAAGTGGTTATCTCCACAGTGCTACCACAAAAAGACTTTCACCCTGCCACCATACAGCGGGTGAATGCAAGCATTTTGCGAGACTCAAAACCGAATGTCTACCTGGCCCACCACTCCACCCTGGACTTGAACAGCCTTCACGACCAGGTCCACCTCTACAAGGCAGCAATCCCAACTTTTGCCAGGACCGCAACCGTAGCCCTAGCACCTCACACAGGAGTAACAGAGCAACGGACACCCTGCCCAGACCAGTGAGACACCCTCCCAGACCTGCAAGACCTCCTCCTGAAGGACATGCACCGAGAGAACCCATGCCAAGAGGACCTACACCCAGACCACAGCATCACCAGCCAAACCCCAACCAGCTAAGACCGTGCCCCCCCCCATATTAGACCTATGCCCCTTCCGCCCACCCCATGCCCCCCACCCCTGCGGCAAGGACCTCAACATGACAGCAGGACATATGCCCAGGCCATGAGCAGAGCAACAGGCCCAACCCCCACTATTACACCCGCTTAAGCCCCATCCTGCTCAACATGCTCTGCTCACACCTACTGTGATAGTCTGGGCCTAAACCACACTAGACACTATGGAACATTCTGGAATATACAAGGTCTGAGGTCATCTGCCTTTGGCCTAAAGAGCAGGAACCCAGACTTCAAAGAAATTGGAAATACAGATAATTGTCATCCTACAAGAAACATTGTATAAAGGAGACGGACCCACTGGCTGTCCTCTGGCTACAGAGAGCTGGTAGTCCCATCCACCAAACTACCAGGTGTGAAACAGGATACTCAAGATACTCAGGGTTAAGCTCATTTGGTATAGAGCAGACCTAACCCACTATTAAATTAGTCAAAACATGAACTTTTTAACAGAGAAAATGTGCTACCTATATCCCCCCAATAGAATCCCCATATTTTAACAATGACATCTTCTCTACCCTAGAGGGGGAGATCAATAATTTCCAGGCCCAGGTACATGTACAAGTCTGTGGCAACCTAAATGCCAGAACTGAACAAGAACCTGACACCCTCAGCACACAGGGGGACAAACACCTACTTGAAGGTGACAGTATTCCCTCCCCCACGTGCCACAACTATGACAACATAACCAACAAAAATGGGTCACAACTCCTGCAGCTCTGTTGGATGATGGGTATGTACATAATACATTTTTAGGCTTCGAGGGGACTCCTACGGTAGGTACACATAGCTCATCTCTTGGCACTAGTACTGTAGACTACTTATCACTGACCTCAAATCAGAGTCTCTTAGAGCGTTCAGTCAGTCCACTGACACCCCTATCAGATCATAGCAAAATCACACTACTTGAACAGAGCTTTGCTCAACCATGAGACAAAGCCAAAGGAAATGAATAATATTAATAAATGCTATAGATGGAATGAAAGTAGTGTGGAAATCTACCAAAAAACTATTAGGCAACAACAAATTCATTCCCTTCTAGACAATTTCCTGGACAAAATGTTTCACTGTAATAGTGAAGGTGTAAACTTGGCAGTAGAAAATCTAAACAGTATATTTGACCTCTCAGCTTCCTTATCAAATCTAAAAATGTCAAGCAGACAGCCTATGAAAATTAACAACAATGTCAAATGGTTTGATGAAGAATGCAAACCCCTAAGAAAGAAATTGAGAAACCTATCCAACCAAAAAGACCCAGAAAACCTGAGCCTACACCTTCACTATGGTGAATCAATAAAACAATACACTACGGAAAAAGGAACAGTACGTCAGAAATAAAAAAATATTATCTGTGTACAACGTAAAACACCAAATAATGCATGCAGAGCAGAATTAGGCCTATACCGGCTATTTATTAAAATCCAGAAAAAAAACTTGAATCAGTTACAGAACCCATTGCCTTTTACGGTTGTGAGGTCTTGGGTCCTCTCACCAACCACGAATTCACAAAATGGGACAAACACCAAATTGAGACTCTGCATGCAGAATTCTGCAAAAATATTATCTGTGTACAACGTAAAAACACCACAAATAATGCATTCAGAGCAGAATTAGGCCTACACCGGCTAATTATCAATATCCAGAAAAGAGGCGTTAAATTCTAAAACCACCTACAGTGGTTCCTCCTTTAAACTTTGCTTCATACTGCAGCACACCTTGCGAGCTGCCGCAGAATTCTATGGCACGTTATTTAATTGTCAGCCATTGTTACCATTAATGCTAGTTAGTGCTAGTTTGACAACCAGAGGACATATTTGAGAAGAATTTGACAGCCTTGATAGAATTTAAGACTTAATGGTAAGAACATTGTATATGGGATTGATTGGTCTCATTGGTCTCCCGGTGGTGGGTGGCACGTGTATCAAACCAGCATCCACAAAGTTTTTAATGGTTTCACTAGTAAGCCACATTTGCCTCGGGATCCATCCCAGTTGGTATTCTGTGTCCACTCTTGGTATCTCTTCGGTTACACATCCTTGGAATAGCAGAACAGTATAACACTCCGTACGGCCCTTGCTGTGCTTGGTGAGCAGTTGGTCAAGTTCTGTTGTTAGAAGAGGAATGGAAATGTCAGGGTGAACCGATGACCTGACGAACCCGCCACCTCCGACAGACTCTGCCTAGCGGAGGTGGAGTTCCAGAGCTCACAGGTGTGCCTGGCATGGATTGTGACTCCATCCTGATCCTCGCATTCTTCAGCACGTCATTCTCCGCCTGACTGCCAATACCGCCTGGCTCTGGACCAAAAGAATGTAGTTTAAATAAACATCTGCATTTTGAATGTATTTTTTCTCGTTATTTTTTAACGAAAGATGTTGATTAAGAAATGCAAAGTGCTTTCCTGCTGTCCATCACTACTGTAAATAAAAATACATCTTGTTTTCATTTTTTTATTGTAACCACAATGTCAAAAAATTAGTTGCATCTTCCTTTCCAATTACTTTTAGAGTTTGGGATTTACAAATGTGCGCTTTTCATGTCATTTTAATTTATGTACAACTTTTTACTGATCCCTTTAGTGAGAGCTCTAATCCTTTAATATTTAATCATTTCTGCCCTCTGAATTCATATCTAAGGGGCATTTTTTGCACCATTATTAGTTACATCGTTTTAGTTTGAACGTGCAGACAGGCACTAAGAACAGCAGGAACGTTTCTCCAGTCAGCAGCATTATTAGTGCAACGCCCCTTAAAGTGTTGCTCTGTGCTATCCAGTGGGGCGGGGGTCTCCCCACTCCTCCTCCCTTCCCCATGGGCTAGGTCCATCTTCTGTGCGCTGCTCTATAGCCCGTCCCTTGCCACCTGCCTTGAACCTTGTACCATGAACCCTAAAGCTGGAGAACTGCAAGGCAATCCCATTGTGCGCCACTCGGGAGCCATGACTAATATGACCAACATATCCTGCTTATAGCCCATCCTAAAAATGTTGTTTGCAGAATTCACAGCATGCTACGCCTGTGAAACACAGGGTTAATAATATATCTGTGAGAATATCTAAAGGGCTTTTATACACTTCTATATTAAATAATAATAATAACTTGGTTTAAAAATAATATTTTGGAGATAATTTTGTTTTCAAATAACGTAAAGTAGGTGAGAAAATGGCCATTCTTGAACATGGGGTGAGGCATTGTTGCTAATTTGTAAATAATGCCAGTTTGTTATTTCAAATGATTTATTTTTTATGGTTTTAGAGGGAGAGAAACCAAAGGACACCAAATGGGTCTCCCAGCCACAGCAAGTATTGAACCAGCATCTATAGCAATGCAATGCAGTGACTTAGACCACTGCGCCACTTGGGAACAGGACAATGTGACTGGTCTGGAGTAGGCTACAGTTCTACAGTAAGAGCAAAATAATCCTAACATTTCCTAACACACCCTAATTGTAGTCTAAGTTTCTCTTAGAATAAAAACCTTAGTGTAAGAACAGTTTTAGTAAGTAATATGGAAGTTGTGCACAATTATCAGTTCCTATTTAGTTTATGTCACCAATTCATTGTCAGTTAGAGACACAGTGCTCTAACTCCCCCTTGCACTGGTCTGGAGTAATGAAGTAGTGACGCAGGGTAACGTTCTTAACCACAAAATGACCTCTAAATCCTGCAGCATAATCACAAAACTATTAGTTGAGTAGCCACTGTAAAAGGAAGGGATTCCCAAACCTTCCATAACAAAGCCATCGCCTACAGAGAAATTAACCTGGAGAAGAACCCCCTAATAATGCTGGTCCTGGGGATCTGTTCACAAACAGAACCCACAGAGCAACACAATTAGACCAAACCAAATAATGAGAAATCAAAGACATAAGAACAAATTAACAAAAAAATTGCAAACTAGAATGTTATTTGGCCCTAAACAGAGAGTACACAGTGGCAGAATACCTGACCACTGTGGCTGGTGTACATACTCTGTGAGCATAGCCTTGCTATTGAGAAAGGCCTCAGAAGGCAGACCTGGCTCTCAGGAGAAGACAGGCTACATGCACTGCCCACAAAATGCCTACAAAATGAGGTGGAAACTGAGCTGCACTTCCTAACCTCCTTCCAAATGTATGACCGTATTAGAGACACATATTTCCCTCAGATCACACAGACACAAAGAATTCGAAAACAAATCCAATTTGGATGAACTCATATCTATCTATTGGGTGAAATACCACAGTGTGCAATCACAGCAACAATATTTGTGACCTGTTGCCACAAGAAAAGGGCAACCAGTGAAGAAAAATTATTGTAAATACAACCTATATTTATTTGGATTTTTTTACCTTTTGTACTTTAACTATTTGCACATCATTGGAGGTCGGAGGTTTACATACAATTAGGTTGGATTCATTAAAACTCGTTTTTCATCCTCTCCACAAATTTCTTGTTAACAAACTATAGTTTTGGCAAGTTGGTTAGGACATCTACTTTGTGCATGACAAGTAATTTTTCCAACAATTGTTTACAAACAGATTATTTCACTTATAATTCACTGTATCACAATTCCAATGGGTCAGAAGTGTCAGTAAGTTGACTGTGCCTTAAACAGCTTGGAAAATTCCAGAGAATGATTTCACGGCTTTAGAAGCTTCTGATTGGCTAATTGACATCACTTGAGTTAATTGAAGGTTCACCTATGGATGTATTTCAAGGCCTACCTTCAAACGCAGTGCCTCTTTGCTTGACATCATGGGAAAATCAAAAGATATCAGCCAAGTGTCTGGTTCATCCTTGGGAGCAATTTCCAAATGCCCGAAGGTACCACATTCATCTGTACAAACAATAGTACGCAAGTATAAACACCATGGGACCATGCAGTTGTCATACCGCTCAGGAAGGAGACGCGTTCTGTCTCCTAGAGATGAACGTACTTTGGTGTGAAAAGTGCAAATCAATCCCAGAACAACAGCAAAGGACCTTGTGAAGATGCTGGAGGAAACTGGTACAAAAGTATCTATATCCACAGAAAAATGAGTCCTATATTGACATAACCTGAAAGGCTGCTCAGCAAGAAAGAAGCCACTGCTCTAAAACTGCCATAAAAAGCCAGACTATGGTTTGCAACTGCACATGGGGACAAAGATCGTACTTTTTGGAGAAATGTCCTCTGGTCTGATGAAACAAAAATAGAACTGTTTGGCCATAATGACCATCGTTATGTTTGGAGGATAAAAGGGGAGGCTTGCAAGCCAAAGAACGCCATCCCACCGTGAAGCACAGAGGTGGCAGCATCATGTTGTGGGGGTGCTTTGCTGCAGGAGGTGGCATCATGAGGAGGAAAATTACATATGTACAAGGACCCCAAGCACACTTCCTAAGTTGTGGCAAAATGGCTTAAGGACAACAAAGTCAAGGTATTGGAGTGGCCATCACAAAGCCCTGACCTCAATCATATAGACAATTTGTGGGCAGAACTGAAAAAGCATGTGCGAGCAAGGAGGCCTACAAACTTGACTCAGTTACACCTGCTCTGTCAGGAGGAATGGGCCAAAATTCACCCAACTTATTGTGGGAAGCTTGTGGAAGGCAACTGAAATGTTTGACCCAAATTAAACAATTTAAAGGCAATGCTACCAAATACTAATTGAGTGTATGTAAACTAGGAATGTGATGAAAGAATCATTCTCTGCTATTATTGTCAGGATTTGTGAAAAACTGAGTTTAAATGTACTTGGTTGGCTAAGGTGTATGTAAACTTCCGACTTCAACTGTATATACCATGATAGGACCACCAGAGGGCAGGCTGGGCTCACGGATAGTAGCCCAACAAGGCAAGGGAGACAAGGTAACCAGAGGCAATTAAGCACAGCTGACGGTGCTAATAACATATTCTCCTTCCCCTATAAGAGAGAATATGGAACCAGCAGAGATGGGGGGAAAAAAACTCTGGAAGATGGCCACCGAGACAGAGGAGCTATCCATGACGAACCACTAAGATGGTGACAATCCCGTGACTTTTGTTGTAGTTTAAAGATAATCATATTGTGTTCCTGTTTGATCTGGAGAAGAAGATGTATGTTTTTTCCTTGTGAGATTTTTATTGATTATGTTGGAGTGTTTGTGTTGACCAAATGCCCTCAATAGAGAACTGTGTTCAATCAAGAAAACGTACTCCTGACTCGTTTATTCCACCTTTCCGCTGTAGAGTGACGCCCAATTACTTGGTCCGCTCACAATACATAATGCCATTTGAAATGTCTATTTTTTAAATTTTTGTAAGTGTAATGTTTACAGTTCATTATGTTTTCACTTTTGTTTATCTATTTCACTAAATATATGTTTCCCATGCCAATAAAGCCCTTCAATTGAGAGCGAGAGAGCGCGAGAGAGAGTGTATGTGAACCCAGCCTAATCCCAGGACTCCAGTTCATGAATACCTCTAAATAGGGCATTTCTTCATCTGATAAAGAATGTAGCACTTCTCTGACAGGGAAACAAAAGTGCCTCTGACACCAGTGTTGTATTTTACATACAGGTGCAATAATAATAACTATCATTATGGCTTCTGACAGCACGGGAAATTAAAGAACTTGTTTCAGGGGGAACACAATAGCAACTAAATTATCCAAGGTAATCGTCAGCATATGTCCAATAAATCAATTTACTGTTTCATAAAATACCTCTGAGAGTTCTGTTTTTTTTCTAATCCTATTTTTGGTATCCATTTTTCCCTCTTTGCCTTTTGAGTGCACAGATTTATTCAATTTGTTATTGAGCAACTGCTTCAACTGTTTTCTGGATTTATTGTGTGGCAGTAAGCAACTGAATATTATCATGAATGACTATTTGATACAGCTAGCCTATGACCTTTTCAAAGAAAGGCTTACAATCTCAACTGAAGTACACTCTTAGAAAAAATGTTCCTGTCTAAAACCTAAGGGTAGTCCCTCTTTGATTATCCCTTACATCATAGTACCCAGCATTCTGATAATGGAATTAATTCCAGCAAGCCAGCAGTAAACTAACACTGTGCCTCTCGATTTGATCTAACACAAAAACATAGAACTACACCTTCAAACAACCTGAAATTTCAACGTTCTTTCCTTGCTACATTATAAAGCAGTCAATGAGAAGCCCTGTTATTTAAGATCAAAACCATGCCTCCTTCTTCAAGAGAAAGCTAAATAAATTCCAAGTACATTACAGCACACACTATTACATATCTTCCAATTTCAAAGCAGCAACATAAATTGTAAAAATTAAAATGTGAGTTTTTTTATTTCACCTTTATTTAACCAGGTAGGCTAGTTGAGAACAAGTTCTCATTTACAACTGCGACCTAGTCAGGATAAAGCAAAGTAGTTTGACACAAACACAGGGTTACACATGGAATAAACAAACACAGAAATCAATAACACAATAGAAAAAAAGTATATATACACAGTGTGTGCAAATGGAGGTAAGAGAAGGGAGGTAAGGCAATAAATAGGCCATAGTGGTGAAATAATTACAATTTAGCAATTAAACACTGGAGTGGTAGATGTGCAGAAGATGAATGTGCAAATAAAGATACTGGCGTGCAAAGGAGCAAAGAAAAATAACAGTATGGGGATGAGGTTGTTGGATTGGCTATTTACAGATGGGCTATATACAGGTGCAGTTACCTGTGAGCTGCTCTGACAGCTGGTGCTTAAAGTTAGTGAGGGAGATATGAGTCTCCAGCTTCAGTGATTTTTGCAATTAGTTCCAGTCATTGACACCAGAGAACTGGAAGGAAAGGCAGCCAAAGGAGGAATTGGCTTTGGAGGTGACCAGTGAAATATACCTACTAGAGCGCGTGCTATGGGTGGGTGCTGCTATGGTGACCAGTGAGTGTCACTTGGAATGACGCTGGAGAGACGAAGCAGGTACAGGGAGTAAAACATTTAATGAAGAAACGGACATGGAACGAGACAGGAACAGCGTCAACATACAAGAAAAAAAAGACAAAATATAAAAGATAATCAATGCAGAAGCGGGGAACAGAGTTGGGGAACTGACAAATATAGGGGAGGTAATAACAGGTGATGAGTGAGTCCAGGTGAGTCCAATATCGGTGATGCACGTGACGAGGGAAGGCCGGTGTGCATAATGGATGGAAGGAGTGCATGACGCAGGGCATCCTGGTGGCATCAAGCACCAGGGGGGGAAGAGCGAGAGCAGACGTGACAGTGAGCTGAGATAAGGCGGGGCTTTACCTAGCAAAGACTTATAGATGACCTGGAGCCAGTGGGTTTGACGACGAATATGAAGCGAGGTCCAGCCAACGAGAGCATACAGGCAGCAGCAGTGGGTAGTATATGGGGCTTTGGTGACAAAACGGATGGCACTGTGATAGACTGCATCCAATTTGCTGAGTAGAGTGTTGGAGGCTATTTTGTAAATTACATCGCCGAAGTCGAGGATCGGTAGGATGGTCAGTTTTACAAGGGTATGTTTGGCAGCATGAGTGAAGGATTCTTTGTTGCGAAATAGGAAGCTGATTCTAGATTTAAGTTTAAATTGGAGATGCTTTATGTGAGTCTGGAAGGAGAGAGTCTAACCAGACACCTAGGCATTTGTAGATGTCCACATATTCTAAGTCAGAACCGTCCAGAGTAGTGATGTTGGACGGGTGGGCAGGTGCTGGTAGTGATCGGTTGAAGAGCATGCATTTGGTTTTACTTGCATTTAAGAGCAGTTGGAGGCCACGGAAGAAGAGTTGTATGGCATTGAAGCTCGTCTGGAGGTTAGTTAACAGTGTCCAAAGAAGGGCCAGAAGTATACAGAATGGTGTCATCTGGGTAGAGGTGGATCAGAGAATCACGAGCGACATCATGACGTATAGAAAGAAAAGAGTTGGCCCGAGAATTGAACCCTGTGGCACCCCCATAGAGACTGCCAGAGGTCTGGACAACAGGCTCTCCGATTTGACACATTGAACTCTGTCTGAGAAGTAGTTGGTGAACCAGGCGAGACAGTCATTTGAGAAACCAAGGCTGTTGAGTCTGCCGATAAGAATGTGGTGACTGACAGAGTCGAAAGCCTTGGCCAGGTCGATGAATACAGCTGCACAGTATTGTCTCTTATCGACCTTGAGCGTGGCTGAGGTGCATCCATGACCAGCTTGGAAACTAGATTGCATAGTGGAGAAGGTGCGGTGGGATTTGAAATGGTTTGTTAACTTGACATTCGAAGACCTTAGAAATGCAGGGTAGGATATATATAGGTCTGTAGCAATTTGGGTCTAGAGTATCTCCCCCTTTGAAGAGGGGGATGAGCTTTACAATCTTTGGGGATCTCAAACCATACGAAAGAGAGGTTGAACAGGCTAATAATAGGGGTTGCAACAATTTTGGCTGATAATTTTAGAAAGAAACGGTCCAGATTGTCTAGCCCTTCTGATTTGTAGGGGTCCAGATTTTGCAACTCTTTCAGAACATCAGCTATCTGGATTTGAGTGAAGGAAAAATGGGGGCGGCATGGGCAAGTTGCTGGGGGGGGGGGGGGTACAGGGCTGTTGACCAAGGTAGGGGTGGCCAGGTGGAAAGAATGGCTAGATGTAGACAATTGCTTATTGAAATTCTCAATTTTTGTTGATTTATCGGTGGTGACAGTGTTTCCTAGCCTCAGTGCAGTGGGCAGCTGGGAAGAGGTGCTCTTATTCTCCACAGACTTGTGTTTCAGAACTTTTTGGAGTTTGTGCTGCAGGATGCAAATTTCTGTTTGAAAAAGCTAGCCTTAGCTTTCCTAACTGCCTGTGTATATTGGTTCCTAACTTCCCTGAAAAGTTGCATATCACGGGGGCTAGTTTTGTGGTGGTCAAAGGCAGTCAGGTCTAGAGTGAACCACGGGCTATACCTTTTCCTGGTTCAACGTTTTTTGAATGGGGCATGCTTTTTTAAGATTGTGAGGAAAGCACTTTTAAAGAATAACTAGGCATCTTCAACTGACGGAATGAGGTCAATATCCTTCCAGGATACCCGTGCCAGGTCGATTAGAGAGGCCTGCTCGCTGAAGTGTTTTATGGAGCGTTTGACAGTGATGAGGGGTGTTCGTTTGACCGCAGACCCATTACGGACGCAATGAGGCAGTGGTCGCTGAGATCTTGGGTGAAGACAGCAGAGGTGTATTTGGAGGGCAGGTTGGTTAGGATGATATCTATGAGGGTGCCTGTGTTTACGGATTTGGGGTTGTAGCTGGTAGGTTCATTGATAATTTGTGTGAGATTGAGCATGTCCCAGTTTAGGTCACCTAACAGCACGAGCTCTGAAGATAGATGGTTACTGGTTACTAGAAGATAGATGGTTAAAGACAGACAGTGACTGGTTACTCTTCTGAACTATTCTCCGTCAATCACTCATGTCAATTAGGATGGTTAATGCACCTCCTTTTCATTTAGAAAATAATGGTCTCTCGTAATGTCCTCAGGATAACTTTGAAATGTGTGTACTCATATTCTCTTCAAAGAGAACTCTTCAATACTGGGAATCAGAGGCCTTCTTGTGGCTCACTATAGACGTGACTGAATGTGACAACAGATAATATGTTCAAAACAAATTATGAATTACAAGCTATTCTGCCAAGATGGGTTGAGTCATGAAGTGTTGGATACCAATTCATTATGCACAGACAGCTAATTATTCAGTGGCAAATAATCTAGATATCAGAGGTTGTTTGTACATTATACTGTGCACCTCTTCTAAAGGGAAATATCTGTTATCACTGATAACTAGGAGACCAAAGTACCCAATAATAATCCATTCACAATGTAAACCCCCTGCTGGCATATTTGACAGCAATTTATGTGTACTTTCATGATAGATTATCAAGTGAATCTGTGACAGTTAAACCAAAGTTAATGTTCTCTTTTCAAGAGCAGAGCCTGTCAATGTCAAACTATTAATATCTCTAGAGTAAATATGTAATCTGTCAAAGCAGCATAAAAAGGTCACAGCCATATTAGATGAAAGTGGTCTCAGTCTGAATTGATTCGATTTTGGGTGTAGGCCAAATATCTGTCATTTTCTGAAAAAATACTGACCTTCACAAATTTGTTCGGTTATCATGAGAGATAAATTGAGTATATATTAGTTAAGTATAAAATCAATGTATTAGTTCAATAGTGTGTTTCCTTTGAGTCCTGATGAGGGTCTTGTAATGTGATCAAAGTAAAGCACTAATTGTTTGAAGGGGTTGTCCGTAGAGCTCCAATACAGGATTGTGTCGAGGCACAGATATGGGGAAGGGTACCAAAAAATGTCTGCAGTATTGAAGGTCCTCAAGAACACAGTGGCCTCCATCATTCTTAAATGGAAGAAGTTTGGATCCACCAAGACTTTTCCCAGAGTTGGCTGCCCGGCCACACTGAGACATTAATGGGGAGAATGGCCTTGGTCAAGGAGGTGACCAAGAACCCGATGGTCACTCTGACAGAGCTCTAGAGTTCCTCTATGGAGATCGGAGAAATTTCCAGAAGGACAACCATCTCTGCAACACTCCACCAATCAGGCCTTTGTGGTAGAGTGGCCAGATGGAAGCCACTCCTCAGTAAAAGGCACATGACAACCCGCTTGGAGATTGAAAAAAGGCACGTAAACACGATTCTCTGGTCTGAGGAAACCAAGATTGAACTCTTTGGCTGGAATGCCAAACGTCACATCTGGAAGAAACCTGGCACCATCCTTACAGTGAAGCATGGTGGTGGCAGCATCATGCCGTGGGATTTCTTTTCAGTGGCAGGCACTGGGAGATTAGTCAGGATTGAGGCAAAGATGAACGGAGCAAGGGACAAGTCTGAATGTCCTGAGGGCCCAGCTAGAGCCCGGACTTGAACCCGATCGAACATCTCTGGAGAGTCCTGAAAATAGCTGTGCAGCAATGCTCCCCATCCAACCTGACAGAGCTTGAGAGGATATGCAGAGAGGAATGGGAGAAACTCCCCAAATACAGGTGTGCAAAGCTTGTAGTGTCATACCCAAAAGACTTGAGGCTGTAATCGCTGCCAAAGGTGCTTCAAGAAAGTACTGAATAAAGGCTCTGAATACTTGTGTAAATGTGAAATTTCAGTTTTTGATCTTAAATAAATTAGCCACAATGTATAAAAAAATGTTTTGCTTTGTCATTATGGGGTATTGTCTGATGATTGACGAGGCAAATCAATTTAATCAATTTTAGAACAAGGCTGTAACGTAATAAAATGTGGAAAAAGTCAAGGGGTTGGAATACTTTCCGAATGCACTATACATGCAAGCATTGTGCAGAGCATTAATGAATGTGTCACTGTCTGTTACCTTGACTAGTCAAATTTCTCTTGACCTGTGCACCTACATTGTAAACTTTCATTCTTAGGCAAATTTGTAGCAACATCATGATGTGTATAGGAAAAATGTGAGAATTACGTAGTAGCCTAAACCTATCGATTAAACATTGATCTGGGTGAATGGAATATGAATGACAGTCATCCAATATGCTGTAATAGAAATAAGGCCATGCTCATAAACAAAAATAATTGTCCTCCCTCTGAAATGACAGACTGCCACTGATATACCCATTGTTTCATTTCCCATAAGCTTAGTATAACTGTTGTACCCCATCAGATCCCATAATATAAGCTTGTTTTACTCCAATGTTTGTAATCAAAGTTAATATAATCAAATCAAATCAAATCAAATTTATTTATATAGCCCTTCGTACATCAGCTGATATCTCAAAGTGCTGTACAGAAACCCAGCCTAAAACCCCAAACAGCAAGCAATGCAGGTGTAGAAGCACGGTGGCTAGGAAAAACTCCCTAGAAAGGCCAAAACCTAGGAAGAAACCTAGAGAGGAACCAGGCTATGTGGGGTGGCCAGTCCTCTTCTGGCTGTGCCGGGTGGAGATTATAACAAAACATGGTCAAGATGTTCAAATGTTCATAAATGACCAGCATGGTCGAATAATAATAAGGCAGAATAGTTGAAACTGGAGCAGCAGCTCTATAAACACTTTATAACCTTAAAACGTGGATGGTGAGTCCACTCAGACAGTAGAACATGGCACTTACGGGTTCGATTCACGCTGGGAGAACCCATATGTAAAATGTATGCAAGCGTGACTAAGTCACGTTGGATAAAGCATCTACTAAATGGCATATATTATACTATGAATTTGAGAGTGGTTACATTTCTTCAGTCCCATCCCTCAGCTTTTCACCAAAACAAACTTTGGGTGACCACTTCATTATTGTTTCAATTAAGGATTCTAGCTTTAAGCATCTGTCCATAGCCTAAGGCTGATGTAAATGTACAGCAAATGATCAGGGAAAATAAAGTACTATACAGGGCCCCAAACCCTAAAGAAAACTGATACACTGGGCTGGTCATTTGACTGATTATCAAATGTTCTGCTTCCATCTAGTGGTTGGTTATAATATCACACCACACTTTTGGTTACATCCCGCTTGGCACACTGGTTAAATCATGGTTGGTTTCACGTCATTTAAATGAAATTACGTTGAACTGACGTCTATGACCAGTGGTAGTTTAATTGAGTTGTCAACTGGTTACATAGGAACTAAAATCACATTCAGATAGTAAGTGTACAGTATACATAAAATGATTACTGTAGGCCTACTGTATGATTTACGCACACTTGCAAAATATTAGTTCCCACTTTCTGCACGCAAACGCGTTTTTACTTTGCCATTTAACTCCATGATTATCCTTGGTAAGTAACCAGGACCTTAAAGCTGCACTGCCTAACTAAAGGTGTACAGGTGTTTTTGGAGACTACAGCCAATCTGTGCTACATCTAGTTTTTTGAGACTAGTTTACACCACGATACTAAGCCAAAACAGCTTCCCCAATACTGTATGCAAATCTAGGATCCTCACCAGACATTAGCTATCGCCTCATGCTTATGCATAATTTCCATTTGGAAGATACCTTTTGCGTATCTACAAGTTTAAAAAATAATGTGAGGTAAATGTGTTGAAAACGTGTTTGTTAACGCTAAAACAATATTTTTTTTCTGCATAAACAGTCAGTAGGCTGTGCTCAATACAATTGCATATTTCGGATTTGAATGGTGCGGAGTATATTTCCACGCCCCTTTAACTAGTGTGCGCACCACTCATTGCGGCATAAAACTCCTCTGCTGCTCTCAACATTATATAAATAGTCCTGATCTAGTCTGACCAATAAACAGCCGCCAGAATCATGACAGGACTGAACGTAGTAGCTAATGTAGTAGTTCTTGGGACAGGCAGAGTTGGAAAATCTGGTAATACCAAATCTCTAATAATTCTCATTATTTATAATTTGTGCAATGTATTCAAAAGTCTTCAGTGATCAGTGGTCCATTTTAGTCAGGATTAGTTTTTCCTTAATTGGCATTGCTGACTGAATCCATTGTTTTCCTCAAAATACAAATGGTAAAAATGATGATAATTATTTCACAGCGCTGACAGTCCGCTTCTTAACTAGAAGATTCATTGGAGAATATGGGGATATTGGTAAGTTTAGTTGGTCTGTCATCACCAGCTATTGTAGTATCAAGTATACATTTTACTACTATATACTGTACAACTAAATTAATACTTATGTTAATTCCTTTCAGAATCAATCTTCAGCCACAATGTTATCGTGGATGGAAGGGACATAACTTTTAACATCTGGGATTCACCGTATTATCAGGTATTACAAAATGTTAACATTTATTCTGTTTCATGTGCTATCATAATGATGTCATATACTCTATTTTGGTTTTACATGGCATTGGGGAAAGCTACTGTATTCACTCTTCTGAAATGACTGCAGGCATTGAGCATATTTGGCAACTTAAACAGAGCACTTCAGTTAGTCATAGGCTACTTTATAAGTACCTGTATGGGACACAGATTTATGATGCTTCCATTTTCCTGTACTGCAGTGAGTATTACTGTCAAAAAAGTGCCTGGTTGTCTTCGACATGAATCCCATTTTACCAGTGGTGGAAAAAGTACTCAATTGTCATACTTGAGTAAAAGTTAAGATAACTTAATAGAAAATTACTCAAGTAAAAGGGGAAGTCACCTAGTAAAATACTACTGGAGTAAAGTCTAGAAGTATTTGGTTTTGAATATACAGTACAGTAATATACAGTATAAAAAAAATGAAATTACAAAAATATAC
Source organism: Oncorhynchus clarkii lewisi (assembly GCF_045791955.1). NCBI lineage: Eukaryota > Metazoa > Chordata > Actinopteri > Salmoniformes > Salmonidae > Oncorhynchus > Oncorhynchus clarkii. The sequence goes on from NC_092148.1 coordinate 65,132,514, forward strand.
TTATGTATCAAAAGTAAAAATCATTCAAAATACTTATAAGAAAACCAGATGGCACAAGTTAATTTTTTTATTTATCGATAGCCAGGGGCACGCTCCAACACTTCATTTATTTACAAACAAAGCATCTGTGTTTAGTGAGTCTGCCAGATCAGAGGCAGTAGAGATGACCAAGGATGCTCTCTTGATAAGTGCGGGAATTGGACCATTTCTGTCCTGCTAAGCATTCAAAACACTTTTGGGTGTCAGGGAAAATGTATGGAGTAAAAAGGACATTATTTTCTTTAGAAATGTAGTGAAGTAAAAGTAAAAAAATATATAAATACAGTACATATACTCAAAAAAACGACTTAAGTAGAACTTTAAAGTATTTTTTACTTAAGTACATTACACCACTGCATTTTACTAGCACCCTGCATGGCCGCAGTGACTGGACACCATCTCTATCAGCCCAGAGAAATAGGGCTTACATGGACTAACTCATCCCACGATTGGTCCTTTCCCAAATACAAAAATATATCATTCTTTGATCCAAGCAAGCCTATATCAATTGTATATATTATTTTAACCTTTTCCAGGACCTGTCCAGGGAGACCTCCCTATATGAGAAGAGAGTCCAGTGGGCAGACGGTTTTGTCCTGGTCTATAGCATCTGTGACAGGGCCAGCTTCAATGCTGTCACCAAGCTGATCCAGTCCATCAAGGACAACAAGGACTACCTGGGCATGGACAAGGTGCCCATTGTGATCGTGGGCAACAAGAAGGACCTGAATCACAGACGGACAGTCCTCAGTGAGGAGGGCAGACTGCTAGCCCTCACCACAGCCTGCCAGTTCTATGAGGTTACAGCTGCTGAGAACTACCACAGTATCCTCATGGTGTTTCACGGACTAATAGACAGGATACGGGCTTCCAAGTCATCCATTAAGAGGCCAGCTGGAATCAAGGGTATAGTGAAAAGCATGTCTGCAGTTTTTACCAGGAAACGAACAGATTCGCTGTGATACTATGGCACAGAGGAATACATTATACAGTGCATTTGAAAATAATTTTGTAATGTTACAGCCTTATTCTAAAATTGTTTAAATATCCCCCCCCCCCCCCTCATTCTACACACAATACCCCATAATGACAAAGCGAAAACAGATTGACATTTTTGAAAATGTAAATACAGAAACATCTTATTTACATAAGTACTCAGACCCTTTGCTATGAGACTCGGTGCATCCTGTTGAGCTTAGGTGCATCCTGTTTCCATTGATCATCCTTCAATTGATTGGCAATGCATGTCAGAGCAAAACTAAAGCAATGAGGTAGAAGGAATTGTCCGTAGAGCTGCTAGACAGGATTGTGTTGAGGCACAGAGCTGGGAAAAGGTACCAAAAAAATTCTGCAGCATTGAAGGTCCCCCACAACACAGTGGCCTCAATCATTCTTAAATGAAGAAGTTTGGAACCACCAAGACTCTTCCAAGAGCTGGCCGCCCGGCCAAATTGAGCAATCAGGGGAGAAGGGCATTGGTCAGGGAGGTGACCAAGAACCTGATGGTCACTCTGACAGAGCTCCAAAGTTCCTCTGTGGAGATAGAGATGGTTGTCCTTCTGGAAGGTTATCCTGCAGCACTCCACCAATCAGGCCTTTATGGTCGTGACCAGACGGAAGCCACTCCTCAGTAAAAGGCACGTGACAGCCCGGTTGGAGTTTGCCAAAAGGCACCTAAAGGACTCTCAGACCATGAGAAACAAGATTATCTGGTCTGATGAAACCAAGATTGAAGTCTTTGGCCTGAATGCCAAGCATCACATCTTGAGGAAACCTGGCACCATCCCTACAGTGAAGCATGGTGGTGGCAGCATCATGCTGTAGGGATGTTTTTCAGCTGCAGGAACTGGGAGTAGTCAGGATCAAGGGAGAGATGAAGAGAGCAAAGTACAGAGAAATCCTTGATGAAAACCTGCTGAATCCTTTCCGAATGCACTGTATTTTGTCATCAATTTATGGGTCTGACATGATTGCAACCTGTGCTCTGGCATCAGGACATGACTTGTGTGTGCCAAGATCTCCAGAGACTGACTTATGGTTCAGACAGGTTAATGATGGGCAGAAACAATGCAGGTGTGGAAATGGAGATTAGTACCCAAAGTTATTGCTATAGTTGTGGCTGGCTGTTGCAGGACAGGACTGACTTGGATGGGATTGGGATTGTATATTACTTACAAGGAAACAATTCTTTACTGTAACTGTCCTAAAGCTGCTCCTTACACTGAATAATTTTGCAAAGAAATGCATGGGAATGTGATGGCCAAAGTACAATGACATTCTGTGGCTGTCTGGTAAAGGTGCCAAAGTTGGCTCAAAGAGCAAAATGATTTTATGAAATTACTATTATCTTCAACCTTCCTAGGGCAAGCACTTAATTTATTTCATACACAAACATCACCTTTTTTTAAACACTCATGACAAAAAAAAAAATCTTATGAGCTGAATAAAACCCCTTTACCTTCATCTTATTCAATTTATGTAAGATGGGAAAACTGGAATCAATATTGGGCTCCCCTAGACAGAATGAGCAGAACATGACAGATGGAACAAATAAAACAGTTCCTTTCAGATGAAATACCTACAAAATGAATCACACTACCAATTCAAGGCAGGTAAGGATTTAATGCAAAGTGAGGGTGTAAACAAAAACATGTGCTATTAAGAAACAGTAATGAAAGAATATTCTTTATGGTTTAAATTCATGCATGTCCCTCATCGTGATAAAATATGGGTTATTTCTTCAAGACAATCTTTTGTTCAATATTTTCCCATGGTATGTAGTTAATAAAAAAAGGATTCACAGAGTCGGATTTCTCCTCAAATCCAATTTTTAATCCCACTAATGACAGAAAGAGAGCTCAAGGTGGACAGGATCAAGGCACTTCGCTTCATTGGAATATCTGTAGCCAAAGCTAATGATCACAGTCATATTGTTTCAGACATGCTTTTAGATCTTCTTTTGGATACCTGTCAACAGAATAGGAGGCATGCTTTCAAGCAAAGCTTTGGCCCTTTTCTTATTTTTACAATTTCACAAAGAAGCACAGATCATATAAGTACTAAACACCAGAGGTGGGACCAAGTCATTGTTTTACAAGTCACAAGTAAGCCTCAAGTCTTAGCACTCAAGTCAAGTCCCAAATCAAGACAGGCAAGTCCGAGTCAAGTCTCAAGTCAAGACCGACAAGTATCATGTCAAGTCTCAAGTCTCAAGACCTAAACAAGCCATAATGTTCTCTTAGCCAAATGTAATACCGTTTCATATTTTTAACAAGAGTAATAGTTAGTATATTACATTTACGCAAATCATGAATGCTTTTAAAAATATATTTCTTACTTTCCAAATAAACGTAATATTTCCATGGAAATACATGGGTAGCCATAAAAATACACCCCCCCCCCCCATAGAGGTCGACAAACAAGGATCGCAATTGGCCGATGTTTAGCTTGTACACAATCGCCCAACCTTAACACACAGTAGGCTAACATATGTCAATGGCTTTAGGAACAGCAGTAACATCAGGCAGGATTTAGGCTACCAACTGCCTAACCAGTTGTAGCTCAATCTTGGGTGCAATGATCACGTTCCCGCACTGACTGACTGTGTGGAGGTTCATTGATTTAACGTTACGTTAGCCAACATGCAACACTGGCAAAATTATGAGTGATATAGCTGTTGGCTATATTAGCTACGACTTACCATTCTTTGTGTAGCTTCAAATGTCGAACAAGTTGGAAGCTGTTGCGCCTCCTGTCATTTTCTTCCCGCATGTTTTGCAAGTTGCAATCCATTTTTTGTTGATACCCAAAATTATATAAAGACTATGCTGTATCATCTTTCCAAGGGCATCTAAATTAATTTGCCGAAGTTCCTCTGCACTGCCACGCGCAACTTTTTCTCAGCTGGCACAATTTGATTGGCTGCTGTCCAATTCAAACTGGAATCCATTAAATTAAGAGTTGATGCGCTGCACACTTAAAAACAAAATGGGCTTGGGGAGGGTATCAAGTCAGTTCGAGTCAAAAGGATCAAGTCACGAGTCATTGGTGTTAAAGTCAAAGTCGAGTGGCAAGTCGTCATATTTGTGACTCGAGTCTGACTCAAGTCCAAGTCATGTGACTTGAGTCCACACCTCTGCTAAACACACATCATATAAGTACACTGGAACTTCGACACACCTAAATGCACTTGCTATTATTGCATAAAGCTCTACAGATTATGTTGCAATGTTTGAATCACAGCCTTGTTGTATGCTAATATTAAATTGCTGCAAGTTGACGCTGTTAGCCATGCATTAGAGTTGTATCCTCCTGCATGATCTCCACACTGACAATGTATTTAGCGGTGGGGCTGTAGCGGGTGGTACAGTATGCACAGAGTGTGAGGAGTTGTGGAAACTCACAGAGATCTCTCCTCTGTGGGATGAGCTGGCTGGAGACAGAGGTGTAGGACTAGACCAGTATCCTCCTCTGCTTTTGGGGATCTTCCTCAGTACCCTCTGCTTGAGGAGCTGGGCCTGGTCAGAGATCTGGGGCTCCCCGTCCTCATCCCCAGCACTGCAATCAGGCTCAGACCCCTTGTTGGAGGATAACCCTGGTATTGCTTGGTGGTATTGATTCTTGTTCTATATGCATGGCAACCTATACAACTGGTAGATGTTAGTTACTAGCATTCAAAATCACATATTAACCATTGCAACTACATTGTTATTCCCACAGATGTGGTTGGTCTTATACTAACAGTCCTGTTCCAACACGGCTCCTGACTCGGCAGACGATGGATTCCATTCCTGTACCAGGAGACCATTCTCCCGTTCAATTCCTCTAGTTCACTACTGTTGTATGGTGTGCTTGTGAACTTGGTCTGACCCTCCAGACCAGCAAGATTCCCTCACACCTCCTCATTACAGAGATCTCCCAGGGGACTGCCTAATGTGCAGACAGACAGACACTAGCCTGGGAGGCTGCATGGCAGGTAAGCTGGTGCTAGACCCATTGGAGTCCCCCGTCTGTCTGGGTGTGAGGAAACATGCCAGAGCTTAATGAAGCAGACCAGGGTCTGTCTGTGGCACAAACAGCTCACCATCACATTCTTTGACCCCCTGAAGGCCATGCCTCAGCAGGATTCTGGTGTTATAAAACAACCTGATGGAGACATCTCACCTGTCAGACCCTTCTCTGGATTTATGCAACAGAGGAGAAGTGTACTGTAACATAACTGCCATCAGAAATACAAACAGGGAATATGTTTTTGAATAAGAAATTAAACTACATTTGAGAGAGATATGCGAGTATGTGCCTGTGAACATCAAACCTCAAAACAAGTATGGTGTGCATGGGATGAGCAGTTGGCTTTCATTCTGTTTAATACCAACAGATAGAACCACACACTGTACTGTAGATGTCAGTGATGTCCTTGTTCCACATGGCTAGCTCTTTAGAGAGCTGTTCTTATTAAGGACGTGCACACGCAGGCTATTCCAAGCCTTCAGCACACCCTAATTTTACAGATACACTTTCATTACTGGGAACAAAGACACTATATTAAGTTCAGTTCCAAAACATGTTTGAATTTATCTGTCACACACCACAGACTTAACCAGCAGCTTTGTTTTAAGCCACCAGACATGGTCAAAGTAAGTAAAAAGTTAATATCAATGTCTGAAGTAATCTTAAAAATAACCTGCCCTTGCAAATTTGAGACACGTGTTATCTGAGAATGCAACAAATTAGAATTTCAGATGGTGTTTTCAAAGAAAAGCCAACTAGACCTGCCTGCTGTTTGTTCAGGGGATCAGCAGATGTATGATGGCAGGGAGATATTGAATGACATTCTGGCAGTGTCTAAAATCTGGCTTGCCTACTACTTACTTGAACTGCATATTGTGCACTACTCGTAAGCAACAAATATCAGCATACTATGCTCATCTTACTGAGAATGTGATATCTAATGCGCAATTGCGTTGTTTCGGTAGTGTGTCCCCTCAGCTGATTATCAGCTGTTCTGACACATGTGGGTCTCGAAATATGAGCATGTGCAGAGAATTCTACTAGATAAAAAGCTGAAATAAGTATCAAATCCTTGCATTTAAAGCAAGGGTGTCATGCAACCCAAAAATCTCAGGGGGCACAAAGTAAGTTAGGATAGCTTGCTTTTCTAAAGTCTACCATCCTTGCCAGCAGGCAAGCTAGCTACTTTAAATTCCTTAATAGCCTGAAATGACGTCTTGGTAGCAAGATTGGGAGATTGGAACCTCTATGGGGCTAGCTAAAGCCAGCTTCCTAAAATTGCTAGGTGGCTAGTAGTATTACTGAGAAACAAAATCTAAATTTTTACTCCTTCAAAAAACATTTGAAATGTCACGTACTACAAAACATATTTTTTTCACATACCCAAAATGACTTATTTAGAAGGCAAGTGCGGGTTTTCGGACACGGCCACAATATTTAATTAGGAAGCTCTTTGAACAGACCGGCAATTGAGGCCAAATACACTCTGGTATGATCTATAAAGGGCAGTATCCATGCGGGCCTGTAAATCTGCTGACATTAACCAGAAAGCATTGGCTCACCTTCAGGTGACTTTGAACATACATCAAGGTATAGTCTTGCCCTCATCTGTAATTTTTTAAAGAATATACCCTATGTACAAACCCAGTAAAGATGATAAGAAAAGATTAGGCATATCACTGTCATACTGGCCTGGCACATGATACCTATTTGGTTCAGATGAATGCAGTCTTTTATAATGTGATTAAAAAGATAAATTAACTGAGTTTAAGTATTTTGTGCCACAGCTGACACAAAGCATCTAGTTCTAACCGTGTTGTCGCTTTGTCCATGTGGAGCTTATGTTGAGTTTTTGGTCATCTTTTTGACCCTTAGGTCTGGAGGGTCAACGGCAATGCCACAGGAGTGAAATGGGTATTTTCTCTCTGCTTGTCATCATGGCACGTTTTCCTAAGTCACAGCTGATCAATTCCCACAGATAATGTAATTTCCCTTATTGAATACAACCTGCCTTTATCTCATTACTGAGGAAGCAACAGAATCAGGTTGGATTACAGGTTCACTCAATGTTCAGTAAACCTGGGCAACACTGGAAAACAAGATGACAAGACACAAGATTAATAAAACAAGTGTGAAAAGTTTGGAATAACTAATCGATTTTGGTCACAGGAAAAGTCACTAAATTAAATAAATGTTTGTAGTTTGACTGCATCCAGTACATAGTGTTCTGTTTAGGCCTCAATTTTTTATATAACAAGATCATATTACTGCATAGAGAAATAGGGACTAGTGTGGGGAAAGAATGTCCACTGCCTACTGCAGACAGTTACACAATAGTAATAAAACATAATTCTTGGACCACGGTGCTCCAAATAAACATCACCCCACATCCTGCTTGACACGTTACCAAGGGAACTTTTTTAAAGACCCATGATAGGTGCTTTACAGTGCATAATACATTTTTGCAACAAAAATTGAGGGTGGAATTTATGAGTAAGGGCACTATCAATTAAAGTGTATAGGTGTGCCATTGAGCCAACATTGAATGTACTCACCTTCACCAGGTGAGTCAATACCGGAGCCATACCGTGTACGAAACAACTACCTGTAACGTCAGATTTCTTCTTCGTCTGAAGAAGAGTAAGGATCGGACCAAGATGCAGCATGGTAAGTGTTCATGACGATTTATTAAAAACAAACTGAACACTGAAATACAAAATAATAACCGATGTGATGAACCCAGTACCATGTGGCGACAAACACCCACAAACCAACAGCGAAACCCAAGCTATCTAAGTATGATTCTCAATCAGAGACAACTAACGACACCTGCCTCTGATTGAGAACCATACTAGGCTGAACACAAAAACCAACATAGAAAAACAAACAGACTGCCCACCCCAACTCATGCCCTGACCATACTAAATAAAGACAAAACAAAGGAAATAAAAGGTCAGAACGTGACACTACCGTCTAACCACTAGATGAACACACCTAAGAGAGTGCATTTTCAAAATACAAGGTGCAAAACATATGACTTTTATATGTATAACATTATGTATACCATTATATAGCAAACTAGTCACATGTTAATTTGGCCATATCTTATGAAGTGCAATCAAACTCCCCTGCCGAGTCCAACATTAAGGCACTGTATGCTAACTTGTCCTGACATTGACTTTAAACCTCCCAATAAAGGAGTTACCTTGGTCAGCTGGGGGGCTGGAATGTGTGAACTGTAAAACTGTTAAGGCTAAGTGGACATTTTTGCTAAAGAAAAAAATCTGAAGAAATACATGAACTGTTCAGAAATCCCAGCTATCCAATATCCCTTTGCCATTCCTGAACTCCTCAGCAGAGTATTAAGGCCCCCTGCCGAGTTGCTCTCCAAAAGTCCTCTTTCGCCTCCAAGGAGTCAAAATTCGCTATGCAGAGCACTCTCACTGCTGGTCACTTAACTTCAGTACTCCTCCAGGATTTTTCCTTTGCAAGTCAAACTCAAAACATGATGATAAACTTAAGTCAATAGTGGACTACCACTATACTGGAAAGTCATTTTTGGCTAGCATCAATCAAGGTAAACAGGATAGATTCCACTCGTTAGCCTTTGGGTTTCATGTGTTCTTTGCATATTGCTTCATTTGCTTGTGAAATAATCTGAAGTCTCTTAGTCAGGTGACAGGAGACAGATGCCTCTGGTCTGGAGCTGTCTGTCAGTGAGCGCTACACTACTGTATTGTGACAGCTCTGTAAGCCATCTCCCTTTGCACAGGGTGATAATGAGGGCTATTTCACAGACATGGTCAGGGGTCTGCCTGGCTCTACTGCACAGAGAGTTTAGGTAATTACACACACACACATGCATGTGCACGCACACACACACACTTGAGTACATGATGAGATACCTCACTTTGATCATGAAATCCTTTCCCTGTGAACACATTACCTACCAAAACAACAACATGTACTTCTGTCATGGCTATATACCCAAGTCAGTACTAGAAACAATCACTAAATAACCAGTGTCTAATATCTAGCCCCATCAAGGCTTCTCCAGGTAGGGAATATACACTAAACGCCAATAAAGACATTGGAGAATGTTAATAGTATTTATAGCAGGGGGCACCTCTGAACAGAATGTGACTTTAGTTTACATACAACAGTGATGAATTCAACAAAAATATTAACCACTTGTGCCAGTGGTCAACTGTACTGTACCCATAAATTTGTGACTTAATTTCCTGAACAAGTAAAATACATTTTGTACAGTATATGCAATATACTGTTTATATACTGTTTCATGTGCAATATACTACCGGCGTGCAGGGCAGATGTTTAAGGTACAGGTGCACATGGTCATTATCTGGTCGATTGCAATCGACTGGTCGATCTCCACGGATGTCCTAGTCGATTGCCAAACATTTCTGTACATAACCCAAATATAAAGCCTTATGTTCCAATTATTTTATTTGTTTTGCGCCGTTTAAAGTAGTTGCACTTGATTCAGCTGTCCCATTTTTAACCATTTCATGTGTCTGATGGGCGTCTTTCTTTTTCCCAACGCAGTTAAGCCAAAACCGCACCCTGTTATTGACGGACGTTCTACTATGCTCCCATTGGCTAGCTAGCGTTGTCTCACTCACAGGCGATCAGCGCAGAGACAGTGACCTTCCAAGGTAAGGATGGAAAGTGTAATTTAACAATTAGCTGCCTACCGTAATAAAGGCATATTATTATTCAATGAGTTGTAAAAATATCTCAGAACTCCGCAGAATTCCCTCAATTGAAGGTCAGCTAAGTTAACCTAGGCTACTTAACATTACTAGCTCAGTATTTTAAGTTGTTATATTATCATTAGTAGTCTATTATCAGGTAAAGCATATACTTCATATTAATAATTTCTCAAATATTTATTAGCTAATCATTCAGTCGAATACGCTATGCGTTACGGCCATTGAATCTGTCTGAACGTTAAGGGGAGTTAATGGCTAGCTCTGTCCACGCATTCTGTTATTATATTTTTCAATCTTGAAATACAAGGACAAATGTTATTTATCAGTGACTGAAATATCGCGCTAGGTGATACTAACTTCCGGACTTGGAGAGCGCTCAAAGCGTTGTAGAACGCCCCTCTGAATAACGGGGCGTGATTTTGGCTTAACTGCGTTGGTACCATCTCCTCTTACCCGGCGGGCCCGGAGAGCAAATTAATTGCACCTATAGCTCAGCTCGCCATGTCTGCAGCTCCCAAGAGCCCACAGCTAAATTGATAGCCGTCTGTGCGAGATTTCAAAACATTAAAAATCATGACTAGAGACTGTCAACGAATACAGCACAGAGCTACTGTTTTTATGAGCGAGTTAAAGATTTTACTCAGCAATGTCAAAACTTTATTTTGCACTTTTATAAGGCATGAAACGCCCTCTACCTATCCACTCGAGCTACAACGTGTAACGATAGACTTACGTTGTTATTATTATCGATATACTTGCGTTGTTATTAGCGGCTTGTCTTTCTAATATTGAGGCGTATTTCATGTTCTCTGGTCATACGAGTAACAACATGAATTGGAGTCTGAAATAAGGACGTGCGACTTGACTTTCGCCATCAGCTGGAAGACGGTGTCTCCTTTTGAGTCAATCAGCGGAATGAGGAAGAACTGATGGACCATCAGATCCCTCCATCAGAACAGATTTCAGAAATTACAATCAATTGAAGCTGTTTTCCTGGTGTTTTTACAGACTTTTATGTCCAAAAATGAATGAACACATTTGTTTTGCTCAGAAAACCTGGGGGGAGGGGGCAAATACCCTGGGGCGGCAGGGCAGCCTAGTGGTTAGAGCGTTGGACTAGTAACCGGAAGGTTGCAAGTTCAAACCTCCCAAGCTGACAAGGTACAAATCTGTCGTTCTGCCCCTGAACAGGCAGTTAACCCACTGTTCCTAGGCCGTCATTGAAAATAAGAATTTGTTCTTAACTGACTTGCCTGGTTAAATAAAGGTTAAAAATAAAATAAAAAATAAAACCATGCTCGCCAGTTTGGGAACCCTGACCTGGGGCCTAGACATTTCTGTTTCATGTTTGATAGGCCTTCGATACATTTTCATTTAGCCAACCATTTCTTACCCTCTGAGTGGGCGCAATGCTTATTGTGCACATGAACGTTCACCCGACTCACTCACGAGGCAGAAATTCAGTTCATTTAATTCCATTTTTTCATATTTTGCAGGTTATGTTGGAGTTCCGTGTGTTTGTGTCCAAAGTCTCGTTCATTCTGGTTGTGCGTAACAGAAGCGTGCGTGCCTCAGTGAGCAGTCAGAACGTTGAATAAGAGACAATGATTGTTCTACTGTATGTATCCATGGTGTTGAAATATCATTAATGATCATTAAGTCTGAATAAGAAGAATGTACCAATGCAACAATGTAAGTAGAAATTGCCTTTTACATTTTACATTGTAGAACCAGTTTATTGGTTGTAAATTGGGTAATTGTAATTGGGTTATTGTGTGGCCCATGGGGCCAAGTGCTTCTATTATGTAGGTCTACCTGTTTTTTCTTTTTTTTTTCTTTCACCTTTATTTAACCAGGTAGGCCAGTTGAGAAGAGGTTCACATTTACATCTGCGACCTGGCCAAGATAAAGCAAAGCAGTGCAACAAAAACAACACAGGGTTGCACATAAACAAACGTACAGTCAATAACAGGATATAAAAATCTATGTACAGTGTGAGCAAATGTAGAAGATTAGAAAGGTAAGGCAATATATTGGCCATAGAGGCAAAAATAATTACAATTTAGCATTAACACTGGACTGATAGATGTGCAAGTAGAGATACTGGGGTGCAAAATAGCAAAAAGGTAAAAAACAATATGGGGATGAGAAAGTTGGGTATGCTATTTACAGTTTGGCTGTGTACAGGTACAGTGATCGGTAAACTGCTCTGACAGCTAATGCTTAAAGTTAGAGGGAGATATAAGTCTCCAGCTTCAGTGATTTTTGCAATTCGTTCCAGTCATTGGCAGCAGAGAACTCGGAGGAAAGGCGGCCAAAGGAGTTGGCTTTGGGGATAACCAGTGAAATATACCTGCTGGAGCACGTGCTACGGGTGGGTGTTGCTATGGTGACCAGTGAGCTGAGATAAGGCGGGGCTTTACCTAGCAAAGACTTGACCTGGATCCAGTGGGTTTGGCTACAAATATGAAGCGAGGGCCAGCCAACGAGAGCATACGGGTCACAGTGATGGGTGGTATATGGGGATTTGGTGACAAAACGGATTGCATTGTGTTGGGGAATAATCAGAATTAGTTGGTAACATATGTAAGATGTTTTATATTCATCATATGTTTGTAAGTTACTTCTCATCAGAATGTTTATTTTTGTATAATACTGTGGCCGGGTTGCAGTCATCTGTTCTCTGTCAAGACTAAGTTACTTGTTCCGCAGAGAGGGGAGAGGTCAAGCGTGTATCTCTTGGCTCCACAATGTCTGTGTGCCAGTCAATGTGTCTCTGTGATCTTGTCAAGGAGGGGTGGATTTGATATATGCCTGTTGATATGAGGATTTGTTTTATGGTTCTGAGTTTGAGAAAAGAACATAGTTTAGGAGACAAAGCTGAATGATAAATTATGGCCAATGCTGTCTGGCTATGTGTGTCTTTGCTATAAAGGATCTCAGTTGCAATGTGTAAGGGACTCTCAAAGAATTTATTTATAGACACTGAATTGATCTCCTGAGTCACAGGGTTGTGATGGAGCTCATATAATTAAAGATGGACTTTATGATAACTCTGACTTGTGTGTGGTTTGCTCTCATGATTTGGTAAATACAGGAAATTTCCACGACAATTGTGATAGACTACATCCAGTTTGCTGAGTAGAGTGTTAGAGGCTATTTTGTAAATGACATCGCCAAAGTCAAGGATCGTTAGGATAGTCCATTTTACGAGGGTATGTTTGGGCAGCATGAGTGAAGGAGGCTTTGTTGTGAATTAGGAAGCCAGTTATACAGTGCCTTGCGAAAGTATTCGGCCCCCTTGAACTTTGCGACCTTTTGCCACATTTCAGGCTTCAAACATAAAGATATAAAACTGTATTTTTTTGTGAAGAATCAACAACAAGTGGGACACAATCATGAAGTGGAACGACATTTATTGGATATTTCAAACTTTTTTAACAAATCAAAAACTGAAAAATTGGGCGTGCAAAATTATTCAGCCCCCTTAAGTTAATACTTTGTAGCGCCACCTTTTGCTGCGATTACAGCTGTAAGTCGCTTGGGGTATGTCTCAATCAGTTTTGCACATCGAGAGACTGAATTTTTTTCCCATTCCTCCTTGCAAAACACATCAAGCACAGTGAGGTTGGATGGAGAGCATTTGTGAACAGCAGTTTTCAGTTCTTTCCACAGATTCTCGATTGGATTCAGGTCTGGACTTTGACTTGGCCATTCTAACACCTGGATATGTTTATTTTTGAACCATTCCATTGTAGATTTTGCTTTATGTTTTGGATCATTGTCTTGTTGGAAGACAAATCTCCGTCCCAGTCTCAGGTCTTTTGGAGACTCCATCAGGTTTTCTTCCAGAATGGTCCTGTATTTGGCTCCATCCATCTTCCCATAAATTTTAACCATCTTCCCTGTACCTGCTGAAGAAAAGCAGGCCCAAACCATGATGCTGCCACCACTATGTTTGACAGTGGGGATGGTGTGTTCAGCTGTGTTGCTTTTACGCCAAACATAACGTTTTGCATTGTTGCCAAAAAGTTCAATTTTGGTTTCATCTGACCAGAGCACCTTCTTCCACATGTTTGGTGTGTCTCCCAGGTGGCTTGTGGCAAACTTTAAACAACACTTTTTATGGATATCTTTAAGAAATGGCTTTCTTCTTGCCACTCTTCCATAAAGGCCAGATTTGTGCAATATACGACTGATTGTTGTCCTATGGACAGAGTCTCCCACCTCAGCTGTAGATCTCTGCAGTTCATCCAGAGTGATCATGGGCCTCTTGGCTGCATCTCTGATCAGTCTTCTCCTTGTATGAGCTGAAAGTTTAGAGGGACGGCCAAGTCTTGGTAGATTTGCAGTGGTCTGATACTCCTTCCATTTCAATATTATCGCTTGCACAGTGCTCCTTGGGATGTTTAAAGCTTGGGAAATCTTTTTGTATCCCCAAATCCGGCTTTAAACTTCTTCACAACAGTATCTCGGACCTGCCTGGTGTGTTCCTTGTTCTTCATGATGCTCTCTGCGCTTTTAACGGACCTCTGAGACTATCACAGTGCAGGTGCATTTATACGGAGACTTGATTACACACAGGAGGATTGTATTTATCATCATTAGTCATTTAGGTCAACATTGGATCATTCAGAGATCCTCACTGAACTTCTGGAGAGAGTTTGCTGCACTGAAAGTAAAGGGGCTGAATAATTTTGCACGCCCAATTTTTCAGTTTTTGATTTGTTAAAAAAGTTTGAAATATCCAATAAATGTTGTTCCACTTCATGATTGTGTCCCACTTGTTGTTGATTCTTCACAAAAAAATACAGTTTTATATCTTTATGTTTGAAGCCTGAAATGTGGCAAAAGGTCGCAAAGTTCAAGGGGGCCGAATACTTTCGCAAGGCACTGTAGATTTGATTTTGGATTGGAGATGCTTAATGTGAGTCTGTGTCACATTATGACCTTTATTCCTTTGTTTTGTCTTTATTTAGTATGGTCAGGGCGTGAGTTGGGGCTGGCAGTCTGTTAGTTTTTCTATATTTTCTATTTCTGTGTTTGGCCTGATATGGTTCTCAATCAGAGGCAGCTGTCTATCGTTGTCCCTGATTGAGAACCATATTTAGGTAGCCTGGTTTCCTTTGTGTTTTGCGGGTGGTTATTTTCAATCTTTGTGTGTCTGCACCAGATAGAACTGTTTCGGTTGCCATTTTGTTGTTTTGTATTTTTGAAGTGTTCAGTTGTTTATTAAAAAGATGAACACTAACCACGCTGCGCTTTGGTCCTCTCTTTCTTCCACCCAAGACAGCCGTTACAATCTGGAAGGAGAGTTCACAGTCTAACCAGACACCTAGGTAGTTGTCCACATATTCTAAATACGAAACGTCTAGAGTAGTAATGCTAGTCGGGCAGGCGGGTGCGGGCAGCAATCGGTTGAAGAGTATGCGTTTAGTTTTAATAGCATTTAAAAGCAGTTGGAAGCCACAGAAGACTGTTGTATGGCATTGAAGCTCGTTTGGAGGTTTGTTAACACAGTGTCCAAAGAAGGGCCAGATGTATACAGCATGGTGTTATCTGCGTAGAGTTGGATCAGAGAATCACCAGCAGCAAGAGCGACATCATTGATACGTACAGAGAATTGAGTTGGCCCGAGAATTTAACACTCTGGCATCCCCATAGAGACTGCCAGAGTTCCAAACAACAGGCCCTCCAATTTGACACACTGAACTCTATCTGAGAAGTAGTTGGTGAACGAGGCGAGGCAGTCATTTGAGAAACCAAGGCTATTGAGTCTGCCGATAAGAATGTGGCGATTGACAGAGTCGAAAGCCTTTGGCGAGGTTGATGAAGACGGCTGCACAGTACTGTCTTTAATCGATGGCAGTTATGATATCGTTTAGGACCATGAGAGTGGCTGAGGTACACCCATGACAAGCTCGGAAACCAGATTGCATAGTGGAGAAGGTACGGTGGGATTTGAAATGGTTGGTGATCTGTTTGTTAACTTGGCTTTCAAAGATTTTAGAAATGCAGGGCAGGATGGATATACAGTGGGGAGAACAAGTATTTGAGACACTGCTGATTTTGCAGGTTTTCCTACTTACAAAGCATGTAGAGGTTTTTAATTTTTATCATAGATACACTTCAACTGTGAGAGACGGAATCTAAAATAAAATCCAGAATATCACATTGTATGATTTTTAAGTAATTCATTTGCATTTTATTGCATGACATAAGTATTTGATCACCTACCAACCAGTAAGAATTCCAGCTCTCACAGACCTGTTAGTTTTTATTTAAGAAGTCCTCCTGTTCTCCACTCATTACCTGTATTAACAGCACCTGTTTGAACTCGTTACCTGTATAAAAGACACCTGTCCACACACTCAATCAAACAGACTCCAACGTCTCCACAATGGCCAAGACCAGAGAGCTGTGTAAGGACATCAGGGATAAAATTGTAGACCTGCACAAGGCTGGGATGGGCTACAGGACAATAAGCAAGCAGCTTGGTGAGAAGGCAACAACTATTGGCGCAATTATTAGAAAATGGAAGAAGTTCAAGATGATGGTCAATCACCCTCGGTCTGGGGCTCCATGCAAGATCTCACCTCGTGGGGCATCAATGATCATGAGGAAGGTGAGGGATCAGCCCAGAACTACACGGCTGGACCTGGTCAATGACCTGAAAAGAGCTGAAGAGAGCAGTCTCAAAGAAAACCATTAGTAACACACTACACCGTCATGGATTAAAATCCTGCAGTGCACACAATGTCCCCTTGCTCAAGCCAGCGCATGTCCAGGCCCGTCTGAAGTTTGCCAATGACCATCTGGATGATCCAGAGGAGGAATGTGAGAAGGTCATGTGGTCTGATGAGACAAAAATAGAGCTTTTTGGTCTAAACTCCACTCGCCGTGTTTGGAGGAAGAAGAAAGATGAGTACAACCCCAAGAACACCATCCCAACCGTAAAGCATGGCGGTGGAAACATCATTATTTCGGGATGCTTTTCTGCAAAGGGGACAGGACGACTGCACCGTATTGAGGGGAGGATGGATGGGGCCATGTATCGCAAGATTTTGTCCAACAACCTCCTTCCCTCAATAAGAGCATTGAAGATGGGTCGTGGCTGGGTCTTCCAGCATGACAACGACCCGAAACACAGCCAGGGCAACTAATGAGTGACTCCGTAAGAAGCATCTCAAGGTCCTGGAGTAGCCTAGCCAGTCTCCAGACCTGAACCCAATAGAAAATCTTTGGAGGGAGCTGAAAGTCCGTATTGCCCAGCGACAGCCCCGAAAACTGAAGGATCTGGAGAAGGTCTGTATGGAGGAGTGGGCCAAAATCCCTGCTGCAGTGTGTGCAAACCTGGTCAAGAACTACAGGAAGCGTATGATCTCTGTAATTGCAAACAAAGGTTTCTGTACCAAATATTAAGTTCTGCTTTTCTGATGTATCAAATACTTATGTCATGCAATAAAATGCAAATTAATTACTTAAAAATCATACAATGTGATTTTCTGGATTTTTATTTGACATTCCGTCTCTCACAGTTGAAGTGTACCAATGATAAAAAATTACAGACCTCTACATGCTTTGTAAGTAGGAAAACCTGAAAAATCTGCAGTGTATCAAATACTTGTTCTCCCCACTGTAGATCTGTAGCAGTTTGGGTCTAGAGTGTCTCTCCCTTAGCATTCCTAACTTACTGTGTATATTGGTTCCTGACTTCCCTGGGGGCTATTTGATGGAAATGCCACAGGATGCCATAGGATGTTTTTGTGCTGGTTAAGGGCAGTCAAGTCTGGGGTGAACCAAGGGTTATATCTGTTCTTAGTTCTACATTTTTTGAATGGGGCATGCTTATTTAAGATGGCAAGGAAAGCACTTTTAAAGAGCAACCAGGCATCATCTACTGACGGGATGAGGCCAATATCCTTCCAGGATATCTGGGCCAGGTCAATTAGAAAGGCCTGCTTGCTGAAGTGTTTTATGGAGTGTTTTGAGAGTGATGAGGGATTGTCGTTTGACCGTGGACCCATTACGGACGCAGCCAATGAGGCAGTGATCTCCGAGATCCTGGTTCAAGACAGCAGAGGTATATTTAGA
This sequence comes from Oncorhynchus clarkii lewisi, assembly GCF_045791955.1. NCBI lineage: Eukaryota > Metazoa > Chordata > Actinopteri > Salmoniformes > Salmonidae > Oncorhynchus > Oncorhynchus clarkii. Next base: position 65,150,390 of record NC_092148.1, read on the forward strand.
GGACAAGTTGGTCAGGATGATATCTAAGAGGGTGCCCATGGTTACGGATTTAGGGTTGTACCTGGTAGGTTCATTGATCTTTTGTGTGAGATTGAGGGCATCAAGCTTAGATTGTAGGACGGCCGGGGTGTTAAGCATATCCCAGTTTAGGTCAGCTAACAGTACGAACTCTGAAGATAGATGGGGGGCAATAAATTCATATGTGGTGTCCAGGGAACAGCTGGGGGCTGAGGGGGCAATAAGCGGCAACGGTGAGAGACTTGTTTCTGGAAAGGTGGATTTTTAAAAGTAGAAGCTCGAATTGTTTGGGCACAGACCTAGATAGTATGACAGAACTCTGCAGGCTTTCTCTGCAGTAGATTGCAACTTCGCCCCCTTTGACAGTTCTATCTTGTCGGAAAATGTTATAGTTGGGTATGGAAATTTCAGAATTTTTGGTGGCCTTCCTATGCCAGGATTCAGACACGGCTAGGACATCCGGGTTGGCAGAGTGTGCTAAGGCAGTGAATAAAACAAACTTAGGGAGGATGTTTCTGATGCTAACATGCATGAAACCAATGCTTGTACGGTTACAGAAGTCACAAAATGAGAGGGCTTGGGGAATGGGAGAGGTGCTGGGGGCTGCAGGGCCTTGGTTAACCTCTACCTCACCAGAGGAACACAGGAGGAGTAGGATAAGGGTACGGCTAAAGGATATAAGAACTGGTCGTCTAGTGCATTCGGAACAGAGAGTAAAAGGAGCAGATTTCTGGCTGTCGAAGAATATATTCAAGGCATAATGTACAGACAAGGGTATGGTAGGATGTGAGTACAGTGGAGGTAAACCTAGGCATTGGGTGACAATGAGAGAGGCTTTGTCTCTAGAGGCACCAGTTAAGCCAGGTGAGGTCACCGCATGTGTGGGGGGTGGGATAAAAGGGCTATCTAAGGCATATTGGGCAGGGCTGGGGACTCTACAGTGAAATAAGACAGTAATAACTAACCAAAACAGCAATAGACAAGGCATGTTGACATTAGAGAAAGGCATGTGTAGCAGAGTGATCATAGGGTCGAATGAGTAGCAATAGGTGAGTCAGGGAGCCGTTCAGTCCCTATTTTACAATTCCATAGGCTAATCAAAAATAATTGGGTACACATGAGCACTAGGCTAATTCATGAGACCTTATAGTTAGTATGCCCTGATATCAGGATATGTCAGTGAAAAGTTTGAATTAACAGAGACTGAAACAATTACATCTGATGACTTGTATTTATAATCTCGAAATAAGCTGAAACTGTCAATAATAAAACAAAGTTTAAAATGACGTTTGAGTGAACTCTAAATACAGAAAATGAATGTTGAAGTCACTTCTGGACAGGGTAGACTCTTCGTCACCACTCTATAGCCTACTGCACAAACCTCATTGCTACAGAACTGTTTTTCATAGGTTAATGTTCTCGGCCTCCATTTTGACTCAAAGTGATCTTGGCTTAGAAAAGGTTGGTGACCACTGCAATAGGGAATACTGCGTACACACACAAATCCTGTCCAGGATCTAGTCACAGCCATAGAAAGCACTCTAACCTCTCACTTCAGCAGTGGCGGTTCTAGCTTGTACGGCTCCCTGGGCGAATCCCCCCTTCAGCCAGGCCAAAGTTGGTCTGAGGGGCACTCTTCACACTGGACACCACCGACACATAGTTCATCTGTAGCTGGTAACCCAGGCCACTGACTAGGCTCTGCAGCCCACAACCACTCAGAAACACAGGGATTTAATTGTCTCTGAACCATTCTTTATCATACAACGCTACCTACTCACATGGTGTGGCTCATTCCACTGTGGTAACCTGAGGGGTATACTACAAAGCAAGATCAATGATTTAGCCAGCTAACTTGCCTAAATATTCTGTAATAACGTTATTTTTTAGAAATGGGATGGTCGAATTGACTCAGAAACAGATCGTTTAGGTTTCTTAATGAACCAAAATAAATCTATAGTTATTTCTGGTTATCAAAGTTAGCTGGCTAACTCATTGATCCTGCTTTGTAGTATACTACAACATGTACATAAAATGTATTTTCAGTCATGGCTGTCAGCCAGAGTGACCCTAGAGACCAGAGCCTATATGTTGTGTAACAGCACTTCAGATTTCTTTGTCCGATATCCACTCCCTAAATTATAATTCAGTAGGGGGAGTCAAGGGAATGCAAGCTGAATGTCAAGAATGTCTTTGATTACATTTTCTGAGAATACCTACACTCAGGCATCCCTGAGTGGGGCAGACATAACCACATCGATTTAGAAATACTGCAGCACAGCAGACTGTTTACAAGGCTTTGAGCAGTAAAACATACTTTAATGGCAATGATTAAATGACCCGAGTGACTATTAAAAAAGAGAACAGATCTGGAGATTATGTGCATTATGTTGGACACCTGCTCTAAGGCTGGTATGATGTAAATAAGGGGGTAACTCTTATAAACTCTACTTGTGTTTTTTGGTCTGTTTTCTGCTCCTCTTCCCAACTGATTAGTTCCGTCACTGAAGTTTGAAAGGACAGGCCCACTGTTTCCACAGCCTCCAGGTTCTTCATGGCATAGCTATTCTGTCAGGGAACATGTGCACTCTACAGTACATTATGAAAGCCCGTTTTTACCATCCATATCAACATATTTGCAAGAAACACATTTTAGTTACAGTAATCAAATGCTACTCAGTGACAAGCCATTTTTTCTCTCTATTGTTATGTAAGAAGGGTCAAGAAAATGATTTGCCTTCAACACCATTTCAGTCCATTGTCTATAATAGTTACAGCAGTATCCAGAGCTACTGTAAGCCTTATCAAAGCCACAACTGTGAGAATACCCTTTCAAAAGTGCTAGGCTTTGCATTTAGCGGCTGACCTCAGACTGAAGGACATTAAGTTGTATCGTCTCGGACCATCACCGTCCGGTGTATATCCATTCTCAAACACATCTATGGTTCAAGCTAAAGTAACTAAAACAACTGCTCTAAATATTAGACACATCTGCTACATTGAATTCCTCTCTGTGTAAAAAGGTAACACTTCTACAGCAGGGAGGCAAGCAACAATACATACAAACATCTTGGTGTTATTATAATCTTTATAGTGTTCTCTCAAATATAGAGTACGTCTAGATTCTGAAATACACATTTTTAAATTCATTTATTCAACATAAAAAAACATTAATATCTCAAAACCACTCTTTTTGATTTAGCTTATTTTTAGACATTGTTTGTAGCAATATACTCATAAAAAACATGTCAAATTACCAGAGTGGTCTCTCTGGTACTTTTAATGATATTACCAATTTTAAAGATAGGAATTGACATTATAGGTCATTAACCAATCACAACCCTCCTTTAGGATTGCACATCCAGAAAGTCACCAGAAGAGGGAGTTCCCCTTCAATCCATTTCCCAATTCGCTGTTTGTTGGTGGTATGCATACGTTGCATCATACCTTAAGAATTGTATGTACTTGTAGAGTTCCAAACAATATGTCTTGAAATGAACAAAATATTAAAAGGGTAGTTTTGAGATATTATAATGTTAAATGTTGAATAAATGAATGTGACATTTTTATTTCAGAATCTAGACATGCACCATATTTTAGAGCACACTATAAAGGAGGATAATGACACCAAGATGTTGTCTGTATCATGTACGGTTCACAGATCATAGGGTCTTACAGGATGAATGTATTGGTCTAAAAATGACCTAAAATGACCACTTTATTCAGGATTTTCTCAGAAATAGTTTGTGATACAAATGTGAAAATGACTTCAAACATCCTTCCTTCCAATAAAGTTTATTTGTGAGAATTGCCAAACAATCTGAGATACCAAAAATATGTTCTGCTCCCGCCTACCTGGAATCACACTACAACCAAGATCTACAGTATCAGTAGATATCAATACTCAACGTGTTAACTGATCATCTTAATGATTACAGTAAATTTGCTTCAATTCAACTGTATTTGCTGTATATTGAGCTAGTGTGTCCTGGACTATTTGTATTTTAAAAGCATAGGGCTGCGTGAAAAAGACCAGTCCCTTTTGGCCTAATTGCTAAAGCTGTACACATAGCTCCCGCTGTCTGTATCTCCTTGTCTCTCTTCAACACTCAATTTCTATTGGGATTTCAACTGCCTAACTACAGTAACCCCTGCTGTTATTGAGAACTAATTGACGTGATTCCCAGAGAGGGAATGATTTAAGGCTTTAGAATGTGTGTTGAATTACCCATTCTAAAAAGTATGCAATTACTCTATTAATAACCTGAATAATTATACCTAATTTCATAAATGACCACACATCATCTCATTCACATGTAAAAATCATGGAGAATTGTCAGTATTTCCATAAATACAGAAATTATATGCTGGCTGTAACTAATAAGGATACATTTTTATAAGTGTCTTTCCACAGGCATGCCTTTCCCTCTCCATGGTTCCTGCAACAACTACTATGTGCTAACCAGAGGTCAAAATTCACAAATTTTACCTCAAATAGACTGACTGTGTAGTACCTAATTGGGATGACAAGATGTTCTTTTGGTTGACCAATTCTGCTGCATCTAGAGCAAATCAGTGAAAATATGAAATGTTTAATTGAATTCTTCCACAATTATTTACAGTGTCTGGGTCCGAGACTAAACTGACAGCTGGCTCTTACCAGTGGAGACACACCGGGGATGCGTGTGACCAGATCCTGACCTTGACTCTTGGTGCGTTGCTGCTGTCTGATCATAGGCACGTCGACATACTGCACTGGCCAGGGTCCGAAGACTTCTGTAGCTGGGCTGAGGGCCAGTAGCACTGACATCAGACTCCTGTTCCCGCGAAGAATCCAACTCTGGAGTACAGATAAAGCGCTCTCAGCGGCTTGACAAACAGACACAAAATGTGGCACATGACTGTCTGTCTCAGATTCTCACTCAACAACCTCAAACTCAAAGCATCACATATCATTAACTGACGACCACTGATGAAGGACAAATAGGATGGACACTCACTAAGAAAAAACAAGCTTATGCAACAACTTCAAGAATCAAAACTTTTATAGTTCTTACATAAATATTGCATTCCATTTACTTAATGCTGACAGACAAGGTTACAGTTCATTACTCATTTTACTCTCTTATGGCCTTGAGTTCCTGAGAAGGTAATCTTGAGATATACACTACATTGCTGTTACTTTCTGTTCTTCACACTAAAATATATAGATCAATCACTAGCCAGAGATAAAGATAATAAACAATGACTGAGAAATCTGAAATCAGGCCAAAATAATAATTACATGCTGTAACGGTTTTCTTCTGGTGAAAGAGAGGCGGACCAAAATGCAGCGTGGTTAGTTTTGTACATCTTTAATAAAGATGAAAATACAACAATCTACAAAACAAGAAATGTGAGGAAAAAAAACAAAACAGTCCTATCTAGTGCCCCAAATACAAAGACAGGAACAATCACCCACAAGAGACCTAAAGAATATGGCTGCCTAAATATGGTTCCCAATCAGAGACAACGATAAACTCCTGCCTCTGATTGAGAACCACTCTAGGCAACCATAGACTTACCTGGAGTACTACTCTAACCACAATCCCATAACTACAAACAACCCCAGACAAAACAAACCACATAAATCCCCATGTCACACCCTGGCCTAACCAAAATAATAACGAAAACACAGAATACTAAGGCCAGGGCGTGACACATGCTAACTATACTGGGATACAGGGGGAACCATTACCCTTCCTGGCCAAGCCCAATGAGGTTCATGCAGTATGACGCCATTGAAGGGGCTCAAATTGAAAATCGTTTTTGACAAGACAAACTGTAAAGAGATGATCTAAATGAAATGCACCATTATAGATGCTGGTGGAGGGATATAAAGGTAAAACATTTATCCAAATTAGCTACAGGGGAATATTTCCCAGTGACACACTTCTGCTAATACACACATGAGTGTGGGGATCAGAAGAAGAAACAGGATTGGAACATAGATATAGATAAAGGACTCATCTTTGTATCTGTGTCATAGTGTCTGTGACAGAATGGGCAGCGCCATTGAGGCTATTTCCATTTTGAAGTAATCCATTTTCTTCTTCACAATTGGCTGATACCTGTTGAACATGACTCCAATGGTCACCAAGAGGGATCAGCCAATGAAGTTGGAAGTCCCACCCAGTTGACTACATTCAAATTTCTGTTTGCTTCCGTTTGGTTCTTAAACGGTAAACTGTTCCGCAATGAATACGTCCCAGGTAATGTTGTTTTAAATGTTTATTCTAAACTCAAATGTTTAGGCATATTATGTCTTTGTTTTCAGTAACATGTAGAGTATTGGCCATACGAAGCGTGAAATCAGTTCTTTGCGAATTCACTTAAAAGGTGTGAATGGTTTATGCCAGGTGAGGGTAGGTCCTTAGGATGCCCATGCTCCTAAGTCCTCGTCTCGAGGGCAAGTGTTGGGAGTGCTCCATGAGGCTTTTTCAGTCAACGCAACATAGCGGCAAATTCAAGATACAATAACCATTTTAACAGTTTGCTACTACATGGATGAAGGAGCGGAAAGAACTTGTAGAGGGAAGTCGTGTGGTGAGGAATATAGGCATCAAGTAGAAAAATAGAAAACATACTCCAGTAGTTCTGAAATTGAGTGAGGATAAATGACCTGCGGTGCGGCGGTGACCGCCGAGTTCGAGCCTTGTCCCGATGATGACAAAAATGATTCTGGCCCAGTGGGGGTGGGATTTTTGGAGAGAATGGATATATCCATATGTGGTGTCAGTTTGGGTGGAGAAGAGGTTGGGGACTGTTGAGTTTTTTGCATTTCTTCCATTTAGGTGGAGTGGGTGCTACGCACTACGCGTCTAGGGGCGAGAACTGTTAATTTCTTTGCACTCCGGTGCAGAGTGCAGTTGAAAGGAAAGATAACTGGGGTTGCATTAAGTGTTGAGGAGGATCAAATTAAATTGAACAAACCCGGTGTCTGTGATGCCTGTCGTTTGGTGCGACGCAGATCTGATGGAGAGAGAGCGTGATGAAACAGAGAAGACACCGTCTGTCCTGCTGAGTTTTGATGCAGATTCTTTACCTGACAGGCAAGTTAGGATGTATCAGTTATCCCGTGAGTGCTTTTGTCCCAAACACAATACTGTGTTTACGGTGCCAAGCTTATGGTCATTGCAGCAGTGTGTAAGGAGGCAGATTCCTAGACGTGAGAAGTGTGCAGAAGGGCATGAGACAAAGGAATGTGTTGTATTGGTGGGAAAAGTTGTGTGAGTTAACTGTAGGGGTACCCATGGTGCTGAAGATCAGAGGTGTTTGGTGAGAGAAAGGCAGCTTGAGGTTAAAAGGATCAGAGTAGTACAGAAGATGTTGTATGCTGAGGGAGTGAAGAGAGTAGTAGAGGAAGATGGGTCCAGGGCGAGGGATCCTAAGAGGATACCTGTGAGTAGGCCGAGGCCAATAGAGAGGGATAGGAATAACATGTGCTTCAGTAAGGTTGGTTTCTTAGCGTTCATAGCCATGGTTTTCAACCGTTTGGGCCAAGTAGTGGAATAGTGGTGAAGTTTTAATGCATGTAGAATTAGTTGGTAGGGAAGTAGTATTTGTTGGTAGGGACATTTTTATTCCCTTTTCCCCATCATTAATACCTTCCCTTTTTGTGTCACAAAGTGTAATGAATAGATGAATAGGGAGGCTGTGACCTACATCACACTCCGGGACAGTAGGTTGTGATTCGCCAATACAAATTTGAAGAAGAGTCTTCGGCTCATTGAGAGCGAGCTGTTGGTGAGGTAACATACAAAACATTAAGAACACCTACCTAATATTGAGTTGCACCCCCGACTTTTGCCCCCAGAACAGTCTCAAAGGATGTCCTTTGGGTGGTGGACCATCCAGGCTGTATCACAACCGGCCGTGATTAGGAGTCCCATAGGGCAGTGCACAATTGGTCCAGTGTCGCCCGGGTTTGGCCGGTGTTGTAAATAAGAATTTGTTCTTTAACTGACTTGTCTAGGTAAATGAAGGTTACATTTTTTTTATTTTTATAATAATAATATTCTTGATACACACGGAAACCAAGCAGCGTTGCAGTTCTTGACACAAACCGGTGAGCCTGGCACCTACTACCATATCCTGTTCAATGGCATTTAAATCTCTTGTCTTGCACATTCACCCTCTGAATGGCACATACACAATCCATGTCTTAACTGTCTCAAGTCTTAAAAATCCTTCTTTAACCTGTCTTCTCCCCTTCATCCACACTGATTGAAGTGGATTTAACAAATGACATCAATAAGGGATTATAGTTTTTACCTGGATTCACCTGGTCAGTCTGTCATGGAAAGAGTTTGGTGTCCTTAACTTTCTGTACACTCTGTGTATAGTTGTATTTATAGGCCTTTTGCCTTTGTTATTAAGTCATTTTTGCCACATGTACATTTTTGTTAATACAACTATGAGTCCAGTCTTCTCCATCAACTGCACTGTAAAATAAATACCACCTATTTTTGCACCTGATCTACTGCTGCATCTCAACTGTTGCTGCTCCACACAAATAGGGCACCTCGGGATGTGGGCTAGGACTAGGATAATAAACTAGTCTAGAGTGCCCAAGTCTCAATGTCTGCTTTTACATAACCAGACCAATTCTGATCTTTTGACCAATTAGATCAGTTATTTAGCAAATAATTGGATAAAAGATCAGCATTGGCAGCCTGTGTACACACAGACTTAGGTACATAATCAACTCATGGACGCACGCCTCTTGGAGGAGGGAACGCAACACCCTGCTACACTGAACTCCCTGTGAAGTGAAAGAGGTATGTGACTGTAGGTGCGGGTAAGGATTTGTATGTGCTTTTGATCCACTTGTTCTCCAGTTAAGAAAACACAACCGGCAGAGATATTACGGAGCATAGATAGGATCCGGTTTCCCAAATGCTAAATCAATAACTCGGTCCAACGGATGAGCCAAAGACTGGACTAAACCCATGCTTTTTAATTTTGAGGATGGTGACAGGGACTATTTAGGTTTATTTTTCACAACCGCAATCACGTGTCCCTTTTGTTGACAGTAAAAACATTCACGGATCTCGTGCGAAGGCCTAGGGTCTTTGGAGGAAAAGTGACCCGAACGAGGCACTGATGACGTATTCGTTCGGCCTTGTGTGTCAAAACGACAGTCTTGTGTGTCAAAACGTACTCATCTGCCAACACTACTACCTGGGCCAATGTCACCACTTTCTGTTCATTTAAATTAACTACAATTCTATCAGGGTGGTTGCTTTTAAAATCCTCCAACAGCATCAACTCCCGAATATCAGCAAAGGAGTTAGCTTTGCTGGCTGAACACCAGCGATTAAACAGAGACTCTTTGTCCCTAGCAAACTCAACAAAAGTACAGTGAGTGTAACGGTTTTCTAGGTGTGAAGGAGAGTCGGACCAAAATGCGGCGTGGCTATTGAGATTCATGTTTAATGAAAAAAGACACTAAACACAAACACTACCAAAACAATAAACGTAACGAAAACCGAAACAGCCTATACTTGTGTAAACTAACACCGAACAAGGACATCAAGACACTAAGGACAATCACCCACAAAACACCCAAAGAATATGGCTGCCTAAATATGGTTCCCAATCAGAGACAACGATAAACCCCTGCCTCTGATTGAGAACCACTTCAGACAGCCATAGACTTCACTAGAACACCCCACTAAGCTACAAACCCAACACACCACAAACAAAAACCCATTCCACACCCTGGCCTGACCAAATAAATGAAAATAAACACAAAATACTTCGACCAGGGCGTGACAGTGAGAGGGTTTTTTGTGGTTCCTGAAGCGCTGCCTATAAGCTTCAGGCACCAACTCATAAGCCCGCAACATGGTTGTTTTAACAATATTGTACTGTAAACTGTCATCCAGGGAGAGAGTAGCTACTACTTCCCGGGCTTTCCCAGACAATTTACATTGTAACAGGAGCGGCCAAACCTTGAGTGGCCAGTGCAGCGCAGCGGCCACACGCTCAAACGCAGAGAAATAGGAATCAACTTCCGACTCCCGGAACGGAGTGACTAAGACAATATTTTACTTACATTGAAGAGGGCTTGATGAGGAGCAGGTTGTGGAGTCGCACTGGAGCCAGCGTCTAGCTCCAGTTGTCGTATCCTCACCTCCTTGTCGATTTCCATTCTCCTAACTTCTAAATCAAACTTCATCTGTCTATCTCTCTCTAACTTTTTGTGCCATTTCCAAACAGGCCACCCTCACCTTTAGCCAGCCAGCCTCACCTTCACCTTTAAATTCAAGGTGAGTTTGGAAACACAGATCTACAGATTGTCCGCTGTAAGCACCCACTGTTCTATTTCTCAATTGTATGATTCCATCTTGTGGTGAAAGTGGAAATAGCTTCAGTATATGATCGCATTGTACTGTAAATGTTCAGCTGTCATATTCCCAGTCTATGTTTATATCTCTAGAGAAAACATTACATTTCTTATGTATAGCCATCTCTATACCAGCCATCAGATTATCTAAATGACTCAACAACGATTCAGGCAGAACATAGTTAACCAGACTCTCAGCCAAGGTCAGTGAAGTGTCTGCTCCCTCCCTGCCAGGCAGACAGGCTTGCTGCTCAGGACATCGCTAAAGCCGTCAGCTGGAGCCATTGAATGCCATGCTGATCACAGTCTGAGGTGGCAGTGATGGGGCTGGAAATGCCCTCCTTAGCCATCTGCACTGTAGAGGTAACTGCCTCCACAATGCCAGATGCCAGCTGTGTGAAACAGAGGAAAAAAGTCAGGTTTTGGGGACAGAAGTCGTGTGGTTTAACAAGCATTTTAAATTGACTCAGAGAAAAGCGTCCTTGCCTTCTCAGGGGGATACTGTAGAGCTGGGATCTTCTCCTCCAGATCATCCAGCCCTTTACAGGCCAGACTGTTCACAGCAACAACTAGAGATAATTCAATGAGTCAGTGTAGATGAATGGGAGGAGACAGGTTAAATAATGATTTTCAAACCTTCAGACATGGATGGTGTATGTGTGCAATTCAGTGGGAGAATGGGCAAGAAAAAAATGTTTAAGTGCCTTTGAACAGGGTCTGGTAGTAGGTGCCAGGTGCACCGATGTGAGTGTTTCAATAACTCCAACACTGCTGGTTTTTTTACACTCAACCATTATCTTCAGACCTTATTTTGTGACAGAGGGACCATCATGACCTGGCATATGACATTTAAAGTAAACCTTCCTCTCAAAAGATTGGACGTCCATTGGATACAATGGTCTTGCACCACTACTACTACCACATTTCATTTTAAGGCCTTTTAAATACACCCAAAGTTACTTTAAACACAGTTGTGGTCGGACGTTTACATACACCTTAGCCAAATACATTTAAACTCAGTTTTTCACAATCCCTGACATTTAATCCGAGTAAAAAGTCACTGTCTTGGGTCAGTGAGGATCACCACTTTATTTTAATGTGAAATGTCAGAATAATAGTAGAGAGAATGATTTATTTCAAATAAAATCAAATTTATTTATATAGCCCTTCGTACATCAGCTGATATCTCAAAGTGCTGTACAGAAACCCAGCCTAAAACCCCAAACAGCAAGCAATGCAGGTGTAGGTGCAGGTGCAGAGACAGCAAGGAGTCATCATGTCAGGTAGTCCTGAGGCATGGTCCTAGGGCTCAGGTCCTCAGAGAGAGAGAAAGAAAGAGAGAAAGAGAGAATTAGAGAGAGCACACTTAAAATTCACACAGGACACCGAATAGGACAGGAGAAGTACTCCAGATATAACAAACTGACCCTAGCCCCCCGACACAAACTACTGCGGCATAAATACTGAAGGCTGAGACAGGAGGGGTCAGGAGACACTGTGGCCCCATCCGAGGACACCCCCGGACAGGGCCAAACAGGAAGGATATAACCCCACCCACTTTGCCAAAGCACAGCCCCCACACCACTAGAGGGATATCTTCAACCACCAACTTACCATCCTGAGACAAGGCCGAGTATAGCCCACAAAGATCTCCCCCACGGCACAACCCAAGGGGGGGTGCCAACCCAGACAGGAAGATCACATCAGTGACTCAACCCACTCAGGTGGCGCACCCCTCCCAGGGACGGTATGAGAGAGCACCAGTAAGCCAGTGACTCAGCCCCTGTAATAGGGTTAGAGGCAGAAAATCCCAGTGGAATGAGGGGAACCGGCCAGGCAGAGACAGCAAGGGCGGTTCGTTGCTCCAGAGCCTTTCCGTTCACCTTCCCACTCCTGGGCCAGACTACACTCAATCATATGACCCACTGAAGAGATGAGTCTTCGGTAAAGACTTAAAGGTTGAGACCGAGTTTGCGTCTCTGACATGGGTAGGCAGACCGTTCCATAAAACTGGAGCTCTATAGGAGAAAGCCCTGCCTCCAGCTGTTTGCTTAGAAATTCTAGGGACAATTAGGAGGCCTGCGTCTTGTGACCGTAGCGTACGTGTAGGTATGTACGGCAGGACCAAATCAGAGAGATAGGTAGGAGCAAGCACATGTAATGCTTTGTAGGTTAGCAGTAAAAACTTGAAATCAGCCCTTGCTTTGACAGGAAGCCAGTGTAGGGAGGCTAGCACTGGAGTAATATGATCAAATTATTTGGTTCTAGTCAGGATTCTAGCAGCCGTATTTAGCACTAACTGAAGTTTATTTAGTGCTTTATCCGGGTAGCCGGAAAGTAGAGCATTGCAGTAGTCTAACCTAGAAGTGACAAAAGCATGGATTAATTTTTCTGCATAATTTTTGGACAGAAGGTTTCTGGTTTTTGCAATGTTACGTAGATGGAAAAAAGCTGTCCTTGAAATGGTCTTGATATGTTCTTCAAACGAGAGATCAGGGTCCAGAATAACGCCGAGGTCCTTCACAGTTTTATTTGAGACGACTGTACAACCATTAAGATTAATTGTCAGATTCAACAGAAGATCTCTTTGTTTCTTGGGACCTAGAACAAGCATCTCTGTTTTGTCCGAGTTTAAAAAGTAGAAAGTTTGCAGCCACCCACTTCCTTATGTCTGAAACACATGCTTCTAGCGAGGGCAATTTTGGGGCTTCACCATGTTTCATTGAAATGTACAGCTGTGTGTCATCCGCATAGCAGTGAAAGTTAACATTATGTTTTCGAATGACATCCCCAAGAGGTAAAATATATAGCAAAAACAATAGTGGTCCTAAAACGGAACCTTGAGGAACACTGAAATGTACAGTTGATTTGTCAGAGGACAAACCATTCACAGAGACAAACTGATATCTTTCCAACAGATAAGATCTAAACCAGGCCAGAACTTGTCCGTGTAGACCAATTTGGGTTTCCAATCCCTCCAAAAGAATGTGGTGATCGATGGTATCGAAAGCAGCACTAAGGTCTAGGAGCACGAGGACAGATGCAGAGCCTCGGTCTGATGCCATTAAAAGGTCATTTACCACCTTCACAAGTGCAGTCTCAGTGCTATGATGGGGTCTAAAACCAGACTGAAGCATTTCTTATACATTGTTTGTCTTCAGGAAGGCAGTGAGTTGCTGCGCAACAGCCTTTTCTAAAATTTTTGAGAGGAATGGAAGATTCGATATAGGCCGATAGTTTTTTATATTTTCTGGGTCAAGGTTTGGCTTTTTCAAGAGAGGCTTTATTACTGCCACTTTTAGTGAGTTTGGTACACATCCGGTGGATAGAGAGCCGTTTATTATGTTCAACATAGGAGGGCCAAGCACAGGAAGCAGCTCTTTCAGTAGTTTAGTTGGAATAGGGTCCAGTATGCAGCTTGAAGGTTTAGAAGCCAGGATTATTTTCATCATTGTGTCAAGAGATATAGTACTAAAACACTTGAGCGTCTCTCTTGATCCTAGGTCCTGGCAGAGTTGTGCAGACTCAGGACAACTGAGCTTTGAAGGAATACGCAGATTTAAAGAGGAGTCCGTAATTTGCTTTCTAATAATCATGATATTTTCCTCAAAGAAGTTCATGAATTTATCACTGCTAAAGTGAAAGCCATCCTCTCTTGGGGAATGCTGCTTTTTAGTTAGCTTTGCGACAGCATCAAAAAGGAATTTCGGGTTGTTCTTATTTTCCTCAATTGAGTTAGAAAAATAGGATCGAGCAGCAGTAAGGGCTCTTCGGTACTGCACGGTACTGTCTTTCCAAGCTAGTCGGAAGACTTCCAGTTTGGTGTGGCGCCATTCCGTTCCAATTTTCTGGAAGCTTGCTTCAGAGCTCGGGTATTTTCTGTGTACCAGGGAGCTAGTTACTTATGAGAAATGTTTTTAGTTTTTAGGGTGCAACTGCATCTAGGGAATTGCGCAAGGTTAAATTGAGTTCCTCAGTTAGGTGGTTAACTGATTTTTGTCCTCTGGCGTCCTTGGGTAGACAGAGGGAATCTGGAAGGACATCAAGGAATCTTTGTGTTGTCTGTGAATTTATAGCACGACTTTTGATGCTCCTTGGTTGGGGTCTGAGCAGATTATTTGTTGCAATTGCAAACGTAATAAAATGGTGGTCCGATAGTCCAGGATTATGAGGAAAAACATTAAGATCCACAACATTTATTCCATGGGACAAAACTAGGTCCAGAGTATGACTGTGACAGTGAGTGGGTCCAGAGACATGTTGGACAATGATGATGACTCCGAAAGCCTTTTGGAGTGGGTCTGGGGACTTTTCCATGTGAATATTAAAGTCACCAAAGATTAGAATATCATCTGCTATGACTACAAGGTCCGATAGGAATTCAGGGAACTCAATGAGGAATGCTGTATATTGCCCAGGAGGCCTGTAAACAGTAGCTATAAAAAGTGATTGAGTAGGCTGCATAGATTTCATGACGAGAAGCTCAAAAGATAAAAACGTCATTTTTATTTTGTTAATTGAAATTTGCTATCGTAAATGTTAGCAACACCTCCGCCTTTGCGGGATGCACGGGGGATATGGTCACTAGTGTAGCCAGGAGGTGAGGCCTCATTTAACACAGTAAATTCATCAGGCTTAAGCCATGTTTCAGTCAGGCCAATCACATCAAGATTATGATCAGTGATTAGTTCATTGACTATAATTGCCTTTGAAGTAAGGGATCTAACATTAAGTAGCCCTATTTTGAGATGTGAGGTTTCATGATCTCTTTCAATAATGACAGGAATGGAGGAGGTCTTTATCCTAGTGAGATTGCTAAGGCGAACACCGCCATGTTTAGTTTTGCCCAACCTAGGTCGAGGCACAGACACGGTCTCAATGGTGATAGCTGAGCTGACTACACTGACTGTGCTAGTGGCAGACCCCACTATCCTGGCAGGCTGGCTAACAGCCTGCTGCCTGGCCTGCACCCTATTTCATTGTGGAGCTAGAGGAGTTAGAGCCCTGTCTATGTTGGTAGATAAGATGAGAGCACCCCTCCAGCTAGGATGGAGTCCGTCACTCCTCAGCAGGTCAGGCTTGGTCCTGTTTGTGGGTGAGTCCCAGAAAGAAGGCCAATTATCTACAAATTCTATCTTTTGGGAGGGGCAGAAAACAGTTTTCAACCAGCGATTGAGTTGTGAGACTCTGCTGTAGAGCTCATCACTCCCCTTAACTGGGAGGGGGCCAGAGACAATTACTCGATGCCGACACGTCTTTCTAGCTGATTTACACGCAGAAGCTATGTTGCGCTTGGTGATCTCTGACTGTTTCATCCTAACATCGTTGGTGCCGACGTGGATTACAATATCTCTACACTCGCCAGTTTTAGCTTTAGCCAGCACCATCTTCAGATTAGCCTTAACGTCGGTAGCCCTGCCCCCTGGTAAACAGTGTATGATCGCTGGATGATTCGTTTTAAGTCTAATACTGCGGGTAATGGAGTCGCCAATGACTAGAGTTTTCAATTTGTCAGAGCTAAATGGTGGGAAGCTTCGGCGTCTCAGACCCCGTAACGGGAGGAGTAGAGACAAGAGAAGGCTCGGCCTCTGACTCCGACTCGCTGCTTAATGGGGAAAACCGTTTGAAAGTTTCTGTCGGCTGAATGAGCCACACCGGTTGAGCATTCCTACAGCATTTCCTTCCAGAAACCGTGAGAAAGCTGTCCGGCTGCGGGGACTGTGCCAGGGGATTTATACTACAATCTGTACTTACTGGTGGCACAGACACAGTTTCATCCTTTCCTACACTGAAATTACCCTTGCCTAACGATTGCGTATATCCTCGCCGTAAGGCGATTGTTCTCCTGTATATTATGAGTACAGCGACTGCAATTAGAAGGCATCATGTTAATGTTACTACTTAGCTTCGGCTGTTGGAGGTCCTGACGAACCATGTCCAGATAAAGCGTCCGGAGTGAAAAAGTTGAGGGAAAAAACAAAAATATAAACGGTAATTAAAAAGTAAAAACCGTAAAGTTGTCAGGTAGCAAAATAGGTTGGCAACAAAACGCACAGCAACACGTAAACAAGTCTGCAAGTTGTGACCAGAAATGATGGAAACAGAAGTGACAACAGGGAAAGTTGACTGTTGTCACTTCTGTTGTCACAGCTTTAATTTCTTTCATCACATTCTCAGTGTGTCAGAAGTTCACATACACTCAATTAGTATTTGGTAGCATTGCCTTTAAATGGTTTAACTTGGGTCAAAAGTTTCAGGTAGCCTTTCACGAGCTTCCCACAATATGTTGGGTGAATTTCGGCCCATTCCTCCTGACAGAGCTGGTGTAACTGAGTCAGGTTTGCTCGCACACGCTTTTTCAGCTCTGCCCACAAAATTTCTATAGGATTGAGGTCAGGGCTTTGTGATGGCAACTCCAATACCTTGACTTAGTTGCCATTTTGCCACAACGTTGGAAGTATGCTTGGGGTCATTGTCCAATTGGAAGACCCATTTGTGACCAAGCTTTAACTTCCTGACTGATGTCTTGAGATGTTGCTTCAATATATCCACATAATTTTCCTGCCTCATGATGCCATATATTTTGTGAAGTGCACCAGTCCCTCCTGTCGGAAACCACCCCCACAACATGATCCTGCCACCCCCGGGCTTCACGGTTGGGATGGTGTTCTTCGGCTTGCAAGCCTCCCCCTTTTTCCTCAAAACATAATGATGGACATTATGGCCAACCAGTTTTATTTTTGTTTCATCAGACCAGAGGACATTTCTCCAGGAAGTACGATCTTTGTCTTCATGTGCAGTTGCAAACTGTAGGCTGTCTTTTTTTATGGCGGTTTTGGAGCAGTGGCTTCTTCCTTGCTGAGCGGCCTTTCAGATTATGTTGATATAGGACTCGTTTTACGATGGATATCGATACTTTTGTACCTGTTTCCTCCAGCATCTTCACAAGGTCCTTTGCCGTTGTTCTGGGATTGATTTGTGCTATTCTCCCCAAAGTGTGTCCATCTCTAGGAGACAGAACACGTCTCCTTCCTGAGCGGTATGACGGCTGCGTGGTTCCATGGTGTTTATACTTGTGTACAATTGTTTGTGCAGATGAATGTGGTACCTTCAGGCGTTTGGAAATTGCTCCCAAGGATGGACCAGACTTGGTTCTTGGCTGATTTATTTTGATTTCCCCCTGATGTCAAGCAAAGAGGCACTGAGTTTGAAGGTAGGCCTTGAAATACATCCACAGTTAAACCTCCAATTGACTCAAATTATGTCAATTAGCCTATCAGAAGCTTCTAAAGCCATGACATCATTTTCTGGAATTTTCCAAGCTGTTTAAAGGCACAGTCAACTTAGTGTATGTAAACTTCTGACCCACTGGAATTCTGATACAGGGAATTATAAGTGAAATAATGTCTGTAAACAATTGTTGGAAAACTTACTTGTGTCATGCACAACCGACTTGCCAAAACTATAGTTTGTTTACAATAAATTTGTGGTGTGGTTGAAAAACAAGTTTTAATGACTCCAACATAAATGTGTGTAAACTTCTGAATTCAACTGTACACAAGATAATCAGCAGGATAAAAAACAATAAAATCAAACATTAAACTAAGCAAGAACATCTAAACAGAAGGAAAGGATAAAAGCTAAGACAACAGGGAATCCGGATTAACCCGTGTGAAGAGGTGTGTCTTAAGTTTGGACTTGAATATCTTTGTGAAGTTCTGACATGGAGAGGGAGGGAGTTCCAAAGTTGGGGGGCTGGCACTGATAAAAGCCTGGTCTCCCATGGAGCGCAGCCTGGTGCCAGGGAGGATGATTAGTCCAATGTCAAATTAACGTAGTGAACAGGTGGGAGTGTAGGGATGCAGGAGATCAGTAAGGTATGTGGGCGCCTGTCCATTGAGTGCTTTGTTGGTGATTATGAGCAATTTGAAGATGATCCTGTATTGAACTGGGAGCCAGTGGAGCTTGATGAGGGTGGAGGTGATGTGGTCCCAAGGTCTGGTGTGTGTGAGGACTCATGCAGCTGAATTTTGAGTATGTTATAGTCTGTCCAGGGTTTTGGCAGAGAGTCCATAGAGCAGGGGCATCAAACTCATTCCATAGAGGGCTGAGTGTCTGCGGATTTTTTGTTTTTTCCTTTCAATTAAGCCCTAGACAACCAGGTGAGGGTAGATCCTTAACAATTAGTGACCTTAATATATCAATGAAGTGCAAGGGTGGAGGGAAAACCTGTAGACACTCTGCCCTCCGTGAGTTTGACACGTGTCGTATAGAATGGCTTTACAGTAGTCTAGATGGGATAAAACAAAGGCGTGAATGAGGGTTTTAGCAGTGGGGTCAGTGAGAGAGGTGAAATGTGGTGGATTAAGGCTGTTAAGGTTGACTTGGTGATGTTCCGGATATGGGGTTCAAGTGACGGAGTTGGGTCGAATGTTTAGCCAGCTTCTACTTTAGGGAGTTGGGGCCCATGAGCATGATCTATGTTTTGTCGTCATTTCGTTTTAAAACGTTATTACTCATCAAAGTTAACTTCACAGAGACAGTAAACAACAAAATAGGAGAGTGGCCGGGTGGAGTTGGGTTTGTGTGGAGGTAGATGTGTGTGACATGCATAACAGGTCACACACAACATAAATCTGAGTCCAAAGTGACGGAGGATCTGACAAAGAGGTGGCATGTAAATATTAAACAGTAATGGATCTAACACTGAGCCTTGTGGGACACCATGTCATACACGAGCTTGGGCAGTCCTGCAGTTGCCAAGGGAGACAAATCAGATAGATAGGAGTGGAACCATGCAAAGGGTGTTCCGGAGGCTCCAAGAAGCAGGGGCATTTTAATGCATAGGCAAACCTGGTCTGTAGCCAGGCCATAGTAAAAATTTAAAAAATATGTATCCGTTACGAGGAAGGTAACATCTGCTATGGCACTACTACAACTTTTAAGGCAAAGGAAATATTTCCCAATGTTTCAAAGCTTTCTTTGGTGAAAAAATAACTGAGAACAACAATGCATCAGGAAAGATAATCACGTAACGCTGATGTCCCTTGAAAGCAGCATCCTTCGTGGATTGGATTTTACCAACGTAATCAAGGACTTCTCAGCTAGGAAAACAAGAAGAAAATTGTAAAAGTTAAGGACGTTTATTTATTAGCCTAATTTGTGCTCTGTTTTATGCCTATAGTTGTCCATGGTCCTGTCCATGGTCATGGTAAATGACATTAGTGTGTGTGTGTGTGTGTGTGTGCGCGCACCATCTGTGTTTGCAGTTCAAATCTGTTGATAGACAGTGTCAAATGCTGCAGACATGTCCAGAAGGATGAGGATGGAGATGTTCAGAGGTCATTCACTACCTTTACCAAAGCAGTTTCAGTGCCATGCATAGCCGGGAAGCACGACTGAAGTGGTTCGAAAAGTTCATGAACGGCCGGCCATGTGTTGTTGGATTTGTGATGCTACTATGTTGGTAATTCTAACCAAAAGGTGAGAGACTGTATGCTTAAAAACAACTTGATTACAAGATTTTCAAAAATGGAGCAGTTAACCATGCACTTCAACTGTGCTGAGTTAAGGCCCAATGAATCATAGCTGGGTCTCAGCTTTTCTAGAAAATGTACAACCTCTTTTGTCTATGTAGCAGTTAGCAAATGTGCAGAAACAGGCCCGGGAACACAGGAGGTCACATACTGAGGTTGCACCCAAGCGGCTCATAAATCTGTATTTATGATTAAGTCACACAAAATAAGTTTGTATCAGTAAAAATACTTACATATAACAATAGACAATTATCTAAGTAATACAGCACAGTATGTCTAATTAAACAGTGTAGTATGTAATTCGTATTACATTTCCACCACACTACAACCCATTCAAGCACTTTGGCGAGGAAGGGGAGGTTTGAGATAGGCCTGTCGTTGGTGTGGAGCTCAGGGTCCAGGCCAGATGTGAGGGATGCATTTACAATATTGACCACCAGGGGGCAGAGAACAGGAAGGCATGTCTTTATTACAGTTTTTCTCAGTCACTGGTGCATTTTTCACATCATCCCTAACATGTGCAAAATAATAAGTGCATTTCTCAGAACAATTTGTACAAACTGCAATATACAATATATATGTTTCTAAAACTAGTCAGTCACTAAAAATCCTTAGTACCCCTCAAAAGTAAATATTCATGCCAATGATCATGTCAGTGTCATCAGAATGATAAGTCATTGAGTCATTGTTCACGAACAAGGTCGTCAAAATGTTTAGGCATGTTGTCAATGTAACTGTGTACTTTGACAGTATTACCTGATGTAAACTTAGGCTACAGTTTGGATGACAGTTACTGTATTGAAAATGCACAAGGCTGCACTTCTATGGCATATCAATTTCAACAGTACTATTTACATATTACTGTATGTGGGTTATTGATTGAAAGAGGCTGGACAACCCAAGGGGCACAAAGGAAAAAAAAACGAAATTAGAAAGAAACACAGGAAACCACCCCTAAGGCACAACTTTGCCCGCAGCACTGTTGTGCTGTCTCTACACATCCAGACGTTCCTGTCTGTCGGCCCACATATTCTCATCCACATCACACCGGATATTTTCCCTTCCAATACAATGTGGAAAGAATATTTTGGAATGCCTTATCCATCCTCTGCAGGCGTCTACTGTGATGTCCTCACATGTTGCATCCATTGCAGCCAGCAGGGTCATCTGTGTGTGTGGCTGACGATCGTACACCTTCCACCTCCATGCTGAAAATAACTCCTCAATTGGGTTAAGGAATGGTGAATAAGGTGTGAGGAATTCTATGAGCATCCTCGGGTGGGTCACAAACCATTGCCTTATGATGTTTGATCGATGGAAACTCATATTATCACAAATGACCACGTACTTTGGCAAATCCTCTCTAAACAGACCCCTCTCATCATCAGGGATGAGGGCCCTGTAGAGAGTCTCTAAAACGTTGAGTAGATGCTGGGTGTTGTATGGCCCTATAAGGGGGATATGGGTTAGGACACCATGCTCCAAAATAGCAGCACACATGCTGATATTGCCTCCCCGTTGGCCTGGCAAATCCACAGTTGCTCTGTGACCGATGATATTCCGACCCCACCTTCTGCATTTGGTCAGGTTGAAGCCAGCCTCATCCACATATACAAAGTTGTGAGAGGGTTCACTTGATTCCAACTCCATTATACGCTATATCCCAGAACACACAGTTGAATTTGTTTAGGTAAGGAAGAGTGACATAACATGTACATATATTGCATGTTCCTTCCACAGCAATGGAAATGTGTGCAGTTTATGCTTACTGTACTATATATCACTATAAAATGTTGCTGTAAAGTAGTTACATAGATATGTTTTACCTGTACATACTGGTACCGTAGCTCCTTAACTCTGTCCTCATTCCTTTGGAATGGTACACGGTACAGCTGTTTCATACTCATCTGGTTTCTATGCAGCACCCTGTCGATGGTTGAGATGCTAACCATATGGATGTTTTCAAAGACAACGTTGTCTTCTATAATGGTCCTTTGTATTTTCCTGAGTCTCATGGCATTGTTTGCTAGGACCATGGAGCAAATAGCCTCCTTCTGTTGAGGTGTGAAAAGGTGTCCTCTGCCACCGGTTTGAGGTAATCTTGCCGTCCTATGTGGGGAAAAATGCAGTGATGCATCGCACACTTTCACATAGTTTTTGTCTATGCGAACACACATTTTACTGTAAAACATACAGGTGGGTGCATGTAAGGTGCAGTATGTATCTGTATAGAGTATATTTCTGTATGCTGTGAAATACAAGTGGACTACTGTAATATGAAGCATTGTAGGAAGTATACAGTATACTGCTTATATACAGTAACAGTGCACTGTACATTGGTGGACATACCTGTTCTCTCTTCGAAATGTTTGAACTATTGAGGACACGGTTGATCTCCCAATATTCGGCTGCACCCTTCGACCCGCCTCAGTCATTGTAAGGCCATGATTGACAACATACTGTCACAGATTCCAGTGTCTGTAAGTCTGTCTGTCCATCCGCCCTGGTCTTTCACCAATTTACCTATTCCAGCTTTTTCACCAACTGTTTTGCTGTGAATGCAATGTATTAGTCAAATCTATTGACACAAACCTATAAGTTAATATCCTTCTCGCATATGTTTTTTACATTGAATGCAATGCATTGACTTCTATGCATCAATATCCAGTCTGTGGAGGTGGGAGAGAGGAAAGAGAGGTGGAGGTGAGAGAGAGCGAGAGTCCTTGTCTCATCGCGCACCAGCGACTCCTGTGGCGGGCCGGGCGCAGTGCGCACTAACCAAGGTTGCCAGGTGCACGGTGTTTCCTCCGACACATTGGTGCGGCTGGCTTCCGGGTTGGATGCGCGCTGTGTTAAGAAGCAGTGTGGCTTGGTTGGGTTGTGTATCGGAGGACGCATGACTCTCAACCTTCGTCTCTCCCGAGCCAGGGAGTTGTAGCGATGAGACAAGATAGTAGCTATGAAAACAATTGGATACCACGAAATTGGGGAGAAAAAAAGGGGGGGTAAAAATAAAAATAACAAGACAAAACAAAACAAACATTCAGATAGGATGATGGGGACAATTTCAGTGAAAAACAAGTTTCAGAATGATAACTTCCAAACTGAGTGTGCTACATGACATTTATCATGAAGTCACCCAAGTGTCCCACAGACCAGCTGTATCTGTCTCCATTTCACTTTGGCCATTGTTGTGGACTTTAAGAGTTTTCCTAGTATATGCTTGATTTTGAGTTTATACATTGTACGTTGGGTGGAAAATGTCAAAATCAAAGAGAATGTTTTTGTAAAGATGAAATGTGAAGTTAGTTGTCTAAATTGGATTGGAGTAAAATCTAGACCATGCTTTATAACTTGGGACGCCCAGAGAATTGCCCTAAAGGCGGGGAACCGCCCACATCCAAACTGAGGGTATAAGACATGTGAGTTAAGAATTAACATATATGACTAAGTGACCCGAGCTGCAGCCAAGGTCTGATTAGTCAACGAACCCAAAACGCAACAAAGGAACATTATTATTGAAGACAAAGGAACATTATTCTATCCATGCTACGGATGAGTGGCTGCGTATAAGATGGTGAATTTAGAACAGATCACCAGGTCTCCACTCCCCATCGAAGCGTGTATGTACACTGTTTTCATTCCTACGCTGTGAGCCCTGAGCTTCAGGGCTGGCTGTCCTCAGAAGACCCCTTTCAGAACAAGGGCGAGGAATCAGACCACTAAGCAAAAAGGACACCGACATCGTGAGGACAACCAGAGAGTTGCACCAGAGAAGTGTGCAATCCGAGAAGACAAAACGGTCCATGCAGAGACCCACAGCAGAGACCTTCAACACGTAATTACATCATTGTATTCTGACCCATAAGAGCGGCAGTTCGGGGCAAGGATAGGGTTCAAATAAGCATAGCTGACAAATGCACCCAAATGTATATTTCTCTTGTGTACATTCTCTTTTTCTCTCTCTTTTGAATCCCCATTTTGGGTAACACGTGTCCGAGTGTGTTGGCCCATTATACTAAGTTCTAACCAATAGCCTAGACTGTGTTTTTGTGTATCTTTTATTATCATTTTAGCTTTCTAATAAATAAATAATCAACTAAAATTGGTCTGGTACGAACTCATTGGTGGGACTCGGGTTTGTGCAGATTCCCAGATTATGCGACGTTCAGAACGAGACTTTAGAGGTAACTGACTAATTAGCGACTGTTGTAAAATCGATATTCTGATATTCTTTGAGTTAATTTGGGAAATAGAAACTCAAAACTAATTTTCCCATGGTGCCCCAGGTTAATGAGTTAATAATTGCCTGATTCGTTTAATCATGCAATTATAAACTGTTAATCATTCGATGAGCAGCAGTCGTCACATTAACTACTACAACGTCGCGACACTGCCCATGTAAAATGTGTAAAAAGACTCATGACAAAATGTATAGAATAGCATTATAAAACTGCATTTAAAAAAATATTTGACCCATGGGAAAATGTGTTGAAATACAGGAAGTTAACTGTTTGCCATCCCAAAAATCTGTTTCCCTAAATAAATAAGATACCCCTCAAGAGTCATAATATGTCATGTCAAACTGTACAGAATTGCAGGAAATGTGTTTTAAAATTTCAAATACAATTCCGGAGGAGGACCCCCTGACCCCACGATTACTGTTTTTACCCCACAATTTCCACACCGCAATTTCATCCTCGAACATAGAGCTGAATTATTAGTGTCCTCAATATTTATTCTGTCATTTCTGGGCAGGCTACTGCTTTTGGCCTTTTCCCAATATAATTGTAACGCGTGCCGTTTAAAGGGTTTGGAGAGTGGAGCGTCAAGGACAATTAAGATTAGACAAAGGCAGCACACAGGAGCTATACAAAACAAGTCTTTATTCTCCTCTCACTAAGAAACATCCTTGTTTCTCTAACATAAAATACACTGCTTGTAGGGGCCTAAATACCTGAATAGCATATGCATATTTCCAAGATACATTTTATTTTAAAAAATTAAAAAGAAATTCTGACACATCTAACATTACCTGAGACTTTTTTTATAACCTCCACACACGTAACAAAAATGTGCCACTGACAGAAAATGTCAACAGCCAATAAACCAACAGTGCAAAATAAATATATTTAATCTAGATGTTTTTTCTTTAATTAACTCAATGTCCTTTTTCTCCAAACTACCAAAGCCTACAAGGATAATGTGCGGTCCACACGCACACAACAAGCCCACGGTCGTGTGGGAGACGCATCCCCAAGGCCTCTTTCAGTTTCACTTGACACTGTCACAAAAGGTCACACAAACAGTAGCTGGTTGTATAGCTCTCCCATGCAGCTCCCAGGTAATCAGCTCCATCCAATCCTTCTGAGCATCCAGCCGGTCAAAGAGCAGAATCCTCCTGTGCTAAGTGCACACCCATGCAGCCACATTGCATTTACATTGAAAATGCCAAGGCTCTTGCCTGCAGCTGATGGTGGGAGAATCCCAAATCCCATTACGTCCACAAAGCAAAATATACAGTACATGTCAAATATATGTAAAAGGCTTGGTAAACAAAATAAACTTTAGTTGGTAATAACAGTGTAGTCAGTGTAGGGTGGCAAGTAGCCCAGAGGTTAGAACATTGGACCAGAGACTGAAAGATTGCTAGTTTGAATCCCTGAGCCAACAAGGTGAACAATCTCTCTGTAAGCCATTTAACTCTAATTGCTCCAGTGATAATGGCAGACCCTGGTTATGACCCCACACTGAGTGTGACTCAGGGAGAGTTGGGATATGCAAAAATCACATTTCCAATTCACACGTGTGAAATAGGACAAATATAAGCATGCATTAAACTATTATTATAGGTTAGGTGGACAATCCAGTACTCACTGGTTACCTCTCCTACAGGCAAAGACCTCTATGCATTTCCAATTTTTTGCTGTTGAATGCTCATCTACATAGAATGTGTCAGCTAAGCTCATTCATTGTTACAATGAAAAGCCTGAAGTAAAACTCCTCTGAATATTACCCATCTTTTCTGTTTTTTTTGGCAGAAGTCTATGTACCAAGACTTTGAATAATTACATGTGTTCACATCCCACGTTAAAATAATCTTTACAAAATAGTTGTAGCTGTTGCAAAAAAAGACCTAATCTGATAATTGCTTCAAGCACTCACCTATTAAATCAAATCAAATGTTATTGGTCACATTCACATGGTTAGTAGATGTTATTGTGAGTGTAGCGAAATGCTTCTGCTTCTAGATCCAACAGTTCAGCAGAATCTAACAAGTAATATGTAACAATTTCACAATGAAACCTAATACACACAATCTAGTAAAGGAATGGGATGAGAATATATAAGTATAAAATAAGTATAAAATATATGAATGAGCAGTGACAGAGCAGCTAAGATGCAATAGATAGTAAATTATAGATAATGAAGGAAGGATACAGTATATGAGATGAGTAATGTGAGATTTGTAAACATTCATAAAGGGGCATTATTAAAAAATCTTTGGGCTAGGGGGCAGTATTTTCACATCTGGATGAAAAGCGTGCTCAAAGTAAACTGCCTGTTACTCAGGCCCAGAAGCTAGGATATGCATATGCATGGTAGTGTTGGATAGAAAACACTCAACACTCAACACAAAATAATGTCTGTGAGTATAACATAACTGATTTGGCAGGTGAAACCCCGAGCACAATCCATCCAGGGATTTTTTTTTAGGTCATTTTATTTTACAATTCTTTTTTTATGGGAAACCTGATTTATTAGGGCCCAGTTTGCAGTTCCTATGGCTTCTACTACATGCCAACAGTCTTTAGAAATAGTTTGATGTTTTTCTTTTGAGAAACGAAGAAGTAGTCATATTCTTTCCATGTGTCACTCAGATAGACTCAAGTCTTTTGGTGCGCGTGAACAGGAGTGCGCTCCTAGTTATTTTTCTCCAGCTTTGGAAACCGTTTATCCGGTCTTAAATTTTAGCGATTATTTACATTTTAGGGTACCGGAGGTTGGATTAGAAACATTGTTTGAAATGTTTGGACCAAGTTTACAGGTAACTTATTAGATACTTTGTAGTCATGTTGGGTGAGTTGGAACTGGTGTATTTCTGAATCAAACGTGCCAAATAAATTGACATTTTGGGGATAAAAATAAGGAATTTATCGAACAAAACGACCATTCATTGTGTCACAGACATTTGGTATTACAAAAAGATGAAGATCTTCAAAAGGAAAGGCATTTATTATATTGCTATTTCTGACTTTCGTGTCACACGTGTCTGGTTGCAAAATGGTTTTCATGTTTTTGCATGTGGGGCGCTGTCCTCGGATAATCGCATGGTGTGCTTATAAAGCCTTTTTCAAATCTGACACAGAGGCTGGATTATAAAGAAGTGAAGCTTTATTTTGATTTAATACACTTGCATTTATATGATTGTTAAATATTTATATTTCTTTAGTTTGAATTTGGCGCACTGCAATTTCACCGAATGTTGTCAAATCTATCCCGATAACGGGATTCGAGCTTAAGGGACATGGGCATCTGTGAGGAGGGTTTATTCTCCAGGTCTTTAACTGTTTTCCAGAACTTCTTGGGCTAAGACCCACAGAGAGAGAAATGCTCTTTAAATTAACTAACTTTTATTCACGACTCTCTCCAAACACACACACACACGTTGCTGCTACCATTTTTTGTTTTATATCCTGCTGCTCAGCCACTTTACCCCTTACTGTATGCATATAACCTGATCTATCACCAGTATCACTGATATGGTTATTGTTATTGTACATACTGTACATTATGTTCTCTCTCTACTGGTATTGACACATTTTTATATTGACACTTTTTGATTTTGCTACTATTTTGCAAGTAACCATTTCGCTGTACAGTTTACACCTTCTGTAGAGACCCATCCACTTAGCAAGATGTGGCTGGGGGTTATAGCATTTCTTTCACATGACCCATCAATTTAAACAAGTGTGTCTGGGTAAGAGTCATCTAATATTTATAAAATATTTGTATCCGGACACTTTGTTTACCTTGAATTGTTCCTTAATGTAGGCTACTACTTTTACACTTACTCTTTACTACACTACTCACTGTTTAGCACATGACCTCACTTGTGAATCCATAAAGAGATGGGTGGGACTGGCTTAAGAGGGTGTGAACAATGCTGAATGGGTGTAGACAAAGAAGAGCTTGCCAGCAGGTGTACCAAAATGATTCAAGGCCCATTTTGTCAAAAGTGGGGTTACAAGTTTATCAACTTTCAAAGCAGAATTACTTTCCCATTGTTCCTCAAATGCAGTGTATGATATACAATGTTGTAGCCCTGTGTCTATTTTTTATATTCGATAAAAGCCGAATGACACATTTTGCTACATAGGACCTAATCAAAGCAGTCAGTAACATATGACTAATTCATTATTGCACCATCCCATTCTCTGGGCTCTGTCTGCATATCATAACCAGTAGAATATACCAGGAATAATAAAACATATCCAGGAGGATATACCAGGAATAATGAATCATAACCTGTAGTATATACCAGGAAAAATAAAACAGAATAATAACAGATGTTTGGTGAATCTATGAATTATGTATGACCACTGGAGTCTTTGCCAATCAAAATATTTTTTGACAGAATATTTTGACATTGATTTCATCACTCAAAATCTTGCCAAAGCATATTCTGTAGGAGGGGTTATTATGAATTTTAAATAATTTAGGGTCTTGAACATATGGACTTAGAAATGATCAAAGGAGAGCTTAAATGTAGGCTAAATCGGGCATAAACTTATTCCCACACTTCAAACCAACTCTGTTGCAGTGGTCTAATTATGCAATTATATGGCAATTATGCCACAACACTGCTGCCCAGTTGAAGAGCTTATGATCTCCATGTAGCACCATGCAGCTTCGGAAAAGCACCCCTCAGCCTCAGAAGATGCCCTTCTGGAGGCATACAGCCATCGAGTCATTATACCCTAATGTAGGCCTATTTACCTACTAGCCAAATAAAGTGCAGCACATGCATGACGCATGCAACTCATCATTCCAATACATTTGAACGTTTAATTACATCCACAGACGATGCAATTGTCATCACACTGCACACTGCCTGTGACGAACCTCCCACTCTGTCTGCCGTATTCTCTCTTTGTTCTTGTTTCCTTATTAGGATGCCGGTGGGCGGAGATGGGAGGGTCGTCAGCTACATGGGAAACACCTGGGCCAGGTGTGTCCCAGGATAAATAGACCTCTTCCACATTCATGGAGGAGACTCTCTCCATGCAGACACCTTTATAGATTGTGCTGTGGTTCTTGGTGGCCTTTTGTTTGTTTGCTTTGGCACCTTTCAACACCCTGCATTATCACATTAATGCATGCAAAACACTCACTTACACTACTGATTACACACACCATTGTATATTTTCCTTAGTTGCTTTAGTTAATAAATATATATTTTGTTATGCCTTATCTCCGTTGTCTCCCTTTTGTTACGGGCTTTGAGCCGGTTCGTGACACTGCCCTATCCAATCTGGACAAGAGGAATACCTATGTAAGAATGCTGTTCATTAACTACAGCTCAGCATTTAACACCATAGTACCATGCAAGCTCATCATCAAGCCTCCTCCTGTACTCCCTGTTCACCTACGACTGCGTGGTCATGCACGCCTCCAACTCAATCATCAAGTTTGCAGACGACACAAAAGGAGTGGGCTTGATTACCAACAACGACGAGACAGCCTACACAGGGGTGGTGAGGGCACTCGGGGGGTGGTGAGGGCACTCGGAGTGTGGTGTCAAGAAA
The DNA here is from genome assembly GCF_045791955.1 of Oncorhynchus clarkii lewisi. Lineage (NCBI taxonomy): Eukaryota > Metazoa > Chordata > Actinopteri > Salmoniformes > Salmonidae > Oncorhynchus > Oncorhynchus clarkii. The sequence continues at coordinate 65,180,143 of NC_092148.1, forward strand.
AACAACCTCTCACTCAACATCAACAAAACTAAGGATGATCGTGGACTTCAGGAAACAGCAGAGGGAGTACCCCCCTATCCACATCGAAGGGTCAGCAGTGGAGAAGATGAAAAGTTTAAGTTCCTCGGCGTACACATCACAGACAAACTGAAATGGTCTACCCACACAGACAGTGTGGTGAAAAAGGCACAACAGAGCCTCTTCAACCTCAGGAGGCTGAAGAAATGTGGCTTGTCACCTAAAACCCTGACAAGCTGTTAGAGATGCACAATCAAGAGTATCCTGTTGGGCTGTATCACAGCCTGGTACGGCAACTTCACCGCCCTCAACCGCAAGGCTCTCCAGAGGGTGGTTTGATCTGCACAACGCATCACCGGGGGCAAACTACCTGCCCTCTATGACACCTACAGCACCTGATGTCACAGGAAGGCCAAAAAGACCATCAAGGACAAGAACCACCTGAGCCACTGCCTGTTCACACCGCTACCATCCAGAAGGTGAGATCAGTATAGGTGCATCAAAGTTGGGACCGAGAGACTGAAAAACAGCTTCTAGCTCAAGGCCATCAGACTGCTAAACAACAATCACTAAGTCAGAGAGGCTGCTGCTTACATTGAGACCCAATCACTGGTCACTTAAATAACTGGATCACTAGTCACTTTATACAATGCCACTCTAAATAATGCCACTTTAATAATGTTTACATATCTTACATATACTGTATTTTATATAATCTATTGCACCTCGCCTATTTTATTTTCTTTACATTTATTTCATCTTTATTTAACCAGGTAGGCTCTCAAGTTCTCATTTGCAACTGTGACTTGGCCAGGATAAAGCATAGCAATTAGACACTTACAACAACACAGAGTTACACATGGAATAAACTAAACATAGTCAATAATAAAGTAGAAAAAAAGAAAACAATAGTATATACAAAATATACAAAAGTATATACACAGTGAGTGCAAATGAGGTAAGGTAAGGGAGTTAAGGCAATAAATTGTCCATGGCGACGAAGTAATTACAACATAGCAATTAAACACTGGAATAGTAGATGTACAGAAGATGAATGTGCAAGTAGAGATACTGGGGTGCAAAGGAGCAAGATAAATAAATAAATACAGTATGGGGATGAGGTAGATAGATGGGCTGTTTACAGATGGGCTATGGTGCAGCGATCTGTGAGCTGCTCTGACAGCTGGTGCTTAAAACTAGTGAGGGAGATATGAGTATCCAGCTTCAATGATTTTTGCAATTCATTCCAGTCATTGGCAGCATAGAACTGGAAAGAAAGGCGACCAAAGAAGGAATTGGCTTTAGGGGTGACCAGTGGGATATACCTGCTGGAGTGCGTGCTACGGGCAGGTGCTGCTATGGTGACCAGTGAGCTGAGATAATGCGGGGCTTTACCAAGCAAATACTTATAGATGACCTGGAGCCAGTGGGTTTCGCGACGAGTATGAAGCGAGGTCCAACCAACAAGAACATACAGGTCGCAGTGGTGGGTAGTGTATGGGGCTTTGGTGACAAAACAGATGGCACTGTGATAGACTGCATCCAATTTGTTGAGTAGAGTGTTGGAGGCTATTTTATAGATGACATCGCCAAAGTCGAGGATCGGTAGGATAGTCAGTTTTACGAGGGCATGTTTGGCAGCATGAGTGAAGGATGTTTTGTTGTGGTACAGGAAGCCGATTCTAGATTTGATTTTGGATTGGAGATGCTTAATGTGAGTCTAACCAGACACCTATGTATTTGTAGTCCACGTATTCTAAGTCAGAGCCGTCCAGAGTAGTGATGCTGGACGGGCGGGCAGGTGCGGGCAGTGATCGATTGAATAGCATGCATTTAGTTTTACTTGCATTTAAGAGCAGTTGGAGGCCACGGAAGGAGAGTTGTATGGCTTTGAAGCTCGTCTGGAGGTTTGTTAATACAGTGTCCAGAGAAGGGACAGAAGTATACAGAATGGTGTCATCTGCGTAGAGGTGGATCAGAGAATCACCAGCAGCCAGAGCGACATCATTGATGTATAAAAAGAAAAGAGTCGGCCCGAGAATTGAACACTGTGGCACCACCCCCATAGAGACTGCCAGAGGTCTGGACAACAGGCCCTCCGATTTGGCACACTGAACTCTATCTGAGAAGAAGTTGGTGAACGAGGCGAGGTAGTCATTTGAGAAACCAAGGCTGTTGAGTCTGCCGATAAGAATGTGGTGATTGACAAGGTCAAAGCCTAGGCCAGGTCGATGAAGAAGACTGCACAGTATTGTCTTTTATTGATGGCGGTTATGATATCATTTAGGACCTTGAGCATGGCTGAGGTGCACTCATGACCAGCTCGGAAACCAGATTGCATAGCGGAGAAGGTACGATGGGATTCGAAATGGTCGGTGATCTGTTTGTTAACTTGGCTTTCGAAGACTTTAGAAACCCCCTTTGAAGAGAGGTTGACCACGGCAGCCTTCCAATCTTTAGGGATCTCAGAAGATAAAAAAGAGGTTGAACAGACTAATAATAGGGGTTGCAACAATTGCGGCGGATAATTTTAGAAGGTGAGGGTCCAGATTATCTAGCCCAGTTGATTTGTAGGGGTCCAGATTTTGCAGCTCTTTTAGAACATCAGCTATCTTGATTTGGGTGAAGGAGAAATGGGGGAGGCTTGGGCAATTTTCTGTGTGGGGTGCAGAGCTGTTGACCCGGGTATGGGTAGCCAGGTGGAAAGAATGGCCAACCGTAGAAAAATGATTATTGAAATTCTCGATTATCATAGATTTATCGGTGGTGACAGTGTTTCCTATCCTCAGTGCAGTGGGCAGCTGGGAGGAGGTGCTCTTAATCTCCATGGACTTTACAGTGTCCCAGAACTTTTTGGAGTTCTACAGGATGCAAATTTCTGTTTGAAAAAGCTAGCCTTTGCTTTCCTAACTGCCTGTGTATATTGGTTCCTGACTTCCCTGAAAAGTTGCATATCGCAAGGGCTATTCGATGCTAATGCAGTACGCCACAGGATGTTTTTGTGCTGGTCAAGGGCAGTCAGGTCTGGAGTGAACCAAGAGCTATATATATATATACATACTTACATTTTTTAAATGGGGCATGCTTATTTAAGATTGTAAGGAAGATTTTTAAAGAATAACCAGGCATCCTCTACTAATGGAATGAGGTCGATATCCTTCCAGGATACCCAGGCCAGGTCGATTAGAAAGGCCTGCTCGCTGAAGTGCTTTAGGGAGCGTTTGACAGTGATAGGGGGTGGTCGTTTGACTGCGGACCCATTCCAGATGCAGGCAGTGATCGCTGAGATCCTAGTTGAAGATAGCAGAGGTATATTTAGAGGGCAAGTTGGTCAGGATGATATCTATGAGGGTGCCTGTGTTTACAGATTTAGGGTTGTACCTGGTAGGTTCCATGATAATTTGTGTGAGATTGAGGGCATCTAGCTTATATTGTAGGACCATTGTAGGATGGATTGAATTTGTCCTTAAACACACCAGCCAGCTGGTCTGCGCATGCACTCAGGACGCAGCTAGGGATGCCGTCTAGGCTGGCAGCCTTGCGAGGGTTAACAGATTTAAATGTTTTACTCACGATGGCCACGCAGAAGGAAAGCCCAGTCTTTGGTAGTGGGCTGTGTCGGTGGCACTGTATTGTCCTCAAAGTGAGCAAAGAAGTTGTTTAATTTGTCTGGGAGCAAGACGTCAATGTCCGCGACGGGGCTGGTTTTCTTTTTGTAATCCGTGATTGTCTGTAGACCCTGCCACATACGTCTCGTGTTTGAGCCGGTGAATTGCGACTCCACTTTGTCACTATACTGACGCTTTGATTGTTTGATTGCCTTACGGAGGGAATAACTACACTGTTTCTATTCGCCCATGTTTGCAGTCGCCTTGCCATGAATAAATGCGGTGGTTTTGTGCTTTCAGTTTTGCGTGATTGCTGCCATCAAGCCACGTTTTCTGGTTAGGGAAAGTTTTAATAGTCACAGTGGGTACCACATCTCCTATACACTTCCTTACTCGCTCACAGAGTTAGCGTATACGTCAATGCTGTTGGCTGAGACTACCCAGAACATATCCCATTCCACGTGATAGAAGCAATCTTAAAGTGTGGAATCCAATTGGTCAGACCAGCATTGGATAGACCTAAGCATGAGCGCTTCCTGTTTTAGTTTCTGTCTATAGGAGGGGCTCAACAAGATGGAGTCATGGTCAGATTTCCAAAAGGAGGGCCTTGTATGCATTGCGGAAGTTAGAGTAGCAGTGGTCTAGTGTGTTACTCACTCATGTACTGCAATCAATATGCTGATAGAATTTAGGTAGCCTTGTTCTCAGATTAGCTTTGTTAAAATCCCCAGCTACAATAAATGCAGCCTTAGGATATATGGTTTCCAGTATGCATAAAGTCCAGTGAGGTTCCTTGATGGCCATCTTGGTATCTGCTTGCGGGGGGATATATACGTTTGTGACGATAACCAAGGAGAGTTCTCTTGGGAGATAATACGGTCGGCATTTGATTGTGAGGAATTCTAGGTCAGGTGAACAAAAGGACTTGAGTTCTATGTTGTTACAATTACAGAACAAATATTATTTCATAGTTTAATATTGACGCTGACACATTTACTCAGTCTTTACTCAGGCAGACTCCACCTGGAGCATTTTCACATTGAGGCGGATCACCACGCTTCGGTGTCTCTCCTGCTGGTTCCTCAAAGGTGAAGCAGCAGGGGCTAACAGGAAAAAGTATGAAAAGGTACTACTGAATTACTACACAAAACCTATTTGTAGTCAAAACCATACAGCTTCACTACACATGATTTTCAATAGTAATCACGTAGATTGTTTACTATTTGATCTTAATAGTAGGACTGTTGCAGTGACCATATTCCCGCCACACCGGCGGTCAAGAGTCATGAAGGCAGTCAAATTCCACATGACTGTTTAGTCAGTGTAATTAAGCTTCTCCAAGTTCTAATGCTGCTGCTGGTCATTAGTAGACTACCAAACTTGCTAACTGTCTGGTAGTCAGCACTCTATTGTCCATCTAATCACTCTGACATCAATGCAAATGTAATTGAAAATCTAATCAAACACTTCATGAGAGCCCATGAACTCATGTTGCACAACATTTCTATAGGCTATGCAACTGCAGGAGAAAACAGAGTGATGCCGTTAATCAAAATAAATAAAAAATAATACAATTCTGATTTCTATAGGCTGCTATATTTATTTCTCAACTTTCTTAATATCAAGCACATTGCTTACATTTACAACAGGATTATAGCCTACCTGGCTGGCATGGGGGAAAAACACAGGGAAAAGCATCCTCCATTCGCTATTTATGTGCATGGATGACATTACATTTTTTCCCGCTGCTCCTGTTTCGATATAGGTGCAGGATAATGGTCCATTCTAAATCAAAACAAATGTCACACATATATTATTTAGTATATGTAAAGACAAGATTACATCAAGAATCGTCTGATGGGTGACAATATTGAGCCTAGCTTAAGAAACAAACTTTTTTTGTGACTTTTGTAGTCCAACATGTTTTAATACAGTTTGCATCACAACTAAAGTGGCTAAATAACTTCTTAAAATTAAGCACATTTAATATGCTTGACAAGGGGTGTAGAACCTGACTAGCATATATAAGCAGCGCCTGAGTTGCAAGTTTGGGGAAGCTAATTTTCACCATAAAAATGCACCTAAATAATAAAAGCGTTACATGCATAATTGCATTTGCGGTCACATTTGATATGGGTGTTTTCCGCTAATGGAATATTCGCGCTTATAGCCTACTAACATGTGTGCATTGCTGCGCTAATAATGTGAAGGAATAGCCTAATAGTTTAGCAATATTTTAAGCTAAACGTTCTGATCTATTGCGTTAGCCACATTGCATAAAAACATTTTGATGCTAGCAGTTGTATTCATTTGTGATCTATCGCAGACTGTTTGGAATATTTATTTCTCGCTCAGAATAGAATAGGTAGACTTTTGTACAATGGGGAAGTAGAGCAGCAGGTAGCCTAGTGGTTAGAGCATTGGACTAGTAACCAAAAGGTTCCCTGAGCTGACAAGGTAAAAATCTGTCGGTCAGTTAACTCACTGTTCCTAGGCCGTCATTGAAAATAATAATTTGTTCTTAACTGGTTTGCCTAGTAAAATAGATTGACATAGGCTAGTGCTTTTGCCGTTCGTTAGGCCTACTCATCTTGTTGGCTGACGAAAAGTAAATGTGGACAGTTCTTCCAATATCTTCAATATGCACCTCGGAATTGGAAAGACCTGATCACGTGACAGACAGCCATGTGAGTGAGAGGGGCTTTTCCCCCTCAGGGAGAAGGGCACAAAGCAGGATTTTTTAGGGTGCATTACGGCCACAAAGGGGTTGCCGCCTTGAAATTCAAGGCATTATCAAGTGCTTGTCAAATTGTGAATGAGAGACTGTTGGAGTGTGTACAGCCTGCGCAAAAAAACAAAGCAGAGCTCATGCCTTTCAAGCAACCTTTTTCAAATCATCATTAGAGTCTCATCATGCAGTCTTACAATGTATTAAAAATCAGAACATATAGCCCAACGATTGTAGAACAACTAAAGTTACATTAATAACTCTAAATATTGGAGTACCAGGGTTGGGTAGGTTACTTTCTAAATGTAATCTGTTAATTACAAATTACCTGTCCAAAATTGCCATTAGTAACGTAACTTTTGGATTACCTTAACTCAGTAACGTAATCTTTTTACGTTACAGAGTTACTTTTAGATGACCTTCCCCTTAAGAGGCATTAGAAGAAGACAAAAATGTATGTTACAAAATTGAAGTGCATCTATTGCAGGATAAATACATGTTAAAGTTTACATGACTTGCCATAAATGGATTTTACATTTTAGTTTATGGGTTGGTTAAGTAGGCTTCTTCTAACCCATCGCTTTTTACTACATATAATAATAATAATACGATTAAATGATATCTTTATATTAAAAACCAAAGTCTATCAGATTTCCAGTCATTCCAATAAATGTTACACCCCTTGATCTTCAAGAATAGGACAGCTTTCATCAAGGCAAAGGGTGGCTACGTTGAAGAATCTCAAATATAAAATATATTTTGATTTGTTTAACACTTTTTTGGTTACTACATGATTCCATATGTGTTATTTCATAGTGTTGATGTCTTCACTATTATTCTACAATTTAGAAAATAGTAAAAATAAAGAAAAACCCCTGTGCACATCAATGTGTCTTCAAATGCTACACATCTGTCATTGTACATAGATTGCATTTTTATCTTTAAGACATTTCTTAGAGCAAAGACCAACAGGTTGAGTAAAATAAAGTGGACCTTCGGAATATACAGTGAAAAGACCAAGGCATACATTATAAAAAATCAGTATACATTATGAATAGATATGGTGATCTTGTGGTCAGTAACCCAAGAAGTTATATATATTTTAGACGTGCTTGGATTATGCATTGAATATGTTTCTACTGAGATCAGTACCAGAATGAAATTACAATGACGAGACAGTTCAGACACTAAGAAGTTCTGTATGGTACATACATTTGGGATATTCCCATAGTAACTGTCAATTATTTTGTTAAGCAATGGTTGCATAATCTTTAACAGGCCTTTACCAAAGCGGGCCTTAAACTCATTAATTCAGACAAGAATGAGACAATTATCTCCCAAGCTTGTGGAAAGCTAATTCCTAATTCCTTACTAATGTATTGCGTCCCTTTGTGTAAAATCAATACACTGTTGGGAAACTGGCATGGTGACAAAAGACAGAGTACTGCCGCATAGGATAGGGGCTTCTCTGTGGATTCTGAGAACAAATGACTGTATAAGTGTTTATCTGTGTTTAATTAAGAAGGAGGGGTTGGTCTGAGAGGGGTGGAGAGAGGGATGATTCTTCCCTCAGCTAAAGCACATTTGTTAATTACAGAATGGAAATGTTGTTTTTATATACACTTCTACTTCTTTATCATAGAAGTACAGACACATACAGTACATAAATGCTTTGAAGAAACAAAGACAATCAAAGAGAGTAGCCCAACCTCATCACATCGACCACTAATGAAGAGCACACACCTGGGTGATGCATGCCAACCATTTATCCACAGTTATCACAGCTATTCAGCAGCCATCAGAGTTGCCCACATGAAAAAATACCACAGTTTACTGTAGAATGCTATATTACTTACTGTAGAATTATGTCGTATACTGTAGAATACTATACTACACACAGTAGTATCCCTCGATCATGTGTAGTACTTACTAAATAATTGTGTCGTATACTGTAGTGTGTACTAAAGACAGCAAAAAACAAAAGTAATTAGTATAGCATATGCTACAGTATTTAATTTGTATATACCCTACCCATTCCCCTCCCCCAATTTGTGCCACCCATAAGTGAAAAACCTACATGCCAAGTATAGATTGTATTCACTACAGCAGGTTCCCTACGTTATTGAGTATAAAGTCTGCAAAAACACTACAGTGACTACTATAGTATTTATACCATATTATTTTTTCATGTGGGTCACATGTGGGTTCTCCTGAATCGGGAGAGAGAAGTGCCCCCTGCTGACGATCAACATCAAGTTTCAAGTTGTGTCCAACAGTGCTCACGCTGCCCTTGTTTTCTATATTGTATGCAAATAAGCCAAATAATGCTTTCATTTCAAACTGGAATAGAAAGAAAGCAAGATCTTTCGCCTCATAAAACTATTTCAGATTTATTTGACAATTTAATGCATTTACAATCATCGAAGATGACACAAAAAAAGTATTTCCATTGTGGTCCTCATAAATAAAGGGTTCAAAAATGTATAAATATAATAGGCCTAGGCCACACAGTAGATGTAGCTTTCTAGCCAGACTTTGGTTACATACAGTAAATCACACATAACAAAACAAAGGACAGGACGACATTGTCATAGCCTAGAGCATTACATACATACATGATTTGTTTTCTTCTACTGCTCGATAATTAGCCAGCTTTTGACATTCTTTTTAAATTAAGTTGTGGTCGGCATGGCTTTGAGTTGCTGTGGTACTTTTTTTTTGCTCAATAGCGCTGGTATATAAAAAAAGGTGTTCTTACCACATAGATTCTTACCTTTAAAAAAGGCAATAGAGTCTCCGACTCTACTTTTGTATTGATGGACATCTCTAATATAAGTCAAATAATTTGATGGGTACCTGGGGGCTGAGTCAGTAATAATTCTACGGACCAGACAAAGTAGAATTAATATTACCCTTTTCTCTACAGATAGCCAAACTAGCTGATTCAAATTCTCAACCTCCAGATGAGTACGAAGGTGGAGTGTAAGTACAACTCTCACCAGCTTGTTTTGGCTGGTCTGTAGCTTATTCTTTGTTTGGGGATGCTGGTGAACCATGATGTGCACGCATATTCAAAGTAACACTGAACTAGCGCACCTGACAGAGTCTTTAGGGTGTCACTATCAATATATTTTGAGGTCCAAGCTAGTAATACATTTTTTTGGTTTATCTTTGTTAAAACCTTTAGGGCGATAGTCTCACCTGTCAGGTACCTATCCAATTCACATCCAAGGTAGCAGACTGTGGTGTCATCTGAATTTAAATGGTTTGTAAATTGAGGCCAAGGGGAGTTGTAATGATCTTTGCCAGAGGACCTTATACCGCTTACTGTCACATGGAATGACGCTGGAGAGACGAAGCAGGTACGGGGAGTAACACATTTAATAAAGAACGGACAAGGAACGAGACAGGAACAGCGTCAGCAAACAAGTAATACAGACAAAAAAACAATTAATGCAGCAGCGAGGAACAGAACTGGGGAACTGAGGGGAGGGGAGGTAATAAACAGGTGATTGAGTGAGTCCAGGTGAGTCCAATATCGCTGATGCGTGACTAGGGAAGGCAGGTGTGCATAATTGATGGCAGGAGTGCGTTATGCAGGGCAGCCTGGCACCCTCAAGTGCCAGAGGGGAGAAGAGCGGGAGCAGACGTGACACTTACATAAAGGTCCCATTTGGCCACTAACTATACATACAGTATGCATTAGTCCCCTTGTTATAGAATGGAATTAAAGAAAATTATTGTCAGTTCACTTGATGTTCTTTCTTCCCCTCCTGCATACAACATTATTTCAATAGTTTGGGTTATTCTTAGCTGCTCTGCCATTTTCTCTGTGTTGTTACCCTGCAGCACATATTATCATCATGTCCTGACAAGGGCAAGAGTGGCTATCTACCCACTTCACCCAACAGTTCAATCCAAAGAATATTCAAGGGCAATGGTGAAATACATTGTGCTGTCTGAGTGCACTAAACAAGTCTTTATTTTCAACACTTTCTAATGAGTAAGCATATAGCCAGAATAATTAACTTTTCAGAAAAAATCCTAATGAGAACATGAGGTATGAGATTTGAGTAGGAGGAGGCATCGCAACCTAATCTGCATGTTTTATTTGTTAGCCTGACCAAACTGGCCTGGTTTACAGTTAGATATTATATTATCTTCATCATTGTGGTTAAGCAACCGAAATCACCGAGGGACTATGCATCTACGGAAAATAATGCACAATGTGGAAGGTGTGTGCCACAACTCGTTAGCGGATTGGCACTAACCTTCCACCGAATAGCATTATTTTCCAGAGATGCATTATAAAGCCCAGAGTTGATTATACTGTTTATAGAGCTCGCCAGCTTGTAGTCTTAGAAACATGGAAATTAGTTACAGTAGTTCCCACTGGTTTGTTCAGCCATTCCTATGTGGAAAATTAATGGGTAAAGAACAGGGTTTTGGGATAAATGCCTAAAATAAGTTTGGAGGTTAACACAGGCTTAGGAGATCTTATACGTTTTGTTGTATGAGATAATATCAGTCAGTTACAACCTTTACAGATATGATCTTCATTTAAACCAGTTTGCCACAGCAGGACAATAATCCTGCAACACCAAGAAATGTGAATTAGCCTAGTATATGGTTTATAATTAATGGACATTTTTGTAGAGGTTGATACATATTTCATAAGGTCTGAAATTCCAAAATCAGAAATTACAGACTTCAGTCAGAAGCCTTTTTAAACCTCAAATACACTACAAGTTTCACATGTTCTGCATTTCAAATGTTCTGCAATGAAGATCCTACATCTGTATGAGTTATGAAGCCTTTATACTTTGTGTTTTTTTTATTACATAAATCAGCTAACATACATTAAAAAAGGGGGAATGTTAGCTGATGAAGATGATCTCATAGAACAAAATGTTTAAGATCTCCCAAGCCTGTGTTGAGCACCTTGTATTTGGCATTTATTCAAAAACTCCATTAATTTCCCCATAGGCTTTGGCCAATGAGCCATGGCAGAGTTAGTGCCTACTAAAATATGACAAAATTGCTCTCTCTAACCAGGTTTCCATCCAACCTTTTTATGCGAGTAAAGAACATTTCGGATAACAATGACAGGCCTGATGGAAACATCAAATTTGTTGATAAACTTTCCAAATGTTGACCAAACAAAATATGCTAGACAAGGTGGGATCTTTTTGTGGGAGGAAAAACATAATTATGTGAGAAATGGTGGTGGAAACGCCTTTTTATATGCAAATATTTATCTAATGACATATCAAAGTAAACTTGGAGTCACGCAATGATATGCTGTGTGGTCCTCCCTCTACTACTCTGGAAAGCATGCAGTTTATTATGCTACGAATATAAGTTATGATGAACTTCACAGGCTGGTGAAAGTGCATGGTGATGAGCTTGATGCTCCTTTCCAATACATATGCAGGGTCTTATTCTGGTGACATGAATTGATGCTTGGCTGCCATTTAAAAATAATAATAATAATCTAGCTCTTTTGTCCATCATAATCTCATGTAGGCTATACCCATTGCCAGACTGAGGACATTTGCTGTAGCCTATAACGCGACATTCTTTGTGACAAAACATCAGTACACTTGAAAATACAATGGAATGCCATTTTTTACTTATATTTTTTATTTGGTACATGGGAATTTAACCAATACTATCTATCTGCGGAATGCAGTAAAGCAGTAACTACATGACGTGCCCACTACACTCTGCACCATCTACATGCCGTGCCCACTGCCATTGAAGGTACTTATAACAGTACCACGCCCATTAACAGTACGTCACTACATGCCGCACCAACTAGCATTACGTCACTACAAGCATTATGTCACTACATGCACATTAGTTATTATGTGCACTATGTCATCACGCACAGCCTTTTATCCACAACAAGTCAATTTGATGGAAACATCTCTGGTGAGAAAATGCGTATATTGTTTTATGCATATTTTAGATTATTCCCATGAAAATCTTTCGCCAATTGGATGGTAACCTAGCTTATACCATGGCTATATTTGCCACTAGACACCCTCCAGGTGTATTTATCCCTGTGTCTCCTGTCTCTCTGTGCCAGTTCGTCTTGTATGTTTAATCAAGTCAACCAGCGTGTTTTTCCCCCATACTCCTTTTCTATTCTCTTTTGCTTGTCTTACCGGTTTTGACCACTGCCCGACTCTGAACTACTTTCCCGCCTGCTTGATCAGCCTGCCCTGACCTTGAATCTGCCTGCCCTTCGGTACCTATTGGACTCTGAACTGGTTTTGACCTTTTGCCTGCACACAACTATTCTCTTGCCTACCCCTTTTTGGATTAATAAACATTGTAAGACTCCAACCATCTGCCTCCTGTGTCTGCATCTGGGTCTCGCCTTGTGCCTTGATATTTGGTCATTTTGATAAGTACATTGCTACAAGATCATTGAACTCACCTGTCCCTGACTTTTCCTAAATATGTGTTTTTACACACTAGCAGTATGATGAGATAAATATAATATAATACCAAAACATTTAATATTTAACAGTAGAATAGCCGGCCTCGAGGAGTACCAATTAGCAGCCAGTCTAATAAATCAATTTAACTAGAAAAGCCTGTCTTCATTGGACCCCCCCTTTGTGCCAATGTCATTTGGTTGTACGTAACATCAGAATACAAAATGTTAATGAGTTTGTTACTGTAGGCTATATGTAAAAAATAAATAAAAAAAAAACAGCTAAGAAACATGTATGTTGAAACACAGTAAAATATTATTTTTATAGCAAGACAAATCAAAATACCGAAAACACCCTCCTAGACGGAGGTTAGCAAGACGCGGTTATTGAAGAATATCTTAGATATCAGTAGCTTGAACATCAGTATAAGCGCCAAGCGTACTTGTGAATAGTGAAAATCAGCACAAAAGCAATAGTGGCATTATAATAAGTATAAGTGTCGATATGACAGTGGTAAAAAATAGTATATTATTGTCGGTTATTGGACATGTTATTTGTGGCCTCGCTCGTGCTTACAATATAGTGTGCGTCTTCACACAACAGTTGGATCTAATTTAGCTGTTATTCCTTGTCCTAACAGTCGCCACGAATCTTTGCCACTTTCACTTGATTACAACACTTCCCACAAACAAGTCACTTGCACCTAAAACAGGTGCTGTTGGTTCTGTTCAGAGTGTATCTGCCCACTTGGCAGTTCTCCTCCCTGGGAGCTGTGAGCAATTTGGCTCCGCAATGGCTTGCGTGGAATCTTTGCTGCTGCCTCTGCCCTCATTTGTCTGTCACGTAGCCCGTGTGCCAGACTCATTATGAAGTCTCTACTGCTCATGGTGTAGTTCACATGCAGGTCACCCGCGATACAAGCTAACTTTATGTAAACTTCGGTTTTGCTAAGGTGTTGTGGATAGGGATAATTAAGCCTAGGCAACCGCACCAAGTGTGGCTGCCTTACTAAGGTCAGCGTGACGCCTGCGTGATAATGAAAGTCATAAGATCAATGTTGATATGTATATTCATTCAATCTCAACCATAAATGTTAGAAACATACCGTTTTTCCCATGCAAGCCGACATTCCGAAGTAGCCTCCGAGTGTAGCCCCTCGAGCTTCCTGTTATCGCCAATGGCCTAGAAAATATTATGTCAAATCTATAGGTAGTCTGTCTTTCCCTCAACACCTTATGGCATGGTATGTTATCTTATCTCGCTGTATACAGACCTAAATGTTGTTAGCCAATCACAGACTGTGTTGTTACCAGTTCCCAGTAGCCTACATTAGACAACCAATACGAGTTGTGTCCGTTGAATAGAAGAGTTCATAGGCTTTCCCAGAGGGAAAGTGCTATTTGGTATCCTTGGGACGTCCCTACCTCTATCAAGTATAAAGGTAAAAAGTTTAGTGTTCGTTTAGGGTTTAGGGTAAGGACGTCCCAGTAACCGTTCATAGAGTGAGAGACTGGCACGGTATTTGAGAGCTTGGTGCCGACACAGACATTCATTTTAATTGTATTTTTTACATGTGGCAGAAGCGATTTTCGAGTGTCTCCCCCAGATAGTTTTCTTAGAGACTATTAAAATAATTACCAAGATGTCCTTGATCCAATTGATGAGTAAGTAGGCTATATTTAAGTTGTGATATCGTTTGGAAATATTTAGGCGTAAAGGCAAATTTGCTATATTTGAAAACAATACATATTTGTTGATAACGAGTTGATAATGTCTTGTTGACATCCTGTAGGCAATATTATTTACTGTGTTGATAGGGGAGTAGGCTAGTGTACAATAACGTAATGTGATGTGCTAGTATTATTTATTTCATGGATGAATTAAATAGTAAATGAAAATAGACACACGTGGTGCTATAGGATACATACATATTTCCCATTATAATACACTATCCCTACATGTCATTGTGTGCTGGAGCTATGGGTTTATTTTTCCACTGTCACTAGGCCTACACACTCGAACTGAATTGAATAGGGAATGCATAACTACTTTTCACTGAGGAAGGGAACGAGGCATGACATTCAACTTCGATGGAAGACCTTAAAATCATGCCTGACAAGCCTGAAATCATAACGGTGTCCTATTACAGTGTGGATACAGAAGTAGCCTGTTCTACAATAATGTAACTGCATGTGCTTGTATTATTTATCTAATTGCAAAATGAAATTGG
Source organism: Oncorhynchus clarkii lewisi (assembly GCF_045791955.1). Taxonomy (NCBI): domain Eukaryota; kingdom Metazoa; phylum Chordata; class Actinopteri; order Salmoniformes; family Salmonidae; genus Oncorhynchus; species Oncorhynchus clarkii. The sequence goes on from NC_092148.1 coordinate 65,195,173, forward strand.
AAATGTGGATGGGTACGCTACTTCATTCAATGATTACGGTATTGTACATGGTAGATACACGAGTAGCCTATAGTCTACAATAATAATGTTATTGATGGGCAATATTATAATTATTTCATTGTTTAATTAAATTGTAAATGGGGATGGGTAGGCTACTTCATTCAGTGAATACTGAATGTCTTGCTATCTCTGGGAGTATGTTAATGAAGGCTTTTCAGCTGTTGAACTATAGCAAAGTCAAACTCAATTCTAAATCTCTTTATTTTAGTCAAGAAGTGATGAGCCAGAGCAACCAATCAGCATCACTGTAGCTGTTCTATCCACCACCCACACTGATCTCCCTCCACAAGCAGGGATAACAAACCCTAACACAAAGACTAGCACAAAACCAGGAACAATCATGCACAAAACATAATGGAAACCAGAGGGTTAAATAGGGAAATAATAATAACGTAATGGAAACCAGGTGTGTACAATCAAGACATAACAAATGGAAAAAGAAACGTGGATCGGTAGCAGCTAGAACACCGGTGACGATGATCACCGAACGCCGCCCGAACAAGGAGATGCACCAACTTCGGCGGAAGTCGTGACACGGCCACACTGAAAAGGACTGTACATACGTACCTCTGTGCCCATCTCATTGCAACATGATCCATCCAAGGCCAAAGCTGGATACCTAAAATGCGAGAAATGTAAACAAGATGCTACAGGTGTGTGTGTGTGTGTGTGTGTGTGTGTGTGTGTGTGTGTGTGTGTGTGTGTGGAGTTCCAAGAAAAGACAGGAGAAGATTGCAAAGGAGATATATCTTGAATACCAGGCAGATGTTGGAATACAGAATTCAATGGTGTAAACTTAACCGGCTAAACTTGTTGACTCTTTGAAAAAGGGGTTCCAATAGGGTTCTTTGGCTGTCACCAAAGGAGAACACTTTTTGGGTTCAGGTAAGAAGTATTTTTGGTTCCATGTAGAATCCTTTGTGGAATGGAGCCTAAAAGGGTTCTCCTATGGGGACAGCGGAAGTACTTGTATGAGGTGACTACCTCAAGCTCTAAACCCTCAGAGGTAGTAATCACACCTGTGGGGAGAGGGGCATTTATCTTACCAAACCACATGATCTTTGTTTTGGAGTTGTTCAGAACAAGGTTAAGGGCAAAGAAAGCTAGTTGGACTCTAAGCTTTCTCTGCCCTTAATATTGTTCTAAACACCTCCAAAACAAAGATCATGTGGATTGGTAAGAAGAATGCCCCTCTCCCCACGGTGTGATTACTACCTCTGAGTGTTTAGAGCCTGAGGTAGTCAAGACAAGTACTTGGGAGTATGGCTAGATGGTACACTGTCCTTCTCTCAGCACATATCAAAGCTGCAGGCTAAAATTATATCTAGACTTGGTTTCCTCTATCGAAATCGTTCCTTTTTCACCCCAGCTGCCAAACTAACCTTGATTCAGATGACTATCCTACCCATGCTAGATTACAGAGATGTAATTTATAGATCGGCAGGTAAGGGTGCTTTCGAGCGGCTAGATGTTCTTTACCATTCGGCCATCAGATTTGCCACCAATGCTCCTTATAGGACATATCACTGCACTCAATACTCTTCTGTAAACTGGTCATCTCTGTATACCCGTCGCAAGACCCACTGGTAGATGCTTATTTATAAAACCCTCTTAGGCCTCACTCTCCCTTATCTGAGTTATCTACTGCAGCCCTCAACCTCCACATACAACACGGGTTTTACCAGACACATTCTGTTCAAGGACCCCATAGCACACACATCCCTGGGTAACCATATTTTCAGTTCGCTGCAGCTAGCGACTGGAACGAGCTGAAAAAACACTCATACTGGACAGTTGGATCTCAATCTCTTCATTCAGACTCAATCATGGACACTCTTACTGACAGTTGTGGCCGCTTTGCGTGATGTATTGTTTTTCTCTACCTTCTTGCCCTTTGTGCTGTTGTCTGTGCCCAACAATGTTTGTACCCTGTTTTGTGCTGCAACCATGTTGTGTTGCTACCATGTTGTTGTCATCTTGTGTTGCTACCATGTTGTTGTTTTGTTGTGTTGCTACCATGCTGTGTTGTCATGTGCTGCTGCCATGCTTTGTTGTTGTTTTAGGTCTCTCTTTAATAAGAAGTGTTGTGTGTTTTGTCCTATATTTTTATTTAATACATTTTTATTTTTAATTGCCTGTCCCCGCAGGAGGCCTTTTGCCTTTTGGTAGGCCGTCATTGTAAATACGAATTTGTTCTTAACTGACTTGCTTAGTTAAATAAAGGTTGAATTAAATACAAATCCTGTTAGTTTGTAGATAGCACCTTTTTATCTGAGTGTAGGCCTATATTACAGCGCTGGTATGTGGTTTTCTGTAAAAAAAAATATATAATTCATGGGTGGTGGTGAGTTAAGATAATCAGAAATACTATGGAACATCCTGTAAATGGTTGCGTCAATCGAATCTGGTATCAGGATAAATATGATACTGAGTATATTGTATACTATGTACTTTTTATTAGATAAGCAATAAGTTGTAAATGCAATTATCGTATATACGGTTCCGCTGTAATACCACGCAGGGTAGAACAGAGAACTGACTTGTTCCTGACAAAGATATTATAATATACTCTGACAGAAGTAGTTCCTGCTTCCGAGCCGGCCTGTCACAGAGTAGAGACTGGGCGTGGTTTAAACTCACCCAGCCTATCGTTGATTGTTGGCGCACGAGCTGGTCCCAGCCCCCTAGGCGCTTCAGCGGTCAATCGTTGTGGTTGTGTAGAATATCTATGCGCTCATACACTCGATACATTTATCACACACCTGGCTCCTGTTATCTAACAAAATACCGTTTGTTCCCTACACTATGTTCTGTATGTGTCCGTTTTTATGTTATTCTGTATTTTTCCATCACGAGAAAGGCCCATGGCCCTCAAACTGTTAACAATGTCTCAAGTCAGCTATGTTGCATAACACATACATCCACACAAGCCAACAGAAGATAATATTCAATCACATATGATATGGTAACGGGCTATAGTGCATAACACAGAACCTCACAATCCCACTTTTAGCAGACATTTGCACGCAGGCAAAGTAACCTTCTATGTGTGCTGAGGCATGTGTGATCACTCAACATTGACAGGACCGACAAAAAAAGACATGCTCACATGCAAACAAAAGATAACGTGTCTAACTTGCACTGTTATGCATTAATTAGGACACTAGATACAAATAGCTAAGCCTGGCTATCAATATTCTAGCATTTATTGAGGCAAGCAGATCAGAGATGTCAAGGTGGTTCCCAATCATATGTCATATCTATATGTGACACACACAAATATGTATGGTAATTTTATTTGTTATTTTATGGAGCCATTCCTTTAATGAGCCAGTTTCTAGGCCCCCCAGATATTTACATTTAATGTATGTATATGATTACTGCCTCTAGGGGGAGCTGTGAAGTCAATGGAGTGCTTAAGTGAGATTTCTTCTTCATTCTTGGAGAATGACTAGTACTGAAAACTAACATTTCTCCATCTCATCACTTTACCCTATTAATTCAGGTGTGTAATCGTCAAAAGTGCAATTTGACTCAAAATATTGAGGTAACATGGTTAATTACATAGTCAATGAGTTTGATAATGTTTGAAGGCAATTGAAGGAAGTTTTAACCGAGTGAAAAACTGGATGGTATTTTTCCCATTGTAAGTACAGTAAAGGAGTTAGGCTAGGTTCTTAATGGTTTACATGTAAGAGAAGGAATTAAGATGACGTCTAACTTTCAACAACGTTTTAGATCCAATTTGTTTAGATCCAACAGGCTCAATTTACATTAGGTAATATATGTAAAGTCATGATAAAATGTGTTAGTGTTAATATTTGTACGAAAATAACGTTTAATAGTTTGCTAGCTTGATGCTAAACAAATTTAGCTAGTCTAAGCGCTAGTTAGCTCTAGGCCAACGTTAGTTGGTTTTAGTCAATGTCAGCTTACATGTTAGTGGTTAATAATGTAATGGTTGTAGCATTGTTTCGCATAGGCATCCAGTAATTTCTATTTTTTTTTCACGAAAATGACACTGATAGTACACATATATAATGTGAATTTGTAACGTAAACTCACCCCATTCCGTACAAATGTGCACAACCGCAACATTCAAACGAGGCTACAAAGAAAACTAATGGGATTGTAGCGACTGTTTTGACTTCAAAATCAGGGGCGTGAACTAGGTTTCTATTCAAGCGTTGATTGACATGGTAATGGCTCTACAGTATTGGAGAAAAGTTGAAAAAACGGACCCTCCGTTACATCTTGACGTGTCATGTCGTAACGTACAGCACGCATAAAGCAACTATTTCTGTCTTACAATCTCTCTCCACCAGGTGTAGCACTTCTTTCATCCTTTAAAAACAAGAAATTGACAGTGACGGGGGTAAGGGGGGGATACTAGTCATTTTTTGTGTCATTGCATGCGATCATCATTCTCAAAGCCGCTGTTTACTTGAAAGAGCACCGCCCTAAAAACACAATTCAAATTCGACACAAACCTTCAAATAGGTATGTCATGACACATTATATAAACTCTTTATAGGGTTTTATTTACATTTTAGAGGCGATAAAGTGATAAGTTGGACAGATCTAGTGAAAAAAAGCAATTTTCCCACACAACTTCTCTCCTTCTCACTATCACACATTAGGTTCGCTTCCCCACCCGCCATTTTTTAAAAGACCCAACGGGGCTCAATGCCTTCTTGAATCATGCAGAAACGGGCAGCGTGGGGGTCATGTAATTAATTCTGTTGGAAAGGGGAGAAATTGTGCTTTACAATGTTATTGACATTACAGTTGATCTGGAAGTATTACGTTTTTGGGGCACTAAAATAAGGTCAATTGTACGGACCAAGGTGATGTACAAAAGTGAGCGAGTTTACGTTAGATGTATGGTGACTGTCATGGGCAAGTCCCTTGACGGATACCAGGAATGGTGGAAGGACAATCTGAAGGTAATTAATTATCTTTGCACACAACAGCAGCGTCCAGGCCTCCAGAGTACTCACCCTATCGCCTGCTGTACGGATGGGAGCCGTAGCTGTTTACTGAGGTAAACAATGCAATTGTATATACAATTATTGCATAGACTGTAGTATAAAAAATTGTGATTGACTTAGTGTTTTTCTATTGCTATTTTTGTATAACGTACTTTGAGATCACTGATACTCCACCTGATGTGGTGGAAGTTGTCGAACCAGATCAGAACGCCTTCGAGGACCACCTTCAGGCACGGACTGAGAACGGACTGAGTTTTTGACAAGGTAAAAATTGTCCGCTGTTAAATGTATTTTCTGGCCTTCCAAGATATATAAGAGCTGTATTTGTAATAATATTAAATAGAATTGCATTTATTTATATTATCACTCAAGGTGACTGAACATGGACAAGGCGCAGGAGAAACAGAAGGAGAGCCGCCGGAGGAGAATCAAGGTGACTAAGTGCTTCGACATCCGGGCGAATGACTTGGCTTAGAAGAAGAACAAAAGGAAGGCAAGACCTGGGAAAGCTTGGTGCTCTTTGGCTCCTAGCTGGGGTCTCCATCCATTAAGGTGAATATACAAATCTCAGATGATAACTATTTGCATTTTCCGCCTCGTGGTGGGCGGCATCGCTATGCTGTCAGCAGTACCAACACTGGCCCAGGGGTTTCTCCAAATGGTCAATCTCAAGGCTAACCACGGGGTCATGTTAATTAACCGCCACTTCCAGGTAGGTACTGTTAAGGTGTATGACTCCAGTGGTCATGACACCACCCAGGAGTTTCTCTCAAATCTCATCTCTCTATCTTTTCCAAGGACCATCCTTTGCCTCCCTTATCAGCCCCACTGACATAAACAATTTGACAGGTATCCTTTCTTTTCTGCCTGACATTAACATTATTGCATCCCTTATCAAACATTTAAATTAAATAATTCAATAACTGTACTTTTACGTACCTGATAATCCTTTAACCTGTGTGTTTTCTTGTTTACATCTGTCTCCTACCCTGTTCCCTTTACTCTGCTCCTGTTCTCCAGGACCTAGGAGCTCTGCCTAACACCCAGACATAGATCCACCTGATGTCCTCCATTACCAACCACCCTCCAACTTTTCATTACATCTGCTGTTATTGTCATGTTGTCATTATCTGCTAAGTAAGAGCAAAAAAACTATCAAACTGTGCACATAATGTGAGATGCACAGATTAGCTAAAAACACTAGCACTGCAAACACTCAGAACAAAGAGGGCAGCAGTGCCTGGACTTTGCAGTTTCCCTCTTCGAGTCCACCTTCCAAGTCTAACTACCTGTTGAATCCACACAGCACCCACCTCCTCTATTCCACACCAGAATTCCGTATTTCAGTGTACAAACAATCTGAAAGTAAATTAACACACATGTACCAAAAAAATATAAACATTTATGTATTTAAATCTAAAATATGGTTATATATAATATAATATAATATTTGTTTTCACAGCTGTTTCATAAGGTGCACATGATTGTAGATTGTAACGTATCCCTTGATGGTTAGTTGTTAGTTCAACATGATGAATCATTGTTGAATTATTTAATTACTCTCCTTCCAGACCCATGTCAAACATCTCCAATCCAAAGTTAAATCTAGAATTGTCTTCCTATTTCACAACAAAGCATCCTTCACACATGCTGCCAAACATACCCTTGTAAAACTGACCATCCTACCGATCCTCGACTTTGGCGATGTCATTTACAAAATAGCCTCCAATACCCTACTCAACAAATTGGATGCAGTCTATCACAGTGCAATCCGTTTTGTCACCAAAGCCCCATTTACTACCCACCATTGCGACCTGTACGCTCTCGTTGGCTGGCCCTCGCTTCATACTCGTCGCCAAACCCACTGGCTCCATGTCATCTACAAGACCCTGCTAGGTAAAGTCCCCCCTTATCTCAGCTCACTGGTCACCATAGCATCTCCCACCTGTAGCACACGCTCCAGCAGGTATATCTCTCTAGTCACCCCCAAAACCAATTCTTTCTCTGGCCTTCCAGTTCTCTGCTGTCAATGACTGGAACGAACTACAAAAATCTCTGAAACTGGAAACACTTATCTCCCTCACTAGCTTTAAGCACCAACTGTCAGAGCAGCTCACAGATTGCTGCACCTGTACATAGCCCACCTATAATTTAGCCCAAACAACTACCTCTTTCCCTACTGTATTTAATTTATTTATTTATTTTGCTCCTTTGCACCCCATTATTTTTATTTCTACCTTGCACATTCTTCCACTGCAAATCTACCATTCCAGTGTTTTACTTGCTATATTGTATTTACTTTGCCACCATGGCCTTTTTTTGCCTTTACCTCCCTTATCTCACCTCATTTGCTCACATCGTATATAGACTTGTTTATACTGTATTATTGACTGTATGTTTGTTTTACTCCATGTGTAACTCTGTGTCGTTGTATGTGTCGAACTGCTTTGCTTTATCTTGGCCAGGTCGCAATTGTAAATGAGAACTTGTTCTCAACTTGCCTACCTGGTTAAATAAAGGTGAAATAAAAAAAATAAAAAATATATTTTTTTTAATAATATGACATACAATAGATATATTTTCAACCGCAAGGGTGTACTGATGAGCTTTATTTTTTTTAAATCATAATTGAGAACTACTGAAATAATATTATTTCAATGTATATAAGGGAAGGCCTGTTTATTAAAATGAAAACATGCCAGCCAGACAAGCCAGTGTATGAATAAAATGTATTTGCATATGAATGGAGTGGAAATTAGCTGACTTTGTGATCTGTAAGGTAGGAAACATTAATGTCATTGATGGGCATTGAAATTATATAATATTTTACCCTGATGGCTGTTTATTCATAAAAAGCAGAAGATGGCAAATAACATTAATCGCAATGGTTAGTCCATGCAAATTAATATGAATACATTTAGCCTAATTGGTAACAAATGTGACGTGGGAGAAAGTCAGGGGGAAAAAGTCAGGCTTTTGTTTGTCAAATCCAGATTAAATATAAATCTTTGTGTGTATCAAATCTGAGTTTGTGCTAAATCAATGACAAACAGCTGAAATGTTTAGGCTTCATCATTATCTGTGATCAAAACAGGCTGGGGTGTTTTAGGTTCCGTTTAGTCTGAAATTATGCGTAAGAATGCAACTGCACTGAAATCAATAGCCTGATTCAATGGGATTCTCCTGAATAATAAATGTTTTTATCTGTTAAGCTGTTTGGTCTATGCATAGACCCATACCGATTCTAACTTGGTATTTTGCAGCATAGCTCTAAATTGCAGAGCATTTAATAAACCAACCACATTTTCCTGTGATGTTGAGGCTGAGCAAGATCTTCGATAGGCTAGTAGACTATGCGGAAATAATTGTGGAGTTAATCATTGTTATAGCCTAGAGATCTTTATATAATCTGGACCGTTGTTTTTCCTATGGCTAAGCAAACAAGTGATAGCATATGCTTTTTGCCCGTCTCTATGACAAGGGTTAGGCCTATATCCTCACACACACCCTCAATTCGAGCCCTGCTTTTAACCATAAGACATCTCCACAGAAATGTATAGCCTAAGGATTGCATGGTGACAGTGATTGTGTCTGTTAATCCGGTAAACTAGGAAGTGGGGGAAAAATGAGGTCAAATCATGACATCAGTGATTTGCAGGCCAGAGAAAGATGCCAGAGTTTCTGAATTGGAATTTCAAGTTGGAAACTGCTCAAAACAAAACAAAATCCCAGTCTGAGTTCCCAGTTGTCTTGAACGCACTGAAGTCGGAAGTCAGAGATTGCCAACTTCTGAGTTGTTTTGAATGCACAACTAGAGACCTAGGCTACCTCTTATTTCGGAATAGGGATATCTCCAACAAAGAAGCCATTGTGTCTGTAATGATGTGAGAAATAGGAATATCTACACAGCAATGGTGGCTGGCTGCCTAATAATTTGAGGTGATAGGCCTATTTTAGCTAAATCGACAAATTAAATTGATTAGATTACTCTGGTAATGACAGATTTTTTTTACAAAATCATGTACATGTAGACGTTTGTAAGGCGTTCATGGTGATATCTTTAATAATAAACTAAACAGACACTTAAACTAACACGCGTAACACATGTCGACTTTTTTAAGGCGTTGATGGTAAGATCGTTCGTAATAAACTTACAAGCAAACTGACACATGAAGTGTCAGTGCCACGTTACACGGTGTGAACACGTAACCTCTACGTACGTCTACATGACGTTTACGTGTCATGTGACGTGAACGCGTCGGCAGATTGAAGCCTTAGAAAAAAACTTGTCTCCATTGATAGTCCATGTTAATTCATCACAGTATTTTATGGTGCTAGGAAGGCATTAGGTGACTACGTGAGAGGTATCAGTAGCTTCACGGGGATTAATTATGGCCCTTATCACCCACCATCATGGTGGATGGGCTTAAGCATCTGCCTCTGGATCTAATCCAGCGACTGTGAGAGCTTGTTGGTTGGTCATGCACTGCTTGAACAACACGTGTGCGTTGATATCAGCAAGTCAAGCATGTTGTAGAACAAACAGAGCAACAGGCCAGCAGGTGAGTTCCTCTTTTCACCGAGTACAGCCATGCCATCTGATCCGAAACACGATCTGACACTCGCTCTCATGCTGGCCGATATGGATACTTTCCCAGATATGGATAGCCGTTCTGCATGAATTAGAATAATCATCAGAGATGTCATGATCCATTTCTTCCCCGCAATCTGAGTCGTTTTCATTCAGATCTTGCTGCAACGCTAATGCAGTGTGTGCATCCATTCATCTTGGTCTTGCAATTGTAAATGATGCATGCTCTCACTGTGTAGCCTACTCCAAATGGGCCTAGAGTAGACTAATAAAACTGCTTGTACTGATATAGGGTACAACATTTTAAGATCACAATTAGAATAGGTGAATACAATAGAATGTCCCCCCCCCTGTTCTTCATTCACAACTGGTGATTACATAATTATGCATGTTCGCTTCCCCTTGCTCATCAACTCACCCATTTCCCCCCCTTCTCCCGCATCATACTATACGTCATTTATTTCATTTGTTATCATACTGTATGTGTGAAATTAGCTTCAGTATAGTTTAGGTTCAGTTTTGAGGCAATTATCGGGGTGATTACCAACTGGGCATGGCACCTTCAACTATCGGGAGAAGGAGCGGAGCAGTCCCTACTGTTGGGAGAAGGAGGGGCAACGGGGAAAGACATTCAAAAAATGACATGCCCACATGAAACTGGTTATAACTCCAGCTCTGTTTGTGATATAACAATTCTAACAAAGACAGTGTGTTATATAAACATATTTAGGAAATGTCAAGGAGGAGGGGGGCATAACTTTAAAAATAGTAGAGTAATTAAACATTTAAATTAGCTTTGAGTCATTATAATGCTTAATATACACAATCACAAAGAAATCCACTAAGATGTTGTTTAGGAAGGTCATAAAAAGCATGATACAAGACAATTTACTTCAAAAGAACAGAATAGTATGTTTTGAGTTGTGTTTATCTGTGCTTAGTAGCCAAGGCTATGGCTGTGCCATGCCAATCTATGGCTGCGCCATGCCAATAAAATGAACTTTTCATTTAGCAGACATCACAGGTCCTATCCTACCATAAAACATTGTCACCAGTAGCCAACTCACACGAGGAACTCACACAGAGCCATTGTTATTCTAGTAAAAAGTATATTTTGAAACAGACTGTCTTGTTTTGCACACTTTGTACAAAATAATAAAATGCAGTACTACAGGATATTTCTTAATGTAGCTCTTTGTTAGCTAGCTATAACTGGCATGTTCACGTATCGCCAACCAGGATCAAACTGCCCATGACCTAACCATTTGGGTGGTCTTAACCAATCATAGCACAGTATGATATGGCGGTAAAATGCATCCAATTACAATTCAGTATGTTTAAACATATGAATATTACAGGCCCCTTCTTTTAAAACAAAATAAAAATGTTTACATATTCTAAGGGTTTCTTTTGAATACATGCTCTGTAGTTTGAACTCAAGGTAAGTAACCATTTATATTTCATACCACAGCAACTGAATCAACATAGACTCTGAAACAATGATCCAACATACTGCTACTTTTCAGACATGGGATTCTCAGCAACTCAGCTTTCACTGTAGAAATAACATCTTAACATTTCAAACAAATACAATACCAAAGCATTTCAAGTGAACTTTCAATAACAAGTTTACAGTCTGGAACTCTTTTAGGGCAGCGATCCGCCTACACCCTTTGACATTTCACAGGTCTAGGACAGCTCTGGGCTTGACCTCTCTTCCTGACCTTGTGCGATATGATGCTGAGCATGCTTCTGTGTTAGTCAACAGTTATTGTGGTGTTGCAGGTAAGTATGGTGTATGTTGTGCTGTGTGTGTGTGTGTTTAGTCCATCACGTTCTCTTTCAGGGGAACAGTTCATCTCATCAGTGTGTTGTTCTTTTGTGTTCAGTAGGTGACGACAATTACGGCTCTGCGGTGCGGACGTGATATGAACGTTCAGTGTCAGCTGGCTGGATGACGAATGCTGGCTTCCAGAGGCCATGCTCCTGGATTCTAACTGACTCTCCGTCGATCAGTGGTGGCAGTGGTCTAGCTGACCTGTCGTAGTATCGCTTTTGTTGTTGTCTCTGTGCAAGTTTTTCATGCATTTCCTTGTAGCTGACTACCTCAGGTTGTAGTTGCTGGTTGGTGCTGGGAAGGATTGAGCGAAGTCTGTGGCTCATAAATAGCTGGGCTGGTGATTTGAAGTTGTCAACTGGAGTGTTGCGGTATTCAAGGAGACTGAGGTAGGGGTCTCTCTTGTCTGCTTTTGCTTTATCCATGAGTGATTTAGCGATCTGCACAGATTTTTCAGCAAGGCCATTACTTTGAGGGTAATTTGGGCATGTGGTGACGTGTAAACTCCCATGCTTTTGTGAAGGATTCAAACTCATTTGATTTGTAACAGGGCCCATTGTCAGATATTAAAGCCTCTACAATGCCATGCCTGGCAAAGGCTGCTTTCAGCTTGTGTATCACAGCTGCAGATGTGGTGCTGTGAAGCTTGTCGAGTTCGAAGTATCTGCTGTTGATCCAGGTGAACAGATCGGTTGCCACGACCTGCCAGGGTCGGTCTGGGATACAATGAGGTAACATTGGCTCTTTGGTGTTTGAGGGTCGTCGTTCAAGACATATGGCGCATTTACCAACAATGTCCTCTTATTTGTTTGCACATTCCGGGCCAAAACAAAATGTCCCGTGCTCTCTGTTTGCACTTTTCCATGCCCATGTGTCCAGCATGGATCTTTGTCAAAATCTCTTCTCTGAGACTGGTAGGAATAATGATTTTCTCTCCTTTGAAAATTATTCCTTTGATCTGTGATAGTTCATCACGATGGTTCCAGAATTCTGAGGCGCTCGGAGGGCATTTTCTCCTCTCCTCAGGCCATCCATCCTGTATGACTTTCCTCAGCTGTGTGAATTGCGAGTCCGTTTCTGTTTCTGCTTGGATCTCCTTCAGTTTTGTGTCACTAACTGGTAAGTTGCTGTACACAGTGTGTACTTGCATGTCCATGCCTTCACTGAGGCTGCTGCCCTTATAGGTAAGAAACGTCCTGGAGAGTGTGTCTGTGACAGGGATGTCTTTGCCTGGACGGTGAGTGATTATGAAGTCGTATTTTCGTAGTTGAAGAATCATTCTCTGTAGCCTTGGCGGGGCTGCGCCTAGTGGTTTCCTCATAATTGACTCAAGGGGCTTGTGGTCGGATTCCACAATGACTTGTTGTCCATATATGTACTGATGGAAACGTTTACATCCGAACAGAATGGCATAGAGCTCCTTTTCGATTTGAGCGTAGTTGATTTCACAGTCTGTGAGAGATTTGGAAGCGTAGCCGATGGGCTTTCCTTCTTGCAGTAGCAATTCACCTAGTCCATACTTCGACGCGTCCACTTGGAGTCTGAGCTCTTTGTTGGGGTCGTAGTAGGCAAGGATTGGTCCTGGTTCTCTCGTGATCAAGTCTTTCACATTCTGGAAAGCAATGTTGTGTTGCTTGTCCCAGAGAAACTCACTGGACTGCTTTAGCAGTTGACGGAGGGGTGCATTAGCATTGGAGAGGCTGGGTGCGAGCTCTGCACGGTTCTTTGGTGGCTCATTTCCTTTATGGATAAGATCTTCTGTGGATCTGGCTTGATTCCAGTCGCTGTGAGAAGATGTCCGAAGTAGCTGACCTCTGTAGCGCTGACTGTGCTCTTCTCAGGGTTGAGCCGGACTCCTCTCTCGTGGGACCTTTGCAGCATCGTGCGGAGGTTTCGGTCATGCTCCTCTTTGATTCGACCATAGACAAGTATGTCGTCCACAATTCCATGCTCTCCAACTCTTTCTTCAGACGGGCACGGAGAGCAAGGGGAATCTTTCTTGGTGGGTAGACCACAGGGGTTGCATCTGGGTCATTGTGAATGGTACATTCTCCTGGGAATAATCCTATTCCTGTAAAAACATCAGCAAACTCCTCCAGTACATTGTCTGTCTCTACTGGTGCTGTCACTGATAAAACTAGCTTGATGAGGTCCATGTCTAAACATGCTTTAAGACCTAGCACTGCAGGTGCTCTAGTGTCAACAACATAAAAGTCCAACATCATGTCACTTTCCTTGTATTTGCATTTGAAAGTGCATGTGCCTTTTACAGGGAGCTGTTCACCACCATAACTAGTCAGTCTGCGTGTGGTGGGCTGTAGCTCGCACACAGAGGTCAAGCTGTGGTACTTATACAGAGGAATAATGTTTACTTGTGCACCAGTGTCTAGTTTGAACTTTAGCTCTGTGCCTTGTGTTCCTATCTCAATGTCAGCAAAGGCTTGAGCTGTCTCTGATATTTGACTTTTCTGTGTCACTGAATCAATAAACAGTTCATCAGCGTTTGACTCTTTGATTAACATTTCATCTTCACTCACTGTGTGTACTGTTTTTCCACGGTAAGCTCTGCACACTTTTGCAAGGTGATTCCATTTACCACATTTAGTACACTGTTTGCCGTTAGCTGGGCAATTTCCATGTTCGCCATGCACTTTGTATCCACAATATCCACATGTTTTGGGGCATTTTGAGTCTGTGTCGCTCTGTTTTAGAGTCTCTCTCAGTTCTAAAACGTGCTCTCTGTGCACCAGAGGTGTGCTTTGATCTCTGCCTGACTGCATGCACTGCTTGTTCACATGATGCGCACGTGCTGCTGTAACAGTATAGCTTCAATCCCTCTCCTCGCCCCAACCTGGGCTCGAACCAGGAACCCTCTGCACACATCAACAACTGACACCCACGAAGCATCGTTACCCATCGCTCCACAAAAGCCGGGGCCCTTACAGAGCAAGGGGAACCACTACTTCAAGGTCTCAAAGCGAGTGACGTCACCGATTGAAATGCTATTAGCGCGCACCACCGCTAACTAGCTAGCCATTTCACATCGGTTACACTGCAGCGCGGAATGGTTTTCATCTGAGCCTGTGCTAGCTCGTGAGATCTGGCTAGGTCGATAGCTTTGTCCAGCGTTACCTCAGACCCAACATTCAAAAGTTTCTCTCTCACTCATGGTGAGTGTATTCCAAATACAATACGATCCCTGACCATCTCATCCTTGTTTGCATAATCACAGTCTTTCATAGGCAGACGCAGCTCTGTCACAAACTGTTCAAAAGACTCGCTAGCTCCCTGTACTTTCTCATGGAATTTGTACCTAGCGAAAATCGTATTGGTCTTCGGCGCAACATATGCTTCGAAACGATCGTAGTATGTTTTCAGTACCTTTGATTCAGCCTCGGTAAGTGTCCATGTGTTGTAAATATCTCTCCCTTTTTCATCGATCCAGAGGAGCAAGTAGCTGCATTTTTCCTCTTCTCCTCTCTCCTTCAGAGGACCTGTGAACATTAGCTCCACATGCTGTTTGTACTTACGCCATGCATCGGGTAGGTTTGTAGACTCCCAGTCCATTCGAGGTGAAGGAACTCCAGACAAATCCATATTTTAAGACCTTTTACTCTGACACCATGTCTTGTTTTGCACACTTTGTACAAAATAATAAAATGCACTACTACAGGATACTTCATAACGCAGCTCTTTATTAGCTAGCTATAACTGGCATGTTCACGTATCGCCAAACAGGATCAAACTGCCCTTGACCTAACCATTTGGGTGGTCTTAACCAATCATAGCACAGTATGATATGGCGATAAAATGCATCCAATTACAATTCAGTATGTTAACACATGAATATTACACAGACCACCTGAGCAATTTGTATAATTGTTTGGCAAAAATAGATTAATTAGAATCCTTGGAATCTGATCTTTCTGAAAGGGTATAGCAATTAAAACATTTGGCCTGCATGGACCTGTGTAGGATGATATGGAAGAAGTGCTTTTTGGTAAGCTCCGTTCCCTTCCTTGTCAATGCACGCTGTGCTGGTCATCAGTCTCTTCATTCTCTATTTGACCATTTTCACCCATCAGACTATCAATTTAATCTTGTATTTAAGCCAGTGTTATCCAACCCTGATCCTCCAGTACCCCCAACAATACACATTTTTGTTGTAGCCCTGGAAAAACATGCCTCAAGGACCAGGGCTGGGAAACATTGCTTTAGGCAACATCTATTATTATTATATGTGTGAAATTAGTATCAATATAGTTTTAGCTGTAGTTTGGATGGACCAGCTGAGTAGGCAACTGCTGTCGTATAGTCTGAAAATACACCATCGTCTAATTTTAGTATTTAGCTACAGTCTATGTGCTTCTGAATCAATCATTACATTTTCTGACTGATAACAATTTACATTTGGTGTCCTAAAGTTTCTTACGAACGATTTTAACATCATTAATTATTAATTTAGCAATGTATTATTTATTATGGAATATTTACACAATTGAAATATCAACGTCAGAATGACCAATCATGGCCATTCTAGTAGCTATGGAATTCCGGTGCTCCTAGTGCTAGCTAGCAAGTTTACTAGATAGCTACAGTAGTTACCTTGGTAACCAAACAAACAGACCTGCTAGCTTAGGTAACCAAACCATCAGTCCTCATACAGTAGCTTGCTATTCGCCTTATGCAGCCCCGACCACTTGATCCAGTTCCATTTGAACGCGATTGTGTTTGTGTTTCCATTTCACAACTTCCGTCAACGCTAGCAAATTACCTCAGAGCGGTGGCCAGCTAATAATTAAAAAACATACATCATTAACGCTTAACAAATAAACAAAAACAAAACATGGCTCACATTTGGGAACACACACAAATGGCTCATCTGAGGTCGGATGGTATCACCGTACCCCATCTGTCCATGATTAATAATTGGTTGGATGACATGATAAAATGGCCTGAAATTACGTATGAGGACATTTTTAATTACTTCCTGCTCTCCATGGGAGTGGATGGTTCAACTATGAAAAATGACAAGAGTACAGAGGCCTATCAGTACCTCCACAGTGGTGAGGTGGGCTGAGTTCTTCTTCACCAGGAGGAGGGAAAAGGATTGGTATTTTTGTGGAAGGTAGGTTAATAAGCAAAGTCACTTGCATTTCTATGACTAATATTACTTAACATAAGCGATTACAGCATACAAGCAGCCTACATGTGCTGTGGTGACAGTTGCTATAATCCATAGGCTAATGTTATATGAAATAGTTCTCAGATGATATCTATGATCAATCGTCTCATTACTTGGTCTTGTAGTTGATGTTCATAGCCTATTTTCTTTGTTCCTTTTATAGATGAAAGTGCACAATACTGCCTTATCTAGACACAGAATTATAAAATAGTCAGGCGTAACATAGCAGTTAGACCAAACGTTTTGTTGGATGAAAGCTGAATTGAGAATGTCATGATCTATTGGTTATGTTAACATGTATTTGTGGATCAACAGAACTGCTGTATTAACGTGGAGAATCTGTAAGTATCCTGTCAAATCTCATGTTGGTGAAGCAAGGTAGGTTTATGGAGTCCAGGTGAGTCTGCCCCTGAACAAGGCAGTTAACCCAGTGTTCCTAGGCCGTCATTGAAAATAGGAATTTGTTCTTAACTGACTTGCCTAGTTAAATAAAGGTAAAAAAAACACACTTATAGAACAGACTCCCCACAGGTAGATGCAGATGTCTCAGGCTCCTATTCAAATCCTCCTGTGAGTGGAATGCAAGGGTGGACATTCTGGACTCTTTTCCGCATATTGGTCACTGGCCTTATAGTGTGTGAAGTCAATGCTGTTTAACCGCTTTGGCACAAGGTTCCTCTGAGTCCCTGCATTCCGTTATCGCTGCTCGTCTGTGTAGGCTATAACCAGTTAGCCCAATGGACACTGCATTCTTCACCTGTGATATAATGTTTGCTACAAAAAAAGACATTCAAAGAACATCTGATAGTTAACAATTGTGTCACTGAGGACTATGTGACCAACTTAATCAAAACACATGCAAGATTCATCATAAACTTACCTTGCTATTGTTCCCAATGAGAGGAGACCACTTATACTTACCATACTCAAGGCATTACCCCCAACCCCAAGGATATTTTGCTAACCTTATTCACCCAGAAAAACAATAACACAAAAAAAAATATGCTGACATGTTTAAATATATGTTATACCCTTATTTATTTTACCTTTATTTAACTAGTCAGTTAAGAACAAATTCTTATTTTCAATGACGGTGAAGGACAGTGGGTTAACTGTCTTGTTCAGGGTCAGAATGACAGATTTTCACCTTGTCAGCTCAGGGATTCAATCTTGCAACCTTTTGGTTACTAGTCCAACGCTCTAACCACTAGGCGACCTGTCACCCTGTTAATGCTGAACCAACAATAATATCACAGCAGTGGCATCCCAGGTAAAATTGGACTGAAAGCAATATTTATTTGTGGCTGTACCATTTGAATGTATTTGAACTGATATGTGTCTCTTCTGTTCAATGCTTTCTAACTCCATATAATAACTTAATATAGATTCTCTACTCTTCCCCAGCCACATGGAGAGCATGTCAATTACAACTGCCAGAAGTGCCTGCCCTTCTACATGAATTTGTGAAAATTGACCCAACCCAGTTGACTACTTTGGAACAGATCACAAAGGAGCAAAGTGCCTCACACTTTTGGTATGACTCCAGGAAGCTTTGAGTTACTGCAAGGGGGGGGGGGGGAGAGAGAGAGAGAAAATACTTAAATTCCCACAATACACCAGATAAGACAGGATAAATACTCCAGATATAACAGACTGACACTAGCCCCCCGACACAAACTATTGCAGCATAAATACTGGAGGCTGAGACAGGAGGGGTCGGGAGACACTGAGGCCCTGTCCGACGATACATCCGAAAAGGGCCAAACAGGCAGGATATAACACCACCCACTTTGCCAAGGCACAAGCCCCACACCACTAGAGGGATATCTTAAACCACCAATTTACTAACCTGAGACAAGGCCGGGACAATATTGGAGTAAAGCAGCCTAATGTTACTCTTTAGTCCAAGGACCTTACATATTCTGTTTTAAGGGCAAATTCGCTCTGGAAGCAAAAACACCCAATTAGTCCATATAATCGTGAATGGATTCTCAATTGCGGTACAATTCTAGAAACATAAAGTCTCTCTACTTTCATATCACATCAAAGTAATTTCACAACTGCAAAACACATATTTTCTTTTACCTTTATTTAACTAGGCAAGTCAGTTGAGAACAAATTCTTATTTACGATGACGGCCTACCCCGGACAAACCCGGACAACAATGGGCCAATTGTGCACTGCCCTATGGGACTCCCAATCACGGCCGGGTTGTGATACAGCCTGGAATCAAACCAGGGTCTGTAGGGACGCCTCTGGCACTGAGTTGCAGTGCCTTAGACCCCTTTGCCACTCGGGAGCCCATTGTGTTCCCTACAGGTTGTAGAAGAAAGCCTCCACTTCTAGGTCAGAGTGTTAAAACAAAAACACTATAGTAAATACTTACAGCCCTTACGAAAAAGATTGCAGTCAAAATAACACTTTTTTTACTGCAGTAATTTTGCAGTGTAACTGCAGTTAGAGTGCAGTATAACTGCAGTTCAGTACACTAAAGTTATTCTGCAATTACTGCGACCAAAATACCACAGTCGACTTAAGTTACTGCACTTTTACTGCAGTTTCAAAACTGCAATGTTTTTTTGGAAGGGAGTATAGTACAGTCTGCAAAACCACAACATTAAATACTACAATATACTACAATCCTCAAAACACTACATTAATTGCTGTAGTATATACTACAGTTTTATTTTACTACAGTATTTATACAATAGTTAACTGTAAATACTACAGTATACAATACAGTAAATACTACAGTATTGTCTGCAAAAACACCACAGTGAATAATATCGTAAAGTCTACATAAACACTGCAGTGATTTTTTTATGTTGGTCAGCTGGTGTGAAGTGAATCCGTTCAATGAGATTTGGATATATGAAAGGCATAAAATCATGGATACAGTTTTGTGTGTGTACATCTTCCCAGGAGCTATATCCAAACAAATCTGAGGAGAAATAGCATTCCTCCAACAAAACAAGAAAGTAAAGTTACTGAGAATTCAATGAAACTGAATATTCACCACATTCAAGGTTATGGTGGCTGTTATTATAGCCTGTCTTTAGGGACACTATAAATGACGGCGATTGACACAAAAAAGTCACACATTTATAATGGCAGCAAGAGTGGGCATTATGGGATTCTGGGTGAATGTGTCACCATCCAAGTTACTCTCTTTTCAACTTTTCATTAGCTGTCACTGTTGCTACTCAACTTTTTCCTATATCTCACAGAAAGGCACTATTATATTGGTTGGCCTCTGAAGGCACATCTTTTTTCCAGACGAGAGTAGCTATGATTCCTGACCTATTTTAAGAAGGAGAATGAGAGGAGGCCTCTGTGGATTTTGGGAGAGTGGAGCCCTGCTTCACCCTTCATTGTTTTGTTATTTACTCTTACAGTTACAGAGCAACAACATTAGCAACAAACTCTGTCTGAAGGGCATTTCACATCTAATCAGTACCACACAAATATAGTATAAGCACCCTTTTCTTCTATGACATGTAGCACCTTAAAACGGAAGTCTGAAACTGTGGTGAGGATTCAAACACATCAAGATTGCTTCCTTGTCAGCCCACTAACGTAACCGTTCTTTGCACACTCTGCTATAACACAGCTCAATCCTCTCCATTTAAATGCGTCAAATTATCCAATTCAGGCTGACAAAATGCTTGAACAAAGTGTGAGGGTTTTGGGATGATTGCACAGGGTATAATGAGAGCAGACAGAACAGTAAGGAGACCATTTGTCAAACGAATGATGTGTTAGGCAAAGTTCTCGACAGCAGAAGTGAAAATGTTTCATCTGGATCAGGTTTTTTTTACTTTTCAAAGACATACTGAGATTTAATTCTAATTACACACTGAGTTTCTATTCAAAATAATTCAAAAACATATGAAATGCTTTGGACGTTTCTCCGGCCCTGTAGCGAGAGAGGGTGGAATTCTGATGGGAGTGCATGCTCATCACTACTTTTCATACAATACAATCCACAGTAAACTCACAGTTTGGTTCTGGAACCACCTTCACTGCTCCAATCCTATCGAGACACACCAGCCTTCTCATTGCAAGGATCTGCAGAATTAACAAGACCAGCTTTTAAGAGGCAAAGGCCTGGCCGATAATCAACTTATCAATGCTACAACTGCAACACTGGCACGACACTCATTGATGTACTGTACCTCCACCGGGATAGCAGCAGGTTATAGTATACACTGTTTACCCCAATAGGGTTAGTAGAGTAAGCTACACTCTGGGGTGGTGCTATAATGCACTGTGAGTACTGTTATGTCAAGCATTGGTACAACCTAGGATCACATGGAAAGGATTAATGATTACATTTTTCAAGTGAAGAGATGGGGTGTGAAATACCACAATCTTTGAGGCAAATAATGACAGAAAAAAAGTTATGCAGAGCAGTTAATGAAGAGAAAGGAATGATGATGACATGGTGATCAATTTGTCAGAGATGAAAAGACTTGGTCAGAGAATGTGTAGTTTGTAAAAATGTTTCACAGTTCCTATCAAAGCTAAAATGATTTTCACAAACAATATGGTTATCAATAGGCAATCTGTGTAAGTTATGATACGTAGCTGATCGTTTATGCGGATGGATGCCAAATGCCAATCAATCATTATATCCATGAAGCATAGGCATTCTGACTTCAGAGTTATAGCTGCATGTGGCAAACTGTTGTGACGTTCAGGTGATTAGGGAGTGTGCTGTGGGCAGATCTCAGAAACCCCTCTCTCCTCTCTTCTCCCACCTGCAACAGTTGTGACATTGCCTGCATTACAGGATCCAATAGGTTATGTGACCTGTGTGAAGCTAGCCATAATAAAGATTAGCCACAATGATGGAATTTGTGGTTTGCCTTCAAAATTCAAGTCCCCCATTGAAAGATATTAAAACGGACAAATAGTGCAATCATACCATATTTGGGCTAGATAATGCTAAACAAGGTCGGAATGTTATGTAAGTTCAAAGAAAAACAATAATTAGTTAATTTCACCCCCCAAACAAGTAAAAATCTGTTGAAATTGCACTGTGGATGTATTCGACTTTAGAAATGCATTGGGGGCATACTTATATGCACTGTACAGCCTTAATTCACAGAACCAAGATCCATAGGTATCAGCATGTATGGTGAAACCCACAGATTACAATTCTGAAGAATATACACAAATATTAGTTTTGTAGCTCATATTAGCGACCTTTAACTGAGGGGAATCATCTCACTATACAGCTTATTGTGTGTATTGACATTCATATTGCAATGTACAGCCTTACCTATGGATCTTGGGTCCATGAAATTGGGTATCTGCATACTCAATGACATCTACAGACAACAACTGTTTTGTTCTCTCTTTTGTTCTCTGTTGCTCCTCTATTGTTCCTCAAGCAAGGGGGGAGGATGACATCAGTGGGCACCATAAGACCAACTCCTTGAATGATCTGGCCTGCTCCTTGAAGTTTGCAGTTGTGTCTAAAAAACACTATTTTGCTTTAAAAAAATAATTTAAAAAAGTATATATATATTTATTCAGTGTGTACATTACTGTATTTATACTTATTATTTGTCAGGCCAAGCGATTGGCCTGAAGCATATCAAGGCGGGCCTTGAGCTGATTTACATGTGTAAAGGCTTATCACCATTAGGATAATCTAGTTCGGTAACAGCTCTGACAGTCCATTGTTTACATTGTGTCTTTGAATTAGCTGGCTTCTCAACTAAACTTTAGTAGGGGAGAGTGGAGTAAATTGAGCCAAAGGGGTAGGTTGAGCCACCCTTGTTTCTTGGAAATCATACACAAAATTAATAACTTGACCAAATCTTTAGGAAGAAGTCATCCTTTCATGGAGTCTGTGAAGGAAGAAACCACATGGAAAAAGTGGTAAGCAAGTTAGGTAAAAAAAAGAAGGATTTTTAGCAAGTCAAATGAACAGAGGGGTTGGGTTAAATGCAGAAGACACATCTTGGTTGAATGCATTCAGTTGTGCAACTGAGTAGGATTCCCCCTTTCCCTTTTTGTGTTAGAGGTTTTATATGCTTGTATCTAAACCAAAGTACATTTTTAAAAACGACTTTGTAACAATTTTTAGATTGTTCTATATATCAGTTGGGTTCTCTATAAGCTTCAAAATAAGGTCCTAACCCTAGCATAAAAGTGATTCCTTGTAGCTGTGTGGATGTGGTCAAAATGTTTGCCTTGGGACAAGCTGAGCTGTAGTTGATGAACAGCATTCTTACATAGGTATTTTGCTTGTCCAGGTTGGATAGGGCAGTGTGCAGTGCAATGGCAATTGCGTCGTCTGTGGATCTGTTGGTGTGATGTGCAAATTGTAGTGGGTCTAGGGTGTCTGGTAAGGTGGAGCACTTAAGGATGACAGAAGTGGGTGCTATGGGGCAATAGTAATTTAGTTCAGTTACTTTCGCATTCTTGGGTACAGGAACAGTGGCGTACATCTTGAAGCAACTGGGGACAACAGACTGGAATATGGAGAGATTGAATAGGTCCATAAACACTCCAGCCAGCTGGTTTGCACATACTCTGAGGATGCGGCTTGGGATGCCGTCTGGACCGGCAGCTTTGCGAGGGTTAACACGCTTAAATGATTTACGTCAGCCACAGAGAACGAGAGCACACAGTCCTTGTGAGTGTCTGGGGCCCGTGTTTGTGGCTCGATATTGATTTCCTCGAAGCGGGCAAAGAAGGTGTTTAGCTAGTTATTTCCCGGCTGTAGGTAATAATACAATAAACTTTCTGAGCAAATAACACAAACAAAAAAATATTATGCAAAATTAGCTAGGAACTAGAAACAGGGCGGTATGTTGACACCATCTTGTGTTTTTTTCCCAGGCGTAATGCAAGGCATTATCACTGGGATATGAGGTAAGCATGTAAATTGCAATATGAATTTTCAACGCATAGTAGGTTGACTGGTGAGCTTAATGTGTCTCATTTCACACCGGTTTAAGAGTCCAACAATAAGACCTACAGTATGACGCTAATATTTGTGAAAACTTATCACAGTTGTGTTCTGCAGGTGTCACTGAGAAGGCTGACACTCCATTTTAAGAAATCAAGATCCATAGGTAAGGCTGTACATTGCAATATGAATGTTCTATAGAGCCCCACAATGGAGGTGCCATAATACACATAAAACCTAGTGGTCAAACAGGGAAATTCAACAGTTTTGCTGTACAAGCTAGATAGTTAAGTGATATGCCAGAGAAGCCAGTGTTTGGAGGATATATTGGCACAGTTTGACTAACAACACCCGTGCCAGTATATCCTCCAAACACTGGCTTCTTGGGCATTATCGCTTAACTATCTAGCTCATGGTTAGCTAGTTAAGGCAACATTAGCCGTCTATTTGTCTAGCCATTTAAATGCATGAGAAATTCATAAAAATGAGTTTAGCTTTCTTTGGCTTTTATAAACCAACATTCTAGCTTATTAGTTAACTAGCTATCTATCTTAGATGGTGAAGCTAGGGCAAGGGGTACCTAATGGGATTATTTTAGTCTATCTTTTTGAGAAGTTTCAGAGATGGACTGATTAGCATCCTCTCGAGTCAACAGTGTGCTTACTTTATTGCGGGGAAACTTTGATATGTTTGATGTTACACTCTGGACAGCATATCATTAGTATAGCTAGTAGGCAAGGTGATGTAACCTTATTTAGTCCTACCTTCTATGAAGGGTTTTAAATGAATTGGTATTCACACATTTGTTTTTGAGGTAGAATTAGTGTCACCTTATTGGCACCTTCTCTATTCCAGAACCAATGGGTGTGCCTGAGTCTTCCTCTCTCAACTAGGTAAGGTGTTTCAACCTGGAACACTATTGTCCTGCTTTGGTCTGTTTCAGTCATTGCAGGAAGTCCTGAAGAGCAGGAGTGCGTGAAGAGTTTTGTCCCAGCCCAGCTCTAATACCTGACTTAAATAATCAACATACCGAATCACAGTGATAGGCTATGATTTGTAATCAGGTATGGGTTGGGCTGGAACAAAAGCTTATGCACACTCCTACGGTTCAGATATGGAGCTGTCCACCTGTTTAAGTCATTATTCTGTACTATGGGTACAATTGGAGGGGTGGGGTGGGGCGGGGTTATTGATACAGTATATAACGCGTGCTCCACTCTCAACTTGTTGACTGATACCATGGCGGCGGCTGCTAAGGGAGCAGCTGAGAACCAGAAGACTGCAGCCAAGGCATCACTGGTCCACACCTGCCCTGTCTGTCACTGAGTAGTATTGGTTGGTACTGTATGTGCCTTTTGGTTCCGCTCCATGTCTTAGCTATTGTACAGGCCTGCGTTGTACAGTCTTTCATATGTGTAGTAGTGTATTGCAATGTTTGCTTAGTTTATCATGTGTCAACTTTTGAATTCAATCTAAGCCACAGATTGTTAACTTGCTCTATTTTGCACATGCCCTTTATAGATGCAGACCAGATCAAGCAGTACTTTGAGAGCAAGCATCCCAAGTCTCCAAGGGTCTGGTTGATGTGCAGGCCTACAGTAAGTGACCACACACACTCAAATGGATTCTAACATCTTTCACACACAGAAGACATAGTGTAAACCACCATGTTGTCAACAAAATGCTGCCCTTAATGCTTAAGTTGTATTGTCTAATCTTTCTTGGAAAAAAAGGGTTCCAAACGTGTTCTTTAGCTGTACCCATAGGATTTCATGTAGAAAGGATTCTACATGGTCCCGAAAAGGGTTCTACCTGGAAACAAAAGTGTTCTACCTGCAACAAAAAAAGGTTATTCAAATAGTTTTCCTATGGGGACAGCTGAAGAACCCTTTAAGGTTCAAGATAGCAACTGTAGTATTTTTGCTACCTTTTTTCCCCCATCTATGTAATGCTGTCCTCCTGCTAATTCTGGGGTTCAGACTGAATGCAGTGGTAAGTGTGCTGCTCAAAATTGACAGCAGCAACATGGACCAGTTAAATTCACAAGAAGAGTGTGATATAGCTGTGTTTAAGTATGGCTTCCTTGCTTTGATTCTGTTTAATGTGTTTCTCATTCTCCTGGAGCTGACCATGTATTTTATATGATCAACAATATTCTATATAAAACCTACCTTGCACATACGTTTTTTCCACAAATAAACCCCCCACCAAAAATTACAATATGCTGTTTTATACGCAACATGCAACAATTTCAAAGATGTTACTGAGTTACAGTTCATATAAGGAAATCAGTGGTTCTGCCCGGTACAGTTGAATCCAGGATTCATCCGTGAAGAGCAAACTTCTCCAGAGTGCCAGTGGCCATCGAAGGTGAGCATTTTCCCACTGAAGTCAGATACGACACCAAACTGCAGTCAGCTTAACAACCTGGTGAGGACCCTGGTGAGGATGACGAGCACGCAGATGAGCATCCATCAGATGGTTTTCTGACAGTTTGTGCAGAAATTCTTCAGTTGTGCAAACCCACAGTTTCATCAGGTGGCTGGTCTCAGACGATCCTGCAGGTTAAGAAGCCGGATCTGGAGGTTTTGGGCTGACATGGTTACATGTGCACTGCAGTTGTGAGGCTAGTTGGACGTACTGCCAAATTCTGTTCTGGTGGACATTCCTGCAGTCAGCATACCAATTGCACGCTCCCTCAAAACTTGAGACATCTGTAGCATTGTGATGTGTGACACAACTGCACATTTTAGAGTGGCCTTTTATTGTCCCCAGCACAAGGTGCACCTGTGTTATGATCATGCTATTTAATCAGCTTCTTGATATGCCACACCTGTCAGGTGGATAGATTATCTTGGCAAATGAGAAATGCTCAGTAACAGAGATATAAACAAATTTGTGCGCAAAATCAGAGAAATTGAAAATTGTATTTCAGCTCATGAAACACGGGGCCAACACTTTACTGTTGCGTTTATATTTTTGCTGAGGACTATTTCTGTCTGTAATAAAGCCCTTTTGTGGAGAAAAACTCATTCTGATTGGTGGGCTGTGCCCCTGCCCAGTCATGTGAAATCCATAGATTATGGCCTAATGAATTTATTTCAAATGACGGATTTGTAACTCAGCAAAATCTTTGACCTTGTTGTGTTTAGATTTTTGTTCAGTATATATTTCAACTTGTTCATAAATTATAGGGAATTAAATAAAGACCCCCACTGGCTGAAGGAGAAGAGGATCTGGTAAAATCATCTAGGTAGGTAGACTTTGCTATATAACTTCTTTGCAAAAAAAAGCTAGCCTATTATTCATGGCACATTATAAATATCTGACTGCTACTAGCATAATATTCTGTACAAGATACAAGACCAAAATTAGTTAAAGAAAATATGCAACAGTAAATTACAATTTTCAATTTATCTTTTGTTTCAGATCAAGGTAGCTAGCTAGCTGACAGCAAAGGTGTCAGCTAGAGATGACCTGCAGGAGCTTGCAGGAATTTGTAGTCTTGTATGAATAGCATTTTCAAATCTGAGAGTAAATAGATAAAAGTCACCTTGTCCGACAGAGATTTACACGGTTATCAAAACGTCACGCCAGGGTAAGCTTACATGAAACACAGACCTTATTTGAAGTGTTTCTAAAATCCACCATGGATCAAATGAATGGTGAAAAGCTATTGGAACCATCTCTGTGTTTGACCAGTAGGTTTTATGTGTTTATGACGGATTCACACCCAATATGCACAATAGTCAAATTAGGTCATTATTATTTTGTTGAATTCATATAAAAACATTCCGACATTGTTTAGCATTATCTATTCCAAATATGGCATGATTCCACGTTTTGTATCCGTTTGAATCACTTTCGACCGGGGACTTTTATTTTGATTCCACTATTTTGGCTAATCCTTATTGTGGCTAGCTTCACACAGGTCAATATGCAACGATAAAGATGCTGAGGAAGGGTGCCGAGAACAAACCTCAAAATTGCAGTATTGTACTTGAAGTCTGTTAATCGCAATAGTTATCTCCAATAATATATTAAGCGGGCGTACGACAGCTATACCATTATATCCTATTATGAAAGCATTATAGAAAACAATTAAGAAACGCTTTTATACCATCTGCAACAACTTCAGGGGGGAAAGAACTGAAAGCGTAATCTTGTTACAAAGTTTTTTTCCTTTCACTGGGATAAGGCAAAACAAAATATTGCGGCAGCGAGATTCACGAGGAACGAACAGGTGCTTTTGATGGGGAATTTGCCGCCACTTTAACAGGTTAGTAGTTTCTTTCAGTCAAGTTGGTATTATGGGAGTCTTCAAATGGGTGAAAAATAGAACACAATCAACTAACTCCTCTGTGATTCCAAGAGCTCATTGTATATACTTCAAGGTCAATCGGAATATCACATAGGCTAACAGTTTGTTCTATGGCGGATTGGTTCGAAATTTATATTTCTGCTCACCAGGTAAGATAGCTATGCTTTCTGCTCAGGCGAAAGTAATGCTTATTGCAGTTAATGAACGTAAGATACCCATGTGGATACTGACATACATAACCTATTCAGTTTTATAGAATGTCACTGATTCTACATCATAAGAATGTTACACACAACACACACACACACACACACACACAGTGGGCGGCAGGTAGCCTAGCGGTTAGCGCATTGGGCCAGTAACCGGAAGGTCGCTGTTTCGAATACAATCTGTCGATGAGTTCTTGAGCAAGGCACTTAAACCAAATTTGCTCCCCGTGAGCCGTAATACTATGTCTGACCCTGTAAAACAACACAACACCTGCTCTTTCCATGACTTGGACTATCCAGGTTAAAGCTATGATCCCTTATTGATGTCACTTGTCAAACCCACTTCAACCAGTGTAGATGAAGGAGAGAAGTCAGGTTAAAGAAGGGTTTTTATGCCTTGAGACAATTGGATTGTGAATGTGTGCCATTGAGAGGGTGAATGGGCTAGACAAAAATATTTAAGTGCATTTGAAAGGGGTATGGTAGTAGGTGCCAGGCACTCTGGATTGTGTCAAGAACTGCAATGCTGCTGTTTTTTTTTACTCAACAGTTTCCCTTGTGTATCAAAATGTTTTTTTATTTTTTTATTTAACCTTTATTTAACTAGGCAAGTCAGTTAAGAACAAATTCTTATTTACATTGATGGCTTACACCGGCCAAACCCAGACGACGCTGGGCCAATTGTACAACGCTCTATGGGACTCCCAATCACTGCTAGTTGTGATACACCCTGGAATGGTCCACCACCCAAAAGACATCCAGCCAACTTGACACAACTGTGAGAAACATTGGAGTCAACATGGTCCAGCATCCCTGTGGAATGCTTTCAATGAATTGAGGCTGTTCTGATGGGGAGTGTATATAGTGTGTGTGTATTAATTATTATCATTGTGTTCTGCATAGATGATTAATGTTAGATCACTAACCACACGTTTTAAGTGTTTTATTTTAATGCAATTCAGTGTAGAGTATGTACTGCTTTTTCATATAGTAATCCACCATAACTGTAGGGTATTATTGTGTCTGTGCAGAGCATAATTGCTAGTAAGCTGACTATGTATAATCAGCATGTAACAACAAGTGCAGAAACGGAATACTAAACATCCCTATTTTCCAACCATTTATTCTTATAGGGTGACCTGTTCATATGAACACATTGCTGGAGAACCAGAGAAGATATTGTCTCTGGTGTTCCTGTGGGATATGAATGACAGCTTGAGAATGTCACATGAGATCATGATGTTTTACCAAATGATGGAACAAGCCCAGAACACCAGCTGTGAAGCACCCATCCCCATCTGCAATACGAGTGCAAATGGAGACTCACTACAGCTGCCCACCTTCTCCACAGCAGCCAAAGTCAGAGTAATCATTACTTTCACTCTGTGTGCCATGTCAGCTGTCTGTAACCTCGCTGTGCTGTGGGCCGCCAATACCAACGGAAAGCGCAAGTCCCACGTTAGGATATTAATAATTAACCTGACTGTGGCAGACCTGCTGGTGACTTTCATCGTCATGCCTGTTGATGCTGTCTGGAATATCACAGTTCAGTGGCAGGCAGGAGACGTCGCATGTAGGCTGCTGATGTTCATGAAACTTGTTGCCATGTACTCCTGTGCTTTTGTCACAGTGGTCATTAGCTTGGACCGCCAGTCTGCTATCCTCAACCCACTGGCCATCAATGAGGCCAAGAAGAGAAGCAAGATCATGTTGTCTGTGGCGTGGGTGATGAGTGTGATTCTGTCTGTTCCCCAGGTGAGGCTCTGGTTAAGAGAGGTTTCATGTTTTCTCTCCTCAACCTGGACTCAGGACACCACAACAATTATCAAAATATACATTGGAGGACATAACAACCATGTAACAGCTTTATTATAATAATAATACATTTTATTTTAATCTGTTTTAATGACACATTTTATATACAAGAAAATCAGCTGGATAAAAAGGAATAAAATCCAAGTAAAATAAGTAAGTACAGTGCATTTGGAAAGTATTCAGACCCCTTGACTTTTTCCACATTTTGTTACGTGACAGCCTTATTCTGAAATGGATTAAATCATGTTTTCCCTCATCAATGTACACACAATGCCCCGTAATGACAAATCATAAACAGGTTTTTAGAAATGTTTGCAAAAAAATAAAAAATTGAAATCTAACTTACATAAGTATTCAGACCATTTACTCAGTACTTTGTTGAAGCAACTTTTGGCAGCGAGTACAGCCTTTAGTCTTCTTTGGTTTGACGCTACAAGCTTGGTACACCTGTATTTGGGGAGTTTCTCCCATTCTTCTCTGCAGATCCTCTCAAGCTCTGTCAGGTTGGATGGGGAGCGTCGCTGCACAGCTATTTTCAGGTCTCTTCAGAAATATTCGACCAGGTTCATGTCTGGGCTCTGGCTGGGCCACTCAAGGACATTGAGACCTGTGTACGTAGGGTCATTGTCCTGTTGGAAGCCCCAGTCTGAGGTCCTGAGCGCTCTGGAGCAGGTTTTCATCAAGGATCTCTCTGTACTTTGCTCCGTTCATCTTTCCCTTGATCCTGACTAGTCTCCCAGTCCCTGCCGCTGAAAAACATCCCCACAGCATGATGCTGCCATCACCATGCTTCACTGTAGGGATGGTGCCACCACCATGCTTCACTGTAGGGATGGTGGCAAGTTTCTTCCTGACGTGACACTTGGCATTCAGGCAAAAGCGTTCAATCTTGGTTTCATCAGACCAGCTAATCTTGTTTCTCAAGGTCTGAGAGTCTGTAGGTGCCTTTTTTGCAAACTCCAAGCGGGCTGTCATGTGCCTTTTACCAAGGAGTGACTTCCGTCTGGCCACTCTACTATAAAGGCCTGATCAGTGGAGGGCTGCAGAGATGGTTGTCCTTCTGTAAGGTTCTCTCATCTCCACAGAGGAACTCTGGAGCTCTGACAGAGTGACCATCAGGTTTTTGGTCACCTGCCCGACCAAGGCCCTTCTCCCCCGATTGCTCAGTTTGGCCAGACGGCCAGCTCTATGAAGAGTCTTTGGTTCCAAACTTCTTACATTTAAGAATGATGGAGGCCACTATGTTATTGGGGACCTTCAAGGCTGCAGATATGTTTTGCTACCCTTCCCCAAATCTGTGCCTCGACACAATCCTTTCTCGGTGCTCTACTGACAATTCCTTCAACCTCATGGCTTGGTTTTTGCTCTGACATGCACTGTCAACTGTGGGACCTTTATATAGACAGATGTGTGTGCCGTTCTAAATCATGTTCAATCAATTGAATTTACCACAGGTGGACCCCAA
This sequence comes from Oncorhynchus clarkii lewisi, assembly GCF_045791955.1. Classification (NCBI taxonomy): domain Eukaryota; kingdom Metazoa; phylum Chordata; class Actinopteri; order Salmoniformes; family Salmonidae; genus Oncorhynchus; species Oncorhynchus clarkii. The sequence continues at coordinate 65,226,572 of NC_092148.1, forward strand.
TCAAGTTTTTATTTTAATTTTAAATTGGCAAACATTTCTAAAAAAACTTTTTTCACGTTGTCATTATGGGGTATTGTGTGTAGATTGATGAGGAACATAATGAATTTAATCCATTTTAGAACAAGGCTGTAACGTAGCAAAATGTGGATGAAGTCTAGGGGTCTAATGCACTTAATATAAAGTACACCAAACATGACAGAATAACCATGGAAAACACTAAACATGATGACAGACTAACCGTGGAGAACACTAAACATGACGACAGACTAACCATGGAGAACACTAACCACGATGACAGACTAACCGTGGAGAACACTAAACATGATGACAGACTAACCGCGGAGAACACTAAACATGACGACAGACTAACCATGGAGAACACTAAACATGATTATAGTCTAACCGTGGAAAACACTAAACCTGATGACAGACTAACCAGGGAAGTGAACTAGACAGTGGATAAAAGCTAAGCCTGTGTGAAGAGGTGTGTCTTTAGTGTGGACTAGAATATGTGTATGGATTGTGAGGTTCTGACATGGAGAGGGATTGAGTTCCAGAGTTGGGGAGCTGCACTGCTCAAAGCCTGGTTTCCAATAGAGCGGAGCCTGGTGAGTGGAATGGTGAAGAGCGCAGTGAATAGGTGGGAGTGTAGGGATACAGTAGGTCAGTAAGGTACAGAATGTGGGCACCAGTCTATTGAGTGCTTTGTAGGTGAACATGGGCAATTTGAAGAGGATCCTGTATTGAACTTATTCAAATAAATGTATAGCAAATGAACATGACTTGATTTTTTCAGCAATTACAAACCTAATTATTGTAGCAATAATTTAGAACAAACCTCAGAAACACTTTCCTGAAGGGAATTACAGTACAGGCATTGCAGTCACTATTGTCCATGGTTTAAGAGTAACCTTTTTAAATGTGATTGATAACTGGTGAGGAGGGCCTGCCCTACATAATTGACTGACTCATGATTATGACAGCAATTATACATTGCTGCGAATAAAAGTAATCCAACTAGATAGTTTTCAAAAAAATTGTAGCACTAAAAGAAGACCTTGCCTTGCAATTATTACTTTTTCATAATTAATTTCAAGCATTCAACACTTGTCTCTTTTCACCTAATTTCATTGCAAATTGAATGACATCTGCAGTGTATTACTCACATTGACTGCAGACTAGGCAGGATTGAGCTTCTGCTGCATGAAACACTACTATTTTATGTAGTACAACACTGAAGCCAGGCCATATAATTAGTGTTAAAGACATGTTGTTATGGTTAAAGTCTTCCTTTGTGTTGTCATGCAGATGCTGATATTCCACAGTGTGACCATCACGGTTCCAGAGAAGTTTACCCAGTGCACTACTCGTGGGAGCTTTGTCCAACACTGGCAGGAAACCCTGTACAACATGTTCACCTTTGCTTGTCTTTTCCTGCTGCCGCTGATCATCATGATCTTCTGTTACACACGTATCCTGGTAGAGATATCCAGTCGCATGACCCACGGAAACAGTAGGTCAAATTACATATTTTACCATCAATTGTAGTACCACTAGTGGCATTGTATACAGTTGTTCGTGAGGGGGTTACAAAGAGCACTGTGTTTTTGAAGATAAAGGTAATTGAGACTTATTGTCAAATTAGGTGTTACGTGCTAAGATTATGAGCAAGTGTTTATTGCCTTGTTTCAGTGTCTTCTAAGGAGATACATCTCCGACGCTCTCACAACAACATTCCAAAAGCACGGATGAGGACTTTGAAGATGAGCATTGTTATCGTGACTTCCTTCATCGTCTGCTGGACCCCTTACTACCTGTTGGGACTGTGGTACTGGTTCTTCCCTGACGATATGGATGAGACGGTCTCTCATTCTTTAACTCATATGCTCTTTATTTTTGGTCTCTTCAATGCCTGTTTGGACCCAATAACTTACGGCCTGTTCACCATCCATTTCCGCCATGGCCTGAAGCGCTACTGTCGGAGCACAGCCACGTTCAGCCGTGAGTCAGAGAACAACACTACCCTGACCGGCTCTTTCAGGCGCTCCCCCTTCCGCCTGACACGGCTTACCCAGCAAGGCCAGACGTCCATCACTGGCCAGATGGCAGAGGAGGAACAGGTCAAGAAAACCTGCCACTATAGCAACTACCTCACAGTTCACAGCAGTGGAGAAGGTGACCCTGGTCCGGCCAGTCCTGAAAGCACTATATGATTGCTTACCTTAATCTTCATACCTTCATCTGCTGGCTCACAATTAATACTTTGAAAAACTCATTGTTGTGCTGCATGAAATCAGATTGGATTAATTTTCACATTCAGCCAGATGGGGCTTACAGTGTAAATCATGGTTTCCCCAATAGGTGTGCGTATTTGGCTGGCAGTTGATATATACACAGTGCAATTACAAAGTATTCAGACCACTTGACTGTTTCCACATTATGTTACGCTATGGCCGTATTCTAAAATTGATTAAATTAAACATTTTCCTCATCAATCTACACACAATACCCCATAATAACAAAGCGAAAACAGGTTAGACATTTTTTGCAAATGTATAAAAAAATCTAAAACAGAAATACTTTATTTACATAAGTATTCAGACCTTTTGCTATGAGACTCGAAATTGAGCTCAGGTGCATCCTGTTTCCATTGATCATCCTTGAGATGTCTCTACAACTTGATTGGAGACCACCTGTGGTAAATTCAATTGATAGGACATGATTTAGAAAGGCACACACCTGTCTATATATAGTTCCACAGTTGACAGTTCATGTCAGAGCAGAAACCAAGCCATAAGGTCGAAGGAATTGTCGGTAGAGCTCCGAGACAGGATTTTGTTGAGGCCCAGTTCTGGGGAAGGGTGCCGGAAAATTTCTGCAGCGTTGAAGGTCCCCAAGAACACATTGGCCATCATTCTTAAATGGAAGTTTGAATCCACCAAGACTCTTTCTAGAGCTGGCCGCCCGGCCAAACTGAGCAATCGGGGGAGAAGGGCCTTGGACAGGGAGGTGACCAAGAACCCAATGGTCACTCTGACAGAGCTCCAGAGTTCCTCTGTTGTGAGAACCTTCCAGATGGACAAGGATCTCTGCAGCACTCCACCAATCATGCCTTTATGGTAGAGTGGCCAGACGGACATGACAGCCCGCTTGGAGTTGACCAAAAGGCACCTAAAGACTCTCAGACCATGAGAAACAAGATTCATCTGGTCTGATGAAACCAAGATTGAACACTTTGGCCTGAATGCCAAGTGTCACGTCTGGAGGAAACCTGACACCATCCCTACGGTAAAGCATGGGGGTGGAAGCATCATGCTGTGGGGATGTTTTTCAGGGACTGGGAGACTAGTCAGGATTGAGGGAAAGATGAAAGGATTAAAGTACAGAGAGATCCTTGATGAAAACTTGCTCTAGAGCGCTCAGGACCTCAGACTGAGGCAAAGGTTAATCTTCCAACAGGACAACGAACCTAAGTACACAGCCAAGACAACACAAAAGTGGCTTCGGGACAAGTCTCGGAATGTCCTTGAGTGGCACAGCCAGAGCCTGGACTTGAACTCAATCGAACATCTCTGGAGAGACCTGAAAATAGCTGTGCAGCAATGCTCCCCATCCAACCTGACAGAGCTTGAGAAGGACATGCAGAGAAAAATGGGAGAAACTCCCCAAATACAGGTGTGCCAAGCTTGTAGCGTCATACCCAAAAGACTTGAGGCTGTAATCGCTGCCAAAGGTGTTTTAAAGTACTGGATAATGGGTCTGAATGCTTATGTAAATATATTTTATACGTTTGCCAACATTTCTAAAACCCTTTTTTGCTTTGTGTGTAGATTGATGAGGGAAAATAACAATATAATACATGTTAGAATAAGGCTGTAACGTAACAAAATGTAGAAAAAGTCAAGGAGTCTGAATACTTTCTGAATGGTCTGTATATATTACAGTACCAATCAAAAGTTAGGACACCTACTCATTCAAGGGTCTTTCTTAATTTTTTACAATTTTCTACATTGTAGTGAAAACATAAAAATTATTAAATAAAATATACGGAATCATGTGGTAACCAAAAACGTGTTAAACAAACCAAAATATTTAGATTCTTAGATTCTTCAAAGTATTCATCCTTTGCCTTGATAACAGCTTCGTACACTCTTGGCATTGAGGTAGTCACCTGGAATGCTTTTCAATTAACAGGTGTTCCTTTTTAAAAGTTAATTTGTGGAAATAAACTACTACTAAATGATACAAATAATAAGAAGAGACTTGCTTGGGCCAAGAAACATGAGCAATGGACATTAGTTAATCTGTCCTTTGGTCTGATGAGTCCAAACATTTTTGGTTCCAACCGCTGTGTCCTTGTGAGACGCAGAGTAGGTAAACGGATAATCTTTGTATGTGTGGTTCCCACCGTAAAGCGTGGAGGTGTGATGGTGTGGGGTTTGCTGTCTGTGATTTATTTAGAATTCAAGGCACACTTAACCAGCATGGCTACCACAGTATTCTGCAGGGATACGCCATCCCATCTGGTTTCCGCTTAGTGGGTCTATCATTTGTTTTTCAACAGGACAATGACCCAAAACACACCTGCAGGCTGTGTAAGGGCTATTTGACCAAGGAGAGTGATGGAGTGCTGCATTAGATGACCTGGCCTCCACAATCACCCGACCTCAACCCAATTGAGAAGGTTTGGGATGACTTTGACTGCAGAGTTAAGGAAAAGCAGCCAAGCGCTCAGCATATGTGGGAACTCCTTCAAGACGGTTGAAAAAGCATTCCAGGTGAAGCTGGTTGAGAGAATGCCAAGAGTGTGCAAAGCTGTCATCAAGGCAAATGGTGGCTACTTTGAAGAGTCTAAAATATATTTTGAGTTGTTACTACATTTTATTTAATAGTTTTGATGTCTTCACTATTATTCTACAATGTAGAAAATAGTTGTTTTTTTTAAAGAAGAAAAAAAAAACTTGAATGAGTAGGTGTGCAAATATTTGACTGGTACTGTATGTAAACACTTTGTTTTAAATATATTTTCCCATAACCTTATCACCCCTCCCCTAATTGGAGTAAATTGTTGGACAACAACACTTAGTCTTCTACTTCCAGTTTATACATACTATATACACATTTACTGTGATGTTTCACAAACGTTTTGAACCTTTCTATTCTTATAGTTTCTAAAGATTGTAAATTCAAGATAAATATTTTTGCTAAGAGTATTATTATATTATTGATCAACTTTGACTTTTCAAATCAACCAGTAGTGCTATTCTGCAAATGTTGCACTTCTTCAACCATTCCTGGACCTGCGACCAAAAACATGCTCCGTATGGACAGTACTAAAAAAATTATCTTACGATTCTGTCTCTTCGCAGCAAAGTCTGCAGAGCTGGGATGGTTGTATCCACCATATATAAACTCAGCAAAAAAATAAACGTCCTCTCCCTGTCAGCTGTGTATATTTTCAGCAAACTTAACATGTGTAAATATTTGTATGACCATAATAAGATTCAACAACTGATACATAAAAGAAGTTCCACAGAGCTGGGACCCTGGGCATCTTTCTTTTGGTGTTTTTCAGAGTCAGTAGAAAGGCCTCTTTAGTGTCCTAAGTTTTCATAACTGTGACCTTAACCTATTTTGGTCTTTAATACATGGCCAACAAACAAGTTCCTTAATTTTCCCCCTTCCACTTGCCTCTCATTTTTGCAGTAATGCTGCAATTAGTTGGTTGTAATTTTGGGTAGAGCAGACATTTCCATATACTTTTGTTAGCTGCATGTGTGACAACTCCACCAGTCCTATTTATGATATAATTTACAAAGATTATACTTTTTTTTCCAAAAATATATATATTTTTGTAATTATTATATTTGAGTTTAACCACAATATTTGTTGTATTATTTATTCTGTCTTTTCTGGTGGATTAAACTGAAATTGCAACCAACTTTCTATGGCTTGTTTTAAAACTAGCTACAGTGCCTTGCGAAAGTATTCGGCCCCCTTGAACTTTGCGACCTTTTGCCACATTTCAGGCTTGAAACATAAAGATATAAAACTGTATTTTTTTGTGAAGAATCAACAACAAGTGGGACACAATCATGAAGTGGAACGACATTTATTGGATATTTCAAACTTTTTTAACAAATCAAAAACTGAAAAATTGGGCGTGCAAAATTATTCAGCCCCTTTACTTTCAGTGCAGCAAACTCTCTCCAGAAGTTCAGTGAGGATCTCTGAATGATCCAATGTTGACCTAAATGACTAATGATGATAAATACAATCCACCTGTGTGTAATCAAGTCTCCGTATAAATGCACCTGCACTGTGATAGTCTCGGAGGTCCGTTAAAAGCGCAGAGAGCATCATGAAGAACAAGGAACACACCAGGCAGGTCCGAGATACTGTTGTGAAGAAGTTTAAAGCCGGATTTGGATACAAAAAGATTTGCCAAGCTTTAAACATCCCAAGGAGCACTGTGCAAGCGATAATATTGAAATGGAAGGAGTATCAGACCACTGCAAATCTACCAAGACCTGGCCGTCCCTCTAAACTTTCAGCTCATACAAGGAGAAGACTGATCAGAGATGCAGCCAAGAGGCCCATGATCACTCTGGATGAACTGCAGAGATCTACAGCTGAGGTGGGAGACTCTGTCCATAGGACAACAATCAGTCGTATATTGCACAAATCTGGCCTTTATGGAAGAGTGGCAAGAAGAAAGACATTTCTTAAAGATATCCATAAAAAGTGTCGTTTAAAGTTTGCCACAAGCCACCTGGGAGACACACCAAACATGTGGAAGAAGGTGCTCTGGTCAGATGAAACCAAAATTGAACTTTTTGGCAACAATGCAAAACGTTATGTTTGGCGTAAAAGCAACACAGCTGAACACACCGTCCCCACTGTCAAACATGGTGGTGGCAGCATCATGGTTTGGGCCTGCTTTTCTTCAGCAGGGACAGGGAAGATAGTTAAAATTGATGAGAAGATGGATGGAGCCAAATACAGGACCATTCTGGAAGAAAACCTGATGGAGTCTGCAAAAGACCTGAGACTGGGACGGAGATTTGTCTTCCAACAAGACAATGATCCAAAACATAAAGCAAAATCTACAATGGAATGGTTCAAAAATAAACATATCTAGGTGTTAGAATGGCCAAGTCAAAGTCCAGACCTGATTCCAATCGAGAATCTGTGGAAAGAACTGAAAACTGCTGTTCACAAATGCTCTCCATCCAACCTCACTGAGCTCGAGCTGTTTTGCAAGGAGGAATGGGAAAAAATTTCAGTCTCTCGATGTGCAAAACTGATAGAGACATACCCCAAGCGACTTACAGCTGTAATCGCAGCAAAAGGTGGCGCTACAAAGTATTAACTTAAGGGGGCTGAATAATTTTGCACGCCCAATTTTTCAGTTTTTGATTTGTTAAAAAAGTTTGAAATATCCAATAAATGTCGTTCCACTTCATGATTGTGTCCCACTTGTTGTTGATTCTTCACAAAAAAATACAGTTTTATATCTTTATGTTTGAAGCCTGAAATGTGGCAAAAGGTCGCAAAGTTCAAGGGGGCCGAATACTTTCGCAAGGCACTGTATATTTTAGAGCTTTTTTCATTTTCAAATAACTGAAAGTGAGAGGTTGAATTCTGAATAAAGTAAAAAAGGCCATTCCTGAACATGGGGTGAGACATTCTTACTAATCTGCTAGAGAACCAGTTTGGATTTAAATGTAACTTTTGTATGACTGACGCCTTTAGTGAGAGGGCTAATGCTTTAATATTTAATAATTTCTGCCCTCTGAATTTATATTAATTATATACATAGGCCCATTTCATTTTATCTGGCAAGCCGTTACAAATAAAATACAATTTTATTTTGCTCATAAAAAACAGGTCGCTAGGTGTAGGCAAGACCATAAGCAAATAGGTAAACTGGGATATGACTAAAGAGTTAATCAGGGTGATTTTTCCACAAATAGACAGGAATTGTTGTTTCCATGGTAGAAAAATCTACTTTTGCTAACTTTATTAAACTCTATTGTAGTAAAATAATGTATTTATTTCTGGATATGTATACCGAGAATATCCACATCACCGTCAGAACATTTTATTGCTAAACTATATGGTAATGTAAAAGTTGTATTTTTTGTCATCCAATACATAATATATTACATTTATCATGATTTGGTTGTAATCTAGAGAGGTTAGAAAAAGTCTCAAGATCCTCTGAGGCTGTGAAGGGATCCAAATGGTGGATTTAAAAGAAAACATGAATCATCAGCATACAATGACACCTTTATGTTTATGCCCTTGATTTCTAACCCCTTGATATGGCCATAATAAATAGATATGCCAATAGTGGGCCACCTTATTTTACTCCTCTTAACAGTTGAATACTTTCTGAGAAGTAGCCATTATTTATTATTTTACACCTAGGGTTACTATACATAACTTTAACCCATTGGATAAGAGATTCTACAAAATTGATATATTCCAGGCATTAATATTTAAATTCCTGTCATACTTTATCTAAAGCCTTTTCAAAGTCAGCTATGAATACCAGACCTGGTTTTCCAGATTTTACATAGTATTCTATTGCTTCCAGTACTTGTCTTATATTATCTCCAATGTGTCGTCTGAATAATATACAGCAATACCTTTTTAATTCTATGTGCAATGAATTCTTCTAGAATTTTTCACCACAACACTGAAGTTTAAGAGGCCTCCAATTTGTTTTAATGGACCGGATCTTTATATTTACCACTTGGATCAGTTTCAGTAATAATGTAATCAGACCTTCTTGTTGAGTATCTGATAATCTACCAAGTTTTGGTATACCTCCACTGGTATGCCATCCAACCCTAGAGGTGTCCTGGACTTAAAGGCTTTAACATGAGTCTTTCTGTACAGCTGTTCATTTTACATTATTCATAGAAAAAAATCGATACAATTATCTTCGGTTAGTGGAGATGGAGACTGAAACAAAAACATATGCTTATGGTACTTTTCTTCCACTTTCAAAATATTGTTTGGTGAATCATATGTGACATAATCCACACAGTTCACTTTATTTTTTAATAATATATTACACTTGATCTTTCTTGAATAAGTTCCTCCCATTTCTTTTTGTTTTTCCTATAACTTGTTTTTATTTTCTTTTGATGCCAGCGAGAATGACATAAGAAAGTAGTCAAGACGACTAGCTTGATTGAGCCTCCGCCATGTATATCTCACTAGGTCAGGATATTTAACCATTCATATATCTACTAGTTCCAATATATCCAAGACATTTGTGATTTCCTTAAGCGTATGAGGGTGATCGTTTGTATTGTGATTTCCTTTACGGTCCATTGAGGTATTTACAACCATATTATAATCTCCCACCATAATAATAGAGTATGGTATTGCTTGTAGGTTTGATAAATTATTATATATATATATATATACAGTTGAAGTCGGAAGTTTACATAAACTTAGGTTGGAGTCATTAAAACTAGTTTTTCAACCACTCCACAAATTTCTTGTTAACAAACTATAGTTTTGGCAAGTCAGTTAGGACATCTACTTTGTGCATGACACAGGTAATTTTTCCAACAATTGTTTACTGACAGATTATTTCACTTATAATTAACTGTATCACAATTCCAATGGGTCAGAAGTTCACATACACTAAGTTGACTGTGCCTTTAAACAGCTTGGAAAATTACAGAAAATGATGTCATGGCTTTAGAAGCTTCTGATAGGCTAATGGACATCATTTGAGTCAATTGGAGGTGTATCTGTGGATGTATTTCAAGGCCGACCTTCAAACTCAGTGCCTCTTTTCTTGTCATCATGGGAAAACCAAAAGAAAACAAGACCTCAGAAAACAAATAGTAGACCTCCATAAGTCTGGTTCATCCTTGGGAGCAATTTCCAAACGCCTGAAGGTACCGCGTTCATCTGTACAATAGTGCGCAAGTATAAACACCATGGGACCACGCAGCCGTCATACCGCTCAGGAAGGAGACGTGTTCTGTCTCCTAGAGATGAACGTACTTTGGTGCGAAAAGTGCAAATCAATCCCAGAACAACAGCAAAGGACCTTGTGAAGATGCCTGAAGAAATATGTACAAAAGTATCTATATCCACAGTAAAATGAGTCCTATATCAACATAACCTGAAAGTCTGCTCAGCAAGGAAGAAGACACGGCTCCAAAAACGCCATAAAAAAAAGCCAGACTACGGTTTGCAACTGCACATGGAGACAAAGATCATACTTTTTGGAGAAATGTCCTCTGGTTTGATGAAACAAAAATAGAACTTTTTGGTCATAATGACCATCATCATGATTTGAGGAAAAAGGGGGAGGCTAGCAACCCGAAGAACACCATCCCAACAGTGAAGAATGGGGGTGGCAGCATCATGTTGTGGGGGTGCTTTGCTGCAGGAGGGACTGGTGCACTTCACAAAATAGATGGCATCATGGGGCTGGAAAATGATGTGGATATATTGAAGCAACATCTTAAGACATCAGTCAGCAAGTTAAAGCTTGGTTGCAAATGGGTCTTCCAAATGGACAATGACCCCAATTATACTTCCAAAGTGGTGTCAAAATGGCTTAAGGACAACTAAGTCAATGTATTGAAGTGGCCACCACAAAGCCCTGACCTCAATCCTATAGAGAATTTGTGAGCAGAACTGAAAAAGCGTGTGCGAGCAAGGAGGCCTACAAACCTGACTCAGTTACACTAGCTCTGTCAGGAGGAATGGGCCAAAATTCTCCCAACTTATTGTGGGAAGCTTGCTGAAGGCTACCCAAAACGTTTGACCCGAGTTAAACAATTTAAAAGCAATACTACCAATTACTAATTGAGTGGATGTAGACTTCTGACCCACTGAATGTGATGAAAGAAATAAAAGCTGAAATAAATCATTCTCTCTAGTATTATTCTGACATTTCACATTCTTAAAATAAAGGTGTGATCCTAACTGACCTAAGACAGGGAGTTTTTACTAGGATTAAATGTCAGGAATTGTGAAAAACTGAGTTTAAATGTATTTGGCTAAATTGTATGTAAACCTCCGACTACAACTGTGTTTTCAAAGAAGCATGGATCATTGTTTGGAATGTATATATTAATGAGCCCCCCCCCCCCCCTCTTTTAATTATTTTCTTTGTTGGACATAATTGACTGATTTTAATGTAGGAAACCTGTTCCCAAGTAGTAGTGAGGCATATTTAATCATATCCCACTGAAATCAAGGTTTAAAAATCCCAATGTATTCAAGGTTTGAAAAAGTTCTGTTTTTGTCAAATACTATATCTGTGTTTGATTATTGCGGTCAATTTGAAGTGTACAAATTGTTTAGAACTATGTGCCGGCCCCCCAACCTGCTCAAGGAAAAATCGACACACGGCTGAATGTAATTGGTGAACCCTGGTTTAAATCATAAGACGCTTATCTGCATATTACTTCAAACAATAGTTCTCCCGTGGAGTTGTCTTTTGACTTGTCCAGGAAACATGGTTTTTCATTTAATAGAGGCATAATAACCAAGCATACCAGGAAAAACTATTTTCCATGGATATATCCATTTCGTTAAGATGTGCCGAGGAGGAAGCCTATATATGAATTCCTCTTGGTTCAAGTTCAGTTAATCTTGCAGGCAGACATTACATATGGACATGGAACATCATAAATGTAAATGGATGCAAATTCAGCTCGAGGACATCTAGATGCTCAATGTGTGGACTCCTTGGGTGGCTTCATTATAGTTTTCATTGTGCAATGTGAAGAGCAGCTTTATGTGAATTCAAAAATATTGCCATTTTCCTCTATGATGAGATGAATGTTGTGGTCCAGTATATATTGTATTCCACCCTAATAGCCTTTATAATTGAAGTGGTTGGGCATAGTGAAGTGTGATTGTACCTTACAATATGTATAGTCTAGGTTGGTTCTTTGGGGATGTGTTATTTGTGGAAGTTATGTCCAGTGCCACAGGAAAATCACTGCATAGTGTGTTTGAAGACGACCAAACTGTAAAATGTGATTGGTTGGTTGGTTTATTTGTTTTGTCATCCAAAAAAATAGTATATTATATTGTTGTTGTGTAATACATTGATGGCCACATTCAGTAGATGTTACAGTAGAAGACAAACAGATACTTTAATATTGGATTTACTGGTACCAGAAAATGTTGCAGAAAACCCCAGAAGACAATTTGTTTACTAATATTCAGTTGTATGCTTTTTCTCTTAAGTGTTTGCTGGTGTTCAAAGATAAAATAAGTTAAGGGGAAGCAATGTGTGTGCATGATTGCAATATTTGTTAAGTTAAAAGCAAGATGTGTATGCTTGTGACTTGTACATTATTTCAATAAAGTTGTGTAAATTGTATTATTGCATACTAAGCATCTCCTAAATTATTTATGGGGCAGAATACATCCAGTAATTAGTACTATAATATGTGACCCTGCTAATATATACAGTTAAATTGTGTTCATTATCAGACCGTGCAGCTTATCTTCTGAACAAAACACTGTCTCTGGCCTGATCAATCATGTGATGTTATTTTGGACAGTAATATCCTAGATGCATACATAATGGAGTACTATATGATGAATCTCTTCTCCATCTCCGGTGCATCACTCACAAAATGTCTGGCTAAATGGCAAATCTCCTGCTACGCTACTGCTCACCAATTGTTTATTTCCCAGAAGAGGAATCACATTCTGACAAAGGTAACTATATGGAAAAACAATGTTTGGTTACACTTTCTATAGACCACTATGTATTCATTTATAAAGGCTGTTCGAGTAAGACAGGGGTTGTTTTGAATGATAACAGCAAGTATAATTCTCTGTGTTAATAGAAAACCAAACACATTCATTAACTCTTTTCTTTTGCCTCTCATTCTGTCAATGCCATTCTGAACCACAACAATAAGCAGGAATGACAGGTCCATACGATATTGCCCGTCAGTGACCATCAGCATGTATATGTTCTTACATTTGCATCAAACGACAACCTAATTAATATGGCTGCATCTGCTTCCCAGTCTGCAGCACTGTTGAGTGACACAAGTCACTGACCAAGGTGACAGCTGGCATGGCCTACATTTGAGGACACTACTTTTTTCTAATAAGAAAATTGTATATATATATACAGTGCCTTGCGAAAGTATTCGGCCCCCTTGAACTTTGCGACCTTTTGCCACATTTCAGGCTTCAAACATAAAGATATAAAACTGTATTTTTTTGTGAAGAATCAACAACAAGTGGGACACAATCATTAAGTGGAACGACATTTATTGGATATTTAAAACTTTTTTAACAAATCAAAAACTGAAAAATTGGGCGTGCAAAATTATTCAGCCCCCTAAAGTTAATACTTTGTAGCGCCACCTTTTGCTGCGATTACAGCTGTAAGTCGCTTGGGGTATGTCTCTATCAGTTTTGCACATCGAGAGACTGAAATGTTTTCCCATTCCTCCTTGCAAAACAGCTCGAGCTCAGTGAGGTTGGATGGAGAGCATTTGTGAACAGCAGTTTTCAGTTCTTTCCACAGATTCTTGATTGGAATCAGGTCTGGACTTTGACTTGGCCATTCTAACACCTGGATATGTTTATTTTTGAACCATTCCATTGTAGATTTTGCTTTATGTTTTGGATCATTGTCTTGTTGGAAGACAAATCTCCGTCCCAGTCTCAGGTCTTTTGCAGACTCCATCAGGTTTTCTTCCAGAATGGTCCTGTATTTGGCTCCATCCATCTTCCCATCAATTTTAACCATCTTCCCTGTCCCTGCTGAAGAAAAGCAGGCCCAAACCATGATGCTGCCACCACCATGTTTGACAGTGGGGATGGTGTGTTCAGCTGTGTTGCTTTTACGCCAAACATAACGTTTTGCATTGTTGCCAAAAAGTTCAATTTTGGTTTCATCTGACCAGAGCACCTTCTTCCACATGTTTGGTGTGTCTCCCAGGTGGCTTGTGGCAAACTTTAAACGACACTTTTTATGGATATCTTTAAGAAATGTCTTTCTTGCCACTCTTCCATAAAGGCCAGATTTGTGCAATATACGACTGATTGTTGTCCTATGGACAGAGTCTCCCACCTCAGCTGTAGATCTCTGCAGTTCATCCAGAGTGATCATGGGCCTCTTGGCTGCATCTCTGATCAGTCTTCTCCTTGTATGAGCTGAAAGTTTAGAGGGACGGCCAGGTCTTGGTAGATTTGCAGTGGTCTGATACTCCTTCCATTTCAATATTATCGCTTGCACAGTGCTCCTTGGGATGTTTAAAGCTTGGGAAATCTTTTTGTATCCAAATCCGGCTTTAAACTTCTTCACAACAGTATCTCGGACCTGCCTGGTGTGTTCCTTGTTCTTCATGATGCTCTCTGCGCTTTTAACGGACCTCTGAGACTATCACAGTGCAGGTGCATTTATACGGAGACTTGATTACACACAGGTGGATTGTATTTGTCATCATTAGTCATTTAGGTCAACATTGGATCATTCAGAGATCCTCACCGAACTTCTGGAGAGAGTTTGCTGCACTGAAAGTAAAGGGGCTGAATAATTTTGCACGCCCAATTTTTCAGTTTTTGATTTGTTAAAAAAGTTTAAAATATCCAATAAATGTCGTTCCACTTCATGATTGTGTCCCACTTGTTGTTGATTCTTCACAAAAAAATACAGTTTTATATCTTTATGTTTGAAGCCTGAAATGTGGCAAAAGGTCACAAAGTTCAAGGGGGCCGAATACTTTCGCAAGGCACTGTATATATATATATATATATAGTTTGAAGTTGGAGGTTTACATACACTTAGGTTGGAGTCATTAAAACTCATTTTTCAACCACTCCACAAATTTCAAGTTAACAAACTTTAGTTTTGGCAAGTCAGTTAGGACATCTACACAAGACACAAGTCATTTTTCCAACAATTGTTTACAGACAGATTATTTCACTTATAATTCACTGTATAACAATTCCAGGGGGTCAGACGTTTACATACACTAAGTTGACTGTGCCTTTAAACAGCTTGGAAAATTCCAGAAAATTATGTTGTGGCTTTAGAAGCTTCTGATAGGCTAATTGACATCATTATAGTCAATTGGAGATGTACCTGTGGATGTATTTCAAGGCCTAACTTCAAACTCAGGGCCTCTTTGTTTGACATCATGGGAAAATCAAAAGAAATCAGCCAAGACCTCAGGAAAAAATGGAGACCTCCACAAGTCTGGTTCATCCTTGGGAGCAATTTCCAAACGCCTGAAGGTACCACGTTCATCTGTACAAACAATAGTATGCACGTATAAACACTATGAGACCACACACCCATCATACCGCTCAGGAAGGAGACACATTCTGTCTCCTAGAGATGAATGCACTTTGGTGTGAAAAGTGCAAATGAATCACAGAACAACAGTAAAGGACCTTGTGAAGATGCTGGAGGAAACCGGTACAAAGTATCTATATCCACAGTAAAACAAGTCCTATATCGACATAACCTGAAAGGCCGCTCAGCAAGGAAGAAGCTACTGCTCTTAAACCGCCATTAAAAAAGCCAGACTACAGTTTGTAACTGCACATGGCAACAAAGATCGTACTTTTTGGAGAAATGTCCTCTGTTCTGATGAAACAAAAATAGAACTGTTTGGCCATAATGACAATCGTTATGTTTTGAGGAAAAAGGGGGTGGGCTTGCAAGCCTTTGAACACCATCCCAACCGTGAAGCACGGGGGTGGCAGCATCATGTTGTGGGGTTGCTTTGCTGCAGGAGGGACTGGTGCACTTCAAATATAGATGGCATCATGAGGCAGGAAAATTATGTGGATATATTGAAGCAACATCTCAAGGCATCAGTTAAAGCTTGGTCGCAAATGGGTCTTCCAAATGGACAATGACCCCAAGCATACGCCCAAAGTTGTGGCAAAATTGCTCAAGGACAACAATGCTACCAAATGTTATGTTTGCCTGCATTCTCCAGATTTGCCTCCCAGATTTGTCTTTTTAGCAGCACATTCACCACTCTCTCAAACGGTTAACTCCGCACTCTCGCAGCACAGGCCTGAGACGTGAAAAGAATTACCCCAGCTCACAGTCGGCTCACAGTGTCTTTGCGAGACGCCGCAGAATTTTAAAACCGTCCCGCTACACCTGCCATTTCTGCAGACATCCCCCAAACAAACAAAAACCGACTTTCGGACAATGAGTGAACAATGAGCGCAATGCATGCAGGAAGCAGCAGAGGAGAGCGAGGGGAAGCAAGCATAGAGAGAGGTTAGTACAGTGGTTCCCAAACTTGGGGTTGGTCCTCCAAGAAACTCTGTACTAATCTTATCAAACAAGTTAGGAACTTAAAAAAAGAAGATACTGTATGTTTTAATACTAAAGTCTCCATCTTCCCCATAGGCCTATACGAAAATGCAATCAAAATGCAAACAATACAGTTCTATGTCATACGTTTTCATTTCATCGCTGATGCTACGTGTCAGTGTGAATCCTTTCTCATATTTCCTACCTTTCAGGAGTTAAGGTATAATGGACAGGGTAATTTTTTCTTGTTTTTGAAGTTCTCCTAATAGCATTTATATTTTATTTGATAGATTTGCATTAAACAAGTATGACAACAATCCATGCTTTGGTTTCCCTGGCACTGTTTCCAACACTCTACCGTTTTAGCATTTGTGGCACAAATCCCATTCAAGTCATTAGACCGATATCAGCATTTTTCATCACAGCATGTCCAAATCATCCAAAGGTATCTAAAAAATGACTGTGAAGCTCAACAAAGTCTCTTATGGATGTTTTGAACATGATGTGTGAAATATGCTAATATCGGTCCCATGACTTGAATGGGATTTGTACCATGGTTGCTGAAACATTGGCATCTGGAAACTGCCAGGGAAACTAAACCAAAGCATGGATTGTTGTCATACCTTGTTCAAAAGACTGCTTACAGGGTAAGGAAACCAATATGTCATTTGGGTGAACTATTCCTTTATGGTTGAATAAATATTGTTAAATTAGTTTGTAAGAGAGCCTTGACTTTTGGCAATTTACTGTTAATATAAAAGTAATATTGAATTGTGTTTAAATAAGAATTAGTTCTTAACTGACTTGCATAGTTAAATAAAGGTAAAAAATATCAACATTTTAAAAGTGATGTATAGTTTCATCTGAGCCACTGGCTTAATCCTATTCTTTAAATGTTATTTTTGGTTTAGTTGGAGACATGTATCCAACATATCATTTAATAATTTCTAGACAAGTTAGTGGGCTATTTACTGTATTGCAAAAGTTATATTGAATTGTGTTTAGTTTTCAGCGCAACCAAATATCAACATTGTACTGTGTATTTTGTGCCACTGACTTAGTCTGGCTTTAATTACATTTGGTCTACAAACTAATAATGTATATGTTGGATTCACGTCTCCATCTCAATAGGACTAAATCAAATCAAACTTTTATTTGAAGTGCATTTAAACTATTTAGTCCTGTTCTTTAACCTCTACAGGATCAGTGTCCTGAATAAGATGTTCAACAAGCAGGTGTCCACATACATTACATCACCAAAAGTATCTTCTGCTTGGATAGTTCCATCTGTGCCACTGACTTAATCTGTCTTTAATTCTAGTTTCTCTATAAATTAATAATTGATAGGCTGGATTCACATCTCCATCTCAACCAAATATCTAAGTTAATATGGAATTGGTCAGCCCTTTGCTGCAAAAACAGCTTCCACTCTTCTGGGAAGGCTTTCCACTAGATGTTGGAACATTGCTGCGGGGGCTTGCTTCCATTCAGCCATAAGAGCATTAGTGAGGTCAGGCACTGATGTTGGGCGATTAGGCCTGGTTTGCAGTCAGCGTTCCAATTCATCCCAAAGGTATTCGATGGAGTTGAGGTCAGAACTCTGTGCAGGCCAGTCAAGTTCTTCCACACCAATCTCAAACAAACTTTCTGTATGGACCTCGCTTTGTGCACGGGGCATTGTCATGCTGAAACAGGAAAGGGCCTTCTTCAAATTGTTGCCACAAAGTTGGAAGCACAGCATTGTCTAGAATGTCAATCTATCCTGTAGCGTTAAAGTTTTCCCTACACTGGAACGAAGGAGCCTAGCCGAACCATGAAAAACAGCCCCAGACCATTATTCCTCCTCCACCAAACTGTACAGTTGGAACTATGCATTAGGGCTGGTAGCATTCTCCTGGCATCCGCCAAACCCAGATGGTTGCATTTTTCATTTGCTCTGTTAAACCTAGCCTTTGGCATGACTTCAATAGCAAAAGTGAATCTATTTAGTTAGTAAGAGATCTCTCAATAATCGTTCTCATGATAGCACATTGGTAGTAGTCAGTGACAAATATTGAAGCTAAACTGGGCTTGGTTAAAACCCTAGATGGGAGACCAAATGTATAGCTGTAGATAGATGAACTCTCTAGGAGGTGCTGCCTAGCCTATTTTTTTTATTTTTAATACAAAGTTGAAGATCTGGCCTTTCAAAAGGTACAAATTCAACATATCTTATACAAGATTGGTCTATGTTGAAATTTGGTTACCGTGATGACATAATCCTGTGGTTGAAATGTCACCCTCAAAACAGTGTACGTTGAATACTTTTCTCATATCCTATGTATTTTCCACGTAGATTCCACGTCACAATACTTTGAGTTTACTGTCATAAGACCTCTGCATAGATAGGTGACCTCTTGTAACCTCAATTAGTATCAATTAGTATCACGTTTCAGGAGAAGCCTGTTGCAGACAGTGTCGAAGTAACAAAAGTTTATTACAAGAACAGGGGGCAGGCAAAACGACAGATCAAGGGCAGCCAGAGGTCAGTAATCCAGATCAGAGTCCATAAAATACAGAACGGCAGAGTCTCTGGGTCAGGGCAGGCAGAGGTCAATAATCCAGGGGGTGTGACAAGATACAGAATAGCAGGCAGGCTAAGGGCAGGCAGAATGGTCAAAATCAGGAAAACTAGAAAAACACAGAAGCAAGGGGAAAATCGCTGGTAGGCTTGACGAACAAAACGAACTGGCAAAAGACCAATAGAGAACATAGGTATAAATACACTGGGGATGATGGGGACAAGAATAAAGACAGGTGAAACAGATCAGGGTGCGACGACACAATTAGTCATATAGTATGTCAACAGTATCAAAAGGATTCGTTGAATCCATTTTCGCCTGATAACACAAAAAGTTGCAAAAGGACATGATTATCAAAACCAATGTCTGTTATGATTGAATCCAGCTGTGACAATTTAAATTCCATTTTATTATCTGCTTTCACAGAAAGCCGTCTGGAATGGAATGATAGTTAATTAATAGTTCAGCTTGATCGATATATATTAATATGAATATAATAATGTTCTGGGTAAGCCTGTCACTAATACAGAATCAATCGATACAACTGCCCTGGGGAAATTAAAATTACATCTCTTTGTGTGGCAGTGAAGGTTGTCTTTAAATTTGCTTGTCAGTTTTGAGCTGTTGGTGATGTAAGATTAGAGTCTGAGTGAATCAGATTCTAATTGTTCTCTTTTCTGTAGTTTTTTTCCTTCATAATTTTTGTTTAATGGCATAGTTGCTATTCCATCATGTTGCCTTGTTAAATGTTTTGTGCTATATGTGTAATGCCCTGTTCTAGTACTACTGTTCTTCAGTGGAAGTACAGTATGGGAGGTGGGATAAACTGTATCCACACAGGGATGAATTACAAAGAAAAGGATCAGTCTCTTCTCACACAATATGACAGAGCTCTCAATAAATGAGAAGTGAGTGACAGGACATCTACAGTACTCTAGCCCCGTTTATACATTCCCCTAACATGTGTCTTTCGTCCTGCTCTTGTCCTGATCTTGCCCATTTACACTTAAAAGATCTGATTAAAATTAGTTCGCAATGTGTCTTTCAATCGTCTACAAAAATGTGGGCACAATCAGAATGTGGACAAGATCAGAAAAAATGGGGCTTCTATGTAGTCATACCAAGGGAACGGTGACTCACATAATGAACACTGTCTTTCCAACCACTCACGGTCTCTTCCACCTGTTTGCTTCATATGCAATCTGTAGACAATAATATTTTATGAAAGAGAGCACATGCAAGAAGATGATGAACAATCCATTTGTCTCTGTGTATGTTGACATTCTCTATTCCCTGAGTGTCTAAAACATGGCACTGTGGGAAGAGCAATCACTTGAGACCTCATATGGAAATCTAAAGGTTCAGCAGAGAGCTGAAGGGGCTATAGGGGAGTTTGAGATGCTCACCATGTGATAAATGGCATGGGGGCAAAATAATATTGTTTTCCTCTATGTATTGTTCTTGACTGGTGTGATATCTCCTGTCATTTTGATAAGAGGAGTTTAGGAGTTAAATCAAAATATTTGTAAACCTGTAAATAATACATAAGGAAGAAATTACTATCAACTTGAGACACTCTTGTGGAGACTAAACTCAAAGGCAAACATACATACAGTGGGGAGAAAAAGTATTTGATACACTGCCGATTTTGCAGGTTTTCCTACTTACTTACAAAGCATGTCTGTCATTTTTATCATAGGTACACTTCAACTGTGAGAGACGGAATCTAAAACAAAAATCCAGAAATCACATTGTATGATTTTTAAGTAATTAATTTGCATTGTATTGCATGACATAAGTATTTGATACATCAGAAAAGCAGAACTTAATATTTGGTACAGAAACCTTTGTTTGCAATTACAGAGATCATACGTTTCCTGTAGTTCTTGACCAGGTTTGCACATGTAACGGATGTAAAACGGCTAGCTTAGTTAGCGGTGGTGCGCGCTAATTAGCGTTTCAATCGGTGACGTCACTTGCTCTGAGACCTTGAAGTAGTGGTTCCCCTTACTCTGCAAGGGCCATGGCTTTTGTGGAGCGATGGGTAACGATGCTTTGTGGGTAACTGTTGTTGATGTGTGCAGAGGGTCCCTGGTTCGCGCCCGGGTATGGGTGAGGGGACAGTCTAAAGTTATACTGTTACACACACACAGCAGCAGGGAATTTGGCCCACTCCTCCATACAGACCTTCTCCAGATCCTTCAGGTTTTGGGGCTGTCGCTGGGCAACACGGACTTTCAGCTCCCTCCAAAGATTTTCTATTGGGTTCAGGTCTGGAGACTGGCTAGGCCACTCCAGGACCTTAAAGATGCTTCTTACGGAGCCACTCCTTAGTTGCCCTGGCAGTGTGTTTCGGGTCGTTGTCATGCTGGAGGACCCAGCCACGACCCATCTTCAATGCTCTTACTGAGGGAAGGAGGTTGTTGGCCAAGATCTTGCGATACATGGCCCCATCCATCCTCCCCTCAATACGGTGCAGTGGACCTGTCCCCTTTGCAGAAAAGCATCCCCAAAGAATGATGTTTCCACCTCCATGCTTCACAGTTGGGATGGTGTTCTTGGGGTTGTACTCATCCTTCTTCCTCCAAACACGGCGAGTGGAGTTTAGACCAAAAAGCTCTATTTTTGTCTCATCAGACCACATGACCTTCTCCCATTCCTCATCTGGATCATCCAGATGGTCATTAGCAAACTTCAGACGGGACTGGACATGCGCTGGCTTGAGCAGGGGGACCTTGCGTGCACTGCGGGATTTTAATCCATGACGGCGTAGTGTGTTACTAATGGTTTTCTTTGAGACTGTGGTCCCAGCTCTATTCAGGTCATTGACCAGGTCCTGCCGTGTAGTTCTGGGCTGATCCCTCACCTTCCTCATGATCATTGATGCCCCACAAGGTGAGATCTTACATGGAGCCCCAGACCGAGGGTGATTGACTGTCATCTTGAACTTCTTCCATTTTCTAATAATTGCGCCAAAAGTTGTTAGCTTCTCACCAAGCTGCTTGCCTATTGTCCTGTAGCCCATCCCAACCTTGTGCAGCTCTACAATTTTAACCCTGATGTCCTTACACAGCTCTCCGGTCTTGGCCATTGTGGAGAGGTTGGAGTCTGTTTGATTGAGTGTGTGGACAGGTGTCTTTTATACAGGTAACGAGTTCAAACAGGTGCAGTTCATACAGGTAATGAGTGGAGAACAGGAGGGCTTCTTAAAGAAAAACTAACAGGTCTGTGAGAGCCGGAATTCTTACTGGTTGGTAGGTGATCAAATACTTATGTCATGTAATAAAATGCAAATTAATTACTTAAAAATCATACAATTTTGATTTCCTGGAGTTTTGTTTTAGATTCCGTCTCTCACAGTTGAAGTGTACCTATGATAAAAATGACAGACCTCTAGATGCTTTGTAAGTAGGGAAAACCTGCAAAATCGGCAGTATATCAAATAATTGTTCTCCCCACTCTACATACATACAGTTGAAGGCTGAAGTTTACATACACTTAGGATGGAGTCATTAAAACTAGTTTTTCAACCACTCCACAAATTTCTTGTTAACAAACTATAGTTTTGGTAAGTCGGTTAGGACATCTACTTTGTGCATGACACAAGTAATCTTTCCAACAATTGTTTACAGACATATTATTTAACTTATAATTCACTGTAGCACAATTACAGTGGGTCAGAAGTTTACATACACTAAGTTGACTGTGCCTTTAAACAGCTTGGAAAATTCCCAGAAATTATGTCATGGCTTTAGAAGCTTCTGATAGGCTAATTGACATAATTTGAGTCAATTGGAGGTGTACCTGTGGATATATTTCAAGGCCGACCACCAAACTCAGTGTCTCTTTGCTTGACATCATGGGGAAATCAAAAGAAATCAGCAAAGACCTCAGAAAAAAATTGTAGACCTCCACAAGTCTGGTTCATCCTTGGGAGCAATTTCCAAACGCCTTAAGGTACCACGTTCATCTGTACAAACAATTGTGCACAAGTATAAACACCATGGGATCACACAGCCGTCATACCGCTCAGGAAGGAGACGCGTTCTGTCTCTTAAAGATTAACATACTTTTGTGTGAAAAGTGCAAATCAATACCAGAACAACAGTAAAGGACCTTGTGAAGATGCTGGAGGAAACAGGTACAAAGTATCTACATGTATATCCACAGTAAAACGAGTCCCATATCGACATAACCTGAAAGGCCGCTCAGCAAGGAAGAAGCTACTGCTCTTAAACCGCCATTAAAAAAGCCAGACTACAGTTTGTAACTGCACATGGCGACAAAGATCGTACTTTTTGGAGAAATGTCCTCTGTTCTGATGAAACGAAAATAGAACTGTTTGGCCATAATGACAATCATTATGTTTTGAGGAAAAAGGGGGTGGGCTTGCAAGCCGTTGAACACCATCCCAACCATGAAGCACGGGGGTGGCAGCATCATGTTGTGGGGTTGCTTTGCTGCAGGAGGGACTGGTGCACTTTAAATATAGATGGCATCATGAGTAAGGAAACTGATGTGGATATATTGAAGCAACATCTCAAGACATCAGTTAGGAAGTTAAGCTTGATCGCAAAAGGGTCTTCCAAATGGAAAATGACCCCAAGCATACTTCCAAAGTGGTGGAAAAATGGCTTAAGGACAACAAAGTCAATGTATTGAAGTGGCCATCACAAAGCCCTGACCTCAATCCCATAGAAAATGTGTGGGCAGAACTGAAAAAGTGTGTGCGAGCAAGGAGGCCTACAAACCTGACTCAGTTACACCAGCTCTGTCAGGAGGAATGGGCCAAAATTCACCCAACTTATTGTGGGAAGCTTGTGGAATGTTACCCGAAACTTTTGATCCAAGTTAAACAATTTAAAAGCAATGCTACCAAATACTAATTGAGTGTATGTCAACTTCTGACTCACTGGGAATGTGATGAAATAAATAAAAGCTGATATACAGTGCCTTGCGAAAGTATTCGGCCCCCTTGAACTTTGCGACCTTTGGCCACATTTCAGGCTTCAAACATAAAGATCTAAAACTGTATTTTTTTGTGAAGAATCAACAACAAGTGGGACACAATCATGAAGTGGAACGACATTTATTGGATATTTAAAACTTTTTTAACAAATCAAAAACTGAAAAATTGGGCGTGCAAAATTATTCAGCCCCCTTAAGTTAATACTTTGTAGCGCCACCTTTTGCTGCGATTACAGCTGTAAGTCGCTTGGGGTATGTCTCTATCAGTTTTGCACATCGAGAGACTGACATTTTTTCCCATTCCTCCTTGCAAAACAGCTCAAGCTCAGTGAGGTTGGATGGAGAGCATTTGTGAACAGCAGTTTTCAGTTCTTTCCACAGATTCTCGATTGGATTCAGGTCTGGACTTTGACTTGGCCATTCTAACACCTGGATATGTTTATTTTTGAACCATTCCATTGTAGATTTTGCTTTATGTTTTGGATCATTGTCTTGTTGGAAGACAAATCTCCGTCCCAGTCTCAGGTCTTTTGCAGACTCCATCAGGTTTTCTTCCAGAATGGTCCTGTATTTGGCTCCATCCATCTTCCCATCAATTTTAACCATCTTCCCTGTCCCTGCTGAAGAAAAGCAGGCCCAAACCATGATGCTGCCACCACCATGTTTGACAGTGCGGATGGTGTGTTCAGGGTGATGAGCTGTGTTGCTTTTACGCCAAACATATCGTTTTGCATTGTTGCCAAAAAGTTCAATTTTGGTTTCATCTGACCAGAGCACCTTCTTCCACATGTTTGGTGTGTCTCCCAGGTGGCTTGTGGCAAACTTTAAACAACACTTTGTATGGATATCTTTAAGAAATGTCTTTCTTCTTGCCACTCTTCCATAAAGGCCAGATTTGTGCAATATACGACTGATTGTTGTCCTATGGACAGAGTCTCCCACCTCAGCTGTAGATCTCTGCAGTTCATCCAGAGTGATCATGGGCCTCTTGGCTGCATCTCTGATCAGTCTTCTCCTTGTATGAGCTGAAAGTTTAGAGGGACGGCCAGGTCCTGGTAGATTTGCAGTGGTCTGATACTCCTTCCATTTCAATATTATCGCTTGCACAGTGCTCCTTGGGATGTTTAAAGCTTGGGAAATATTTTTGTATCCAAATCCGGCTTTAAACTTCTTCACAACAGTATCTCGGACCTGCCTGGTGTGTTTCTTGTTCTTCATGATGCTCTCTGCGCTTTTAACGGACCTCTGAGACTATCACAGTGCAGGTGCATTTATACGGAGACTTGATTACACACAGATGGATTGTATTTATCATCATTAGTCATTTAGGTCAACATTGGATCATTCAGAGATCCTCACTGAACTTCTGGAGAGAGTTTGCTGCACTGAAAGTAAAGGGGCTGAATAATTTTGCACGCCCAATTTTTCAGTTTTTGATTTGTTAAAAAAGTTTGAAATATCCAATAAATGCCGTTCCACTTCATGATTGTGTCCCACTTGTTGTTGATTTTTCACAAAAAAATACAGTTTTATATCTTTATGTTTGAAGCCTGAAATGTGGCAAAAGGTCGCAAAGTTCAAGGGGGCCGAATACTTTCGCAAGGCACTGTAAATCCTTCTCTCTACTGTTATTCTGACATTTCACATTCATAAAATAAAGTGGTGATCCTAACTGACCTTAAACAGGACATTTGTACTAGGATTATATTTTAGGAACTGTGAAAAACCGAGTTTAAATGTATTTGGCTAAGTTGTATGTAAACTTCCGACTTCAACTGTACATACATGCATACATACATACATGCATACATACAGTACATACATACATACATACATACATACATACATACATTTTTCCTATTGGTAATGCTCTCCCATTCAAACACTCCTCTTGTGCGGCGAGAAAGCCTCTGAGCAAGATATTATTTGCAGTTTGGTTTAGTTTCTATTCACTATTATTTTATTAAGTGAAAGAACCCCTGAATTATTGTAGCACAAGGATAAAGTTTCTAAGGTATCTGAAGTGATTCATCTTTGAGTGTAACTGTCCTGCACCATAAAATACTGAACAGATTTTCAAATGAAAAACAACCAAAAATAATTGCTCTGGGAAACAGAGTGCTCCTTCAGATAATTCTGAAGATTGGTAATAGCTCTAAATGGCCTTTTATCCACCGACAAACATTTTCAGATCTCTATGAAGAACTATGTAATTAGTATTGCAAATAACACTGATTACCATATTTAGATCCAGATGTAATCATGGACAAAGGTCATCATTTGTTATTTACTGTGTTATCCACAAACTGATTTGAACTACTGAACTTATGCACCAAGTAATAACATCAAAGCTGTGTTGAACTAAAATAGGTCTTCTTGACTTATATGGTGCTGCACAACCAGGGTAAAGTAAGCTGCATATGGTGACTCATAGTCCAGTAGAAAATGTGTCCGCTATGGGCTGGCCAAAGGTTGGTATTAAATTGTTCCCCAGAAGCCCCTGAACAAATTGATATATGATAGCCAATTCAAAATACTAGCTTTGTTTTGTTATTAAAACTTTATATATATATTGTATGGGAGTCTATGTAATACTGTGTTCCCAGGCTGATATAGGAATGTTTACATTATTTTAGAAGACGGTCTTATCCAGAGCGAGTGCCTTGCTCAAGGGCACATAAACACATTGTTCACCTAGTTGGCTCGGGGATTCGAACCAGCTACCTTTCGGTTACTGCCCCAATGCTCTCAACTGCTGAGACAAATTGAGATAAAGGAGATGTTCCATTAACCAGATTGGCTCACATTTAACAAATCTGATCTAACAAAGTGGATATTTGTCAAATCCTTCAAGATTTATATATTGTAACAGGCCCACAATGTGGTCACTTAAGTCCGATCTGGATATATTTTGTAGTTTTCACTGCACAACATTTAGAAGTTGTCCCTATTCGGGTTAGGAAGAAGTGAATGCTACAGTTGAAGTCGTAAGTTTACGTACACTTAGGTTGGAGCAATTAAAACTCGTTTTTCAACCACTCCACAAATTTCTTGTTAATCTTGGAACTACCCATCCCGGATCCGGGAGAATTGTCATCAACTACACTAATTAGCATAGCGCAACGGTCAAAAAATATTACTAGAAAATATTCATATTCATGAAATCACATATATAGTGAAACACAGCTTAGCCTTTTGTTAATCACACTGTCATCTCAGATTTTGAAATTATGCTTTACAGCGAAAGCAATCCAAGCATTTGTGTAAGTTTATCAATAGCCTAGCATAACATTATGTCCAGCTAGCAGCAGGAAGCTTGGTCACGAAAATCAGAAAAGCAATCAAATTAACCGTTTACCTTTGATGAGCTTCGGATGTTTTCACTCACGAGACTCCCAGTTAGACAGCAAATGTTCCTTTTGTTCCATAAAGATTATTTTTATACCCAAAATACCTTCGTTTGTTGGTCACATTATGTTCAGAAATCCACCGGAAATAGCGGTCACGACAACATAATATCGAAAGAAACATGGCAAACGTTTTTTATAATCAATCCTCAAGGTGTTTTTCAAATATCTATTCATAATATATCAACTGGGACAATTGGCTTTTCAGTAGGAGCGAGAGGAAAAATGACTACCTCTGTCTTTTACGCAAGAATCACTCTGAGAGCCCTCAGCTGGCCACTTACGCAATGTAGTCGTTTACGCTCATTCTTCAACATAAAGGCGTGAAACTACGTCACAATGCTGTAGACACCTTAGTGAATACGTAGAAAAAGGAATCTGGTTGATATCCCTTTCAATGGCCAATAGGGGTGCAATAAGAGGCACTTCCTGATTGGATTTTCCTCAGGGTTTCGCCTGCAATATCAGTTCTGTTATACTCACAGACAATATTCTGACAGTTTTGGAAACTTTAGAGTGTTTTATATCCTAAGCTGTCAATTATATGCATATTTTAGCATCTGGTCCTGAGAAATAGGCGGTTTACTTTGGGAACGTTATTTTTCCAAAAATAAAAATAGTGCCCCCTTATTTCAAGAGGTTTAACCTCTAGCGTCGAGCAATCCCGTATCCGGGAGCGTAATCATAGCCTCAAGCTCATTTCCATAACACAACGTTTCCTATTCATGAAAATTGCAAATTAAATGAAATACATATATTGAAACACAAGCTTAGCCTTTTGTTAACAACACTGTCATCTCAGATTTTCAAAATATGCTTTAACCAAAGCTACACAAGCATTTGTGTAAGAGTATTGATAGCCTAGCATTGCTTTAAGCCTAGCATTCAGCAGGCAACATTTTCACAAAAACAAGAAAAGCATTCAGATAAAATCATTTACCTTTGAAGAACTTTGAATGTTTTCAATGACGAGACTCTCAGTTAGATAGCAAATGTTCATTTTTTCCAAAAATATTATTTGTGTAAGAGAAATAGCTCTGTTTTGTTCATCACGTTTGGCTAAGAAAAAAAAAAAACGAAAATGCAGTCACTTACAACGGCAAACTTTTTTTCCAAATTAGCTCCATAATATCGACAGGAACATGGCAAACGTTGTTTAGAATCAATCCTCAAGGTGTTTTTCACAATTCTATTCGATGAAAAATCATTCCTGGCAGTCGGTTTCTCATCAGAGGCAAACGTAAAAATACTGCAGCTGGAGATTACGCAATAATTGCGACGGAGGACACCAAGCGACCACCTGGTAAATGTAGTCTCTTATGGTCAATCTTCCAATGATATGCCTACAAATATGTCACAATGCTGCAGACACCTTGGGGGAAACGTGGAAAAGGTAAGCTGACTCCTAGCTCCTCCACAGCCATATAAGGAGTCATTGCCATGAGGCGGTTTCAAAAAATGCGTCACTTCCTGATTGTATTTTTATCTGGGTTTTTTCTGTAACATCAGTTCTGTGGCACTCACAGACAATATCTTTGCAGTTTTGGAAACGTCAGAGTGTTTTCTTTCCAAAGTTGTCAATTATATGCATAGTCAAGCATCTTTTCGTGACAAAATATCTTGTTTAAAACGGGAACGTTTTTCATCCAAAAATTAAAAGAGTGCCCCCTATATCGAAGAAGTTAACAAACTTTAATTTTGGCAAGTTGGTTAGGACATCTACTTTGTTCATGGCACAAGTCATTTTTCCAACAATTGTTTACAGACAGATTATTTCACTTATAATGCACTGTATCACAAGTCCAGTGGGTCAGACGTTTACATACACTAAGTTGACTGTGCCTTTAAACAGCTTGGAAAATTCCAGATAATTATGTAATGGCTTTAGAAGCTTCTGAAAGGCTAATTGACATCATTTGAGTCAACTGGAGGTGTACCTGTGGATGTATTTCAAGGCCTACCTTCAAACTCAGTATCTCTTTGCTTGACATCATGGGAAAATCAAAAGAAATCAGCCAAGAACTCCGAAAATTTCCAAACGCCTGAAGGTACCACATTCATCTGTACAAATAATTGTACGCAAGTATAAACACCATGGGACCACTCAGCCATCATACTGCTCAGAAAGGAGACACGTTCTGTCTCCTAGAGAAGAACGTACTTTGGTGTGAAAAGTGCAAATCAATCCCAGAACAACAACAAAGGACCTTGTGAAGATGCTGGAGGAACCAGGTACAAAAGTATCTATATCCACAGTAAAACAAGTCCTATATCGACATAACCTGAAAGGCCGCTCAGCAAGGAAGAAGCCACTGCTCCAAAACCACCATAAAAAAAGACAGACTGGTTTGCAACTGCACATTCGGACAACGATCATACTTTTTGGAGAACGGTCCTCTGGTCTGATGAAACAAAAATAGAACTGTTTGGCCATAATGACCATCATTATGTTTGGAGGAAAAAGGGGGAGGCTTGCAAGCCGTTGAACACCATCCCAACCGTGAAGCACGGAGATGGCAGCATCATGTTGTGCGGGTGCTTTGCTGCAGGAGGGACTGGTGCACTTCACAAAATAGATGGCATCATGAGGAAGGAAAATGATGATATATTGAAGCAACATCTCAAGATATCAGTCAGGAAGTTAAAGCTTGGTCGCAAATGGGTCTTCCAAATGGACAATGACCCCAAGCACACTTCCATAGTGGTGGCAAAATGGCTTAAGGACATCAAAGTCAATGGAGTTGGAGTGACCATCACAAAGCCCTGACCTCAAATTTATAGAACATTTGTGGGCAGAACTGAGCAAGGAGGCCTACAAACCTGACTCAGTTACACCAGCTCTGTCAGGAGGAATGGGCCAAAATTCACCAAACTTATTGTGGGAAGCTTGTGGAAGGCTACCTGAAACATTTGATCCAAGTTAAACAATTTAAAGACAATGCTACCAAATACTAATTGAGTGTATATTAACTTCTGACCCACTGGGAATGTGATGAAAGAAGTAAAAGCTTAAATAAATCCTTCTCTCTACTGTTATTCTGACATTCTTAAAATAAAGTGGTGATCCTACCTGACCTATGACAGGGAATTGTGAAAAACAGTTTCAATGTATTTATCTAAGGTGTATGTAAACCTCCGACTTCAACTGTATATGCTAACTCCCGTTCACCTGGTTGGTTAGCATAGCTAGAAAACAGAAATCGGTGGTGGTAGTCAAAGTCGTTTTTAACTAATGCAGTTGATTGATAATGATGACATGAACATGTGTTTGGGTCGACATCCATACAGGCATTATACTCAGTTTTTTCCCTTGACATACTGTAGTGCGAAAAATACGTATAACAAAAGCCTAAATGTCGGCACATTTTACTGGGTGGCAAAGAGGAGACTCACGTTTCCATGGCAATTCTATTGTTTGCATCTATTTCTATATTTCTCTGTGTTTTAGAATTAGTTCTTTACTAGACTATATATTGATACGTGCCCAGTGGTGTGTATTCATGGCCATGAGAAGCCAGACATCCCAATAAGATTTACCAAGAAAAAAAGTTGTTTCACAATGTTCCTTCAATTTGAGGCTGAATGCATCTCACCAGAGAAAGCATCAGAGCGAGTGAAACAACTTATAGAAAAGATTTTCATCATGTCAACATTGTGTCATGCTAGATTTGTGTGTGTGTGTGTGTGTGTGTGTGTGTGTGTGTGTGTGAGAGAGAGAAAATAAGGAAAGAAAGAAGGAAAGAAGAAATCCCACCTCCCTACTTTTTCACTCCTTTGTTATAGTCATTAAAGAGATGGTACATGAATACACACATATCATGAGTACAGAATATGGTAGTAGGTGCCAGGCGCACCGGTTTGTGTCAAGAACTGCAATGCTGATGTTTTTTTTTACACTCAACAGTTTCCCGTGTATTTCAACAATGGTCCATCAACCAAAGTACATCCAGCCAACTTGACACAACTGTGGAAAGCATTGGAGTCAACATGGGCCAGCATCCATGTGGAATGCTTTCGACACCATGTAGAGTCCATGCCCCAATGAATTGAGGCTGTTCTGAGGGCAAAGGGGGGGGGGGGGGGGCAACTGTGTGTGTGTGTGTGTGTGTGTGTGTGTGTGTGTGAGAGAAAGTAAGCTAGCCTAATTCTTGAAACATTAACCCCCAAATGTTGTATTTGACAATAGGATACATTTTACCTATCCATGCTCCCTCTCAACACTCATTCTAACATTACACCTCTCAACTGCCTTTTTCAATTCTTGATTCTCTTTTTCTGCAGGAATCTTCTAGCATGGATGGATGAGGGAACAAAGGGGAGGAGTACAGTAGTTATCCAGTCTGCTGACTAAGGCATTTAAATAGCCTATGCTTTGCTGTCTATCTCTCTCCATCTGCCTGCCTGAATGCCAGATTGCTGAGGGGCAACATAGTTGATGTACAGTGCCTTGCAAAAGTATTCACCCCCTTTGAGTTTTTCCTATTTTGTTGCATTACAACCTGTAATTTAAATGGATTTTTATTTGGACTTCATGTAATGGAAATACACAAAATAGTCAAAATTGGTGAAGTGAAATGAAGAAAATAACTTGATAAAAATATATATATATATATTAAAAACGGAAAAGTGGTGCGTGCGTTTCTTTCACCCGCTTTGCTCTGGAGTCCCTAAATAAGATCTGGTGCAACCAATTGCCTTCAGAAGTCACATAATTAGTTAGATTGGACACATGTGGACTTTATTTAAGTGTCACATGATCTGTCACATGATCTCTATATATACACCTGTTCTGAAAGTACCCAGAGTCTGCAACACCACTAAGCAAGTGACACTATGAAGACCAAGGAGCTCGCAAAACAGGTCAGGTACAAAGTTGTGGAGAAGTACAGATTAGGGTTGAGTTAAATATCCTTAAATTTGAACATCCCACAGAGCACCATTAAATCCATTATTAAAAAATGGAAAAAATATGACAACAAACCTGCCAAGAGAGGGCCGCCCACCAAAACTCACAGACCAGGCAAGGAGGGCATTAATCAGAGGCAACAAAGAGAACAACAAAATGCCAAGGGGGGGTGAATACTTTCGCAAGCAGCTGTACTTGCTAGGCAAGTCTAATTTAGTGAAGACCTTAGGTGATGGTTTATCATGATTCATTGCTGTCTTTAAAGTTCCTGAAACATGTCAATGGTCTGATGCTTGGCCACACACTCTGTTACCAGTGACCTATTCTGTCACATCTCATGGAAAAGAGAGCGGAACCACCTCTCCTTAAATCCTTAATCATTGACAGTAAGTTTTGTGCCAAATGTTTTTTTAAATCCTGCTGATACTGATTTTTAGTGTATTGATTCCTACTAACCATCTTTGTAAGAGCTAGGTTTGTACTAGCTATACTGATGCTCATTAAAAATGTAGCTGTATAAGTTCTCACTGAAACTGGATTCCCAAGAGACATGCTATTCAAATGCCTGTGATTGCCTGATCTTACACTCTTAGCACCTTTTTTTCTATCTAGAACTGAAAAGGGTTCCTCCGCTGACCCAATAGAACCCTTGTAAGAACCCGTTTTTGTTCCAGGTAAAACCTTTCTGGTTCACATCAACGTAAAGGTCAAGATAATTAAGTGGACTGCACATAAAAAATTCTACCAAACAGTGATTATTAAATGATTGACTGGTAATTTCATTGGTGTGCACATGAAAGTGTTTGATGCAATGCAAACCAACATTGGCTCAAAAGCAAAGGCTGTAGTAAACTTAGTTTTCTAATACATAGTTCAAACAGGGTATTACTTATAGATAAAACATTTTTTAAAGTATTATTTGAAAATAAAATATAGAAATGAGGGATGCCAATACTGACCAAAAACAGTTACAGCACCTTTATGGAACATTTTTGCTAATTTTTTTACAAATATGATATTTTGCACACCTTGCTGAGTTGGTTGTGTTATCTGCATAACTGTAGTGTCTTTTTTTTAATTATCATTAGGCATAATGAAAATTATAAGAGTTGAGGCCGACCAATCCAATTAAAAGCAATAGAGCTGGTTGGCAGCCATATTGGAAAATGTGTACCCTATGGTTAAATCAGCAATAGCTAGGCATTATTGTCTAGACCTTACCTATCTTTATGCAAAGTTTGGTGTACTCATTATGAAGGCGCTTTGGGAAAAGAGATTACCATGTGATAATAGAGCACATTCGAATACTGTCCATTCTGGCTCACTATATCTCAATGTGTACATGTATGACCTTTGACCCCCACAGGTGGGCCCATAGAGACATCAAATAATAGAAGAATGTGAACATATCAAATTCACTTCATTTAAGATTGTTCCCTGATAAATATAATACAAAATAAAATGTCCGTACTCTGATCCTGTTGGCCTAACTCACTGAATAGGGGTCATAACACAATGCAGCGATAGCCATGTATCGGAAGTAGCTAAATGTGTCTATCATACCAAAATATAACCCAGACATGGACCTTAATGAAAATTGTAATTTACTTTGCCGCTCCAAAGTGGACAAATATGTGAAATTTGGCCGCCTGGTTCATGGACTATCAGGGCAGTAGTGGTTGGAACAGAGTGATCTTATCCTAGTAGACATTATCAGTTTTCAGAGCGAGAACATGGATTCTCTCTTTAGATATACACACGAGTGGTTCTACATTGGGATATGTACAATTCTATAACATTTAAATTAATTAAATTGAATCAAAGGATACTGAAAGAAATTGCTGGATGGCAGAGTAGTTTGAATTGGGTCATATCATTGGTTATTTAATCTGTGTGAAGGCGGCATCTATACAATTGCATGATCCAACAAATGAGCACAATCTGATTTACTTGCCTCATAGGCAGATTGTTTCAGTGTAGCCTGGGGATGATCTGCCTCATCCTTTATTTCTTGCTTTTTTTAGTCTTCCTTCCTCCCCACACAATCTTTAACATTTTAAATCACTATGCTGATCCTATTCAACAATTCTTCTCAATGTTTCAATAATCGATAATATATTAACTTTTAATTACCTCTTAAAGGAGGGGTCTAGATCATGGTAGTGTTGAACATTTATGTATTTCTGTGTCCTTAGTTTCTACCTGGCTTTTGATGGAGACTTTGACCTCTTAATGTACATGTTTTAATTCCCCCCCCCCCCAGAGTCTGAGGGCAGTAAACCTCCCCGCAGCGCACAACATGTGTTCCTCAGGGATATTGTATATTATGTGGACAGGAAGACTGCATCAACCCTAAACTGTACCTTGACATGCAGCATTAGCAGTATTCTTAGCACTGGGAGTAAGGTTGTATTGTTATATTGGCGCGTGTGAATAGCTGTTCCTACCATTAACGTTCATTTTCCCAAAACACTTGGCACTATCAATACAAACTTGACACCATGCAAACAGTAAAGTGGGCAAAGATAATATGTGAAAGTTGATGAAAGAATATTGAAAATCCTTGAAATGCCTAACCTCATCACAGTGTTGAGCAACACCTGACCTACCACTGACATGTGCTGGTGGACTGACATGTTTTATCTCTCTTGGGTGCTGGGCATTCTTATATTTTAGGTGCTGTTAAAGAGATTCTCCTGCACTTTTGTATACTTTATAGCCAATAGTTCTAAAAGTAGCATTCACGAGCTGAAAATTGCATACTAAGTCACATGTGTAGTAGTGTAAAGTACTTTAAAGTATTACTTAAGCTGTGTTTTGGGGGTATCTGTTCTTTACTATTTATATTTTTTACAACTTTTACTTTAACTTCACTATATTCCTAAAGAAAATAATGTACTTTCTACTCCATACATTTTCCCGGACAGCCAAAAGTACTCATTACATTTTGAATGCTTAGCAGGACAGGAAAATTCTCAAATTTACACACTTAGCAAGACAAAATCCCTGGTCATCCCTACAGTCTCTGATCTGGTGGACTTACTAAACACACATGCTACATTTGTAAATGATGTTGCAGTGTAACCCTGGCTATCTGTAAATAAATGTTTAAAAAATACAAGAGGGTCTCCCGAGTGGTGCAGTGGTCACTACCGACCCTGGTTCGTTCCCAGGCTGTATCACAACCGGACGTGATCAGGTGCACAATTGGCCAAGCGTCGTGAGGGTTTGGCCGGTGGGACTCTACTTGGCTCATCGCGCTCTAGTGACTCCTTGTGGCGGCCGGGCACCTGCAGGCTGACCTCAGTTGTTAGGTGAAGTGTTTCCTCTGACACATTGGTGCGTCTTGCTTCCAGGTTAAGCAGGCGGGTGTTAAGAAGCAAGGTTTGGCAGGTCATGATTTGTGGTGTACTGATTCCATGGCACATGGTTTATGAAGTGATTTACAAAACGACTTCAAATTCAAAACATCAAATTTTTCTATTATAATACAACATTATTGCAACCAATATAATGTTATACAGTTGAAGTCGGAGGTTTACATACACCTTAACCAAATGCATTTAAACTCAGTTTTTCACAATTCCTGACATTTAATCCAAGTAAAATTGTGATAGTAGCTACTACAACAATTGGAGATTTCAATTTGCTATATATTTTAGAGACACTAAGTGAATGGTGACAGTATTCAATATGGTCACAGGCCTAATTTGGTCCCATGGCACATCTCTGAATAACAATTTTCCCCTACAATGCTGTTCTTTCATATGTTCAACAAAACGTAAAGCTATAAACAAGCTGGTAGTCATTACAGTATATAGCGGGAAGCTTCATTTGATTTGGTATGTGCACTGTCGAAGCTCCAAAGCCATGATGTCTGTCATGTTCAGTTGTCTGTATAGCTGCTGTGTGGAAATAGTGGGTTGGCACAGTGAGCGCTTTGAGCACAATGTTTGAAAATATATAATTGTTGTAGATTACCATAATACAACCCTACAGTGCCTTCAGAAAGTTTTCACACACCTTGACTTTTTCCACATTTTGTTGTGTTACACTGTAAAAATAGAAAGTCTCT
The DNA here is from genome assembly GCF_045791955.1 of Oncorhynchus clarkii lewisi. NCBI lineage: Eukaryota > Metazoa > Chordata > Actinopteri > Salmoniformes > Salmonidae > Oncorhynchus > Oncorhynchus clarkii. The sequence continues at coordinate 65,262,795 of NC_092148.1, forward strand.
AAACACCACCATTGTGTGCTGCAACAATGGAAAGTAGTGCACCTAAACTGAGAGATTGTCTTTGGAGGGTGCTTTAATGTAAACCCAATGTCAGTGTTTTAATTCACAGAATGTGATTTAAAACATACATTATGTACCTTGAAACACCCAAATATGGGGCTTCAACCTGAATATAGGTGTTTTTATTAAGTGTCGTGAAAACACTGAGGGTTTCAGTGCATGTAAAAGGCAGCATGGGACACAACTGTTTCTCACAATGGTTTAGAAATGCAAATAGACTAAATATTAATTGATGATTAGGGCTTATTTTGTGGCATTCCACCTTTATATATTTTCAATGCTTTATTTAGACAGCTTATTAACAGGTGGTAAGATGGTACATTTCATTGCAATTTTACCCACTCAGCCACACTGTAAAAAACAATATTGCTGGGCGAATAGAAATTGACTCCAAAAAACAACCAATAAATACTTAATAAAAATAAATGCATGTTGTGCAGAGCCTGTGGTCTAGCGGTAACACACCCTGCTAAGACATGTCACCCCTCTCCCCACCGAACACCAGGGTTAAATTCCCCACTCCAATCCTTCAATCTGTTTCTCCCACCCCCTCTATATCCCCTTTCATAACTGTCTCAATAAAGTGGCAAAATACCCCGCAACTATATATATTTTTTTAAAGTATGCAAGTCCTTTCAATGATTTGTTCATTTCATTTCCACAAAATAATCTTGGAATAAATCTGACTAAGTATGTTTCTATTTTAATATTAATATTAAGCCTTTTGTGCCATGAGGTGTAATGGAAATCAAAGCCGTCAGGCAAATTGACAAATTGGCATTCAATGAGGACAGAAGGCATGTGCAGAATCCACAATTCTAACCTCCAGTTAGTGTTGGTGGTTTGAACACTGAGCTTGACAATACCTGCCAAAATGATAAAATGCATAACTATTTTAAACATTAAGACACTAGACAGGATTCAAGACATAATGGTGTTTAGAAGCTTTGGTGCCGTTGTTACGAATCCCTTTTGGCCCGACAGTCTAGGGGGGATGGTAGTGAGACCCGTAACATAACTCATGTAAATTATAATAGTGACAAAGTAAAAGTGAACGAAATAACCACGACAACCGAAATAATACCGTCAAACTCTTTATTTTATTGTGTTTATTTCTAAACACACGGTAATGGGGGGAAGCAGGAAAAGGGGCTGAGCTGGACCCAAGGAAAGAAACAATAAGTATTCAAAACACCCCTAAGCTAGACTAGCCTATTTCAACAACAGCTAACTAACTAACCAAAAATACAGTGGGTGGTCCGCCCAGTTCTAAATAGTGTGTTTTAACAAAGTTTACCTACGGGTAGTGTATGCCCATGGGCGACTTGTCTTGGTTTCCCCTTTTCCCACCAGCAAACACCATAAGCAAAAACAATACTCACAGGAGATGACAAAGTGATTTGGAGGTGCTCAAACAAAAGAAGAGGTTAATTAATACACAAAGAGAGAGATCTACATACATGGCATTTACAAAGAGATTGTGCTACTGAAATCTATCAAGAGCAGAGATCTACCAACATGGCATTACAAAGATTGAGCTCTCCTGAAATCTACAAAGAACAGCTATCTACCAACATGGCATTACAAAGATTGAGCTACTGAAATCTATATAGAACAGCTATCTACCAACATGGCATTACAAAAAGATTGAGCTACCCTGAAATCTACAAAGAACAGCTATCTACCAACATGGCATTACAAAGATTGAGCTACTGAAATCTATATAGAACAGCTATCTACCAACATGGCATTACAAAAAGATTGAGCTACCCTGAAATCTACAAAGAACAGCTATCTACCAACATGGCATTACAAAGATTGAGCTACTGAAATCTATATAGAACAGCTATCTACCAACATGGCATTACAAAAAGATTGAGCTACCCTGAAATCTACAAAGAACAGCTATCTACCAACATGGCATTACAAAGAGATTGAGCTCTTGAACAAACAAATGATGGGGTTTTTAAACCATGGGGAAGGAACTGTGATAGGGTAGGAAACAGGAGGAGGTGTGTCTTCTGATTGATGGGTTGATTGTTGACTGATTGGGGAGTGATGATTTTCACCTGTGAGGGGAGAATGAGAGAAAAGAAACACACACACACACAGGATACACACACAGGATAACTGTATCCGTAACAGCCGTTATCTAATTCTGCATTAACCGGGACGGTTGTTGCTAATGTGTGCTAATGTGACTAGAATGACATTGTATACAACAGCCAACTTTCCGGGACATAGACATGTCTTATATGGGCAGAAAGCTTACATTCTTGTTGATCTAACTGCAGTGTCCAATGTACAGTGAAGAACTACCATGCTATTGTTTGAGGAACAAAAAACATATCACCACAACTGGGTTGATACATTCACCTCTGAAGGTAAATACTGTACTCACATTCAGTCATCTTTCTCTGATTTTGTCATCCTGAGGGTCCCAGATATAAAAAGTATCATATTTTATCAAACAACTATTTTTTTGTTGTTGTTCAAACATAGGAACTGGGGTCTACAGTTTGACCCCACTGCTGTCTCTGGCTCAACCCACCCCGCACGGCCATCAAGATGTGTGAAAGTTAGTGTATCAGCTAATGATCCATCGTGTATGATATTTCTGGGAGTGTGTAAACAAAAAAAAATATTACCATTGCATTTTTGTATGTTCTATGGTTATGTATGTATCAATTGACCAATTTGGCACATTTGGGCAAACACCTGGCAGACGTGATACAAACTATTGTGCAATAATGTAATTCTTAACTGGATCAGTCTGAAACATTGCACATACTGCTGCCTTCTGGTGGCCAAAATCTAAATTACACCTAGACTCCTATCTGAAAGTATGACCTTACTATTGCATTTCAAAGATGAAGGGGAAAAAAGATGCATGTTTTTTTTTAAATTATCTTTTACCAGATCTAATGTCTTACACTCCAACATTAATTTCAGATTTCCACAAACTTCAGTGTTTTCTTTCAAATGGAGTCAATAATATGCATATCCTTGCTTCAGGTCCTGAGCTACAGGCAGTTCGATTTGGGTATGTCATTATAGGTGAATAAAAAATAAAAAAAAGGTATGATCCATAAGAGGTACTCGATACACATAGTGCTTGCAATATTTTCTGTTAGTGCTCATAGCCCCTGGAAAGTTGTTGCACAACACTTGATTAAGTGATGTTACATCTCAGGATGACGTGTTTCAATACTCCAGAAAAGTTAAGAATTCGTCTCCTTTAAGTTGGTGGCAGCTCAGTTGCCTCTCGTTTTGGTGATATAGAGCACTTCATTTTAACAGTGTACAGCTTGAATTTAAAATAGTTTAAATTGGTCACTGGCCTGCCTATACACAATAGCTCATTTTAAAGGTGTCAAAGATATCTTTACAAATTAATGCAAATCTGAAAAGTATTGTGTCAAGTATTCAAACCTAAATAAGTTCAGAAGTAAAAATATGCTTAACAAGTCATAATTTACATGGACTCACTCTGTGTGCAATAATAGTGTTTAATGGGATTGTTGAATGACTACCTCATCTATGTATCCCACACATACAATTATTTGTAAGATCCCTCAGTCGAGCAGTGAATTTCAAACACAGATTCAACTACGAAGACCAGAGAGGATTTCCAGTGACTGGCAAAGAAGGCCACGTATTGGTATTAAAGCAGCTATTGAATATCCCTTTGAGCATGGTTAAGTTATTAATTACACTTTGGATGGTGTACCAATACACCCACTCACTACAAAAGGTACAGAATTAAAAATATTCCAAAACATTTTGTTTCCAACAAGGCACTAAATTAATGCTGCAAAAAATGCGGCAAAGCAATTCACTTTTTGTCCTGAATACAAAGTGTTATGTTTGGGGCAAATCCAATACAACACATTTGAGTACCACTCTCCATATTTTCAAGCATATTGGTATTTGGATCATGTTAAAGGGTATGCTTGTAATAGTCGAGGACTGGGGAGTTTTTTTAATACAAGTAATGGAGCTTTGCACAGCCAAAATCCTAGAGGAAAACCTGACTGTCTGCTTTCCACAAGACAATGGGGAGATTAATTCACCTTTCAGCAGGACAACTTAAAACACATGCCCGAATCTACACTAGTTACCAAGAAAACCGTGAATGTTCCTGAGTGGCCAAGATAGTTTTGACTTAAATCTACTTGAACATCTATAGCAAGACCTGGAAATGGTTTGTCTACCAATGATCAACAACCAATTTGACAGAGCTTTAACTATTTTGAAAATAATAATGGGTAAATGTTGCACAATCCAGGTGTGGAAAGCTTTTAGATTTACCCAAAAAGACACACAGCTATAATCGCTGCCAAAGGTGCTTCTACAAAGTATTGACTCGGGTGTGTGAATACTAACTGTATGTACTGTAAATTTGATATTCAAGTTTTAATACATTTGCAAACATTTCTAAAAACAGGTTTTCACTTTGTCATTATGGTGTGTAGGTGGGTGAGGGGAAAAAAAAGTTAATTTAATCCATTTTAAATTCAGGCTTTAACACAGCAAAATGTGAAGTCAACAGGTATGAATACCTTCTGAAGGTACTCTTTTTGACAGCAGGCATTACATAATCCTATACATTCTACGAAACAATTTGCCATTTCAGTATGAGTAAATACATAAGGCGCAACATTCACTGGGGATGGTGGATCAGGTCCCCCCACCCCCACCACCACCACCACATTCTGAAATTGCATTTTTGCTATTTTATTGTTATTTTAGGCATATGTGATGCCAGAGATTCTCACATGGCCCTTTTATATTAAGCTATCTGTATTACTGGGCTATATCAGCCAACATGCTAGATGTAGTTTGAAGAGAGCAGAGTAGGAGAGACTTGAGCTATTTGTATACCCTACCTTTTAGGAGTGGAAAGATTTTCAGATGGAGAAATATGGGTGCTCAATATTTAGGCTTATTTCTAGAAAATGTAGTAAACTATTTAGGAAGTACATTTCCTTTGAAAGATAACTGCCATGTTCTTCTGCACCCAAACATAGGCAATAGCCTACTCCTATTTAAGTGAGACCACATGTGCACCTGATCTTGCAGCTTTGGCTACTGAACTTGAAGCAGCAGAATGATGACAGCAACACTTTTTTTTAACGTTTTGCTAGTCTAATCATATACTGGTCAAAAAAATAAAGGGAACACATCCTAGATCTAAATGAATGAAATATTCTTATTAAATACTTTTTTCTTTACATAGTTGAATGTGCTGACAACAAAATCACACAATTATCAACGGAAATCAAATGTATCAACCCATGGAGGTCTGGATTTGGAATCACACTCAAAATTAACGTGGAAAACCACACTACAGGCTGATCCAACTTTGCTCTAATGTCCTTAAAACAAGTCAAAATGAGGCTCAGTAGTGTGTGTGTGTGGCCTCCACATGCCTGTATGACCTCCCTACAATGCCTGGGCATGCTCCTGATGAGGTGGCGGATGGTCTCCTGAGGGATCTCCTCCCAGACCTGGACTAAAGCATCTGCCAACTCCTGGACAGTCTGAGGTGCAATGTGGCATTGGTGGATGGAGCGAGACATGATGTGCTCAATTGGATTCAGGTCTGGGGAACGGCCGGGCCAGTCCATAGCATCAATGCCTTCCTCTTGCAGGAACTGCTGACACACTCTAGCCACATGAGATCTAGCATTGTCTTGCATTAGGAGGAACCCAGGGCCAACCGCACCAGCATATGGTCTCACAAGGGGTCTGAGGATCTCATCTCGGTACCTAATGGCAGTCAGGCTACCTCTGGTGAGCACATGGAGGGCTGTGCGGCCCCCCCAAAGAAATGCCACCCCACACCATGACTGACCCACCGCCAAACCGGTCATGCTGGAGGATGTTGCAGGCAGCAGAACATTCTCCATGGCGTCTCCAGACTCTGTCACGTCTGTCACATGTGCTCAGTGTGAACCTGCTTTTATCTGTGAAGAGCACAGGGCACCAGTGGCGAATTTGCCAATCTTGGGGTTCTCTGGCAAATGCCAAATGTCCTGCACTGTGTTGGGCTGTAAGCAAAACCCCCACCTGTGGACGTCGGGCCCTCATACCACCCTCATGAAGTCTGTTTCTGACCGTTTGAGCAGACACATGCACATTTGTGGCCTGCTGGAGGTCATTTTGCAGGGCTCTGGCAGTGCTCCTCCTGCTCCTCCTTGCACAAAGGCGGAGGTAGTGGTCCTGCTGCTGGGTTGTTGCCCTCCTACGGCCTCCTGCACGTCTCCTGATGTACTGGCCTGTCTCCTGGTAGCGCCTCCATGCTCTGGACACTACGCTGACAGACACAGCAAACCTTCTTGCCACAGCTCGCATTGATGTGCAATCCTGGATGAGCTGCACTACCTGAGCCACTTGTGTGGGTTGTAGACTCCGTCTCATGCTACCCCTAGAGTGAAAGCACCGCCAGCATTCGAAAGTGACCAAAACATCAGCCAGGAAGCATAGGAACTGAGAAGTGGTCTGTGGTCACCACCTGCAGAACCACTCCTTTATTGGGGGTGTCTTGCTAATTGCCTATAATTTCCACCTGTTGTGCAAATGGAATAGACAACAGCATGTGAAATTTATTGTCAATCAGTGTTGCTTCCTAAGTGGACAGCTTAATTTCACAGAAGTGTGATTGACTTGGAGTTACATTGTGTTGTTTAAGTGTTCCCTTTATTTTTTGAGCAGTGCATTTACGTTAATTGCCACATGATTCTCCACCCATGTAGGCAGCCCACAGTATTTCTTTGAGACCACACATACTAGGCGTACTTGAATTCACACCCAACTAGGAGAGGTAGGCTACTGAAGTTAGTGTGTAAATAATGTGAAAATGTGTGCTTTTAATACAATAGGTAGGCTAACGCATACAAAACAGAAAGAGGATTGTTTCCAAATAATCTGTTGGACAACAAAAATATTTTCATCCAAAAGTTGTACAAAGTTCCATCTTGAGTAGATGGGTAGACCTACAGTAGCTACAGGACAGCAGCTTAAAGCTACAGTCTGAGATCTGGGAATAATGGTCACTTCAATTATTGAACCATTGATTTATATTCTTGTATAATACAATGTATAAATGTACACCAAGGTAATTATTTTTCATGATTCATTTAAAGAGGATCAAATGGTGATTTAAGGTCAGGCAGCCTGGGAAGACCAGTATGTGACGGAGCAGAGGTGAATTTTTGCAGATACACACTTTATTCTCTCTGCGGCTAACACTGAAGAAGCCAGATCATATTTTAAGGCAGTCTGACAAACCTCAAGTTAACTTCCAAACTGTATCAAGGGTTGATGGCAGCTTTTCCCGATGACACACAACATGTAAAACAAAAATGTGAGGAAGACCTCGTAGAAGCTATTGATGATGAATGGATACAGATGTTTGACTGCCCAGTCATGTTTATCATAAATTACAGCAGTTTAAGACCATCCATAGAACATAATTTATGCCAGTGAAGCTGAATTACATGCACTCAGAAATGTCATTCCTCTACCGGAGGTGTAAAACACAAGGGGACATATTTGCATGTGTTATGGTCTGGTGAAGGCTGTCTGAATTCTGGATAAGGGTATGTTCAGCATGTGTACAGATTCTACTTGGACATTGGACATTTTTCTACTTTTTGTTCTAAATGGAGACCGCATATTGGATTGTGAAATGATTGCACATTTTTGCTAGTGGATTGCAACCTTAAGATAGTGTGAGAAATGTGGTCCATGAGGCAAGCTATGCTGATACAACTGAGGAATATGCTGGGTCTGGTGTTATCAAAGTGTGCATGGATCTTCAACCAATTTAGTTACATGTAAGTCACTGGGCTGGCTCTGATTGGCATATGTCCACATTATTAACAAAGTAATCCAGCTCAAGGTGGCACATGAGAAAGCAGGTAGTTTAATGAAATCTGTCGCTTTGAAGCCACATTGTGCAACTTAATGAGGCAGTGCAATCAAAAACATGATTTTCCGGTTTTATATTTCCACAATATGTGGTTGAACTAACACTGAAATTGGGAAGATTATAATAATGAACTTTTAGTGTAAGATCTGTTTGAAAAGACCACTTGAAATTTCAGCTTGTTTGGCTGGCTGTTTAAAAAAAAAAAATGTTTTGATGTCAGCAGGCAGTATAAGTTGATAGCAAAGAGTTTGCCCTCCTTTCTGCCAAGAACAGCTCGTTTTCAGGTTACATAACTCTCCCATTAGGCTCTTCCAATTAGGCTCCACTCTGACCACTCACTGACAGCCCTAGCTAAATTATAGCTCCTTAGCAAAATGCAATTTCTCAAGTTATCTTTTTCTTTTTGGCGATTTTAGTTGAAAACAATGACAGTAAGGTACTTAATTGTTACCTAGAAATGATTTGATATTGAGATAAAAACAGCTGCATTGGACATTTAACTGAGGTCTAGCTTTTCCCTGTGGAATACAAATGGGATGAGCCCATATAGCATGAAATAAACCAGATACATCTGACTAGTGGAACAGACAGAACCAGAGTCTTCAATTGAAGAGTAAAGGAAAGCACAAAGTCAAATCCAAGCTTAAAAGCCAGTGGTTGGGCATGGTCTTGAATTGCTGTGTATCATTTAGTAATTTTCCTTTCTAAAGTGCCAAAACATTTGCTTCAGTAGCCCTAGAAACAGTAGTTATCTGACTCGTATATTATGCTGCCAGGGGGAATTCAATACAGGGAGAAACTGATGTTCTTTCATGCACCTGGCAAGTCCCTTGGCAGCAGAGTATAAGATAACAACATTGCCTAGCTGATTGGAGACCAATGGTGGACAGCTGTCATCTCACAGGCACATCTTGACATGAAATTGGACTATAGTATCTTCTGTCAGCAGGGCCTCGAGTCAAGAGGGCTGGGAGCGTCACTTATGCAACAACAAGAGGGCTAGCGAAATGGTCTGTTACACAAGATGCATCTATGCTCCAATCTCAAAAGTTCACCTTATCAAAAGTGACGTTCCTCTCTGTGGTGATGAAGTTATGTTGCACTGTCTAAAGAAATAGAATACATTGTGTAAACTTCACTTACCAATGTTGGCTACATAGGTCATTTGAAATGGAAGGGTATTTGACGGGTGTGATATCAAACAAATCAGATAACTATAAAAATGTTCTATTAATAGTTAATGATTATATACTTAACAGTAATACACTTCGGTTCTATTAAATGTCTGTGTGAACTGAGGAGCCAAAAAACCTACAGCTGGCATTCCATAGATACGATGTGGTGGGTATCACCGAGATAGAGAGCCTGGAGGACAGCACAAAGGCCTCAGTATTCCTAATTTATCCTGGCATCTGGGAAACTACACCAGAGGCAGATGACCACAGGATGAACCCAAAGTGGCTTATGGTGCCCCTAATCTATATGGGAGGGGTGGAACGGCGCATTCTTGGTATCAGCTATATAACAACTGTGTTGTCTGTAAAGGTTAGGCTGTTCAGCCCAACAGTCAAGACTGTTGAGTTGACTGGTTTCATTATTGCAATAATTCATTGATTACATAAAGATGATTGTTTGAAGAAATGACCAAGTCTCTCTCAGTACTGAATTTCCACAACAAAGGTTATTCTGCCCAATGCATTCAGAAGACGACAGGAACACACAGTACCCACCCGTGCTTTAGCCAACATGTTTGTCATAGTTGTCCTAACACTCTTGCTTTAAGGCATCTGCAGCAGCTATATTTAAATGTTGGTGCTTCAGTCTATGTATGCATCGAAGATCAAATGATGTTGACCTCAGTTTGTTGACTTAAGTCAGGGATGGGCAACTCTAGTCCTCGGGGGGCCTGAATGGTGTCACACTTTTGCCCCAGCTAACCCAGCTGACTCCAATGATCAACTAATCATGATCTTCAGTTTACAATGCAATTAGTTTAATCAGCTGTGTTTGTTAGGGATGGGGGGAAAAGTGAGACACCCCTCCGGCTGCCGGGGACTGGAGTTGCCCATCCCTGATTTAAGTGGCTGACTCACAAGAAATGTCTTTCTACCCAAGGCCTGTTTACCTGTTTTTGCAATCTCCTGCTTTGACACTGATAAGAGAATCACAAGGAAAGTACAGACAATGTTTTCAAAGGAAACAACACTATATGAATGAATAGTTACACTACTGCACCATAATTAATAACTGAATTTCCTATTCCGGCTGCAGTGTGTATCTCTACAGTAATGTAAAAAACTCAAAAGTCCACCATGTGACTATCTAAAAAGTATATGGCACCCATGTAAAGGGTGCATGCTCTTGGAACTAAACCAAAATAAATCAAGTAATCTTAGAAATGTATAATTTAAACATGATCAGTCTTCAGGATGTCATAATCAAAGTTCAACTACTTCCAAGCTAATAACTCTGTTCCCACCCTTGGTAAATTTGTCTTACTGTGTGAACTATAATGAACAAAAATATAAGTGTAACATGTAAAGTATTGGACCCATGTTTCATGAGCTGAAATATAAGATCCCAGAAATGTTCCATAATCACAAACAAACATATTTCTCTCAGATTTTGTGCACAAGTGTGTTTACTTCCCTGTTAGTGAGAATTTCCCCTTTGCCAAGATAATCCATCCACCTGACAGGTGTGGCATTTCAAGAAGCTGATTAAACAGCACGATTGTTACACAGGTGCACCTTGTGCTGGGGACAAAATGCCACAGATGTCTCAAGTGTTGAGGGAGCATGCAATTGGCATGCTGACTGCAAGAATGTCCACCAGAGCTGTTGCCAGAGAATGTAATGTTCAGTTCTCCACCATAAGCTGCCTCCATCTTTTTAGAGAATTTGGAAGAACATCCAACCGGCCTAAAAACGCAGACCAGGTGTAACCACTCCAGCCGAGAACATCCAAATCTGGCTTCTTCACCTGCGGGATCGTCTGAGACCAGCCACCTAGACAGCTGATGAAACCGTGGGTGTGCACAACTGAAGAATTTTTGCAGAAACTGTCGGAAACCATCTCCGGGAAGATCATCTGCATGCTCGTCATCCTCAGCAGGGTCTTGACCTGACTGCAGTTCGGCGTCGTAACTGACTTCAGTGGGTAAAAGCTCACCTTCGAGTCTGAAATTCTCAAGTGGAAATTACAAACTTTTTAAGCCTTTCTAAACCTTGAATACACCACAAGTTAGCAACAGGGTGATCAAAGGAAAATCCTACATCTGTATAGAGATGAATTTATGATAAGATACAGACCTAAGGGGATCTGGTTGGTAAAGCCAACCTAATACCATGCCATGAATCAGCCTTGTCAGCTCACGTTTTATGTTTCACTCTTAAAAACTGTTTTCAATTTGTTCCATGGTGAGTGTTTTGTGAAGATTTGTCTAGTGTTGGCATGCCTGATGCCATACTTTTCAATATCCTTGTTTTGATGTATTTTTCTATCTGTTCTTGATTCAGTAAGGAAAAGATCAGTAAGAGAAGTAATCCCAGCAAAGAACTGTTGTATTGAATGCTATACTGTCTGTATTTCAAATGATCTTTGAGGGGTTATACACTCGGGTTACATAATTGATGCACCATGTGGGAGTCTGAGGTGGTGAATGTCATAAAGTATTTAACCATCATTGTATTGCTGTCTTCACACCAATGTCCCACTGAGACAAATCTGCCCTCAAGCTGGTGTCAGGAATAATATCTACAGTTGAAGTCAGATGTTCACATAAACTGGAGTTGATGTATTTGGCTAAAGTGTTTCACATTTCCTGACATTTAATCCTAGTACAAATTCCCTGTCTTAGGTCAGTTCAGATCACCACTTTATTTTAACTTCTTGATTCTACTTGAGACGCATATGTCTTGAATTAAAGCTACACTCGTTGTGAACCTAGCCAACAAGTCCGATTTTTAAAATGCTTTTCGGCGAAAGCATGAGAAGGTATTATCTGATAGCATGCACCACCTGAAAATGCCTGAATGCGACGTAAACAAAGACTCTGCTTATCCGACGCAGCACAAAACGCAGAAATAAAATATAAAACATTCATTACCTTTGACGAGCTTCTTTCTTGGCACTCCTATATGCCCCATAAACATCACTATTGGGTATTTTTTTCGTTTAAATCGGTCCATATATACCCAAAATAGCTTTCTATGGAAGCTGTGTCATTCAGAAAAAAACATCGTTTTTTAACGCTGCATCATTTTTTAAAATTAAAAAAGTTGACGATAAACTTTCACAAAACACTTCGAAATCCTTTTGTAATCCAACTTTAGGTATTAGTAAACGTTTATAATCTATCAAAATGATTACAGGGCGATGTATATTCAATAGCTCCTCATCTGCAAATCAATGGCTGCCATTGTCCACATTTACAGCGTCCTGGTGGAGACTGGAAGAAACGGATGCCAGATACTTGGATTTTCCAACAAAAAATTCAATTGAAAATGACGACAATGGCGACATCGTGTGGAATTTGTATGAATTGCATGCAGGTCGATATTAAATTTTGTCCTCTTTTAACAACCCATGAAAGTGACTTATGGAAATTATTTTTAGCTTTCAGAGAGCAGTTTTTCTTGCGTTTTTCAATGAAACACACAATCTGTTATAGTCACAGCCGTGATTTAACCAGTTTTAGAAACTTCAGAGTGTTTTCTATCCACACATACTAATCATATGCATATACTATATTCCTGGCATGAGTAGCAGGACGCTGAAAAGTTGCGCGATTTTTAACAGAATGTTCGAAAAAGGAGGGGGTAGAAGTAAGAGGTTTTAAGAATGTGAAATGTCAGAATAATAGTGGAGTGATTTATTTCAGGTTTAATTTATTTCATCACATTCCCAGTGGGTCAGAAGTTTACATACACTCAATTTGTATTTGGTAGCAATGCCTTTTTTAAATTTAACTTTGGTCAAACATTTCGGGTAGCCTTCCACAAGCTTCTCACAATATGTTGGGTGAATTTTTGTCCCTTTCCTCCTGACAGAGCTGGTGTAACTGAGTCAGGTTTGTAGGCCTCCTTGCTCGCACACAATTTTACAGTTCTGCCCACAAATTTTCTATAGGATTGAGGTCAGGGCTTTGTGATGGCCACTCCAATACCTTGAGTTTGTCCTTAAGCCATTTTGCAACAACTTTGGAAGTATGCTTGGGGCCATTGTTCATTTGGAAGACCCATTTGCAACCAAGATGTTGCTTCAATATATCCACATTCTCCTGCCACATGACATCTTTTTTGCGAAGTGCACCAGTCCCTCCTGCAACAAAGCACCCGCACCTGCTTCATGGTTGGGATGGTGTCTTCGGCTTGCAAGCCGCCCCCTTTTTCCTCCAAACAGAATGAGGGTCATTATGTCCAAACAGTTCTATTTTTGTTTCATCAGAACAGAGGACATTTCTCCAAAAAGTACGATCTTTGTCCCCATGTGCAGTTGCAAACCGCAATCTGGCATTTTTATGGCGGTTTTGTAGCAGTGGCTTCTTCCTTGCTGAGCAGCCTTTCAGGTTATGTTGATATAGGGAATTGTTTTACTGTAGATACTTTTGTAGCTGTTTCCTCCAGCATTTTCACAAGGTGCTGTGCCTTTGCTGTTCTGGGATTGATTTGCACTTTTCGCTCAAAAGTACGTTTATCTCTAGGAGACAGAATGTGTCTCCTTCCTGAGCGGTATGATGGCTGCATGGTCCTATGGTGTTTACTTGCGTACTATTGTTTGTACAGATGAATGTGGTACCTTTCAGGTGTTTGGAAATTGCTCCCAAGGATGAACCAGACATGTGGAGGTCTACAATTTGTTTTCTGAGGTCTTGGCTGATTTTCTTTTGATTTTCCCATGATGTCAGGTACTGAGTTTGAAGGTAGGCCTTGAACTATATCCACAGTTACACCTCAAATGATGTCCATTAGCCTATCAGAAGCTTCTAAAGCCATGACATGATTTTCTGTAATTTTCCAAGCTGTTTAAAGGCACAGTCAACTTAGTGTTTGTATACTTCTGACCCACTTGAATTGTGAAATCTGTCTGTAAACAATTGTTGGAAAAATTACTTGCACAAAGTAGATGTCCTAACTGACTTGCCAAAACTATAGTTGGTTAACAAAACATTTGTGGAGTGGTTGGAAAAACAAGTTTTAATGACTTCATCCTAAGTGTATGTTAACTTCCGACTTCAACTGTATGTCCTTCACAGAGAGATACATACATACCAAATGGAACTCTGTCATTTAGCAGATGCTTTTAACCAAAGCGACTCAGTCATGTGTGCATACATTTTATTTATGGGTAGTCCCGGTAATCAAACCCACTATCCTGACATGGCAAGTGCCAAAGCCATGCTCCTCCAACTGAGCTACAGAGGACCTTTCAAAAGCATACCTCATTTTTTTTTAAACCTTTTTATTTATTAACTTGGCAAGTAAGAACAAATTTTTATTTTACAATGACTGCTAAGCCAATACTTATCAGAGGCCCATGAGTGGGACCTTGTTCCAATAAACGTCAACCCACACAGGTTGTTTATTGGCATTAGTCTTGTCCTGGAGGCCGAGCTGAGCAATTTCCACTCGATGGGCCAGCTGCAAAGTCAAAATTTAAAACAAATTTGAAACAAGTCTTATTTGAAGGTTAGAGTTAGGCATAAGGTGAGCAATGTGGTTAGGGTTACATGTAAAATAATATTTTATGACTTTGTAGCTGTGCCAGCTTGTGAGTACCCTGCAGATCTGCCTCCAGTACACGAGGCATCCCAAGAAATGCCAACCTGCAGGTCTTTAGGTCTCTCCATGACAGAGAGGGACTACTTAGTCTGTCTGATCATAGCAAATGCAGCACAACTAAATCATGAGGTGGTTGTAAACAATGCCCCACTTCTGAACACAGGGACAGCTCAGTTCACGGCACCCATACTAAAAACCTAGACCTGAATTTATATGCAGGGAAATGTAGCGAGATGTTGCGCACTAAGTCTTAGATTCAATCAGAACGAGCTAACCAGCGATAGGCGACATCCGCATAGCTGATGTTTTGTCAGTGTCAGAGGTGTAACTGTGTTGGAGCTGTCAAATTGGTGAGCAGCTGTTCTTGTGGTCATTGTCACAAAGTCATACCCGTCCCACTTGCGTTACAAGTTCAGAAAGAGAAAGTGTAGACTAGCTTTTATTTAGAAATAATGATGCTGAAATAGAAATCCTTATTATGTTGAATGATTTTCAATCAGCCTAATCGATTACACATTTCGATTTCACATTTCAGTGTTCGGACTTGTAAACAAGGCTGCATTTTTTTTTTATTAGACTCCGTTCGGTCAATGGCAATGTCCGCTTAGGTATAGCCTAATGCCGGGGGAGCTTCTTGTGAATTTGACAGCTCTAATGTAGTTCAGCCGCTATGCGGATGTCGGCTAGTGTGGAGCTGACGTAATCTAGCTCTATAAGTATCACATGTCCAAAACATGCACCCTGTTTGCAACAAGGCGCTAAAGTAATATTGCAAAAAAATTGGCAAATTAACTTTCTGTCCTGAATAAGTCTTACAGTATGTTTGGGGCAAATCCAATATAATGCCTAATCAAATGTCAATTTTGATATTTTGAAGCATGGTGGTGTCTGCATCATGTTATTGATATGTTTGTTGTCAGCCAAGACTTTTTTTAAATTTTAATTTAATTTTTTAGCATAAAAATAAATGGAATAGGGAACCTGGTTCAGTCTGCTTTCCAAGAGACACTGGGAGACAAATTCACCTTTCAGCAGAACAATAACCTAAAACACAAGACCAAACACACACTGAAGTTGCCTACCAAGATTACATTGAATGTTCCTGAGTGGCCTCATTACAGTTATGACTTATCGGCTTGACAATCTATGACAAGACTTGATACCTATCAAGCAATGATCAACAACCAACTAGTCAGAGCTTGAAGAATTAAAAAAATAAAATGTGTGCTTGCAAGCTGGTTTTAAAGTATTTATGGTTTTGACAAGATCTGAAAACTGTAATGTTTTAGTGTTTGTAGCTGAAATGGTTATAGAGCGGTAGCATTTAACAATTATATCACCGTTATTTCTGGAATTAAATCAATGAAGTTATGCTAATTGTATATTTTACATAGGTTTTAAAGAATGTGAAGTTGGGACAGCATGAACATGTGAAAGTTGGTTTTGGTGTCTCTAGCTTCAACAGTTCAATAGTTGCTGTTGGCGCCTTATTATGTAAATGTTA
This sequence comes from Oncorhynchus clarkii lewisi, assembly GCF_045791955.1. NCBI lineage: Eukaryota > Metazoa > Chordata > Actinopteri > Salmoniformes > Salmonidae > Oncorhynchus > Oncorhynchus clarkii. The sequence continues at coordinate 65,279,077 of NC_092148.1, forward strand.
ATTTAAAGTTAGAAATGATAAAAGTTGTAAAAATTGTGAAGTTAGGTTAGCCTGAACATAACAATGGGTTTGTCTCTAGCTTGAGCGGTTCAATAGTTATTTTATGCTAATGTTTACAGCTATAGTCTATACACTTTTATTTAAAGAATTTCAAGATGGGATAGCCTGAACATGAGTTGTAGCCTGTAGTTTTTAATTTAGGCAAAAAACGTTATTTATTTGCCGGAAATAACCTCTCTCAACGCCAACAAAATGAAGGAGCTGATCGTGGACTTCATGAGACCGTGTCCACGAGGCCAGAGTGGTGAAGGTGAAAAGCTTCAAGTTCTTTGGTGTACACATCACTGACAATCTGAAATAGTCCACCCACACGTGCATTAAAATGTGGAAAAAGTCAAGCGGTCTGAATACTTTCCAAGGGCACTGCGGTCATGGGTGAACAGGGAGTACAGGAGGAGTACAGTGCCTTTGGAAAGTATTTGGACCCCTTGACATTTTCCACATTTTGATGCACCTGTCTGTGTGGCTCCACTCCGCCAGGGCCCTCACCACCTCCTTGGAGGCTGTCTCGTTGTTGATTTATCAGGCCTACCACTGTTGTGTTGTCTGCAAACTTGATGATTGCGTTGGAGGTGTGTGTGGCCACGCAATCATGGGTGAACAAGGAGTACAGGAGGCCCTTGTGTTGAGGATCAGCATAGTGGAGGTGTTGCCTACCTTCACCATTTGTGGGTGGGCCTTCAGGAAGTCCAGGACCCAGTTGCACAGGGCGGGGCTCAGACCCTGGGCTCCGAGCTTGAAGGGTACTATGGTTGTCACATTTTCCATCCCAATGATAACAATCACTAGCTTTGACCAATTTCCCCCTAGGTTGTAAAGCTAGGGTTAATAAGAATTAGGCAAAGTCCCCTTATTTTCTACCAGCCTTGGCAGTTTCACGCTGTTCCGCTCCTCCCTAGATTAGAGGTCTTGGAAGGGCCCTCTTTCCTGTTGTCAGCTTTTTCAGAGCCATAACAAGGTCATGTGTAGTCTACCAGTCTCTGTTTTCTCAACCATACATTTCTTCCTTGTAACCTTTCCCACACATACAGTGGGGCAAAAAAGTGTTTAGTCAGCCACCAATTGTGCAAGTTCTCCCACTTAAAAAAGTGTAATTTATCATAGGTACACTTCAACTATGACAGACAAAATGAGATAAAAAATCCAGAAAATCACATTGTAGGATTTTTAATGAATTTATTTGCAAATTATGGTGGAAAATAAATATTTGGTCACCTACAAACAAGCAAGATTTCTGGCTCTCACAGACCTGTAACTTCTTCTTTAAGAGGCTCCTCTGTCCTCCACTCGTTACCTGTATTAATGGCACTTGTTATCAGTATAAAAGACACCTGTCCAGAACCTCAAACAGTCACACTCCAAACTCCACTATGGCCAAGACCAAAGAGCTGTCAAAGGACACCAGAAACAAAATTGTAGACCTGCACTAGGCTGGGAAGACTGAATCTGCAATAGGTGGTTGGTTTGAAGAAATCAACTGTGGGAGCAATTATTAGGAAATGGAAGACATACAAGACCACTGATAATCTCCCTCGATCTGGGGCTCCACGCAAGATCTCACCCCATGGGGTCAAAATGATCACAAGAACGGTGAGCAAAAATCCCAGAACCACACAGGGGAACCTAGTGAATGAGAGAGCTGGGACCAAAGTAACAAAGCCTACCATCAGTAACACACTACGCCGCCAGGGACTCAAATCCTGCAGTGCCAGACGTGTCCCCCTGCTTAAGCCAGTACATGTCCAGGCCCGTCTGAAGTTTGCTAGAGAGCAATTTGGATGATCCAGAAGAAGATTGGGAGAATGTCATGTGGTCAGATGAAACCAAAATATAACTTTTTGGTAAAAACTCAACTCGTCGTGTTTGGAGGACAAAGAATGATGAGTTGCATCCAAAGAACACCGTACCTACTGTGAAGCATGGGGGTGGAAACATCATGCTTTGGGGCTGTTTTTCTGCAAAGGGACCAGGACGACTGATCCGTGTAAAGGAAATAATTAATGGGGCCATGTATCGTGAACTTTTGAGTGAAAACCTCCTTCCATCAGCAAGGGCATTGAAGATGAAACGTGGCTGGGTCTTTCAGCATGACAATGATCCCAAACACACCGCCCGGGCAACGAAGGAGTTGCTTCGTAAGAAACATTTCAAGATCCTGGAGTGGCCTAGCCAGTCTCCAGATCTCAACCCCATAGAAAATCTTTGGAGGGAGTTGAAAGTCCGTGTTGCCCAGCAACAGCCCCAAAACATCACTGCTCTAGAGGAGATTTGCATGGAGGAATATGCCAAAATAACAGCAACAGTGTGTGAAAACCTTGTGAAGACTTACAGAAACCGTTTGACCTGTCATTGCCAACAAAGGGTATATAACAAAGTATTGAGAAACTTTTGTTATTGACCAAATACTTATTTTCCACCATAATTTGCAAATACATTTTATAAAAAATCCTACAATCTGATTTTCTGGATTTTTTTCTTATTTTGTCTGTCATAGTTGGTGTACCTATGATGAAAATTACAGGCCTCTCTCATCTTTTTAAGTGGGAGAACTTGCACAATTGGTGGCTGACTAAATACTTTTTTTGCCCCACTGTACATTATTGGATTATGGTCTTAGAATTTTAATACATTTCACACCATTAAATACGTTTCGGGGTGGAATTCTTTAGTCATTACTTTAAACATATACATTTCTTTATCAATGTTGTTGAAAGTGTAGTCAATGAACAGCATTCTTACATAGGTATTCCTCTTGTCCAGACGGGATAGGGTAGTGTGCAGTGCGATGGCGATTGTATCTGTGGATGTAGGATGTTCTAAAGTTAGTCTTGCAACTTAATTACCAAGGAAAAGGACCCTTTTGAAAAGCTACCACTGTATTCCTATTTTCATTCAAACCCATGTTAATATATGCACATTTACATATAGTTCCAAGTATACATAGTATTAAATATCATTTGACAAGCCATATAAGTTGGACCAGTCTGAACATCTCAACGTTGGTTTAGTTTTGATAGCTTAAATAAGAGAAGGGGGGGTTGCCATTGAAATGCATTGGGAGCTCATTTAAATACTGTTATAGTTCAAAAAGTATAAATGCTATCTAGAATATGTTCCTAATCATTTAACCTCTAGAGAAGAATAATAAGACTATGCAGGAAATCTAGAGTTGTGCTTTGCTTTACAAGCACACCTAATAATGTGCAAATATTGTACAATCCAGGTGTGCAAAGGAGGACTCACAGCTGTAATCACTTTTAATTGTGATTCTAACATGTATTTACTCAAGGGTGTGAATACTTATGTAAATGAGAGATTTCTGGATTTCATTTTCGGTAAAACATTTTAAAATTCAAGAAACATTCTTTCACTTTGTCATAATGGGGTATTGTGTGTGTGAAAAATAAAAATATATTTAATACATTTTTAATTCGGGCTGTAACAACAAAATTAGGAATAAGACAAGTGGTATGAATATCTTCTGAAGGCACTGTATATACATACTTTGGTTGTCTTAATAATCTCCTCCATTCACTCCCATACCTTACCTGTGAAACATACTGTAGGCTACGTTAAGTCTCTAAACATTGGCCCTCTCATATTCTGAATGTTTTCATATCAAAACAAATACCATACAGAAGCCATCTTAAACAGGGCATGACAATCTCCTGGCATATGATAAATGTAGCATCCCACAGACTGATAGTTTCCTGGATCACTGCTGTGTTCTGCATCCATTCGGGTCATTATTGCACGTTCAGGTTTAAGATTGGCAGGAGCAGTCTATTTTTTTGTGGCTGTAGGTTTATTATCAGGGTTGATTTTAGTGTGGCACCGTGTCAGGTCATCTAATGTACCGCAGGCCCTGCAGAACTTCCTGCTGCTGTTTGGATACTGGCTGGTGATGCACCAGGTCTATCTGCTGCAACGGGCAGCTTGGATGTCCAAGGTCACAAAATGGAAAAAGCATCTGCAATATTTGTCCACTTGCTACAAGGCATCATCTTCTGTGGCATAGTCCCTGTCCTTGGCTTCTTTGAAATGTTGAAGTTCTGTCAATCATGTGCTCATTGCACACACAAACTGGGAAAGTATGGTCAAGGACCAATCTGTTAGATCAACTCCAAATTGCTGATATCTCATGCATTTATTCCACAACAGTGAGATGGGTGGAATGATAATAATCTGAGCTATACATAAATAAATACAAATCCACAAGAAGTACTGTACATAAGAAAATATGTACAATTTAAAGCTCGTCAATATGTATTTGGCATGACAAGTACGATGTCTTGTTAATTGCAATTCCACAGTGAAGTGGTCCTGAACACCAACAGATCAAATGTCCCATATCAGAACTTCAGAGGGAATATTGATTCCACATGTTCAGAATACATTAGATATAGAGTGCTTAGTGAACGTCTCCACACCCCTTAGTCTTCACATTTTGCTGCCTTATAATTAAGGTCTCTTTTCAATATGTATCGTTGAAGCGTTACAGATTGTGCAATATAAATGTAAAGGGCATTTCCGATTGAGCCGACATTTGCAGTGTTTACCGTGAACGCAGTCTCGGCAAACACAGGAACATTGCCTTTAAATTTCAATTGGGCTTTAGGGCTGAACTTTCACGCTCAGCTTGAAGTCATTAAATCAAATGTATGCTGCCACAACAACACCTAAAAATAGAGGATCAACAAAATTGCAATCACTCCACATTACTAGCCTGTATGACAGTGACAAAGCCTGCTTAAGAAAATCCACTCCAAATCATCCATTATGTTTGTAACAAGGCCATTAAGTAATAGTATAAGACAACACTGCAAATAACATTTTTTGCCTAAATTAAAAACTACGGGCTTGGGTCAAATCCAATATAACACAACAAATCAAATCAAATTTTATTTGTCACATACACATGGTTAGCAGATGTTAATGCGAGTGTAGCGAAATGCTTGTGCTTCTAGTTCCGACAATGCAGTAATAACCAACGAGTAATCTAGCTAACAATTCCAAAACTACTACCTTATATACACACAAGTGTAAAGGGATAAAGAATATGTACATAAAGATATATGAATGAGTGATGGTACAGAGCGGCATAGGCAAGATGCAGTAGATGGTATCGAGTACAGTATATACATATGAGATGAGTATGTAAACAAAGTGGCATAGTTAACGTGGCTAGTGATACATGTATTACATAAGGATACTGTCGATGATATAGAGTACAGTATATACGTATGCATATGAGATGAATAATGTAGGGTAAGTAACATTATATAAGGTAGCATTGTTTAAAGTGGCTAGTGATATATTTACATTTCCCATCAATTCCCATTATTAAAGTGGCTGGAGTTGAGTCAGTGTCAGTGTGTTGGCAGCAGCCACTCAATGTTAGTGGTGGCTGTTTAACAGTCTGATGGCCTTGAGATAGAAGCTGTTTTTCAGTCTCTCGGTCCCAGCTTTGATGCACCTGTACTGACCTCGCCTTCTAGATGATAGCGGGGTGAACAGGCAGTGGCTCGGGTGGTTGATGTCCTTGATGATCTTTATGGCCTTCCTGTGACATCGGGTGGTGTAGGTGTCCTGGAGGGCAGGTAGTTTGCCCCCGGTGATGCGTTGTGCAGACCTCACTACCCTCTGGAGAGCCTTACGGTTGAGGGCGGAGCAGTTGCCGTACCAGGCGGTGATACAGCCCGCCAGGATGCTCTCGATTGTGCATCTGTAGAAGTTTGTGAGTGCTTTTGGTGACAAGCCGAATTTCTTCAGCCTCCTGAGGTTGAAGAGGCGCTGCTGCGCCTTCTTCACAATGCTGTCTGTGTGAGTGGACCAATTCAGTTTGTCTGTGATGTGTATGCCGAGGAACTTAAAACTTGCTACCCTCTCCACTACTGTTCCATCGATGTGGATAGGGGGGTGTTCCCTCTGCTGTTTCCTGAAGTCCACAATCAGCTCCTTAGTTTTGTTGACGTTGAGTGTGAGGTTATTTTCCTGACACCACACTCCGAGGGCCCTCACCTCCTCCCTGTAGGCCGTCTCGTCGTTGTTGGTAATCAAGCCTACCACTGTTGTGTCGTCCGCAAACTTGATGATTGAGTTGGAGGCGTGCGTGGCCACGCAGTCGTGGGTGAACAGGGAGTACAGGAGAGGGCTCAGAACGCACCCTTGTGGGGCCCCAGTGTTGAGGATCAGCGGGGAGGAGATGTTGTTGCCTACCCTCACCACCTGGGGGCGGCCCGTCAGGAAGTCCAGTACCCAGTTGCACAGGGCGGGGTCGAGACCCAGGGTCTCGAGCTTGATGACGAGCTTGGAGGGTACTATGGTGTTGAATGCCGAGCTGTAGTCAATGAACAGCATTCTCACATAGGTATTCCTCTTGTCCAGATGGGTTAGGGCGGTGTGCAGTGTGGTTGAGATTGCATCGTCTGTGGACCTATTTGGGCGGTAAGCAAATTGGAGTGGGTCTAGGGTGTCAGGTAGGGTGGAGGTGATATGGTCCTTGACTAGTCTCTCAAAGCACTTCATGATGACGGAATGGAGTGCTACGGGGCGGTAGTCGTTTAGCTCAGTTACCTTAGCTTTCATGGGAACAGGAACAATGGTGGCCCTCTTGAAGCATGTGGGAACAGCAGACTGGTATAGGGATTGATTGAATATGTTCGTAAACACACCGGCAAGCTGGTCTGCGCATGCTCTGAGGGCGCGGCTGGGGATGCCGTCTGGGCCTGCAGCCTTGCGAGGGTTTACACGTTTAAATGTCTTACTCACCTCGGCTGCAGTGAAGGAGAGACCGCATGTTTTCGTTGCAGGCCGTGTCAGTGGCACTGTATTGTCCTCAAAGCGGGCAAAAAAGTTATTTAGTCTGCCTGGGAGCAGGACATCCTGGTCCGTGACTGGGCTGGATTTCTTCCTGTAGTCCGTGATTTGACTGTAGACCCTGCCACATGCCTCTTGTGTCTGAGCCGTTGAATTGAGATTCTACTTTCTCTGTACTGACGCTTAGCTTGTTTGATAGCCTTGCGGAGGGAATAGCTGCACTGTTTGTATTCGGTCATGTTACCAGACACCTTGCCCTGATTAAAAGCAGTGGTTCGCGCTTTCAGTTTCACACGAATGCTGCCATCAATCCACGGTTTCTGGTTAGGGAATGTTTTAATCGTTGCTATGGGAACGACATCTTCAACGCACGTTCTAATGAACTCGCACGCCGAATCAGCGTATTCGTCAATGTTGTTGTCTGACGCAATACGAAACATGTCCCAGTCCACGTGGTGGAAGCAGTCTTGGAGTGTGGAGTCAGCTTGGTCGGACCAGCGTTGGACGGACCTCGGCGTGGGAGCCTCTTGTTTTAGTTTCTGTCTGTAGGCAGGGATCAACAAAATGGAGTCGTGGTCAGCTTTTCCGAAAGGGGGGCGGGGCAGGGCCTTATATGCGTCGCGGAAGTTAGAGTAAACAATGATCCAAGGTCTTTCCACCCCTGGTTGCGCAATCGATATGCTGATAAAATTTAGGGAGTCTTGTTTTCAGATTAGCCTTGTTAAAATCCCCAGCTACAATGAATGCAGCCTCCGGATAAATGGTTTCCAGTTTGCAAAGAGTCAAATAAAGTTCATTCAGAGCCATCGATGTGTCTGCTTGGGGGGGGGGGGGGGGATATATACGGCTGTGATTATAATCGAAGAGAATTATCTTGGTAGATTGGTAGACAACAGAATGAAACCATCTGTATTTTCAAGTATTGTGGTGGCAACATGTTATGGGTATGCTTGTCACCAGCAGGGACTGGGGAGTTGGTCAGGATGAACAACACCCCACAGGGCAGACATCCCAACAAAAATTAGCTTGAGAATCGGTGACAAGGTTTACATATTGCTGTCCATTAATTATTTCCAACCAAATTTACTGAGCTTGAGATTTTTTGACAAAACCCATGGATAATTGTTGCCCTAAGAGTTATGCAAAGTTTGTAGAAATTATTCAATATGATGCACAGCTGTAATGACTGCCAATTTGCCAAGTATTAACTCTGGTGTGAATACCTATTAATCAAGACATCTTTGTTTTTTATGTAAAATGAATTAGGATTTATTGTCATTTTTTTTCTTTCACTTTCAAAATGTGGCGTAGGTTTAAAAAAAGATTTATTGAAACTTCTCAACAAACCTGATGATCCACTTGTTCTATATCATACTTCACGGCTTGATATCTTCAACAACAACAGGTGATTAAAGAATAGACATTTGAGAAGGTAAAATCTCAACAGCAATTTCTCATGAATTAAGATATAGTGCTCTAAACTCTTAAGTGTCAACATGTCAACTCTAGTCTTCCCAAATCCAACATATTTAAAGTAATGTTCATTCACCTGTAAATTACTATTTTTGCTTAGTAAGCTTACAGTATATTTAAATTGGTAGCCTTGCAGCCTTGGTCTATGTTAGTAGAAGTACAAACATTTCTACAGTGCCTTCATAAGATATTCACACCCGTTGACTTTTTCTACTTGTTGTTGTGTTACTGCCTACATTTTTGTTGACTAACCTACACACAATACCCCATAATGTGAAAGTGGAATTATGTTTTTCAAAATGTTTAAATCAAATCAAATTTATTTATATAGCCCTTCATACATCAGCTGATATCTCAAAGTGCTGTACAGAAACCCAGCCTAAAACCCCAAACAGCAAGCAATGCAGGTGTAGAAGCACGGTGGCTAGGAAAAACTCCCTAGAAAGGCCGAAACCTAGAGAGGAACCAGGCTATGTGGGGTGGCCAGTCCTCTTCTGGCTGTACCGGGTGGAGATTATAACAGAACATGGCCAAGATGTTCAAATGACCAGAATGGTCAAAAAATAATAATCACAGGCAGAACAGTTGAAACAGAAGCAGCAGCACGGCCAGGTGGACTGGGGACAGCAAGGAGTCATCATGTCAGGTAGTCCTGAGGCATGGTCCTAGGGCTCAGGTCCTCCGAGAGAGAGAGAGAGAGAGAGAGAGAGAGAGAGAAAGAAAGAGAATTAGAGAGGGCATACTTAAATTCACACAGGACACCGGATAGGACAGGAGAAGTACTCCATATATAACAAACTGACCCTAGCCCCCCGACACAACTACTGCAGCATAAATACTGGAGGCTGAGACAGGAGGGGTCAGGAGACACCTTGGCCCCATCCGAGGACACCCCCGGACAGGGCCAAACAGGAAGGATATAACCCCACCCACTCTGCCAAAGCACAGCCCCCACACCACTAGAGGGATATCTTCAACCACCAACAATCATCCTGAGACAAGGCCGAGTATAGCCCACAAAGATCTCCGCCACGGCACAACCCAAGGGGGGGGGGGTGCCAACCCAGACAGGAAGATCACATCCGTGACTCAACCCACTCAGGTGATGCACCCCTCCTAGGGACGGTATGAAAGAGCCCTAAATTGACAAGTTAAATGTATTTTATTTTTTTCTGAAATGGCTTGAGTCAATAAGTATTCAACCCCTTTGCTATGCTAAACCTAAATGAGTTCATGAGTTAAAAATAGCTTAACAAGTTACATGTAATGGCTATGCTTGTAATCGTTAAGGACTGGAGTTTTTCAGGATAAAAATAAATGAAATGGTTCCAAGTGAATGTTCTTGATTGGCCGAGATACAGTTTTCACTTAAATCTACTTAAAAATATATGGCAAGACCTAAAAATGGTTGTCTAACAATGATCAACAACCAATTTGACATTAGTCAGTGCCTATGTACTGCTTCACGAAGAAATGGTTAAATGGCCACAAAATCAACATTTTGTAATGGCCATCTCAGCCTCCATACTTGAACCCCATTGAAAACCTGTGGTTTGAATAAACAGGGCTTTCCATAAGCACATACAAAGGATATCAAGGATCTGGAAAGATTCTGTATGGAGGAATGGTCTAAGATCCCTCCCAGAGTGTTCCCCAATCTCATAATCCATTTTAGATGAATGTTCAGTGTCATTATCCTCGCAAGGTGAAGTAATATAAAATATTGAAAACAGGGGTACCAATAGTTTAAAAAAAAGTGTAACTTGAAATCTATTTATTTGAGCAATTGTATAATATAATAATTTTAAAAAACATTAGGAACACCTTCCTAATATTGCACCCCTCTTTTGCCCTCAGAACAGCCTCAATTCGTTGGGACTTTACACGGACTCTACACGGTGTCAAAAGCATTCCTCAGGGATGCTGGCCCATGTTGACTCCAATGCTTCCCACAGTGTCAAGTTGGCTGGATGTCCTTTGGGTCATGTACCATTCTTATTACACACGGGAAACTGTTGAGTGTGGAAAAACCCAGCACTGTTGCAGTTCTTGACACACTCAAACCGATTCGCCTGGCACCTACTGCCATACCCCGTTCACTTAAATCTGTTGTCTTGCCCATTCTTTTGTTTTGCCCATTCACCCACTGAATGGCACACATACACAATCTGAATATTTTTTTTAACCCATTACAGTCTAAGCCATGTCTAAAGCGGAGGAGGAGGGGGGGTTCTACTAAACTATATGGAATTGTTTTAAGGAGGTCAGAACAAAGATCATTTTGCTGTTTGATTTAGAATATTAAGACCCCTTGAGGTATCCAAAAAATATTAAAAAATGATTTGCTGAAAAATAAATTTGGCCCTACCGCTGTTAGCCCATAAAATCGCATTGAATAACAGATTCACTACATTGAACAACAGATAATTCCCCAACAAAATGTAAAGGAAGTTTGTTCTGAAGTGTCTGTCCTATATCTAAGAGTTATAAGAAAGATCAGGAAATTGTTTTGCACATGTATTTAATACCTTATTTTTGGCACTAAACTGTCTGCATATATACTGTACTTCCATAAAAACAAATAACTGGTACAGGGGGACCTTTTCTGACAAGTCTTGTGAGGCCTGTATGCAAAACAACCGTCATGTTCGTGGGAGTCTCAACTTTCCACAGAGGGGTCATATTTGTGTGTAGCCCCAGCTGTTCGGACGATACAGACAGAAGTTGGTAGATCGGCTGTACCGCCATCAGATGAGTCCCAATTATAGGCATCGTAGAGGAAAACGGAGAACCCCATCGTGTTTGTTAGTCATCTTTCCATAGAGTGGTCATAGTTTGCAGGCCAAACCGTTCAAACGATAGACAATTTTGTGAGAAAATTGATTTTCGGGATGCCTCATGGTCTGACAAACATCGCTCTAGCACTGTCACCTTTCGGAAGTGCAACATTGGCAGATGAGGTGGATTGAGACGCATCCAAAACAGATATCTTTAGCTTAAACTCACAGATTTTAATGGGGATTTTTGAAAATTAGATTTCCACAGGGGAGCGTACATCAACTCTAGGTAACCAGTCTCCTCCCCTTCATCTACACTGATTTAACAATTGACATCAATAACGGATCATAACTTTCACCTGCATTCACCTGGTCAGTCTGTCATGGAAAGAGCAGGTGTAACTCAGTATTTGTATTTCGTTTATACAGTCTTTTTTGCGCATCTTTTCAAGGGTGTCAATAATTATGGACCTGACTATATATCTACATTATTCTATGTTTAATCCATCTGTAACAGCCCCTCTATTCTCTGAGTGCATTCTTAGATGTGGAGCCTAATTGAAAGAGAAATAGGGTCAGTTCAATTAACTCAACCCTGTCAGCATCCAAACAATCCCAGAGAAAAATGATGACAGAGATGGCCACCGTTTTACGGTCTCCTAACCAATTGTGCTATTGTGTTTCTTTTCGCGATATTTGTAAATTATTTTGTACATAATGTTTCTGCAACCGTATCTCACAGAAGAAAAGAGCTTCTGGATATCAGGACAGCGATTACTCACCTTGGATTAGACAAAGATTTCTTCAACAACAACAACAAGCAGGACTCGCACGATATTCTCCAAACACCCCACAGGGAAGACATCCCAATTATTCTCAAAAGGAAGCAATGCGGAGGACGAAGAGCCGGATGCCTCGTCCGGACCCGCAGAAGGCAACTAGGAAAGCTGCCGTTACCATCAATATTACTCGCCAACGTGCAATCATTGGACAATTAACTAGACGAGGTACGATCACAAATATCCTACCAACTGGACATCAAAAACTGTAATATCCTGTGGCTGAATGACGACATGGGTATTTCGCTAGGGGGATACACGCTGCACAAGCAGGATAGAACAGCACACGGTAAGACGAGGGGGGGGTCTGTGCATATTTGTAAACAGCAGCTGGTGCATGAAATCTAAGGAAGTCTCTAGATTTTGCTCGCCTGAAGTAGAGAAGATTGTGATAAACTGCAGGCCACACTACTTGCCCTAGAGTTTTCAGCTATACTTTTCATGGCTTTTTATTTACCACCACAATCAAATGCTGGCACTAAGACCGCACTCAGTCAGCTTTATAAGGAAAAAAGCAAACAGGAAACCTCTCAACCAGAGACGGCGCTCCTAGTGGCCGGAGACTTTAATGCAGGGAGACTTAAATCAGTTCCACCAAATCTCTATCAACATGTTAAATGTGCAACCAGAGGGAAAAAAATTCTAGATCACCTGTACTCCACACAGCGACGCGTACAAAGCTCTCCCTCGCTCTCCATTTGGTAAATCCGTCCACAACTCTATCCTCCTGAAACCTGCTTACAAGCAAATATTAAAGCAGGAAGCACAAGTGACTCGGTCTATAAAAAAAAATGGTCAGATGAAGCAGATGCTAAACTACAGGACTGCTTTGCTATTACAGACTGGAACATGTTATGGGATTCTTCCAATGACATTGTGGAATACACCACATTAGTCACTGGCTTTATCAATAAGTGCATTGAGGACGTCGTCCCCGCAGTGACTGTACGTGCATACCCCAAACAGAAGCTATGGATTACAGGCAACATTCGCACAGAGCTAAAGGGTTGAGCTGCCGCTTTCAAGGTGCGGGACTCTAACCCGGAAGCTTACAAGAAATCCCGCTATGCCCTGCGACGAACCATCAAACAGGCAAAGCGTCAATACAGGGCTAAGATTGAAGCGGCTCCGACGCTCGTCGGATGTGGATGGGCTTGCAAACTATTACAGACTACAAATGGAAGCACAGCCGCGAGCTGCCCAGTGACACGAGCCTACCAGACTTGCTAAATCACTTCTATGCTCGCTTTGAGGCAAGCAACACTGAGGCATGCATGAGAGCATCAGCTGTTCCGGACGACTGTGTGATCACGCTCTCCGTAGCCGACGTGTATGTTGACCTGTTTTAAAGGTCTTACTCACAAGGCTGCGTGGCCAGATGGATTACCAGGACGTGTGCTCCGGTCATGTGCTGACTAACTGGCAGGTGTCTTCACTGACATTTTCAACATGTCCCTAATTGAGTATGTAATACCAACATGCTTCAAGCAGACCACCATAGTCCCTGTGCTCAAGAACACAAAGGCCTGCCTAAATGACTGCAGACCCGTAGCACTCATCCGTAGCCATGAAGTGCTTTGAAACAACATTATCGCAGAAACCCTAGACCCACTCCAATTTGCCCACTGCCCAAACAGATACACAGATAATGCAATCTCTATTGCACTCCAAACTGCCCTTTCCCACATGGACAAAAGGAACACCTATGTGAGAATGCTGTTCATTGACTACAGCTCAGCGTTCAACACCATAGTACCCTCAAAGCTCATCACCAAGCTAAGGAACTTGGGACTAAACACCTCCCTCTGCAACTGGATCCTGGCCTTCTTGACAAGCCGCCCCCAGGTGGTGAGGGTAGGTAGCAACACATCTGCTACGCTGATCCTCAACACTGGAGCTCCCCAGGGGTGCATGCTCAGTACCCTCCTGTACTCCCTGTTCACCCACGACTGCATGGCCAGGCACGACTCCAACACCATTGTTTGCTGACGACACAACAGTGGTAGGCCTGATCACCGACAACGACGAGACAGCCTATAGGGAGGAGGTCAGAGACCTAGCCGGGTGGTGCCAGAATAACAACCTATCCCTAAATGAAACCAAGACTAAGGAGGTGATTGTGGACTACAGGAAAAGGAGCACCGAGCATGTCCCCATTCTCATCGACGGGACTGTACTGGATTAGGTTGAGAGCTTCAAATTCCTTGGTGTCCACGTCAACAACAAACTAGATTGGTCCAAACACCCCAAGACAGTCATGAAGAGGGCACGACAAAGCCTATTCCCCCTCAGGAAACTAAAAAGATTTGGCATGGGTCCTGAGATCCTCAAAGTTCTACAGCTGCAACATCGAGAGCATCCTGACAGGTTGCATCACTGCCTGGTACGGAAATTGCTCGGCCTCCGACTGCAAGGTACAGCCCAGTACATCACTGGGGCAAAGGATCCAGGACCTCTACACCAGGCGGTGTCAGAGTAAGGCCCTAAAATTTGTCAGACCCCAGCCGCCCCAGTCATAGACTGTGTTCTCTCTACTACCACATGGCTAGCGGTACCGGAGTGCCAAGTCTAGGACAAAAAGGCGTCTCAACAGTTTTTACCCCCAAGCCATAAGACTCCTGAACAGGTAACCAAAAGGTTACCCGGACTAATTTGCATGGTATGCCCCACCCCCACCCCCCATTCCTCTTTTACCCTGGTGCTACTCTCTGTTTATCTTATATGCATTGTCACTTTGACTATACATTCATGTACATATTACCTAAATTGGCCCGACCAACCAGTGCTCCCTCACATTGGCTAACCGGGCTATCTGCATACCTACATGTACATACTACCTCAATAAGCCTGACTTACAGGTGTCTGTATATAGCCTTGCTACTCTTTTTTTCAAATGTCTTTCTACTGTTTTTAATTTCTTTACCTACACACCAATACCTTTTTTTTCCGCACCATTGGTTAGAGCCTGTAAGTGAGCATTTCACTGTTGTATTTGGCGCACGTGACAAACTTTGATTTGATTTGAACAATCCCATTTTCACATACATACATACATACATACATACACACACACACACACGGAAATGTCCGCAAATGCCTTTTGGATCCTACTCATACAAGCAGATAACACAGTCCTGAAATAAGACCTTTGGCAGTTGTTCAAGATAATCATTACTGTGTTCCTTCTACCCCCTCTCATTCTCATTATTTTCACATTTCAAGATATTTGAATATGTGCTAGCCCAAAAATGTTAATTTGAATTCTTTCCAGACATGTCATAAAACGTGTACCATCCTGTTTGTGATAAAGACAATTTACTTTAAGAGATGTTCCCAAAGGAGCAGCTTAATTATTATCACCAGCTATTATTTTGTGAAGATATTATTTGCTATGTGCTCTCTCTGGCAGCTTACAATATTTTTAGAACCAGGCTTACATAACTCTCTAGTCCAGGGATGGGCAACATTGAAAGGGAAGGGGGCCACAAAAAAAACTGAACTCATCATGAGGAGCTGCAGTGGCTCACGGATCAGCATACTCACGTGCCCAAACATGCAGCCCCCGCCTTTTGTCCCCCCCCATCACACCTTGTGAGCAAAACATTTTAGCGGTCTTGAGAGTGGAGAGAAACATTTGTGTTAATTTCTTGCAATTCAACACATTTTGCCAGGGGCCATAGAGAAAATGGTGCAGCTTTAAAGCAAGTTGCTGCAATTCTACACATTTTGTAGAAATTTATATTTGGGATGTTTTGGATACTTTAAACCCTTTGGATGTTTTGGATACTATGAACATTGTATGATTACTTAAAGTAAAATAGTTTATTTCCCAAGATAATTTTTCAATGTTAGCTAGAATGCCCAATGTAAAAACGCTAGCTCAAACTTCCCTGACCTAAGTGTCAGCTGACCATTCAGGATAACATAATACAGATCAATGAAATTAGACTGTTTTTGACAGAATAATTGAGTAGCTAGTTAGTATAGAGTTGTAATTTACAATCAGCAATGTAGTTGATGTAGTTGAATACAAGTGGGTCGGCATTTCATTTTGTCTACAAGTAGCCGTACGCCGGAGTCGATGTTCATCAGAGGTTCACACTTTTCTTCTGATTTTGATTGATCAGTGGGTAGACCTAGTGGCCAAAATGACATGAAAAGGGATCAAAATACACTATATACAAAAGTATGTGGACACCCCTTCAAATTTGTGGAATCGGCTAATTTAGCAACACCCGTTGCTGACGGGTGTATAAAATCGAGCATGCAGCTATGCAATCTCCATAGACAAAGTATGTGAAAACCTGCTCGTCGAACATCTCATTGCAAAATCATGGGCATTTATATGGAGTTGGCCCCCCCTCACTGCTATAACAGCCCACTCTTCTGGGAAGGCTTTCCAATAGATGTTGGAACATTGCTGCGGGGACTTGCTTCCATGCAGCCACAAGAGCATTAGAGGTCAGGCAATGATGTTTGGAGATTAGGCCTGGCTCACAGTCGGCGTTCCAATTCATTTCAAAGGAGTTTGATGGAGTTAAGGTCAGGGCTCTGTGCAGGCCAGTCAAGTCCTTCCACACTGATCTCAAAAACCAATTTCTATATGGACCTCTGTGCATGGGGGCATTGTCATCCTGAAACTGGAAATGGCCTTCCCCAAGCTGTTGTCACAAAGTTGGAACAGCCTCAGACCATTATTACTCCTCCACCAAACTTTACAGTTGGCACTATGCATTGGGGCATGTAGAGTTCTCCTGGCATCCGCCAAACCGTCGGACTCCCAGATGGTGTGGGGGAAATTCTAAAGAGTCTGTACATTCTTCTAACAACAACTTTATTTTTAAATTTGCAAAAATGGAGCAAAGAACAATCACTCAAACTGGTTCAGAGTTCAAAGCCCAACGAACAGAGTTGGCTCTCTGCCGATTTGAAAACTCATGAGGTCACATTCTGCGGTCGCACCCAAACGGCTCTTAAATCTGTATGCTCTCAGATTTAGGACTAAGTCACACAAGACAAGTTTGTATCAGTAAAGAATACTAGCATATAGCAATGCACAATTATTTTAAGAAAACTCCATAGTATGTCTAATTAAACAGCATAGTACGTAATTACTTTCCTCCACAATGGTGAACCGTGATTAATCACTCCAGAGAACGTATTTCCACTGCTCCAGAGTCCACCACTCCAGCTGATGCTTGGCATTGCGCATGGTGATTTTAGGAATTTACACGCTATGCGCTTCATTACTCAGTGGTCCCGTTCTGTGAGCTTACCACTTTGCGGCTGAGTCATTGTTGCTCTTAGACATTTCCACTTCATAATAACAGCACGTACAGTTGATCGGGGCAGCTCTGCAGGGCAGAAATTTGACGAACTGACTTATTGGAAAGGTGGCATCCTACCGGACATGAGTTGGGCTTGGTTGCTCATGTTCACATGAGGTAGCACTTCCTGCGAACTTCAAAATGGGTGTCTGCCCTCAGATCAAGGAGGAAGGATGGCTAGGGTGGTTGAAGTCTGACAATTTTTAGGGCCTTTCTCTGACACCGCCTGGTATAGAGGTGTTGGATGGCAGGAAGATTGGCCCCAGTGATGTACTGGGCCGTACGCACTACCCTCTGGAGGGCGAGCAGTTGCCATACCAGGCAGTGACGCAATCGGTCAGGATGCTCTCGGTGGTGCAGCTCTAAAAATTTAGTATCTGAGGACCCATGCCAAATCTTTTCAGTCTCCTGATGGGGAATAGGCTTTGTAGTGCCCTCTTCACGAATGTCTTGGTGTGTTTGGACCATGTTAGAACTTA